>NC_135497.1:351731296-352331296 GCF_052857255.1 Amblyomma americanum
CCCCCCCCCCCCCCCCTCCTGTCCCGGGGGCCCCTGGCGACACCCTACATTCGTGAGCTGCGTGTCATGCTGAGCGGAACCCCTCTGGCTTAGCAGTTCGGAGGATGGCAGTTTGTATGCACGAATACTCAAGGGTGAATTTAAACCAGCAAACTTGGTCGAAAACACATTCAATATTTGTACTTCCACCCTCTGAAAGCCATTGTCTGTGAAATAAAATTTCAAAATGCACCAATAAGCAATAAACTTCTGGCATACCATCTATGTGTATGATCTAAACTAGCTGAACTCTAATA
The DNA here is from genome assembly GCF_052857255.1 of Amblyomma americanum. NCBI lineage: Eukaryota > Metazoa > Arthropoda > Arachnida > Ixodida > Ixodidae > Amblyomma > Amblyomma americanum. The sequence continues at coordinate 351,731,593 of NC_135497.1, forward strand.
CTTTGCAGCTGCGTGAAATCTCCACATGTTTTTTTCAGTAGCATACTTCGGTTACGCCAAGCAGCGAGCAAATGCTCTCTGCAGACCATCTTTTCTACTTTGTATCTGTAGCCATTTTTACACGAATGCGACCACTGGCGCATCGAATCGCATCAATGTGCCAGACGGGGTAGATCTAGAAAGGCAAGTCGACTTCCGCGGTGAATGGAAACAGGTTTGGAGTAGAGGAAGGCGCCCCTCCTCCTCCTCCTCCTCCTCCTCCTCCTCCTCCTCCCTGCGGTGGCTCAAGATGTGGGCGGCTGGACCACTCCGCCGCGTGCACTGGGCGAGGGGTCGCCGTCCCGCCGAATTTGATGCGGTACATGCGCTACTGTCTCATTCTGTGCCACTCATATAAACAGGGCTTGTGATTTGTTGTTGAGCTCAAATCACGATTCTTTGTGCTAAGGTTGTCTAGGCAGCCAGAAGCGATGGCTCATGCGCTAAAGTAAGGCAGAAAACAGGGCAGTAGCTGCGGGACAAGCGAATACACGTACCATGCGTGAAGTGCAATTCGCGACATATTGAAATGAGGTAGTCCGCGAGTACCGGAGGATTGGGCAAGCGTCTGAAATTTTCTCGGCATCCCAGTTTACTCTCCGGAGATCCGATGTCAAAAAAACAAACAAACAAACAAACAAGGAGACCATGTGTAGATGTTTTTACTCGGGTCGTTAAACCAAAACTCAGTTCCGTCAGTCCTCGTTTTCTGCGGTTTCTTTGGCTCCTTGCGGCCAGTTTTGCGAACCGTTTCTCATTTTTTTTTTCTTTTCGACAAATCACCACAGCAACCTTGCGCATATTTGCACGTCAAAGAGAGTGGCCTAGTGATCTGGCCTCGTCATTTGTCTCATGTTTCTCCGTGGCCTTTGTTTCCCAGCGGCCTCTGTCGCTCCTGCTGTTCCACGCTGTCAGTAGCCGAATGCTTTGACCATCCTACCAGCAACACCTGCATCGGGCTGTTTCGATCGCACCTGGGATGTCTGCACAGAGGGTTTGTGCCGTGGCAGACGACACCGTGGACGTTTTCACGCCGCAGCACGCACCATGGGCCGCACTGAAAGCTTCTTCGCCTCTCGTCTTAATTGCACCAGCGTGGGACATGATGCATCCCAGTGCTTGGGGGCGAGTGCGGACGTTTTAGTGAAGCATCAGACAGCGCAGTGCAACACAGTAGGCCGGCGCATTTGCCTGACCTTCTCTCGGGAAACCATATTGGTTAGATTCAGTGACTCTAATATTGGTATATCATTGGCAGCCCCTATAGCACGTGAAAACTTCTGGGAGGAGCCCTGTCAACGAGGAATGTGCCGCGGTGAGGAGCTTCGGATGTTTTGAAAAAACAGCAATGCGGCACATATGCCACTGCGTGGATTGCTTTACACGTGGGCGTGCTGCAGCGCATGACGACTGCTCCCCAGTTTTGCCCAGCGCCGCCGCTATGCGCTCAGCCTATCGTGTGACCAGCGTCGTGTGGTACAGGCAGCTATGCTTCGTACATAATGGAATTCTAGCAATGTCGTTGCGGTGGTGTCGCGTTTCCCGCTGTAGTAAACAACACCGGTCTGCGCATATCTGCAATCCTGAGCTCTCTGAGGCGCTGGCTTGGAATTCCATTCTCGTCGCCCAAGCGAAGAATGATGGCGCGCAGATTGGAAGACGACAGCGGAGCGCCTGTCAGCGCCGCATCGCCTCGGGTATCGGCACGTCGCCTGTACGTACTAATCGGCTTTGTTGGCGCGCTCCTTTCTATTTTTTTTTTTTCAAATCCTGATGCGCAGTTCGGGGGAAGCCGCTGCCCGAAGTTTCTTTTTTTTGTTTTTGTCCGGAAAGACGCCAGGCAGCGGTGGCCGAAACGCACGCTGCTGTCGCCCTTGTGGAGCATTGAGGACAGAGATCCGACGATGGTGCTGGTGAGAGTCCAGAGCTCGCGCTGTTTTAAATAGTTTACAGGTGGATGAGGAACATTTGCCCCAGCAGGAAGTGTACACCCCCCCCCCCTTTTTTTTTAAAAACAACTTCACGCGAGCGTGACTGCGGTGGTGGTTGTGGCTGTTACTTTGGGATACTCTGGGAAGGGTATTCACTGGACGCGGGTTACGTTGCCCAATTGGTGGGAGCACGCTTGGCGTCCAGGGGGAAGGGATTCGGGAGGTGGGTGGAGATGGGGGGTGGTGAGCGTCGTCTGTCCGGCGCAGAGATCGGAAATCGGGGAGAGGGAACGAGCATGAGCTCCGATCATGGAGGAAGGATGCCGACCATGCCTCTGGAGCTAGCGTCGCCTGCTTGGCTGCTCCCCTTCGTGCAAAGCAGCCCCTGCGAAGCAAGTTTTATGACCGAGTTCTGAGAGCGTTTCTTTCATACTCTATCTGCTGCGTGTTTGTGGCTCTGGGCTGGTGAAAACGCGTAACGTTCCAAGCACGGCGCTAGGCACCGGGCGCTTCTGGGGGCTTCTGCGGGCTTGAGAGTTTTAACGAAGTTAATGCGCCAATACCGAGGGTCCTGTTCAATCAGTTTTTTGTAAGTAACGATTGGAGCTAGTTTCTTGGGTATGAAAGGCTGTGTATCGCAAATGTGTTCTCTTTCAGTATCACCCACGCTATATGCAGCGGATAAAAACAATTGGTCGCAGTTCCTTGGGGCTCCGATGCATAACAGCCGATGAGGGGCAGCGGTTTCTTCGTACTAATCAGAACAGCGCTGCTGACGACGCATACTCCAGCAGCAGGAATGTTGGGCATGCCCTAATTAATGACTCTTTGATCACTGGTCCATGGCGGACACCGGAAACTAGAGTTCCAATCCATTGCCTTGAGATGTTTGCGGTTAGACATGTATACCGTCTAGAAATTCAGATGGACACATGATGGCGGCGCGTTTTGATGCGGAATGGACCTACCTTCTTCCAGTAGCCCACCCCTCTAGCGGCCACGAGACAAAGTACATTTGCTGGGTTGGGTCGCCTTGGCTCCTTCTCATTTTCTGCGAAAATTCCTCTGCCGTGGTAGGGGATGGCTGTTTATTTTGGGTGCAGTAGTTAAGAGCAGCAGCGCTGCCTTCGCCTAGCCAGGGCACGAGTCATCTCTGGACACGTGCACCTTCCGCTCTGCACTTAATCTGCTCCATTAATCCGTCACTAAAGGACGCCGGCGACCTTGATCGCGCCTTCTCGCGGTGGGCGCGGGGACCACGCGTGCATCTTCGAGGGCTTAGAAGAGACGAGGCCTCGTTTCCGAATGCATTGCACTACTTCCTCGATGCACACAAACTGCATCAGCAACGCACATTGTGATCCGCTTTGTACAGCATAAATACAGCAAAAAAAATAGACAACAGGTGTCACAGTACCAGCTAAGCAGCCATCTTGCGCCAGCGGAATCATTCTCTATACTTCATAATGTTGTTTCTCGCAAATACAAAAACAGACCAAATACAGGGTAACGTAGCATGCATACCAATAAGGTAGATATTATGTTTTATCCAGCCAGAATGGTTTAACTTGTTTAATAGCCACTTAGAGAGTTAGCGTTACAAGCAATTCCAACTAATTTCTTAAACAAAGTTAATAATGGGGGAATTTGATAGTTAATTGGCTGCGTCCTATAAAACATTCTAACCCGTTTTGCAGCAAATGCTACTTTTCTAAGATCGTAGCCGCAATCAGGACGCTCATATGTAGAGAAAAAGCCAGGCTCATCACATCTGATTTCGCTGAGTATTCGTAATGTTAACTGTTGGCGAAATATGTTAGCAAATGAGTGAACTTTGTGTTTATAGATAAAACCCTTGGGTATGTTCATGTACTGATGGGTTTTAGATAAATCGAATTGCTTTCTACTGCATAACATGAAGCCGTTCAACATTACCATTTGAGGTTGTGCCCCATACCAACATGAAACGATGTAATCGAGAGTAAATCATTGCATAGTACAACTGTAGCTTGAACCACGCGGGCCATATGTATTTAAATTCGTTTAGGACACCAAGTGTTTTGATATGTTGGTGGAAATGCTGTCAACGTGTGGTGTCCAGTTAAGTTTTTTATGTTTCCTTTGTCACTCCTAAAAATGTTTCCTTTGTCACTTGTGTTATTGTTTCTCCCTGAAATTGTGACCTTAGACTCGAGCCTGCCACCTTATTTTTCGCTCTAAATATCACAGTTTGTTTTATCTGTGTTCAGAACTTACTGATTGTGAGATAGCCAGTTAGATAGTTTTCCAAGCCATGTATTAGCATCGGTTAATATTCTCGTTAGGTCTCAACCCTGAAAAAAATATTGGCGTCATCGGCGTATAAGATTATATCAGGTGTTCCAGTTATAGATACAATGTCATTAATATACAAAATAAATAAAAGGGGACCCAGTATGGATCCTTGTGCGACGCCATACTGTATTAGCTCTGAGGCTGATGACATGACTTTGAGCTTCCCGTGCTTCGAACGATGCCCAGCCCATATCCCCCTGTACTGCCTCGTTTGTGGTTTTCCCGCGGGCACTTAGTGCTAATCTTCCAACAGCTCACTGATTTACTTCTGATGTCGACTGAACTTCGGCCCTTAGGCAGAAAACTGTATTCCCAAAAGTAAGCCCTGGCACCATTATTCCTTTCCAAATATATCTCCGTACTTCATACTGGTCGTACCCCACATAATGCCCTATGCTTCATTATCGCGCAGCTCTTCACCCCCCCCCCCCCCCCCCTCATATCGCCCCGTCCAAGAGTAACCTATGAGTGTTGTTGTGTTTGTGTGTTCTGTAGTGTTTTATGGCACATAGGCAACTGAGGCCATCATGCTCCAAGAACAAGGTATAGGAAAAGTCTTGTTGAATATTATAGAAATGTAAGAATCATCCCTGCTCTAGCGGCCCTCAAACGTTAATATTACCCAGTGAACACATACACAAATTTTAGAAATGGCTACAAGTAAAAGCTTTAAGAGGGCCGGGTAACCTCAGTAGCTTTCCTTCGCTGCGCAAGGATATCGAGGCTCCCAACCAATCAAAATAAAAGCCTCAGCTTCCTTCTCAGGCATGAGAAAGTGGCTAAGGTGTACTAAAATTCAAACAAACCAGTGGGTAAAAAATGTAGTCTCTTGAGAACTCCCGTTTCGTTAAGAAAGCTAAAAACACGTGATATATCAACAATTGCATCATCTCCTAAAAGCAGTGCGGGATGAAAAGGAATGCATTTATTAAAAAGTTCAGTAAAATACGTTTTTCTTAGGTCTTCCAGTTCCACACAAGAGAATAAAATGTGGTTAACCGTGAGTTCATCTCCGCATTCTTGGCAAACAGGTTGGTCTTGTTTTGTTAGTAGGGAGTTGTGCGTAAGGTGCGTGTGGCCTATTCGGAGACGGCATAAGATCACTTCCTTGAAACGTTCTTGGTGCACACACGACTTAAATTTACCTAAAACTGGTTTTGCCAAGTGTAGTTTATTTTTGACCTCATTGTTCCAAGCCGTCTGCCATTGTTTTCTTAGTTTCCTTGCTACTAATTTCATGCAATCATTAAACGGTATATTTACTTTCTTTATTTCCTTGCCACGAGATTTAGCAGCACACACATCTGCTCCCTCATTTCCTTTTATTCCCATATGACTCGGGACCCAGCACGGTTTTATATTTTGTACTTGAGCTGTGGCAGTTACTATGTTGTGTATGATGTCACCAAGCAGAGGGGAGCTTGCATTTTTAGAATGGAGAGCTCTAAGTACACTTAAGGAGTCTGTGTAAATAACAGCATTTTTGAGGTTCTCACTTAGTAGTTTTTCTATGGTCATCCATACAGCGTAGCACTCCGCGGTGAAGATGGAGGAACACTGTGGTAGTCTTACTATTTCCTCCGAATTCCCTCGCACCACTGGGCTTTCTACGCAACTATCTGTTTTTGATCCATCAGTATAAAATTCTATAAAACTACTGTATTTTTCTTCAACGGCACGGAATTCTTGTATTGTATGTTGCTGTGGAATTCGTTTTTTACGAAAATGTGCAAGAGTGGGGTCACAGATTGCAGGAAAATTGAACCATGGAGGCAGTGGACCACGTCTTCGAGCAGTGCCAGGTAATGCATCCATTACGTCGAGGTTTTTGCACATATCTTCAAAACGCAGGAGAAGTGGCCTTATAGCTAATGGTTTGTTGTTATATAGTGTTCTAGATGGTAGTGACTATTTGGTGACAGATATGTTTAGGTCGCGAACGGATTTTTAAAACGTACGAGCATGTGAGCATGGTTCTTCCCTCTGTAAGTGATGGTTCGTTGGTTTCCAGATAAAGACTGTTGATCGGTGACGTCCTGTATGCACCGGTGGAAAGACGCAAGCCTAAATTGTGTACTGGGTCTAGCCGTTTAAGGTACGATTGCCTCACTGATCTATAAACTATGCATCCGTAATCTAATGTAGTACTACAGAGCGATGAATCTGTAAAAGACAAGTCCTATCGGAACCCCAATATAATGTTTTCGTGAAAGTACTTTTAGTACATTCAGAGATTTAGAAGCTTTCTTTTTGAGTATGTTTATGTGCGGTAGGAATGTGAGCTTTTTATCAAAAGTCATTCCTAGAAATTTGTGCTCATCTTTAATTGGTAGTGCGACTTCATTTAAATATAGGGAGGGATCGGTGTGCAGTCCTCTTCTAAGCGAAAAAAGAACAGCTATTGACTTTTGCGTAGAAAACTTGGAACCATTTTTGTCTGCCCATGTTGTTAGTTTATTTACTGTCATCTGTATTTTATTTATTTATTTATTTATTTATTCAAGTTACCCCTAAAGGCCCTCCAGAAGAGGGTATTACATAGGGGGGGGGGGTACAATCATAAGTAATCGCGATACATTTCAACAAGTAACGCTAATTAAACGCTAATTAAAATATAAGGCATCACACAAAGAAAAATTGAACACTAACAAAAACAGCAAACATTTACACATTTCCGTCACAGCGAAGAAGCTCTTGGAATTTTTTATTGTCAGTTTCTGTGGCGATGACTGATGGCAAACTATTCCATTCAGTGATAGTACGGGGAATAAATGAATTGGCATAAGACGATGAATGACAGTTTACGCGTTTAACTTTGAAAGAATGATCACGGCGTGGAAAGAGAGCATCAGGTGACTGAAACAAATCACGGCGAAGGGATGGGTGGTGATAAAGCTTATGGAAAAGGGTTAAGCGAGCAAGTTTACGGCGATATGACAAATCTTCCAGTTCGGCACGTTTTTTTAATGCTGAAAGGCTTGTGAAGGGTGAGTAGTCTGAAAATATGAAACGAACAGCACGGTTTTGCAAGGATTCAATGTTAGTGATAACGTAGGCTTGAATAGGGTCCCAAATGGCCGCAGCATATTCGATTTTAGGGCGTATTAGAGTTATATAAGCAAGCTTTTTAACGTGTATAGGGGCGTATCTGAGGTTACGTTTAAGAAAACCAAGTGAGCGGTTAGCAGATGCTAGGGTGAGGTCGATATGGTGATGCCATGTTAGGTCAAACTGAAGGTGCACCCCAAGGTACTTGTATGTTGATGTTAGTTCCACAGTATTGTCATTTAGAATATAAGTGGTTGGAATGCGAGCTGTACGGCGAGTGAAAGATATTAGTTTAGTTTTAGAAACGTTTATTGCCATTAACCATGATGAGCACCAAGAGCTTACTGCGTTCAGGTCAGATTGTAGAGATTGGCGGTCACTGTCTGTAGTAATGTTACGGTAAATTACGCAGTCATCAGCGAAAAGGCGAAGTCTAGATGTTACACAGGCAGGTAAATCATTAATATAGATTAGAAAAAGCAAAGGACCTAGCACGCTTCCTTGTGGTACCCCAGATGTCACATTAGCAGAGGAAGAGTTAGAATTATTAACGGAGGTAAACTGAGTTCTAGATGACAGAAAGTCCTTAATCCAAGCGAGCACGTTAGGGTGTATATTAAGCTGTGCTAGTTTCAGTAGAAGTCTTTGATGAGGAACCCGATCGAAAGCTTTTGAGTAATCCAGGAACACTGCGTCGACCTGAAAGCCCGCGTCAAGTGATAATTGTAAGTCATTAATAAAGCCAGCTAACTGAGTATCACAAGAAAATCCCTTGCGAAAACCGTGCTGATAATCGAAAATAATGTTATGATCTTCGAGATAGCTGATGACTTGGCTGTGAATGATATGTTCGAGTAGTTTGCAAACAGTGCTGGTTAACGAGATGGGTCGATAGTTTAATGGAGAGGAACGCTCACCTGATTTAAATATAGGTATTACTTTGGCTATCCGCCAGTCATTAGGAATTAATCCGTGCGATAATGATTGCGAAAACAAACAGGACAACACAGCGCTAATGCTTTGGGATGTGTTCTTCAGCAACTTATTGTTGAAACCGAGGTGATCCGAACTATTAGTTATTTTAAGATTGTTTAATAAAGCTAAAATACCAGTTTCATTAATAACTATTTCAGGCATGCAAATATCTTGGATTATATCTAAGTCAGGGAATGCGCTAATGTCTTCTTTGGTGAATACTGATGAGAAGGCGTCGTTGAAAACCTGAGCACATTCATACTCTTTAATTATGACGCCGTCGCTGTCGGAAAGCAAAATGTCGGGTTGAAAGCCAGGATTTATGATGCGCCAGAATTTACGAGGGTTGTTGGTTAGCAGAGATGACAGGTCGTGATTGAAAAAGTGACGTCGAGTGGATTTCAGTAGTGACTGGTAGTCCTTGTCGCATTTCTTGTACTTTTCCCACGCGCTTAGAACACCATTTTTCACTGCCTGTGGGTAAAATCGCTTTTTCTTGTTATTGGCACGTCGCAACTTCTGGGTAAACCATGGTGCACTGCTGCTACATCTAATGGTCATTAGAGGAACGAAATCATCGATAAGTTTATTAAAAGTACTCTTGAATAAATCCCAGTTTTGCTGAACAGTGCGCAATAAATATTGATTAATGAACTGGGTGGAAAAAATTTCGAATTCGGAATTTATTTTTTCATAGTTAGCTCTGTTGTAACATCTGATTTGTTTAACAGTCGTTTTCTTTTCGTTAAAAGAACCAGTTATGCGTCCTGTTATTACGTCATGATCCGAAATGCCATCTAAATGAATAATGTCTGAACAAATATCGGGATTATTTGTTAATATTAAGTCTATAATGTTGGCAGTACTCGATGTGCGACGCGTGGGATTGGTAATGAGTTGCGATAGTGAAAAGTCAAGACATGATTGAAGAAACATGTTAGCTTCAGTTTCACTCGCTGTGACGGATTGTGTGAACCAGTTGATACTAGGAAAGTTAAAGTCTCCAAATATGAGTAAAGTACAGTTAGGAAAACGCGTACATATTTCACACAGAATTCGATTAAATTCAGAAGAAAAGCCATTATTCATGTTAGGAGGACGGTAAAAAACACCAATAATTATAACTTTAGAACAACACTTAAAAGAAACCCATGTACACTCAAGAAAAGAACTAATCATGAGAGGCACAGTTGCCAAATCATCCCTTATCGCCAAGAGTACACCACCTCCTCTCCGGTACGGTCTGTCGCAGCGAAAGATGTTAAAATGTGTCTGGCTTACAAAAATTGAATCATCAGGAATAACATCACTGAGCCATGTTTCGGTTAGCGCAACTAATGATGCGGAGCACGAGTCGATTAGCGAAGATATTGCGACATCTTTCGATAAAACACTTCTGATGTTAGTGTAAAGGAAAGAAATGGTTTTGGGAGTATTACATGACGAACTTTGAGAAAAAAGGAAAGCTGGGATCTGATTTGAGTAAGTGACAGAAGAACGTCAGTCTTCTTGCGAGGGGTGCTGAGAAACACATACCACGCGATCAGCCTTAGTGTCCCATACATAGGCATCGTTATTAATGTGAAGCTTATTAAATGCGAGACGAATGCGGTCGCCTTCCCTTTTCACGGATTTGGCGTACTGCCAGAGATGACGGCGCTTTTGTCGGACGGCCTCAGAATAATCGCGAGAGAGGCTGAAATCTGTACCCTTGAGCTTTGAACCGTTGCTTAGTAAAGATTCAACATCTTTATCATTGTAGAATTTTGCAATGATTGGTCTCTTCTTACTTGGCGAAAAACGGCCCAGACGATGCGCTCTCACAATCGAGGTTGATAAGACATCAAGTTTGGTGGAGCAAAATTCATTCACGAGCTGCTCCGAAGTATCCCAGGTTTCATCGTCTGTATCTTGGATGCCATAAAAAAGAACATTCGACCGTCTAGACCGGTTTTCTAAATCGTCAATTTTGTCTTGCATTTTAGAGAATTCTAAATTCGGGCTGAACTGGGACTGAGCAGCTGGCGCCAATTCTATTTTAGATTCCAGTTCAACGACACGCTTTGTTAGTGCATCCAAGTCATTCTTTAGGCTGATATGAATGTTAAGGATCTTATTCAATGATTCCAGAACTGTTGTATGGCTAGTTTCCAGCCGCTGGACCGCAAGAGCAACATTGTCTAGCTTTTCCTCTTGTGCCTTAGTCATGGGCCCAGGGTTGGACTCAACATCGCCACCGAGCAGTAGGACGCGCCAAAGGTACATCAAAGCAGCACGAACACTTTTGAAAGAATTGGGTGGCCACGACACCGCGAAAAGGCAAACATCATCATTTCGGTAACAGGAAGTTTCGTACGGACAAACCTGGAAGAACATCAGCGGTGAGCGTGACATCGTAACTGCGGTGCCGTGGCCCGGTGCGTCGGTGAAAGGTGGGCGCTTTTGTGCGGCTGGGTCAGCTGACGCTGTTCCGTGTTGCCGGACTGCGTACACCGCAGCGTCCAGAACTGGCAGTGGTGGATACGGTGATGCGGTGTACTCGGCTGAGGATCCGGTCGCACAATTCTTTGCGGCATCAGGACACCAAGGGAATTGTGGTATATCCTGCCATAGCGGTGCCGGCGTTACAGGAGACAGCTGGCCCAAGAATGATAGCAGCAGCACCTGGAAGAACATCAGCGGTGAGCGTGACATCGTAACTGCGGTGCCGTGGCCCGGTGCGTCGGTGAAAGGTGGGCGCTTTTGTGCGGCTGGGTCAGCTGACGCTGTTCCGTGTTGCCGGACTGCGTACACCGCAGCGTCCAGAACTGGCAGTGGTGGATACGGTGATGCGGTGTACTCGGCTGAGGATCCGGTCGCACAATTCTTTGCGGCATCAGGACACCAAGGGAATTGTGGTATATCAAGCCATAGCGGTGCCGGCGTTACAGGAGACAGCTGGCCCAAGAATGATAGCAGCAGCACCTGGAAGAACATCAGCGGTGAGCGTGACATCGTAACTGCGGTGCCGTGGCACGATGTAACGCTGACACGATGTAACGCTGACACGATGTAACGCTGACACGATGTAACGCTAGAGGATGTGCAAGCAATCTGGAGATCGTCGACGTAGACAGAATACATGATAGACTTTGGGATTATTTTTGATAGGGAATTCATTTTTACTATAAAAAGTGTGGTCCTTAAAATGCACCACTGAGGCACGCCGTTCTCTTGAATGAAATTCTTAGAAAGAGTGGCACCCAGGCGTACTTGAAATGAACGGTTGGTCAAAAAGTCACTCAAGCATTTCATCATTCTACCACCAATTCCGAGGTCCCCAAGGTCCCGTAGTATGCCAAACCTCCATGGGGTCTCACAGGCTTTCTCTAAATCTAAAAAGACCGCAGGCAGTGTTGCTTGTGTTTAAATGCTTCTCGGACTGTGTTCTCTAGGCGGACTAGATGGTCGGGTGTAGAGCACGTCTTTTTAAACCCACACTGATCGGTGTCAAGAAGATCACGGGATTGTAATATAAACATTAATCTAATGTTAAGGACGCTTTCTAAGGATTAGGCAAGTAAGCTTGTTAGGGCTATAGGCCTGTAATTGCCAGGGGAGGTAGGTACTTTTCCCGGCTTCAACAACGGTAATATAATGGCTTTTTTCCAAGCCTCTGGAATCTCTCCTGATAACCATATCTTGTTAAAAATTTCAAAAGCGAGTCTACAGCGTGTTCGGACAGGTGGGAAAGCATTTCGTAATGGACTTCATCTGGTCCTGGTGCAGTCTGTTTACCGGAAGAAAGTACGCTGTTAATTTCTTGTAGTGTAAATGGGCTATTATATGCTTCGTGAGCTCTGCCCTTTATCGGCTGTGTTTTTATATTTTAAAAATGATTCTGTATCGTTAGAGGAACTAGATACAGTGGAAAAATGTTCACCTAATATGTCTGCTTGTTTTTTTTATATATTTGTCTGTACACCAGGGGCTGTCAGAAGAGAAACTGTGAATGGAGATTAGCGACCATCCATTTTGTGTACTGCCTCCCCCATTTTTTCGAAGAGTCTTGGCTGTTTATCGAGGAAATGAAACGCTGCCAGGATGATTTTTCGGCATTTCGACGTATGTACCGCGCTTTTGCTGTTGCTTTTTTAAAGTTTATAAGGTTCTCCTGTGTGTGGTATCGGCGAAATATAGCCCAAGCTTTATTTTGTTGTTTTTTTTGCTTCTTTGCAGTCTCGTGTCCACCACACTTTATGACTCCGTTGTACTATTCCTGAAGATTGGGGGATAGCCAAGTGTGTGGCAGCAAGAATACAATTTGTGAACTTTTCATTTATTTCATTTGCATTAAGATTTTCTAAGGCAATATTTTCTAACGTGGATGCTATTCTAAAAAGCTGCCAGTCTGCTAAATTGAGCTTCCAACACCGTGGTTTTGTCTGGGTGACTGATGGTGGGGATGACAGGCAGATTTCAACAGGGAGATGATCGCTTCCATATGGGTTGTCTAAACCATCCCATTTAAAATCGCTAAAAACTGATGGAGAGCTAAAAGACGAATCATCTAAAACACTCATTTTTCCTGAACTAGGGGAGCAATAAGTAGATTTACCGGTGTTCAATAAACAAATATTGTTGGATAGTATAAAATCCTCAATAACCTGTCCTCTGCTATCGGTTTTCTCACTACCCCAGAAACAAGAGTGTGCATTAAAATCGCCAACTATCAAGTATGGCTCCGGCAACTGTTCTAAAAGATTCTCTAATTCATGCTTTCTTACTTCGAGATGTGGTTGGAGATATACGCTACAAAGTGTAATGGTTTTGTAACCAACCACGGTGTCTGCTACGGCTTCGAACCTTTAGTTACAGTTTGATCTCGCTAGCTGCTACTCCAGGTTGCACAATGATGCCTACGCCTCCCGAGAGTCTGCTCGCCCCCTCTCGGTCACGGCGGAAGACAGTATACTTCTTTAGCACCTTTGTGTGGTGAGGGCCTAGATTGGTTTCCTGCACACATAAAGCAATAGGGGAAATTGTGTTTTAAATGTCTTTTATGTCGTTATAGTTGTTTACGAGACCTCTGCAGTTCCAGTGTATTATGAAAGCCATCTTGATGTTGAGTGCGTGTGTGCAGATAAAATTAGATTAACTATGATTTGGCCCCGTGACTCGGCGCCTCTTATTTTTTTTTTATCGATCCAAAGACCTCCGCCGTCCGTCCGATGTGGACGGCACGGGGCTGCCCTGGATCGTGTCCATCGCCTCAGCAGAGGCGCTGGACGACCGTGCAGAACGCACGCTGACTTTTGAGTTAGGCCTTGACCTGTGGGAAGATGTCTTGAGGCCCGCTGACCCGGGAATCTGCGCAGCCTGCTTTGGGGTTGGCGGAGTAGTATCAGCTACTCCACCAGGGGGCGCGGATGGCCCTGCCATAGGCTCACTGCGTGCGGCCTGGACAGGTGCCGAAGCCTGGTGTGATGCGCCGCGCCCACGCACCACATCGGCGAAGTTTGTTTTTGCAGTGAAGGAGAATCTGTTTGTTTCGGCGTATCACCTTCTTGCTTCCTTGAAAGAAATGTTTTCAGTGGTTTTCAGAGTAATTATCCCTTTTTATTTTTTTCCAGGACGGACAAGCCCTGGAGTATGCAGCATGGTCTCCCTCACAATTTGTGCACCACGGGGCAGCAACACATTCATCTGACTGGTGGTCCTTCGAGGAGCATTTCGCGCAAGTTTTGCGGCCGCGACAACTCTGTGAGCCGTGGCCGAACCTCTGACAATTGAAACATCTGCGTGGGTTTGGTATATATGGCCTTACATTTATTTTCAGGTATCCGACTTCAATGCTTTCAGGTAGTGTGCTGGGGTTGAAAGTTAGGATCATGTGTTTCGTATCTATTTCCGTGTTATCCTTCCGGATCTTAATCCGCTGAACATTTATGACGTCTTGGTCGGCAAGGCCTTCAAGCATTTCTTTTTCAGAGAGGTGAACAAAATCAATTTCTGATATGACGCCTCGGACTGTGTTCAAGTATCGGTGTGATGTGATGGAGACAGGAATCTCCCCTATCGATAGAATGTTTGCAAGTTTCGAGTGCTGGACGGTGTCACGTAGTTCGAGCAGTAAGTGGCCACTAGCCATTTTTTGATACCTTGTACCCAAGCCCAAGGTATCTGTCAGGCACTTTGCTACCAGGAATGGGGAAATAAGTCATGCTTGTTGTTCTTCAGCTTTGCTTTGAATAACATGAAATTTTGGGAATGACACCTTTCTTTTTTGTAAAAAATCTTCATCGTTCCGCCCTCTTTTTAGAGAGCGATCAGGTTTGGAATGGAGGGGAGCCATAAAAAAAAATTAGTTTTTTAGTCACGGTGCCAGCCACCCACCACGGAGCCCAACAAGGGGACGGGACAGCAACTTGCACGCAAGTCCTGCCTATGCCAGCTGTACACCTCAACTATAACCAAATATGACGAAACCCAGGGTAGTTCGCCACACAAAGTTAACCCTAGCCGCTCATGAAGAAAGGAAAAAAAAACCGGGAAACTAGGAGGAGACAGGACAGTAGTCAGAAAGAAGATAGGAAAGTAAAAGATGGAGAGGAGGACAGGAATAGGCGACTGCCGATTTCCCCCGGTCGGGTCAGGCCGGAGGTGCCGTCTACAGGAAGCTGGGGCCAAAGTGGTGTGTTGCCTCCACCGAGGGGCCTTAAAGATCCAAACGCTCGGCATCGGCTCAACCACCAGGATCCCCTTTTCCCCGGACACGGTGATGCCACGCACGGCTACGCGTGGGTGCTCGGGTCCGTGGTGATGCACTGTTCACCATCATCCCCCTGCGGGGATGTCCCTGCGGACGCTCGGGAACCCGTGGTGTCGCCACTCACCAACGCCTGTAAGCCGCAGACGCCCCCCTGAGGGGAAGTAATCCATGAATCTGCCCTTGGGCGCTACGATGCAGTCGAAGCTCGCGTGGTATGGACAGGTTGCCCAGCTGAGGGCAGTCATGCCGAGGTGTCCCAGAGAATCCATTCAATCAATATTTATTTTTTTACTTCTTCCTCAGAAAAAGATTAACGGAGGAGGAGGAGGGCTCGAAGAAAAAGTGGAAGTTTCCACTTGACGAGCTTCCAGCCCCCTATTTACAAGGCATATACGTTGGAAGATTTAGAAATATACATCTTTAAACATTACAAAGTGTAACAGTCAGTACGTATAATATGCAATACAAAATAATATACACTCATTCTCGAGGGACAAGCGCTCGTGTGTGTTCTTTCATGTCCTTGTCTGATGTTGCGCTATTTTATACGTCATGCACTACCAACAAGCCCAAACCGCCACTTTGTTGGACAAATAAAGGTCAATATATACAAGGCAGCCATGGTAGCACACCAATTTTACAATGGAAAGAGAATTTCCAAAATACTTGAAACAATTTCATACACGCTCACTCTCGCACTACAAAGAAGGACAAGCATATTGTTTTTAATGGTGCTTATGTTAATTCCTTGACTATGAAGGTGGTTTAGTAGGGTCGGTAGGGCATGACGGAGCATTTGCTCAGATAGTTTTAAACGTGAGTAAGGAATTTTCCAAATTAGGCTGGTGCGTGCATTGTAGTGTTGTGTTTGAGGGGTCAAGTTTGCAAGTGTACGGAGAATTTCATGCGAGTCATGCTTATATCGCTTTGCAAGGTAGAATGAGTACATATGATGGATGGAAAGAATGCCAAATTTAATAAAAAGTTCGGGCGTGTGTTCACGATAATGAACATTTGCTACGCCGCGGATCGCTCTTTTCTGTAGGACATGTATGCGATTTAAATTACCAATTGTTGTTGCCCCACACTAAGAGACAATGGGCCTTTTCGATTATCCGCCTCTGGCAGCCCGCGGGCAGCCTGCGGGCTGCCAGAGCGCGCCGCCAGGCACTCGATTTTCTCGGGCTGCTCCGCGCACTTCCGGTGGCTGCCCAACAGAACACGTTCGTTTTTCTCTGGCTGGGCGGTTTCGGGCAGCCAGCGAGCAGCCAGACTCGCCAGGACGATTTTGTGCTGGCAGCGTCGTCTTCTAGCCCCACAGCACTCCGCTGTGGCGGCTAGCAGGCGACAAAATAAAGGGAGGCGCACTCGCGACAGCTTGGGTGGTTAACAGCTAGCGCGCAGAAACGGCGTTCGCGTTCGTATCTCTGTGCTGTTTTCCTAACATGGTTATGCGTGTCTTATTTCGAGTCGAATCTCCGAGCCGCATCGTGTTGTGATGACCCCCATAATGCACAGGTCCACACGGGACGGAGAGGCAAAGAGACACCGTATGGCTCAGTTTAAACAAACAGATATATTCAATAATTACACATGATTAAGATTATACATCAGAGGCTGGGGCGTCCGAGCTTACGTGCCGACGACTTCATGGGGGCGATGGAGTGGCTCCGGAGTTGGGCTCGAGCGGTTTCTGGCAGAAGCTGCACGCCGTCGGGCTTCGGCGCTGAAGGCCCTCTTGGCGTTATCGATGTCGTCCTGAGCGTGTCTTCCGTACTGCTTCTCGATTTTTATATCCTCTTCTCCACACTCCCTAGGGTGAGGACGCCCACGCCGGAGGGGAAGGAGGGGGGGGGGCTAGGGCTTTCACTTGGGCGCACAAACATACCACCGCACTTATTGTCTCGCCCCCCTCACGTGTTGAGTCCGAGGGAAAGAATGTTGTCTTCGCGGTAGCGCATAGCGTCGGCTGTGGTACGGCGCGCTCTGGCCCGCTGACAGTTCCCTTGTCCTGGAATGTGCCCGGGAGGGCCGCCCCTGAAACCGCCACGCCAATTGGGGAGGATAAAGCCTGTTTCCCCGCGGCGGCGGCGGCGGGTCCGGTTGGGTCCGGTTGGGCTTAAACCCCTTCGTTCTGGTTGTCACTCTCAACGAGCATGGCTGGGTAATTGATGATGCCTGTCATCTGGGTCTCCGTCTACGCCGCGCCGTCGAACGTGGAACCTCGTAGCACACACAAGGAATGTACCTCGTAGCACACACAAGGAATGTACCTCGTAGCACACAAGGAATGTCACAGTGTTTACTCTTTTCAACTAACGCTTCTTATTTCGGCACCTCCGCGCGCCGTCTTGTGCGAAGCGTCGTTACCTCTCTTGATTACTTGATAAGATGGTTTGGTTTCCGGTCTTATTTTATTTTACTACGTGCACGTCTGCATATCTTTCTAACGTATACTGCATGCATGCATGAGAGCTCTTGTTGTACTTACGTTGGCTTGCACCTGGTATATATATCTTCTCTAGCTTCTTGCGGCGTCTACAATATCTCTATTCTTGTATCAGCTAGCCGTATTTATCTCTGTTTCGTGTCTTGCAGGTTCAGCGGTCGCTCGCGGTTTGTTTTTCGGACGATGATGGCCGCGCTTCGCGATTTCGGCAGTTCTTCGTGGCGTCTCAAACTGGCGCGCCGTTATCTCTCTCTCAAACTCGTTAGCACGCTTACATCTTTTCGTTTGCGCGCGGCGCCTATCATCACCTCTGGTATCAGCTATAGCTGTATTGTATATCTTTGCTTTTTTCTCTTGCAGCTGGCTCAGCGATCGCTAACGACGCCTGTTCCGTTCGCACCTCTGGGTTTCCACTGGATCGTATCGGCATATGCGCGCTCTCCGAGCGACGTCGACCTCGTATACGCGTGAGACACGCGCGGCTCACGGCAGATAACGGATGCATTGCATATACGATATGCATCCGTTATCTCTCGTGAACTCCACAGAGTTGGTTTCCGGTCTTGTTTTATTGCAGCACATATACGCACGTGTCGGCGCGCTCCCTAGCTCTGATGTAGGTATGCACGCATATGTGTCGTGCATGCGTTGTAGCGCTTTTTTTTGCTGGCTTAGTTTGCGACGTCCTATGATATATCCGTAGCTCTCTTCTGGTATCTACGCATCTTTGGTTGGTCTCTTGCAGAGGTTGAGCGATATCACTTTTTTCGGACAGCGCTTTGGCATCCAGCTCTGCGCGGCACCCGTGCGGCATCTGTTTGGTGCGGACATGCATGCGTGCGCCTGTGTTGGTGCAAGCTTACGGGTAGTATCTTATTCCGTTTCTTTGGCGCTTTGCGGATTAGCAGGAGTCGCTCGTCCTGCATGCTATCTTTTGCATCTGCTTCGTCCCTTATTTATACGTCAGCTCCTTTCCAACGCTTTCACTTCATTTACGTTCATTTCGGAGGAGATACAGGGTGGCCGCGCCGCTGAGAATCCTCTTGGAAGGTGTGGGGACAGAAAATTTTGAGGTAGTCGACGACACCGGTTCACCCATTGTCCACGGAAACTAGCGCCTTTATGTGACAGCAGGTACGTACGTATATAGCTTTCTCGCTACATGTGCATGTATATGCAATATTTGATCATGCAGTATTTAGTGCGCAACATAGATATGCTTTCCTTTGGTTGCAGACAACTTGCAGGTTTGGCTCCATGCGCCGGCAGCCCCCGTCCCATCTACCACCGAGCCTGGGGAGTTGTGGCCTCGGGCCAAAGTTCTGTTCCTGATTGAAGAATATAAAAATTTCAAATCAGACTCTTCTAAACGCCTAAAAACTAAAAGACAACTCTGGGAAAATTTGGCAGATTTGATGAATTCAAAATGCGGATGCCATTTGACCCATTCGCAAATTCAGAACAAGTGGCGGGGTCTAGAGAGAAAATATATAAAACGGTGTGACACCATAATAGCCAATCAGGGGCGGACCGGAGAACATGCGACTTTGAAGAGCAAGTATATTACTTGTATACGTATGTAGAACATGATCTCAGAAGAATAAATTAATTTCTACAGAATGGAAAACTTGTTATGTTTTCCCGATTATATGCATATGTGACTTTTGCCTCTGAAGCAGTTTAGTCATTCCACATACCTGTTAAGAATGTTGCGGCATTTTTTGCTCTTTGGTCCAGCTAGATTGTGTGACAGAATAATTAACTGTACCAATTTTGGACATCTCTTGTCTAAATGATGTAATTCCTGTTGTAATTTTAGGGTGTTATAGATTACACAGCAACATTTGGGTGGTTAAATTGACTGTCTTTTTGTCAACTGCATACAGCTGCTGAGAGGCATAAACCCGGACTTTGTGCTCATGCCAACAGCTCTGCTGCTGGGCAACTATCGGGCATTGTGCATGCCGTGGTTATAGGCTAGCTGTACATGTGTCTTGTCTCGCTGAATAGATATATGTCAAGCTTCATGCATGAAATAGTGTGTTTGCTTTACACATATTAAGTGATGTCATATATATGTGTCAAATGGATCCTATATTTTTTTTTTGTTCTCAGGGAGCTCGCTGAAATTTTTGAAAAAGCTTACAGCATCAACCCACCCTACCTGCTGGGGCCAGGACTCGTCCGGAGCATCCATGAGTGAGTCTTTTTTTTTTATGCTCACGAGAAGTGCGACAGGGAATTTACATGCATTGTAGCACAGGCTTTGCCGAAATAAGTAACTAGTATATTGGGCTTGCCTCTCAGCCATATAGTGGAGCCCTTATAGCACCACTACACAGCAAATGGCCTCAGATAGTGAGGAATGGTTCTCCTTACAGATTTAAGGTTTATGGGGCGCCATGCATGTGCTCCATTACATGCCTAAAGAACAAACCCAGTTGCTTGGTTACTTTTGGAAAACACAGTGCATGTTGTGCAAAACATATTTGAAATCAAACACCACCAGGGGTTTCCCCAAGCATAAAATCAGAGGGATGTTGGTGAAGTAGGGGAGTAGTGGTAGTCATTTTTCAGTTTTTAATTGTGTCTTGATGTGGCATCTAGGACAAAAAAGGTCCATGACTGCAGCACTACACTCATGACAAAGAGTGTCAACAATTGCTTCGCTTTAGACAAGGATACAAGTCATATTTATCAAGAGACAAAAGTAAGGAACAACGACTACATGAAATGTGTCCAGAAACGGTGCAGTAGCTCAGACTACTATAAACCAAACAAAAAAAAACTATCTCTGTTCAACACCAGTCGCATATCGGAGACTTGTAAACCTCCGCAAAACATGCATCTTTGCTGTGAACATAACAGACCGAGTCAATAATTAAACACACACACCAAGAAGTCTCATGTGCATGCTAAACTCTGTACGCACCCGTGGAAGGTGTACATCAGAGCTTTGATGTCAGCCGTGATGACTTGCATGACACTGACACATCTAGGTATCAAAATTTTTGGCTGCTACGCACAGTTGGTTGAATATGCACAAGCACAAGGTTGACTATGTACAAGGCCCTTCTCACACTCCGACTATTCACTCAATAACCATAAACCAATCAAGAAATATAAACCAAGACATGAGTATATCTGTATGTTTCCTACTAATAAAATAACTGAACTGCCACAAATATATGGTGCATTCTCAGCCACATTCCTAGCATTTACATCCGCGTGTTGGGTATGAAAAAAATTCACTACCAATTAAGGAAGGGCCTTCAGAAAAACAAGGGGGTGTGTAGGGAAGCCACTGAACCTTGCACAAAATATATGGCAGGGAGTAAACAGCTGGTTTAAGGGCACATGAAGGCCACAGGCATTGAAAAATTTGACTTTGTGTGCAAATGAGTGCTTTTTCTTGATTAATGTGGCCAACATGTGAAATAGTGGCCCAATACATCAAGAACATTATGGCACCACATATGTAAGGCTTCACGTTTTGAGCGATATTGTGCCATTGCTCTCAGCAATCTAGAATTATTGACAATAAAATGCTCTCACTTTTTGAAAATGGATCTCGATACATTTGAAAGGACATTAAAGCTGTCAAATTTAGTTTGCACTTCTTGAAAAATTTTGTGCTCTAGCTTCTTTGTAAATGTAAATGTGGTATGAGCATTATAAAGTTCCTTCTATGGCTGTTTAGGGCACAACATTAAACTTGACAGGTTACTTCCATGGGGTAGACCTTTTTGAACAAAAATACAAAACAATCTGCAGTGTTAATTTTTTTGGCTAACTGAAATTGAAAAGCCTTTGATAGCAATTTAATCCCTGTTTCCTAAATGGTTTGAAAGATGCTCCAAGTTGACTTTTGATGTCAGCAGAATTATATGTACGAAATTAAATGACTAAATGAATTACAGTGCCCTTTGTGTAGGGATTACACATATGCACTACAAAGTCTCTGTTCTTTAGTGCAAGGAATGCATAATGATCATTATTTTGCCACCAGCAGCCAGGCTGAACCTGCAGCCAGCCCCCAGCCTGGCCCCAGCAGGGTAACTGTCACAGCGAGCCCAATTCCTAGCAGCTCGCAACTGAGCACGAGCAGAGGCAGCACTACTGCTGGAGACTCACAGCCCCCCAAGCCCATCTACGCTGCCAAGCCTCCTGCAGCAGCAACCAGGCCCAGCCAGGTAGAGGCCCAGGACAGATACCTCTCGTGCAGTGCTCGAGAGTGTCATCACCCATCTTGAGGTGGCCGAAGGCTAACAGACAGCAGCGGCACAGGGAGCGCATGGCTCTTGAAGAGAGGAAGGTTGCTGCTGTAGAGAGGAGGACTGCAGCTCTTGAGCGGGTGGCTGCAGCACTTGAACGGCAGGGCGCTTGTCTCACTCGATTCTCCGATAAGTGCCCCAATTCATCCCCAATTCATTCCCCAATCCGTTCTCCAATTCACTCTCCAAGCCCTCCTTAATATAATGCTTAATTTATTGTTTCATTTTTTGTCTAGTGAGTGCTTACTTTTATAATTTTCATTCATAATTGCTGTTATATGTTTGTGTTCAGTTCTGTCTATTTCCGCTAAGTTGCTATGTATGTGTGTGTGCATGTGTACACTTAGACACATTAGATTCATCCTGGTTCTTGGTTGCACTTCATATTGTGTACATAACTTTGAACCCTCTAATAAGATCTGCATGTTTCATGTAATGTGTATTTCTGATCACTTGTTTCTGTGTGTACTGATAATAAATTGGATGGCAACAAAATTTCCAGAGCATACTTGTCTAAATTTCTCTAGCACACACCATCCTTCTAGCAGTTTAGCTTGCATGCTTGTTGTCATTTACTATTCAGGGGACACAATGCACATTTGAACATGTCAGCCATCTTATGGTGACTGAAGCTAACACACAGCAGTGGATGGCCATTGAAGAAAGATTGCTGGTGACTAGAGGAGGAGTGCAGCATTTAATTGGGTGGCTGCAGCACTTGAGTGATGGACCTCCTCCTCACATCATTCTCGAAGCCTCCTAACTAATGCATAGTTTTTAATGTTTTCTTTTAATCCGTCTAGTCAGCAGTTGACATTTTTTATAACTTTCATTAATTAATTGCTTCTGTATGTTTCATTCTTTTCAGTTCCATATATTTTCACTAATTGGCTACATGTGCGTGTGTATACACACACTTGTAAATTTGTCTCTTATCCTCTATTACATTTCAATATGTGTGTACTTTAAATTATCCTAGTGCTTCATCTTTCCATATATTCTACAACCATGCATACGCAATAAGATCTCGGTGTTTCATTGAATATACATTCAGATTACTTGTAGAGCATAACTGTCTAAAAATATCTCTATTGCACACCCTTATTCCAGCAGTTTAGCTTACACACTGCCTCTTGTCATTTATTGTTCATGGGGCAGAATGCAGGCATATACGAAGAGAAATTAAACTGAAAGGCTACTCTGTATGATTTATGCAAGAAAATTTATTTCACGAACATCACGCATGAACATCATTTTGTGTACCAATATCCCTTGCTACATTAACCAGTCTATGCAGGTGACAGGCAGTAGCATACTCCAAGAAGAACGGAAAAAAGAATTAACCTACACTAAAATGTGTCATCCTGCAGGACCACGCAGCTAGATTTGCCCATAGAACACAGAGCTTGAAATGTAGCAGCGTCAACAAGACCAACAACAAAGCGTTGCAATATACACAACTTATATGAGAAACATACAGCTCACATTCAAACTCTTACTATGGGTTAATGATATACTCCCTCATTAATTAAGGGCAGGCCTTTGACACCTTAACTGTTTGAAAGTAGAACGCAATATTTTGTGGGTTACATGATCCGGGGGAGTGCTATGAAAAAGAACCTTTTTACGGTTTGCAAAATTTCGGTCAAGTAGGCCTTCTGGCTCTTCCTCGCCCCCCTGAGCTACGCCAAGCAGAAATTCTGTGCAGCGCGTTGCGAAGCTAGGAGCGGAGCAAAGATGTTGAGAATGAGGCCGAGAAGATATACAATGGTTAACCTCAGCTTTTCGGAGAAATCCGAATGGGGAGGACGGCGACGACAGTGCGATTGGTTCTAGAAATACCACGTACTCCCTTGATAGCCACGGGCCAAGTTGTAAGAACATATTTAGGCGCCCGGCGGCGCGACCAGATCTTCTTCGCCACTCCTTGCGCTTGTTTCGAATGCGGACAGATGGCGCCACGCAACGGGGGCTTTTCTAGTCGTCAAGCTGCGGCGGCCGTAGGGCAGGTGCTCCATCATGAACTAATCACGCGCACAACCTGTACACATTTCTTATTGTGTAATTAGTTTGTGTATATTACCTCTCCCCCTATCATATCTTCCTGTCTCCTCACTTCTTTCATTTCATTTCTCCATTCTGCCTGCTATCCTTTATTTCCACTGCCCCAGCTCAGGTGCTTCAGTATCGATGGCAGATGCCGGGGCTAGCAAAAATATTTTCCTTCCTTTTTATTATTATTATAATAAAACCACTTACAACTACTACAAATGCAGGTGTTGCGGGATAGTTCGGCGCCACGACATGTAAGTGTGCTTTGTTAGTGTGCCAACATATAGAAGGATGCTCAAGCTTGAGTACTGCGGTAAATTTTTTTTTCGTAGCAAGTTTGACAACGGTTCAACCGCGCATGATGCAAACCCGTGATTGTATGTCCCGAAACCAAAAGCCGTCAACGCCGGGTTTTCGCGGCGTTGGCGGGGGTGGCGCCATCTGTTGGCTACTCGGATAGAATACTCGGAGAGCTTCAGAACGGGTTTAGAAGGGGTACGCGCTTAGATGATAGCCTGTTCGTGCTTACCCAGTGCATAGAAATAGCTAAGGTGGAAAACAGGCCTATGTATTTAGCCTTCCTGGACATAAGCGGTGCATACGACAACGTGAACAGGGAACTCTTGCGGAACATATTAAAAGATGAAGAAATCGGTCATGAGGTAAATGATTTTCTACAGGAAATATACCAGGGGAATATGGGCTGGGCATCGTTCGAAGCACGGGAAGCTCAGAGTAAAATAGTATACGAAGAACGTCTGAGGAAATTGGACGATAACAGGTGGGCAGCTAAGGTATTTAAATACCTATACAGAAAGAGCATTAATTGGCCCACATTGGCGGAAAAGAACTAGGGAAATAACCAGTAAGTATGCCGGGCACAAGGACGGAGAAAGAAAGAGCATTCAACGACAGTTTAAAAACGCGGAAGCTAAACATTTGATTAATTCAATAGAAAATAAGCACAGTGTAGAACTATATCGATACTGGAAACGGCAGATCAGGAAGGAAGCGCTCTATGATAACTCAAGAGGCAGTGCCCGACTCTGAAGCTAGGTCAGGGTGTCATAGAACGCACAGCTACAAAAAATTGGCCGCGGTTTAGCTCTGGTTAAACCTGGAGTGACGCGATAGCTACAGCTACAGCCGAGATTCTGCGATAGCCGCCGGCGGGAGCGGACGTGTTTGCGTTGGGCTCCAGCGAAATCGGCTTCCATATGGGCCCCAAGGGGTCTTTATGTGCTGAAATATAGCTTTGAGGATCCGAGGGAGAATACT
Source organism: Amblyomma americanum (assembly GCF_052857255.1). Classification (NCBI taxonomy): domain Eukaryota; kingdom Metazoa; phylum Arthropoda; class Arachnida; order Ixodida; family Ixodidae; genus Amblyomma; species Amblyomma americanum. Next base: position 351,756,724 of record NC_135497.1, read on the forward strand.
TAAATAATCTGTGATTCGCTGATGGCATTGCCTTGCTGAGTCACTCAGGAGATGAACTGCGGTGCATTATCAATGAGTTATACCCCTGTCACACGGGCACTTGTAAGGCCTTAGAAATTAAGGTCCTTTGCCCCAAAGGCGCGTGACGCGCATCTACACGGCAAAGCGTCGAGACCTTTGCGATAAAGTTCCGTAGCAATAAAGGCGGCCGTCAGCGGCCTTAAAGTTGCTTAAAGGAGCAACCCAGACGGTAGCGCCAGCTAGCGAGCTCAAAGAATAAAAAATTGACACAATTTTTAGTTTTGAAACCGTAAAAAAGTATCTAATTTTTCTTATTCAATGGTTAATTTTGCGTTACAGTGCACTTAACCGTAGAGGAGGCTATGACTAAAGACATCCACACTGCTAAGAAAGGACTTGAACGGTTTTCAGCAGCCGCATCGACACACACGTGCTTGCGCATCTCGCTTTGCTGTTTTTTTCTTCGTTTGCTCTTTGTTGTGTGCGTGTTTTGAGTTTGCTTGTGTGTACAAAGACACAAGCAACAAATCACGCTTCTCGAACACAACGAGGAGCCGAACGGAAAAGTGCGCCTACCGTGGTCGGACCGAGAACGATGAAAAAAAAAAGAAACTTTGTTTCAAAATATCCCTTTCTCACCGTCAGAAGGCTCGTTTATTATCGTGATAGCTACTTTTTCCAACACAAACGAAAGCACTCTTAGCTGAAGTGCTACCGTCTGCTTTAATTTCATAATGTTACTAGCGCCGCTTCACACACAGCGGTGACTTTTGGCATTCACGGAGGCCGCGTTCTAGTTCCTTTGGATTTGCCGTGTAGCAGCGTCGCTGCTCCTTTTCGGTTTTCCTCCTTTAGTGCAATAAGACAACTTTACGGCAAAGGCCGAGAAGAAGTCCCGTGTGACAGGGGTATTAGACAGGCAGGGCAGAACGGTGGGTCTAAAACTTAACATGCGGAAAAACAAAGTCGTGTGCAACAGCCTAGTAGGGGAACAGCAGTTCACAATTGGAAGCGAGGTGCTAGAAGTGGTAAAAGAATACGTCTACTTAGGGCAGGTATAGTGACAGCTGATCCGGATAATGATAGGGAAATAACTAGAAGAATAAGAATGGGCTGGAGCACATATGGCAGGTTCTCTCAGATCATGAATAGCACTAAGAAAAGAAGCGCCAACAGAGACAAGACGTAAGAAGTGGCGCTTCTTTTCTTAGTAACATGCACCAACTAGCCCAGCAAAAAGTTCTACATGAATAGCAGTTTACCAATATCCCTCAATAGAAAAGTGTACAACAGCTGTATCTTGCCGGTACTCACCTACGGGGCAGAAACGTGGAGGGTGACGAAAAGGGTTCATCTTAAGTTACGGACAATGCAGCGAGCCATGGAAAGAAAAATGATAGGTGTAAAGTTAAGAGACCGGAAGCGGGCAGAGTGGGTGAGGGAACAAACGCGGGTTAATGACATCCTAGTCGAAATCAAGAGGAAGAAATGGGCTTGGGCAGGGCATGTACTGCGAAGGCAAGATACCCGCTGGTCCATGAGGGTAATGGAGTGGATTCCAAGAGAAGGCAAGCGTAGCAGGGGGCGGATGAGATTAAGAAGTTCGCAGGCATAGGGTGGACGCAGCTGGCAAAGGACAGGGTTAATTGGAGAGACGTGGGAGAGGCCTTTGCCCTGCTGTGGGTATAGTCAGGCTGATGATGATGATGATGATGATACTCTGGGGGTGTATTCCAACAGGACTGTATCAAGATTTTTGTGACTTATTAGTAACTTTCAAGGTTATTCTCTGATCTTCTGTGCGTCGGTCCCGCAAGCAGTCACAGTGTACGTGGTTGTGTTCGGCGTTCGGGCGCTGCCATGGCGTACGCTCCGGAGAATGGAGTGGATCTGAGCACCGAAATGCAAGTAAGTGAAGAGAATATGGATAACGAGGAGCGCTTGCACTCTCCGGAGGGAGAAGAATGGAAGATAAAACTTAGACGGAAGTATGTTTCTGAGCAAGAAGCTGAGAGAAAAAAGAAAGCTAGCGAAGAGCGAGCAGCGGAACTGCTGGTTAAGAAAACACTCAAAGAAGCTCGCACCTCGGTCCAAAAGGCTCAACCTACACCGAAGGGATGGGCCAAAGTAGTAATTCGTCCTCAGGGCGGCATCGATAAAATCACTCAGGGATTTGGGCTCGCCGATCTCACGGATGTTATAGCAGCCGCCGCTGGTCTGACAGGCGCGGGGACCAAATAACAGTCAATTCCAAGAATCATACCGTTATGGTAGCCACCGAAAGTGAAGATAGAGCGAGATATCAGGCCATACGGGTTCTCAACTGTACGGGAGGAGAGGCTAAGGCGCTATCGTACCTGGCCACTCCGGAGACATTCGGCCGAGACGTAATTTATGGTATCCCCGTCGGCATATCGGATTCTGAAGTGCTCAGAATACTAAACTGCTCAGGTAACCCGACTATTATCAGCCAGGAGGCTTGGAGAAGAATCTGGAACAATTCTTCTGAATTTTGTGGAGGAGAAAGTGCCGTGGACTGTAAACTTCAAGTCAACTCCGCTGAAGTGTCGCCTCTTTAAGTAAAAATATCAAGTGTGCACAACTTGCGGACGTTTCGGGCATAGGGTGGATGTGTGCCCCAAACCGGACACACAAATGCAGGGGATGTGACATGATTAATCCTCTGAGCGATGACAAATGCACTCCTAGGTGCGCATTGTGCCTGGGACAATATCAACTGGGGGACAAGAACTGTCCAAAAATCTACAGGACTCCATACCTTGTGCGACGCAAGCAATAGGAGAAGAAGCTACGAGAACGAAATAGCCTACCCAAAGCAGGACATATTCCCCTACGTAATAAGTTTGAAAGCCTGAGAGCAACTGGGGGAGGGTCCCAGTCACGTTCAAGAAGCAGATCGCAATCGGCCGCTAGAGGTAACAAGGTCGTGAAGATATTGCTATCCCGGGGAAGATTGATCCAGACTCCCAAGACGAGCCGAAGCCCAAGCCTAGGCTCCGCAAGACCCCTTCGAGGACGAGCGTTGGGCAAGGCGCAGCGAGTCGGCCCCTGGGGACTAAAGAATGCAGCACAGACGACCAAGCATGACGGTAAGCTCTCCCAGGTGGCAGGGCAAAGCCCCGAGGAAAAACGAGATCAACTGACAAGGGAAAATCATATGCTAATGATGAAACTGGAAAAGATTGAAAAGAAGAATGCAGAGCTAAGGCTGGGGGTTAAGCATTTAGAAGAGCTAAATTTAAGGGGACCCCTCCCGTCGGCAAATGAGGAAGATGAGAGCAGAGTGCGAGGCCCTCCTAGTAAGAGGAGGGCTAAAATGATAGGCTCAGCAGGCTCGGGCAGGCTCGCGGTAGACATTAGGGCACTGAAGGAATCGGCAGCTAAGAATGAAGAAAGGCAAGAAAACTTGCAAACTAAAATACCAAGTATTGGGGGAAGCCTATAGGCTGGCTCATGCGCACGCTTCACGAGGAGGGTGTCATTGGAGCCGATAGGGGTAGACACAATGGCGAACAGAAATAAGAGCGGAAAAGCTGCCGGCTGCGTCGTCTGGTAGTGGAACTGTCGGGGATACCCGGGCAAGAGGGGGGTCTTGCAACAAATCCTTGCTTCTCATGCAGCTCCCCCATTAGTGATTGCTCTCCAGGAGACCAACTCGCAAAAGGCTGGTCTCAAAGGCTACAGATGCTTCCCGAGTTCCAAAGGGGCGAAAGCCAGAGTTGCCACTTTGGTCGAGCATAATACTGCTGTCACGCAACATCGTATGGACGGGGAGATAGAGGCGGTTCTAAGTGAAATCCATTCCGGCAACCAGAAAAGGGAGAACCATTTTGTACTTGGCATCTATAGCTCCCCTAGGCAGAGGGAGACATCCTTCACACTCCTCTTCAAAAAGGCACTTAAAATTGAGGGAAATAGCAAGCTCCTCATATGCGGGGATTTTAATGCAAGGCACCCGGAATGGGGCTATAACACTCACTGCACCAAAGGAAAAAGACCCCTAGAGGCCATCCTAATCAATGGGATGTCTATCTTAACGGACCCGACAGCTCCCACTAGATCTGGGAACAGCATCACTAATGACACCTCACCAGATCTTACTCTAGCACATAGATGTGGCAATGTGCAATGGAGGAACACTGGATAGAACTTCGGGAGTGATCATTATGTGCTGGAGATCACCATTGTCTTCAACCGAAGAGCTCCCAAAATCAGCACAAAAATCACTGAGTGGGATAAATTCCGAGAAATTAGGCAATCCCTGGAAGTTAAACCTTCGCCTACTCTCAAGGCATGGTAGAGGGCACTTAATAAAGAGCCAAGGGAAGAAACAGACACTATTGCAGACACCCTAGCGGTGCCCCGACTGGACAGTCAACAAGCCAATCTCCTGAGAAAAAATGCGGATCTGGAAAGGTAACTGAAAAGCCAACGATGGAATCGCAATATTAGGAGAGAAATTACGAGGCTAACCAAAAGCATAGAAAAGCATGCCACTGATCTTTGCGAAAGGAACTGGATGGAGATGCGTGATGAACTTGGATCTAATATGAGTCTATCCAAAACCTGGGCCAATCTCAGGTATATGATTAATCCAACCAAATCCAAGAGGGAGACCAGGCTTATAGTGTACTAGAATACTCTAGTGTACTAGAATACTCCAGAAAGTATTCTAGTTCACGATAACCAGGCTAAATCAAACCAAAATCAAGCATATTTTAAAGGGACACTGAGGAGAAATTGAAGTTGGCTTGTATCGATAGAATACCAGCTCCTGATCACAAAAACGCCGCTCTTACTGAAAACAAAGCTCTTGTAAGGTAGAAAATAGCAAGAACCAAAATACAGGTATCGCCACCACAGGCCAATCTCGCAAGTACAAGCGTGGTGACGCCATAGGACAAGAGACGTCACCTTGTAGGAATTTTCCATCCTACTTGGTTTCGCGAATCTCTGAGGCTGACAAAGGTAGGTTGCGCAGATCAATAATGAAGTAAGTTTTGTTTTAAAACCAATTGTGCACTTTTATCACACAAGGAAGGCAGGCAAAAGAAAACCTTAATGTTGGAAGCAAAGAAAACGGATTCTTGGCGGCGCCACAGGCGGCCAGGAGAGTTTCAATTTTTATGGCGCTTCGCGTCTATGAGCTTTGCGTGCTCCGTGGTTTTGTTTTTGACGCGCTTCGATTTACAAGCGCCGAACAGCAGAGGAACTCCATGTGCCGCTTCAAGTGCTAGTTAACCTTTGAAGGAGCCTGTTAAGGCTTGTCAGATGATCGCCACGGTCGATGAAAAGCTATGATGGCACGATGGTCGGTGATCGTACAAGGCAGCACTTGTGTATTCGCACGCTTGCCCGGCGAAACATTCCCGGCTGTGCCAGTCAACTTCAAACTACTTAACGGAAATCGTTTATTAGGGACGGGAGACAAGGTACAAGGCAGTTCAGAAAAATTGCTGATGGCCTAGCTCTGTTAGGCCAGGATATACCTAGCGAAAGCGCGGAGTTTTTTGCATCAGAAGAGTGCATTCACTAGATGCGCCTTTATTCCGAACCTCGGCACCGAACTTCTTTTCTTTTATTTAGTGAGTGGGCGGGGGGTTTCAGTGGCTCCCATGGATGCCGCCGCTGAATACGTTGGTTAGCGGTTAAGCGCAGGCTCTGTTAAGGCGCGTTTATGCTGCGGCGAGGCGCGCGCGCCCTGCACGGAGAAGTCACATCGGTCAAAGCGAGACCCTCTATATATATACTCCAACTGCGCTTGACCGCCGACGCGTTCGGCGGCTTCGGCGCACTCTGACCGCATTGGCGGGGAGATTGGAGCATGTATCTATTTCGCGCCGAGTGCGCCAGCCGCCGCCGGCCCGGCCAGACTGATTTGGCTCTGCGGCGAGGTGCGCGTTATATTCAATAGCTGCGGCAGTTCGGCGGAGCCGTTCTTTTCGAGCTCGGCTATCTTAATCCATTCACAGTACATATCTGAAGGTACATGCAAGTTGGCGAGAGAGCCAGATCCAGTGTACCCGTTGGATCTAGCGGAAGCCGTTGAAGCGTCGTGCGCCGGCTTTGGTTTCAAGCCGCCGACTTTAAACGCGACCGCCCTCGAGCACCCATTTGTTTTTTGTGGCAAAAAATAAATAAATAACTTGGACCTTGCAACCGTGGGAGACCTCGACGCTGCCTGCTGCGCCGTGCAACCGCTCCGTTCAAGGAATCACAATCCGTTGGCCCCAAAGCCCCGGCCAGCCTCCGATGGGCGCAACGCACCCCTCGCGACTCCCCGCACTGGGGTTATGATATTTAGTTTGCAACGGCTGCTCTCTGAGGAATGGGGAAACCACCCGCCGGCGCCTAACCTAACCGTGCTCCTTCAAAAGCATCGCATGCTCTGTGGGGCTGAGGTCGCTGAAATGCAGACCGCAGTTTTTGCGAGAACTACGTCGTCGGGTTCGGGAACGGGATCCATCGTAACGCTGGCAAGACGCCGGTGCAAACGTAAACGAAGCGACGGTGGCGACCCCCGATAGATGCCTTCAACGTGCGGCGGCGGTAGCTTTCATTTCGGCAGCTGCTAGACCGCACCGCTAACCGCTAGAAATCACGGAGTCTCCGTTTACGTCACGTTTCACGTCACTCCGTTCTGTGTCGTCATAAGAGTTCTCCGTGTCGTCATAAGAGTTCTCCGTGTCGTCATAAGAGTTCTCGAGTTTGAATCGGAGCGGCGGGAAAAAATTTTTCAACTTCGAATCCAAATTTCTTTGAAATTAATGCATCTTTCGCTCCCGGAAAAGCGTCAACAAAGCCATGAAATGCCGAACTATCAGTTATTGCTAACAAAAAATTTTTGATAGGGTTCTCCTCAGTGTTCCTTTAAAGGGAGTAATGAGGACCTGCTAGATAATATTCGCAAAACCTATGTTTGTCAAGACCCCGGCTCTCCGCTAACGGAATATGAAGGCGGGGAAAATAGAAACATTGATTCTCCGTTCGAGGTTGCAGAGGTGTGGGCAGCGTTACAGGACCTGAAAAAGAAATCGGCTCCAGGTCCTGACGGGAACAACACTCTGAAGAACTTGGATGATAATTCTATCTATTTTCTAACTGAGCTAATTAAAAAGATTTGGGACAGGGAGGACTTACCGCAGTAGGTCTCTAAAGTAAGTATTAAGTCTCTAAATTAGTACTTATCCCTAGGCCAGGCAAAAGTCTTGATCTGGGCAACATGCGATCTATCTCTCTGACGTCTTGCTTGGGCAAGCTCATGGAAAAGGTGGTGCAGACAAGTCTCGCGCTACATGGAGAGCGAGGGACTCTGGCCTGTTGAAATGGTAGGTTATAGACGGCGTCTTAGTGCACAGGACGTTATGCTAAGGCTTAAGCGTGATATACGTGGTGATGTCGACGGAACTAATGGGGGTAGGGCAATCTTGGGGCTGGATCTTACAAAAGCCTTCGATAATGTTGAGCATAGAGCGGTCCTTCATTGCCTCAGTGAGACCGCAGTAGGCATCAAGTGCTTTAACTATGTCAAAAGATCCTTAAGCAATCGAAAGACCACTATAAACTTTGTAGGGCTCCCCTCAAAGCAGATTGGGCTCGGCAATAAGGGGACCAAGGTTCACTCCTCTCTCCAATGCTCTTCAATTTTGCCATGAGAGGACTATCCCACATACTAAATAAAATTGAGGGGCTAAAGCACAGCATTTATGCCCATGATATAACCATTTGGACAGCAGGGGGAACGAACGCTGACATCTCATACCGACTGCAGGCAGCGGCAGAGGTAGTTGAAAACAATGCTCTGGAGAGAGGGCTTTCCTGTTCCCCTCAAAAATCTGAGATCTCGCTTAATATCAAAGACCAGATGAAGAAAGACACTCGCTTCCCTCACCTATACAGCCCGATAGAGGTTGTCGTTGGTAGTAGGTTAGTACCTAGGGTTGGCACTATAAGAGTCCTAGGATATACTTTCTCCAGACGAACGGACATAGCACAACCACTATCAAGAAGCTTAGTACCTATGTCGCCCAGGTTATAGGTATCTTTAGGCGGATTTCCCTCAGAAACAAAGGCCTGCGAGAGCACTGTCTCCTGAGGTTAGTACAAGCATTCATAGTGAGGAAGATCGTGACTCCATTTCTGAATCTTAGTCAGCAAGAGGAGGAGAAAATAGACAAGTTAATATGAAATGCGTATAAAATAGCTCTAGGCATTCCACCGAACTCCTCAACGGAGAAACTGCTTAGTATGGGAGTCCACAATACCTGTGCGGAGGTCACCAGGGCAGTAAGAGAAGCGAAAATTTGGAGGCTTAGCTCCTCAATAGCAGTCAGGCAGGCCCTCAATGACCCTAGGGCAGAGTGAGAGGAAGCCCCCGTATACTGCAGATCTAATCCCCTTAGACATACTGAAGCATCTAAAAATTGCCAATATACCTAAGAACATGCACCCGGAGCATAATAAAGAAAGGAGAAGACATAGAGCTCGAACAATATTGAATCTTGCCCGGTACCCGCCGGTTAGCATAGCCTTCTGCGACGCAGCCTGTGGGTCTGATGGCGCCTCCGTCATTGCCGCCGTTGATGGGAATGGGGAGAAAGTGACTGTAGCATCGATTAACACTAGGAATGCGTTAGTGGCAGAGGAGGCTGCTATTGCCCTAGCGTGCGTCAGTACAAAAGCCAAGATCATTTTGTCTGACAGTAAGGCAGCTGTTCACAACTTTTGTGAGGGGGTGGTCTCCAATCAAGCCGCCAAATTACTAAGATACCCCTCAAGCAGAGTGGTCTCCCTCATATGGTTCCTGCTCATGAGGCATTCCGGGGAATTAGTCTGCTCACAGCCTCGCTCGAGAATTATACATCCGAGCTGCTCTGGAAGTGCCCCTGAGTGGGAATAAATACCCTCTCATAACGTGTAAAGAAATAGCCAAAACACCTAGACCTAGAACACTCACTTCCGGATAGGTCACTCACTCCAAAGGAGTGAAGGGCATGGAGGAGGCTTCAGGTCAACAGATTCTTTCCGTACTCTATACTACACGATGAAGACACTGGGGAGCCTGAGCTCTGCAGTAGCTGCCACAGAATGACTTCGCAAAATCACTTAATTTGGGAGTGTCAGGATTCTCCTGGGGCTAAATCACAAAGCATCCCAGACCTTGCCACCTGGGAAGACCTGATCCGGAGCCACGACCCGGATCAGCAAAGACTCATCATCCGTCAGGCGGAGACAGCTTACTACAAGACTCCGCGGTCTCCGGTGCTGAGAGCCGGCTGGGAGGCACCCCCTCCTAATTGCTGCGCCCCGACCATGGGGCCCCATGATGACAGAAACAAAGTTCATTCATTCATTCATACAGCTGGCCAAGTGGAACTTGCTCGGTTGAATTGCAGTCACTTTCGCCGCTCCGTTTCTCTTGGCGTTCCTTCTTCATCTTCGTCCCACTGCATGCGCACGGCTGTTGCAGCTCGGTTTCGCCGGCGCGCTGCTCCACACCACGTGACCAACCACGTGACGGTGGCGGCGCCGCCATGCCGTGGCTGCGCCTCCGCCGTCACGGTAGGGTGGCTAGTCACGGCACCGCCACGCTGAAGGCTCGAAATGCTACCGTAAGGTAGCTATCGCTACAAAAGCAATTTAACGAAGAAGATGACACATGTTCTGTGTGTGGAAAATCTGTAGAAACAATTGAACACCTGATACTCAAATATGATGGTATCCATCCCGATGTCGATGCAGGCACAGCCACTCTTCGTGAGGCCCTACGGTTTAGAGATTACAATGGTCATGCAAATAAATCTACGGTGGAAATTCCAAAAAACCGATTGGAAGATTGGTGGCTCAGAAGCAGAGAGGTGACTTAGGTTAGAAGTATTGGAAGACGTATTTAAAGAAAATGGCGAAGTTTAAAAACTTTCAACACAGTTAAACAAAAATAAAAAAGCCGAGCATGGTGGCAACTGCCACCCTTCACGTTTCAAAGGGGAAGCTACATCCATCCATCCATCCATCCATCCATCCATCCATCCATCCATCCATCCATCCATCCATCCATCCATCCATCCATCCATCCATCCATCCATCCATCCATCCATCCATCCATCCGTCCGTCCGTCCGTCCGTCCGTCCGTCCGTCCGTCCATCCATCCATCCATCCATCCATCCATCCATCAGGACGACTGAGGGGGAACTTGGGGGTGAAAAGTAGGCCTAGCGCCCATGGGAATGCATGGAAGCAAAATTTTTCAAAATACTTTTCTAATTTCGCAGTGCACCTATCGCAAAGAACAATTAAGTTCATCCTAGAACAGGTTCTGAAAGTATGAAGCATCATTTCGAAGGCGATGTATCTTTAAAATACCGCGAAATGTGCGCATGGGAGTCCCACCTCTGGGAGGGCAAGGCGGTTGCGCGACCCATAGAGCGGCGCGTGTAAGCAAAACTTCCCAAATTATTTTTCTTGTTTGACAGAACACACTTGGCGAGGCGGCCCATCGTTAACAGTAGGCGAGTGCTTTGGAGAAGACTGTGACAAAGTAATTTTCGTCCTTCCGCAGCTATCTTTGTAAAACGCCACGATAAATGTGTGTTGTGAAGCCGGACACACCCACAAAAGGAGGTGCTCTATCCTCTGGGTGTTTACCCGAATCACGCAAGCTTCTCCTGTAGTCCGACATGCTACCGCGTGTCCTACATTTGCTCACTAATAAAGTAGTTCAAACTAGATAGCCTAGACAGCATTACCTGAAAAAGCAGCCCTCAAACGCCATGGCAAAAGCACGAATGAGAACCACGTACTGCAGTGAAGGAGCAGCAGACGACATACCTGCCGCCTCCGGCGTCCGCCAGCGCCATCTGTGTGTGTAATCATGCAAGGTGTTAGTCGTCTGCTACAGTGCGCGGTTCGTTTATCGTGCTGTTTGAGGGCTGCCTGCCATGTGAACCTGGCTATCCCATGAACGACAGGATTTGAGATGGAATGAAGCGTGTCCGGCAGAAATGTCAGAATACACGAGAAGCTTGCGCGATTCCGGGAAATACCCAGCGGATAGAGCGCCTTTTGGGGGTATGTTTGGCCTCACAACACATTTATCGTGGCATTTAACAAAGTTAGCTTCGAAATGACGTAACATACTTTGTCACAATCTTCTTCAAAGCACTCGTCAACTGTATTATGTGAAACGATAAACATATTTCTGAAAGTTTTGCTTACATGTCTTTCTATGGGCCGGGCTCCCGTTGCGTACCCCCAGCCTGGAGTCACTCCAAAACGTAGGAGTTTTAAAAATACGTTGCCTCGGAAATGACGCTTCATACTTTCAGAATCTGTCCCAGGATCAATTTGGTTGTTTTTCACGGAGGGACGACGTATCGTATGTGCACTGCGAAACCAGAAAACTTCTTTGAAGACTTTTGCTGCCATGAATTCCCCCCTTCGGATCCGCCTGCCGCGAACCCCCCGCTTTGTTTGTAGCCACGATGTTGGTGTGTAGGAAGCTGCGAAACAAACTGTCTAAGAACGTTGAACCCAAGTGCTTAGAGGCGTCCTAAATTTGACCCCGAATTCCGCGTCGACGGCGCGCCGGACTTGACTCTTTCCTACCTTGAGTTAAATGGCCATTTTTTTTGTATGTTTCAGAAGCTTTTTTTTCTGTAAGATGTATTCTATTCAAAATTTAATGCAATGCATGAAAACAAAGCTAAACAAATATGTTTCATTCTATGCATATAAGTTTAAATTACAAATTGCGTGTTGCAATAAAAATTTTATTTGCCAAAAACAAGGTTTTAGGAAAAAATTAAACAAGAAGACACGCTTGTATACTTGTATATAAAAAGAAAAAAAATGCTAAGAATTTTGTGAAATCAGCAAAAAGCTTGTTATTCTATTGGCCACTATCTGAGAAAAAAAAAATCAGTTCTATCTTGAATAGTAGTCCAGCTACGAAACAATAACTGGAAACCATATACAGTTGGGCATCGGAGCGCGGCCGCCTGGGTTCCAGGATGATTTCCGTCGTCACCGATGCCCGAACTGAATCCCGACGAAAAGGCACTATATTTTCAGACACGTTCCTGCACGGGTCGCGGATAAAATAAGCGGGCTACCGAGATCTGTCATGCTTTAGAGCGCGCCTCGAGCATGCGGAGGCTGCCATGCGACTTTGACGGTACCGCCGTACCGCGTCTTCGGAGCGCGTTCAAGAAATGCTGCCTTGCGGGAAAAAAGAAAACTGCGTCGGAAACGAAACTTCCGTTCAACTACAAGCCACACGCGCAGCGTGCCTGTAAGCAATGCGGAAAACTCCGAAGTCGAGCGGCGAAGTCGTCGTTAGTGGGCAACGTGGCGGGCAATGAGCTCAGCACCGTACCTCCACTTCTTCGCGGCGCGTTAAAAAAGTGCCCCCTAGCAGGGAAAAAGAAAACTACATCGGAAACAAACTTGGGTTCTTTGGCTACAAGCTAAATCCGCAGCGTGGTCGTAAGCAACGCGGAAGGTCCCGAAATCTGAGCGCGGAATCATCGTCACCGGCCTAAAGATGCTCACTGGGCGCGGTAAGGAAAGCGCCAAGAGTGTAGTCACAAAAAGATGAGTTTGGAGAGAGAGAGGCAGAAAAACCACAGTTTGCAATTTCCTCCACATGATTTCCTCTTTTCTGCTGAGCCTTTAATCTGCTGCCCGAAAAGTTTGACGGCGGGTGCAGTAGCTGTAGCATAACTTTGGCTTCGGCCAGAAGCACGTGCTACTCACCTATCTGGCATGCAGTGTTTTTTTTTTTCGGAAAAATTATTGCGAGGGCGATTTTCGGGAGAATTGTTCTCACGTGCAGTCGCTGCAGCCGCAAGCGGCCGCATTATGGGCCGCATATGCAGCTGCAGAGATCGGTAACTAAACCGATCCTAGTCACTCCGGCTACTCGACCTGGCTGGAGCCGCCTCGCGGCAACTAGCTGAATTGAGGTGTCGAAAATGCTTCCATTGTGAAGCAAGCGATGCGGCTGGCGTTGAAAACAATAGCCTCTATTGAGCGTAATATTAATTAGTACACTTTATGAAGCTCGTTTTATCGTATATAAAACAAAGCCCTCGAAATTACAAAAAGCACCCCGTAACAACGCTACTTTTTAGCGCTCCCAGATGCGCTCTCAAAGAGAGCTGTCCTCGACGAGGCTATAGGCGTTAGTGGTGGCCGTGAGATGTGCAACCAGCAACTGCCAGCGCGTCGTGGAAACGAGCGCGCTCCGCTTTTGATTAGTGAACTTGAACAAACGAACATGACAGCTGCGTCTTTGTGCAAAAACTATTAAATGGCAACAGTCGCTTAGGCCAGTTTTTTAGGAATACAGTCAAGCCTCGCTGTAACAAAACGGTCTATAACGAAGTTATGGGCACAGTAAAAATGGCTATTCCCCTTGGAAGCTCCCATACAGAAGTCCTTTTATCTGATATCTCGTTTTTACGAAGTAAAATTTTCCTACGAAGTGATATAACGAAACTCAGCGAACCCTGTTCGAGCACAATATATCACGTTGTAGCGGCGCACAACACCTCCGTACCCATTCGACGCAGCAAACTGAATTATAGTTGAACCTTTATATTTCGAATTACTGGCTATATCGTACACAGATCCCTTGAAAATCCTGTGCAAAAGAATAGGAAAGTCGCGCACTATATCTAACTCTAATTTCGCCGGTCATATATCGAAGTGCGTGCCGCCTCTCCTAATAGCACTCTTCGATCACTTTTCGCTCACTGAGACGGGTCGCTGCGCGGCCTTGGGCACCTGCTGCCACCGCTAGTGCTATGGAACCGTTTGACGAGATTAGCGTGGGTGGTGCTTGAAGGTGACCTTCATTTTCCACGCAACATCCCTGTCATGCGGTGAAGCCAACCAAACTAACTAAAGCCTAACGGCGGCCCTCGCCTTGGATGCTTCACTTGCTTTGTTGCCGGAAGGGTTGCGGAAACCAACTGTACCTGAATTTTACAATGAATGATTATTCCATTTATAGTGTCCTGGTAACAGGATTAGACATCTGAATGAATGAATGAATGAATGAATGAATGAATGAATGAATGAATGAATGAATGAATGAATGAATGAATGAATGAATGAACTTTATTCCCGTCATCACGGGGCCTCACGGTCTGTGCGCAGCAATTCGGAGGGGGTGCCACCCAGCCGGCTCTCAGCACCGGAGACCGCGGAGAAAGTCTTGTAGTAAGGTGTCCCCGCCTGACGGATGATGAGTACTCTTTGCTGATCCGCGTCGTGGCTCCGGATCAGGTCTTGCCAAGTGGCAAGGTCTGGGATGCTTTGTGATTTAGCCTCAGGAGAATCCTGACACTACCCTCTCATAACGTATAACTGAAACACCTAGACTGGAAAGGAGAAGACTCTCACTTCCGGATAGGTCACTTACTCCAAAGGAGTGCAGGGACTGGAAGAGGCTTCAGGTCCTCTGCAGTAGCTGCCACAGAATGACTTCGCAAAATCAAGCAATTTAGGATTAGACATCCCATGATAGGCAGTGGCTAGTTCCAAACAACCGCCCGCTGCGGCTTCGAAGCAGCGAGTGGAGTGCTGACAGCACGGCGGCGGGTGGCATGTCGCTGCAAGAAGCGTGTCACTATAATGGGCGCAATGCAGTTTAAGGCGAAAGCCTTTTTTGCCTCATGAGTGGCGTGGACGGAAGCTGTAGACGGAAGTTGTAGGCCGAAATTGTCAGCACGAACTGTCAATCATAAGTTGTGTAGTAAATAAAACAAAATGTAAGACTTGATTAAGCAACAGTTTGTAGCGACCCGCGCGGCTGGCAGTGCGCGTGTTGCCAAAAAGGACGAAGTGTTCCCAGCACGCGCTAGAGAGAACGCTCGTGACCGGGAGAGCCGAGGCCGAAGGGAGGGCTGGGGGCGTCAGGAAAGCTGGGGCCGTCTGGATGCCAAGGGGCGCTGGGAGGACAGGCACAGACCACGTTAGGCCACATTCTCGTAACGCGCGTTAAGGCAGGTGACGATCACCATGCTGGGTGCCGCTGTCACCGGTTTGGCCTTCTCATCCTGCTTCGTGGGATGTTTGGCGCGTTGGGGACCGTTTGAGGGGCTGGGGCTTGGCCGAGAGCTCGTGAGAATGAGCCTGTGGCGGCTGCCATAGTATGAGGATAACAACAACAACAACAACCTTGGCCAGGGCCGTACGCTGCCGTCGCCGCTCCGCTGCTGTCTCCTCTTCGGCAGCCCTCAATAAACGTGGCCGCGGTCGCCTTCCTGGGCGACCTCCACATTTGGTGACCCGTCGAGCCGCACCTTCTCCCTCAGCGGCGTTCCTGGATGGCTTACTGGCAGAACCCAGCCTTCGACCCGCCGCTTCCGGCCTCAAGGCGTCGGCGGGTGGATCGCTCAATTCGAGGCGGCGCTGTACCTGAACGGCATCACCATCCAGGCGTTCAAACACGCCGTCCTCTGCGATATCCTCCTGCCCGACCTGCTGCGCCGACTCGCCTGCCCTGCCTTGGGCTGCCGGCCGTACGACAAGCTGCGCGCTGACATTCTGGCGGACTTCTGCGTCTCCTACTGCCCGCTGCCGCTCAACGACGCTGCAGACCCGCTGTCGCCGCCGCCAGCAGCTGGCGCAGGACCACGCTCGCTCTCGCCCACGCCGCCTTCGCCCCAGCACTGCCCGCCTCGGCAGCCCCTGGCCGCTAGCTCCCCGCCACTCCAGCTCAGCGTCTCCGGCCCCGCCGTCCATCGTCACGACTCACGAGGTAGGCTCACCATCCGCGTTTCCGCAAGTCCTACTCCCACACCTGCCTTCTCCGTTTCTTTGGACGCGCCCCATTGCAGCAGTGCCCATCCAGAGATTCATTCAGCCCAGTCCCCACCTCGTCCACCACTGCCGTTCTCGCCAAGCCTCCTGACACTAAGGACCGCTCTGTGCCCGTCTGCGAGTCGCGTTTTTCTGCACCTCCGTCTGGCTCGCCACAACAGGCCTCTGCAGCGCTGTCGCAGCCGCCACCGCCTCATTCTCACGAGCTCTCGGCCAAGCCCCAGCCTGCTAGCCGCAGCTTCTCCAAAGGTCCCCAACGCACCAAACATCCCACGAAGCAGAATGAGAAGGCCAAACCGGTGACAGCGGCACAAAGCGTGGTGATAGTCACCCGCATTTTTTGCCTAACAACGACGCTGAACTGGTGCCTGTGCCTGTCCTCTCACCGCTCCTTGGCATCCCGACGGCCCCGGCTTTCCTGACGCCCCCAGCCCTCCCGGCAGGCTCGATCGGCGCTCCTGGCCCTCCCTTCGGCCTCGGCTCTCCCGGCGCCGCCAGCCCTGCCGGCGTCTCCTGCCCTCCAGGTGTCCTCGGCCCTCCCTGCAGCCTCGGCACACCCAACGCCCCCAGCCATCCGGCGGTCTCGGCTCTCCCGGTGCTCACGGCCCTCTCGGCGGCCGTGGTCCTCCCGGCAGCTCCGTCACTCCAGGCGCCTCCGATTGCCGCTACCACGCCGGCGTCCTCCCACGTGCACGGCTCGGCGCCAGTGGCAAGGGCGCCACTCGTGCGGCCGCCCGCCACGTTCAAGCCAATCGCTCCAAAGCTGGCTGTGAGCGTGTCTCAGCAGCCCCATGCAGTCCACCACAGCCACTCCCCTGCCTGGAATCTCGCTGCGCCTGCCGTAGCCGCCCGTCCGGGTACCGGGCAGCTCGGCCCGGCATCAGCTGCGCTAATCTCTCGACCCGCAACACACCTCGCTCCCTCTGCTGCCCCACCCCTCACGCGCCGGCCATCAGCTGCTGCACCTGAACCACCGGCACTCGATCCACTTCGCAGGCAGACCCATCTTCTTAATCTGTCACTCCACATCCCTCGCTTCACCCCGAAACCTCGGCCACAGCGCCACAGCCAGAGTCGCCCGCCTGAGCCGCGTCTTCGGACCCCCGCCGGCCTGCACGACTCTTGACTCATACCGACTGATCGTCTAGGGGGCAGGGGGGAGGGGCCTGTAGCGACCCGCGCGGCTGGCAGTGCGCGTGATGCCGAAAAGGACGAAGTGTGCTGTGCGATGTCAGTGCACGTTAAAGATCCCCAGGTGGTTGAAATTATTCCGGAGCCCTCCACTACGACACCTTTCTTCTTTCACTCCTTCCTTTATCCCTTCCCTTCCGGCGCGGTTCAGGTGTCCAACGATATATGAGACAGGTACTAAGCCATTTCCTTTCCTCAAGAACCAGTTATTATTATTCCCAGCACGTACGCGCTAGAGAGAACGCTCGTGACCTTGGCCAGGGCCGGGACCTCCACAAGTTCTTCAGCAAAGTATATGTAACGAAATAAACCAGAAATTAAAAAATAAAAATAAAATCATGAAAGTGAAAATAAATAAAAATAAACCAAAACAAAAAGTTAAAAATGAAAACAAAAAAAAAAGGAAACGCTTAAGCTTAGGGTGGGACGCGACAGCGTGTTGCAGCGTTGCCAAGGGGTCCACGGAACACCATTGCCCGTTCAGCGCGACCCGTTGCCCGTTGGACAATTTAAGGAAACAAACGCCTGTCTGAGGCTGTCTCACGCATCTCGATGGAAACACGGACCGCGCCGTTAGGGAAGGAAAATGAAAATTGGTTTTAAGGAAAGGAAGTGATGCCTGCCTCATATCTCGGTGGACACCAGAACCGCGCCGTAAGGCAAGGAATATTTCCGACGCGCGGTGCCGCCAACTACTACTACGACGCCGAAGGCTTTTCGACCGAAAGAGCTGTGTACGCTGTCGCGTAATAAAAAAATACAGAAAATAACAGAAAATTAAAAATGAATATAGAATGAGGACAGGGAAAGGCTCTCGCATTTGCGCTCTTAAGCAGACCTATAAAGTGCAATCCTGTATTTTTTTTTTGCTTGCCGGTTACAGATGAACTTGCCTGCTGCCATTTCTTATATATCGAATTATTTCACGATTCCCTTCTAGTTCAATATATCCAGGTTTGTCTGTACTGCGCATCAGACATGGCATACAGTAATTAAACTACTTTCCTTGGCAATTTGTAATGTAGTTCATTACTTTCTTGGTCTGGTAATTTAGGAATGTAATGAACTACTTCGGAGCAGTAATTTCACGGCAAAAGTAATTAATTACTAGCGAAATTACTTTAGCTGAGTAATGAGTCTGTGTTTCTTGTATTTGCCATGCATTGACCTTGCATTTGTGGGGTTGAGCGTTTATACAAAGCAAGAATAAATTACAGACAGCTATTAAGACCACTTCCATGCTTTGAAGACAAAAACATTAATTTTGAACTTAAATTTTTTCATAATTTCAAATGACACACCCACTCATTAGCATACAGTCCTAAGGCAACGCATACATTAAATTAACCATCGCATGCTCATACAACAATCTTTGTTCAATTCTCTGCCCCTTCGAAAGAAACCTTTCTCTTTGCTGATGACGTCGTCGTTGGTTGTGGACCACAAAGCCGGGTATCATTGCTAATGGGCCATATAAGGCTTTCGCCTTAAAAACTCGCAACCAGCAATAGCCAGCACTCCAGGGAAGCGGCGCACGCAGACGAGAGGCGATGTGCGTGCGGGCGTCAGCACTGCCTTGATGTAGAGTCTGCATAGCAGTCAGAGAGCTGCTACGCATCTTCCTGCACTGCATTGAGTCTCGCACACAAACGCGGCACACGGCCACCAGGAGAGCTCTATGAACATGGCATGCTGCATTGCACCTATGCATAGACGCACTGTGAGCGCTTGAGCAAGTACTTCCCTCTGGACTGCTCTGTAATATACTGCCACGTCAGCGCACTGACAAGAAGTCTCAGCTGACGTCGTCTAAGGAAGTTAGTTGAGAGTTTTCGGGAAAACTAGCTGTTGTGGCCGGATTTGAAGCCCTATTTTTAACTCGGGGACAACATAGGATACAGTGTCACCGCGACATGAAATTTATTTCCATCAACTTGCCCCCAGAGCGAATCAACTGAACAGCAGAACTGGCAGCTTCTCTGCGCCCCGGTGCACTTCCGGGACGATGAGCGTGAACAAGCAGCCGATGCACTCCCGCTGTTTACGTGTACAACAAGTGCTTCAAAATTAAGATGGTTGGACCATATTACGCATGGAACGATGCACTTCTGATTGAAGAGTGATGCGAGAAACATCTCGTATACGTCACCAAAGCGGCTGTTCAATGGAATACGGCTACACCTTTCTTCAAAGAGGGTCAAAATTTCTGAAGCCCACTTTCAAGCTCACTGGCGTTGCTAACAAAACCATCTGACATATTTGTAGGAACTATTATCAATACGCAACTTTTTTGGCGTCAAATGAAATGAAATCAAAGTTTATTTTCCTTTGTACAAAGCAGCCACAAAAAGCTGTTTCTGCCAGCAGCTTGACGAGGCGACTGTCCCAATCATAACAGCAGCATTGGCCCATCGCACATTGTCTCATTCACAGAATTAACATGAAGGGCACAAAAAATCAACGGCTACACATGAGTAAACTAAAAGAAAAAGAGAAAAGATCACACAGATCGCAAAGAACTGGCATGCTGCAGACAGAGTCAAAAGCTTTTTAAGTAAATTACATCACAAAAACAATTGTTTCAGTAATTTTCTGGGCAGCTTCGTAACATCAATAGACTGACAAGCAGATTTATGAGGAGAACTGGAAGCGTGTAGGTTACTGACTGAAGGGAATAGGTTTTGCTCGGAGTTGATAAGTGCCACACATCTGGATGACGTGTGTAATACATGATAACATTTTCCTTTAGCATGGGAATATTCACTAAAAAGCAGTTATTATTCCTTACTGCGTTGCAATACGATACGGTCAGTCGGTGGTTGTAACATTCCCAAACAGTAATGATTGCCAGATATTTAGTTCTTTTGTGTGATAATCATACAATATGTTCGCTATTATTCTTTTTTTTGTAAAAGCAACAATATGTTTGTTTTTTGTACCCCATACCAACTGGGCATATGTGAGGTGAGGAAGAATTAGGGAGTTGTATAAGAGTAGCTTCATCTGTCGGGTAGGATATGCCTACATTTGTTCATTACACCGATTGCTTGGCACATTTTCTTGCAGGTTTCATTAATGTAGTGATACCAGCTAAAGTGACTAGAAAAATGAACCACGTACAAGACCTCGATCAGGCACTTATCGAGTACAACTCCAAGTGAAGAAACATACTTGTTTTTAAGTCTAAAGTTACACTAAACTAAAAAGTAACCTAAAAGTAATTTTCATTACTTAAGGCAAGTAATTGCAATGTAATGTCATTACTTTTAAAAGTAGTAATTTGTAATGAAATTTAATTAGTTCTGAGATTTCTATGAAAGTAATTAGTAATGTAATTTAATTACTTTTAACAAGTAATTTCGCCATGCATGCTATGCATATGCCCCGGTCTGTTGACGCCGAACAAAATGTGTTGAAAACTTTTCTCGCCTTCAACGTGGCCTGCATGGTGCGTTTCGCCGGACAATGTGTCGTCTTTGGCACAACAATTATTTGACCCATAGTCACGTACGCGGCCCGCTGAATGATGTTGTGCATAGCGATACGGGCGGTACGCTGCGCTATCCTCCCTTCACATATGCCCCACTGCCACTTCGGAGGAGGCTGAAGAGGCCGCCATTGCCCTTGCCGTCACGTGCACGGAGGCCCGGTATATACTATCTGACTCTAAAACTGCCATACTAAATTTTGCTCGCGGAAGAGTTCACATCCCTGCATTTTGCATACTGAACTCCCTCACCGCACACCCACCTTGCCCCATGGAGCTCATACAGGTGCCTGCCCACTCCGGGAATCCTGGAAACGAGGCTGCCATCGCTTTAGCCCGAGGTTCTCTCAACCGGGCACGGGCGGCCTCCGATCTAAGGTTCTCACGAGAGCGCATGCATTCATTCAGTGAACTGACGCAGGCCTGCAAAGCCGAGCGTCGGCTCTACCCCCCACCCCATCCCTCCCTCGACAATTATCACCAGACACTTTGGAGGCGGCTCCAAGCATGCACCTTACCCTCCCCTTATATACGCTCGAGTTATCACCAAGTCCACACAAACCCCTGCTGTACCCTCTGCCACCACCCCAAAGCAACTCTCGATCATATCCTTTTCCTCCGCCCGGCGGATCCTCCCCCGCGGGGCCTGGAGCACCTTACCACTTGGGAGGCTTGGGAGACCCTACTGCGCTCCGAGGACCAGGAAGCTATCGCCACAGGCCGGGCTGCCAGCATCATAAGCCTCCGGGACATGAACGTTTGAGTGCAGTGGGGCCGTGCGGGGGCCCAAGGACCTGCGTGTCCTAAACTCCCCGGTGTCTATTAAATAAAGTTTTCACCACCACCACTGCGCCTCGATAGTTGCCAAGGCTTTTAAGCTCCCCAGTTTGCATGCGCAGGGCCCGCAGTGAGCCTGCTCTGCCTCTCAGGTGACATGTGCAGCATAAATAGTTTCCGTTTTGTCAGTTTGGTTTGGTTTATGGGGGTTTAATGTCCCAAAGCGCCTCGGCTATGAGAGACTCCCGTTTTGTCGGTGCATTTGGTGCCCTTGACAGTACCAACGTCCCGATGCATTCATGAGAGAATGATTAGCGATAGCAGTGAAAGGCAAAAGCGCAAGACAATAAGATAATATCCAGTGACAGAAAGCGGCCAGTCAAAGCTGTTGCATCGGATGCGAAGAAATGTTTTTTTTTTTACGAACCGAGTCAAATCTAGAAACCTAAACTAAGTCAAATCTTGCTGCACTAGAAAGCTCATCCATAAACCTCACTTTTTCAAAAGCTGTGAAAACAGAAGGTGCCTAGTAACGTTTAGAAAATCTGCGCACAAATCCTATGTCGAATCAAAAATGATCCAAATTTACTCTTGAGAGCCTTTTTTGTCAGCTTGAGCCTCATAGGTCGCACTGTTTGGAGCGTGGTTTCATTTACTCCTTCCCCAGCGCTACTTTCTCATCGACTGCGAAGGATATGAAGGGATCTGTGAAGATCTGAGCCCAGAGGATGATGATAACTATCAGATTTGCCCCATCGCCGATGAAGCAAGGATGCACCTTTGTTGCAGTGAATGCTAAGCGAAGCGCAATATATTTCTGGATCATGCATTCTAGCTAGCTTACTTTTCACCTGTCGAAGTGCGAAACAGAACAGAAGGCTGTCACATCAGTGCTTGCAACAGAAGCCAGCATTCAGCACTTGCTTGTGTTGAAGCACAGCAGTGCCCGATTGCGCACAATGAATTTTCTAATTGTTTTTCTACTGTATACACAGCATAATCATTTTCAAGCATTACTTTCATAAACAGAACTTGAAAACAATTCTAGAAACAAAGCGTTGCGGGCAAAACTGGGCCAAATATAGAAAAAAAGCAAATCCAAAGTTTCGGTTTGGTTTTTGAGGGTTTAACATCCCAAAGCGACTCACGCTATGAGGGACGCCGTAGTGGAAGGCTCCAGATAATTTCGACCACCCGGGGTTCTTTAACGTGCACTGACATCGCACAGCACACGGGGTTTTAGGATTTCGCCTCCATCGTAATTCGACCGCCGCGGCCGAGACCCAACCTGCGTCTTTCGGGTCAGCAGCCGAGCGCCATGACCACTGAGTTACTGCGGCGGTGCCAAAAATCCAGTTTCATTACATCGTGGTGCTCAACACATAAAGCATATAATGTAACAGATGGATATATAGCGCTAAGGTTCGTGCGGGTAACAAACTTTCGCATTTTTCTTGGTCTGCGTTTTGATGAGAAATTTGGCACATTTCGAAAAAAAAAGTGTCAGACAGCGAAGGGCTATGACGTAGCTCCGAGCAAAGGTCTACAGTGTTCTGCAACAAGGAAGCAATCACTAATGCAGCCACCCTCGACGCGAAAGGAACTTAAGCCGAGATCCCTCATCTTCAAAGATAAGCATGTGTTTGAAGGGCTTCAAAAGTTAAAATTTAGAATTTGTGTGAACAACAAGCCTGGCTCCACTGCAACTTTCCAAATTCCGTGCATCACTCATAGGCTATGTAGCAAAAAAAAAAAAAACGACCTCTTCTGCCATGCCCAGGCTGCGTTGCCCCCCGTGCTCTCGCATGTACTTTACTCTCCCTGCACCAAGGACCTCACCGAGCGATTACTGCGGGTGCGGGATTTGCGAATTGTGCCAGAAATGGTACAAGTTACTGAGCCACTGAACAGTCCGAAATAGAGTTTCTTGAATTCTAAAAACTGGTATGGCTATTAGTATTATTAGCACCCCTCTACAAGTCTGATTACAACGAGGTGACTAAGGCCCGTTTCACATGCATGCGATTCTAACCGACGCCACTGCGAATTCGGTCGGTCTGCGATTGGGTTGGACCATCGGTCTTAAGGCGGGTTCACACTGGTGAGTCGCCGAGGTGGCGACAGGTTCAAATCGATCTGTTACGCTCCCTCCCTGCTTTCCTATGGCTTCAGAAACCGCAGCTAAATTACAGATTTCGGTCACAATTTGCCAAAACAGTTCTTGCAATCCCATTGTATTGAGTAGCACCAAACATATACTACTTATACCTTTAGTCTCAGACAAGCCGGTGGTAGCATCATACGATACGCATGCATAAGTGGGTAATGGGTGCATAAATAAAGTAACCAGCGGATAGCAAACTAAACCAAACCTTTCAAAGTCCAATCTCGCCTTAAGACCACATCGAAATTTACGATGTTGCAGTTATAAATTGTGTATAGACGAGAAGGCACTCTTTTAACCGTGTTGCAGGCGTTACAGAAAAAAGTAACTAAATACGTTACTTGTTACGCTAAGAAAAAAGGAACGCGTTATCGCCCTACGTTACCTACAAAAAAAAAGTAACGCGTTACTGTTACCGAAAAAAGTACTACATGTTACTTCATGGCCATAAATTTTAACTAGTGCGTTCTCGCCTTAAGAACTCAAGATATCAATTTCATAAAGCTCATATTTCATGTGAAACTTCTAGCCCACACAACCATTTTACGCAAAATCCTGATTTAACGAGAATACTTTGTACAAACGTGCAGAAGCTTAGCAATTTTATAGTGGCCCAACGTTGCCTGTAGAGTTACATGTGATGGATTCTAACTCTGTGGCACATGGTGAAACCATTTTATGAATGTGAAATTAAACACGAAATGACACTTCATCATCAGTTCTAACTTCACAAAGAAAACATCGCTGAACTCTCAACAAATTTACAGTAATTCTGAAAAATGCGATGTTCCAAAATGCTCGGCATGCTTCCACTCTCTAGAGAGTTGTGTGTGTGAGTGGTTCGGGAAGAGGTGGTAGGTAGGTGAAGGCAAGTGTGTGAATGCATGTTCGTGCACGTGTTCTATGGCTATTTTTTTTTTTTAGTTGGGTACGTCGTCAAGAGCAGGTGTTTTCTGGCATGCATGCGAGCCGCAACAAAGGTCGCCGAGAGCACCTATTGGTTTATTTGCAACACGACTAGGTGCTCTGCGCTTTTTTTCCAAAAGAAAGGGGCGGAGTGGGGGACAACTGGAACAAAAAGTAGCTACAGTAGCCGACGGGTAATTCAGACTTGTAGGATATTTCGGACCTCGATGAGGCGCCGTCAGTCACCCCATAGAAGCACATACATATTTGCGACGGATATTTCGGACATCAAAAGTCCGAAAGTTCGATTTTTCGGCCTAATTTCGGTCGCCTGCGAGCCAAAATCGGCCATCTTATCGGCTTTTCGCCGGCGCAAAACGTACCATCTTGGATTGAGGTGGATTTATGCTGCAGTTGGATTGGCTTGACATACTTTCGGTACCTCATTGTTGCCAGTAGAGGTCCCTGCGATCTCCGACACTTGGAGGTGGCAATCTGATTGTCATCGCCGTCAACTTGTTTTTGTCGCTAACGTTGTTGCGGCCAGTTGTTGCTTGCCCCATACGTTGAAAATTGGTTGTTGGGGGAAAGAAATTGTGCAGGAGCTATCTCGCATCTCGGCCGGAAGGAATAAAGGATGGACCGAGAGAAGGAAGAAAGCGATGCCGTAATCGAGGGCTCCGGAATATTTTTGACCGCCTGGGGATCTTTAACATTGCACAGCACACAGACGCCTTAGCGTTTCACCTCCATCAAAACACGGCCACCGCGGTCGGGATCCAACCCGGGTACTCCGGATCAGTAGCCGAGCGCCCTAACCACTGAGCCACCGCGGTGGGTTTCATATGTTTGCCATTCGTCGTTTTGTCACTTGGGTTCCTCTACCGCGTCGACCAAGTGGCGCTCAGTCTTCACTAAGTTACATCCGTTCGCCATTTTGTGATTGCGTCCGGTGGTTCCGCAGCTTTGAATGAAAAGTGCCTTATCTTTGCGTGTTTAAGGAGCGGTGTGGTGCACACTCAGGTTGTGGACATGGCCCCGCCGGGTCCGTCAAAGAAGCATGGGAAGTATTCCAACTAAATGCGGTGACCTTGCTGTCTAGCGTGTACAGTGAAAGCACAGCTTTGGCACAAATACAGGGGCAAATCATCGCAAGAGAAATTTGTCGCGAGGTAAAATCAGTGACATTTTCAAGCCGATGTCATCTCAATAAAGTGTTTTTTGTACTTCACGGATTTTTCAGACTGTTCGATTTTTTGGACCATTTTCCGGGTCCCTTCGAGTCCGAAAAATCGGTCGGTGACTCTAGTAACACGACACCTCACGTTACCGAAAATTGTTACCGTATGTTACCCGGTACAGTTCCAAAATGGTAGCGAGTACGTTACTAAGTTACTGAAAAAAGTGACGCGTTACCGGCAACGCCAGTACTTGTAACGCATTACCGCCAACACTGTTCTTTAATGATCACTGAAATTGTGGTGGGAAGGTACTTTCTTTCACAGAGGAGGGAACGACTTCTCTCCTTTTACTCTGCTGAGAAGGAAAATGAGCTCCCAACTCTAAGCCAATGGCATGACTTCTGCACCTAGTTGATAAACATGAAACAAAGGATAGTCTTTCTCTGTGATGGCGTTTATTGGATATCCCTGCAACCTTCCAAGGGGTGCTGTCTAGGAACGGTCAGAGCCGAACCTTCACAATTTTCTTTTGGGTTGTGGTGAACACGAATGCCTGAGCTAATGATATCAGCTGACAAGTTGAGATCTTAACTATACCTGTACCTTTCACAAAAAGCTAGGACTGTTATTACCCAATAGAATCCACCTAAACGCAGTTATACGTAACAGAAAAAAACTGACTGCAGCTCACAACCATAGAAGAAATGACCACATGTGAAAGGCACAACATTGTTTTTATTATAATGAAATGCTTCCAAAACCAAACCAATAAACAAACCTAAAGTCCTGTGTGCAAAGATGGTTAGAAAACTGACAACGGACACCAGTTACAACCTATAAACGCACGCACTTGCGCGCACACACACACACACTCACGTACACAATGCACACTTGAATATGCAATATCAGTGCTATTAGTTGATCAGTTTGGCTATTTTTTATTTTATTTTAGAGCACCCAAATACCTCTTTGAGCCCATGGAAAATGGGTGCATTCAACTGATATCACAGTCAGAAGCTACAGCAACATCTTCCCGAGATGAAAACCAGAACACAAAGGGGAAACACTCATGAACTGCAAATTTGCTTGGGACCTTCGGCACACTGTCACTCCTTAGTGACTTTGAACACTGAAGCTCCTGTGCACAACAGCAACATTAAAAACAAAGCAAAAAAGAAAAACAGCAGCTTTCAGCAGTTATATAATGGAAGCCTCAATGTATAGAACCCACAGGGTACGAGTCAACAGCGCCAAAATACACTTAAAGAACAGGTGGTGCAAGAACAGCGAGGCAGACAGACTGGAAACAGAGGTCTGTTAACACTAAACATCAGCCGGACCACACCATGAAACAAGTTTGGCAGCCTGTAGAAGCAGCTCTCATACCAGCTGCTCAACAAGTAGCCTGTTTGCCTCTTTGCTGTGGGCTAGGTCATCAGTTTATAGACAGCACTGGATGCACTAGCTTACGTCGCATTTCCAGCCTCTCACAGAGCCTTCAGGGTCAACAAGAGAACAAAATTGACCATTAGTCAAACTGCAGTAGATAACCACACACACACACATAACCCGTGCATGCGTCCTCTTCAATACATGGTCATACAATGTGCATTGCTCACAAAACTAAACAAACCTGGAAGGAATGACGAAGTTAGGAAGTCCATAAACTATTTACAAAATGTTGCCAAAACAACATTTCTAGTGGGCCAGACAGATTGTCGCATGAAAAGCACAGCATAGCTCACATGCACGCACATGCATGTAATCTGGCAAAAAGCATATACCCCATTAAAAATACAGCCACGTTTCCAATGCAAACCTACTATACTTGCGTTAGTGCGGCAATACCTCCTCAGTGGGCACTTTTAATGCTTGCTAGCCAAATTACACCACTGAATTTTTGAGCAGTCAGCAGCTTAACAAGTTATACGCTTATAACCAAATCAGTGACGCAAATGAACCTTTCGGAAGTGACTAGAACTGTTGGGGAGTCATTGCTTGCCTCTCCCTCCATATAAACCCTTAGATATTCCACACCCTTCCAGTACACTTAAGCTCGCTTGATGGCACAGATATGCAGACAGTGTTAATTCTGGCCATGCATAACAAGTCCACTCAATAGAATGCCTGGCCACCTGCACTGCACTGCAATTGTTGCACAGTACAGGATAACGCCAAGGCAAGCTGCCTCAACAAGTGCATGCATGCACATGAAAAGAAAGGCAACAAAAAGGTAAACGCAGCACAGTGCTGCACTTGTTAATAAGGGCGAGCTCTCACATTGAATAAATAAAGACCACTCCCACCCCCTCTGTCAGCTAGTTTGGCCACGTGCTTTGGGCCATGTCACAAGGCTGTTCCAGCAAGGAATACCAAAGATGAGCGAAAAGGAAGATAAAATTGTGAAAAAAAAAAGGAGAGGGAGTGGGGGGGCGGAAGTGTGCACCGCTTTTCCTTTAAAACAGAGCTCATTATAACTCTTGAAACAATAGTACATTTAAAACTTGTTTAAAAAGAGGATGACAGTGAAGACAAGGCAGCACTTCAATTTTACCATGCAAATGCTTGAAAATCGGAGGGCACATGCTGTGTGGCACTGCCCTTGAGTGTGGCAAAGTAATGATAGTGAATGAGCCCACTGCGGCCATACCGCGAGCCTAAAAGCATGCAGACTATTTGTAGCTACATGCACCACAACTGGAGAGCACATTGCCTTCCCTGGCTTCAGTCAAATGCCCCGGAAAGAGCCTTACGAAACACAGCTCATTTGGGACACTGCTTCACAAGCTGTAGTTATGACAGAAAAGTGACTGTTACGTCCATAAGAGTAGGAAAACACCCAAGTTCTGTCATGGCGATCTGCTGAGAAGGCATCAGTCAATCCATCATGGGGGACGCTGGAGCTGGCATAGTTGCAGGGGCTGGGTTCACCGGGTTCAGGTGGCTGGGTGCTACTGGTGACGCTGCAGGTGCTGCTGCTGAAGAGGGTACTCCACTCTTAGAAAACCGCTCTTGAGATGATGTGCGGACACGGGCCTGATTTGATGAAGGGAAGCTCTGCATAATGCGAACAAAACTTAATTTCAGCATCGATGTCAGTTTTCCAACAATTTAAGAAATGCATTTAAACCATGAGGGAACTTTACTCACAGCAGGGTGTGGGGGCAGCATGTTGACAGTGGGCGGAGACGGGGAGGGCAGCAGGAATGCTGGTGGAGGCACTGTAGCTCCACTCGGGTGAAAAAGAGGCTGTCCACATGTCTGGCAGCGATTTAGAGAACCAGATGGGCTTAAAGCCTCCCGTGGAAGGCTGCCTGGGATGCCACCAGGGCCTCCACTAACAGGAACACCTGCATAAGGTTTCACCATCTTTAAGCATTGAAATCGGCTAAGCTGGCATGGCTTCATGCCAAAGCATTTTTTTTTTAACCCCCAAAAGGCACCCCTATCTACCCTACGCTAGCAGCAGTCCTCACAACTGGGAGCTCATTTGGAGCTTGGATCATGTGTAATAGCCCACTAAATGTAAAGATACTACAAAATGGCTACAGCGACTGAGCATGTCCCCTTTTTGTGGACACAATGCTTTTGTTGTCTTTCAGAACACAATTCCATAACTGAAGTTTCTTGAAGTTTACCAGAACTAAACACTGATCAGGCAACATCTTTAGTACTCTTGGGCCCTTTGTCCTTCAAAAGTGCCGCCTTGGAGTGTGCTCCAACAAAATGTCTCTGTAGGACCATAGGCACTAAGGATGGCGACATTAAGGGGGGAGACGGCTTCTGGAGGCAAAAAAATCATTTTTCAGGAATAGAATTTTTGAAATCCAAAGCTGTTTTTCTACTAGTCTGTGAATTTCCATAACTCCAGAGTCAATATCTCGACTGTAATACGATTAAAAAACGTAAATCCGCGCACACTCTGGGCAGATTTTGATGCGAAAACAGCGCTGTTTCAGTGACACGCAACCATCATTCTCCGGCAGTGATCGCCGCCATCTTGGTCTCAATCGAAAGAGCAGCTTTTCGTGTTCAATATCGTGCCATTGCTGCGCTTTTACACTTATTGGTTGCAGAAAAAAAAAAGCGCCAAAAAAGAATCGCAATGTGTACTGCTATTCGCCAGTTGGTGCACGCAAACTGAAGCGTGTCATCCGATTGGCTGACACGCTTCCCGTCGTCTGCTTGATGCGTCTGCGGCCGGCCGCAAGCGGAGCCATCGTGTCTGAGTACTGTCGTCGGTGCGCCTTCGGAAAGAATTTCGGAACGAAGAGGAAAAAGTCACTCATTGACAACTTTAAGAAGAGCCCTGCGGAAACCGCAAGCATCACGCCTGAATCACATTGCAAAGCGGGGACCGGGTTAGGCCTAGGCGCAACGGCGGCCGCGGAAACTTGGGACAGCGGTCGCGTTCGGCGAGACACCCCGATGCTGCAACCTTCAGAGGTGGAAGCAATTACAAGGAAAGCGCACGGAAAACTGCAGCAGATGGTATAGGCTCCTGCAACGGAGCGCAAGGCAGCTTTCTTGGGTGGAACCAAAGACGCCGTGGCTACCACTGCCGAACCGCTCAAGGACGCGACCTTCACGATTGTTAGTTTGAAATCTGCACAAGGCAGCACAAAACGTGCAGCGCACGCTGGAAAAGTGCCATTTCAATGCTAGTGAGCAAACCTACTACACTCCGGGAGGCTATTAGCGATTTCCCAAGGCCACTGGATGGATAACTGAATTTTACTTCAATAAACAGCGCTCTGTTTTTATAATTTTCCTCAGAAGGCAAATTTTGGACTCTGGAATTGGACTTCGAAATTTCGAATACCCCTGCCACATGGCAAATTCAATGTCTTTCTCATCGAATGACATTAGCGCCTAATGCCATTAATCGGCTGCTACACGGGATATTTAATGTCATTAGGTTGGAATGACATTCACCACCGAATGAGTTTGGGGAACTCATTCGCATTCGATCTCAAACCAAATGTGCACTCTGGACACCAGATACGCAGCAGAAACAAGCAACGTGAAAAAATAGTGTACGCACTGCCAAAGTTAGAAATTGTATTTATTTAGTTCTTCTAAAAAATGTTAATTTTGGTGTGAACCTTTTGACACTAGAAGCTATCGTGGATAGCTGTTACTCTCAGTCCCAGCAGCAGCCAACGGCAGCGCTGACAACGAAGCAGGGCCTTTCCCGCGACCGTCCATCATTTTGTGTTGCGTGTTTCTTGTTGGTTGGCGGTCCACGTTCGTTTAGCTCGGAAGTACTCAAAGGTGTAACTGAGCACTTCAACACTTGGAAGTCATTTCCACGCTCGAGGCGTCTCTGCGCGCCACCGTGTCAGCCATTTTGTTTGTTTACATTTATCAGATTTGTGGTTGACTTTGTACTTGGCTTGGCTTTTGATGGCTAAAGTGCTGCAGAATGGCCTGAAATATAATGTTACGCTTATAATACGTTCTGCTTATAATATGCAGAATTGTTCTCACCCGCCTTTGAAAGACTACATATTTTCAAACATCTTTTATTTGCTGATGTCTTTCAATTGTACTATTTTTTTCACTGATCATTACTGCCATCATTTTCGAATGACATTTTTTACCCTGTAGCACCGAAAGAGATGGAATAACATTAAAATTGTCGTGTGGCAGGGGTATTAGCATCTTTAGCCGAGAGAACTCCAATTCTTTTTTTTTTTTGGCATGCAGCTAGGTGACTTGAGCATGCAATGTTGGGAGCAGATTTTTCAATTAAGGCCCAGAAATGTTTTCAATGATCTAGTTCTTAATTGCAAGTTAATCACAGTTTGTTGCATGAATTTCATTGTGCTATGAAATCACTAATGATGGTAAAATTAGAAAACTGTCTCCAACATTGCATTTCATTTTCTTTCTGGAGTCTAACAATGCACCATTTTTCAGCTTTTGATGTTTTACTTTTCTCTCTATTGTTCTGGTGAACAATGGGGGCTAATTAATTGTATCTTAAGAACCAATTAACCTATAAAAAAAGTAATCACATTTTTTAAATAAGCACGAGGAGCTCATGAAGAGTACGCCATTTCATTCAGTTTGGTAGAGAAATAAAACATTTTTTTCTCCAGAAGCAGTCTTGCCCCTTAAAGGGCCTATGCAACGAATAAAAAGTCATTTGTAAATGTTTTCAATGCTTAGAAATGATGCTAAGAAGCATTCACACCAAGTATGAGTCTTCAGAACTGAGCCGGCAATTTATTATGAACTTTTAAAAACCGTGTTTTTCAAAATTCGCGGGCCGATTGGTGTGCTCGTAGTGACCGATTTTGGAACTAAAATCGTGGAATAAAGACGTCACTGTACCATGACGTCGCCAGGCCACCACACGCTCTCATTCGCTGGAGCCACGGCAGCCACGACGTCACGGGCACACTTCCGGTAGCCGTGAAAATCGTCTGCTCGTGCCGCCGCGCGACCCTCTCGGGCAAGCGGGAGCCAGGGCATTGCCTTCGCGCATATGGTTTCAATTTTCCTCTGCCACCTCCTTCTGTCGGGAGTTCCGGAGCCACTCGCACGGCTCTTCGCGTGCATGCATAGGGCTCGATGCCCATCGCGGCCGTAAAAGCGAGTAGTCGCACCTCGAGGTCCGGGTTTATTACTGGTAATTACCACAGATGACAAGCAAAGAAACCCGACGCGCGCCGCAATCGAGGAAGGAGAGGAGACCGGAGAGATGCCGCCACGCCACCGACGCTGCTGCTGGGGGGCTAGGAGCGACAACCGTAAGTTGCAAAATAAACGTCAGCGGATAACGTATTCATAGGCGGGGCCCAGTCGCAGAGCTGTTTTCTTTATTTTTTTTTCTGGTGCTCCTCGTGTACGAGTTGAGGGGGGATAGGAGGAGCGTAATTTTTAATCGTCTATATCTTCAGTGTTATTGATGCTAGCTCAAAAATTCTTGCACTGGGGTGACGAGTGATCGAATGCCTATCTCTCGTCTGCTTAACGTAATCTCAATTTATTGCATAGTCCCTTTAAAAGGGCTCTGAAACACCTCCCGAGGAGAGAACATCAACTCGCTCAATCACTGCACTGTGCTGTTATGAGCGCCCGAGACAAATAATACACTCCTATATGCAGCAGAGAACCCACAATCATGCGTGAAAGTTCGCGAGCCCTTTCAGGCGACTTTTTCATGCGCGTACCCTCCTCCGTCACACTGCTCTTGCATATACCGGTTCAGAGATGGCTATTGGTTAGATTCTTTCAGACGTCGGCAGCTATCATGGCCGTGACCAATAAGCGGCGTAGCTCTGGCAGGCCAGGAAGCTCCGCTCCCGGTGGTGGGGCTAGCGGAGTGCCGACCTTTCAGCGTGCAAAAAGTGACGAGAGGAAAGGGAAAGGTGCAGATGCTGAAATTCAAATTTTGACTCCGCTTCTACAAAGCACATCAAAAGATTTCTTGCTGGAGAATATTCGTGAAGTAGCGTCTTTTAACGTCCCAGGCATTCCACAACTTTATAACAGCCCCTTTCAGAGCCCCCTTTAAATGCTTTCCTGCCATTCAAAGAGAGCAACATAGCAAGAGCCAAGGTTCTA
This sequence comes from Amblyomma americanum, assembly GCF_052857255.1. NCBI lineage: Eukaryota > Metazoa > Arthropoda > Arachnida > Ixodida > Ixodidae > Amblyomma > Amblyomma americanum. The sequence goes on from NC_135497.1 coordinate 351,789,876, forward strand.
GAGGCCTGTGGGTCAACTCTAGGCTATAAAACTGTCCGCTGGTTGGCAGAACTAGACTACTTTGCTCACTAAGCTACAGGGCAGGTTACAGAACATGCCTGCGAAAATAAACGACTGGCAGAGAAATGCAAAGCTCAGTTGCACAACGACTACACGGCTGGTGCCTGCTGAACAAACGGCTCGGCAAATGTTGGTGCAAAGAAAAACTTTGATACCATTATCTTTCAAAGGCGGTAAGATAAAAAGTCAATTGCACTTTGCACAGTCAGGTGGAAATATAAACCAAAATTAGGCATGTGCACTGCACGGTTTTCAATTTTACAAATACAGTAGCCGACTGATTTTTTGGACTCAAATAATTTGGACTTGCACAGTATTTCAGACCATGCTGAGGAACCGTTACACACCTCATAAGAACGTGTATGTTTTCATTACCAATATTTTGGACTCTGCGGAGTCCATAACTTCCGATTTTTCGGACTAAAATAGTCGCCAGCAATACTACGGAGATCGTTTTTTAACTAGAAAATCTTTTTTCAGTTTAATTAGATGCGAGCAGGCATCACTGTCACAACCAACTGGTGCTCCGTCGCTGTGAAAGGCACCATCTGTGATGTAAATGAAGCCAATCGAACGGACAGGCCCGTATAGGCTTGGCTATTTGTTCATGGCTGCCAATGGCTTCCACTTGAGATAATAGCATGCGCATCGTTGCCACCGAGATGGCCTACAAAGCGCGCGCTCGCATTGAAAATGGGGCGCCTGCTGTGGCTTGGACGGCGAAGTGGGGGGGGGGAGGGGGGTGTGTGCATTTGGAGGCGCTCTCTTCCGCTTGCGACTTCCCTTGGATTACCTCTCTTGGTCTTTGTGAGCATTGTTCCCCATGGAAACGCTGTTCTTGCTTTGCACGGTGCGTGCATTCGTTTGCGGCATGACCTATGGCAGCGTCGCACTGTCTGGTATCGTGATGTAGAGTGACTAGCGCGACGCAAAGTGGTGCGGACATGACGAAACCATGACTGCAGCTCAGGTAAAGTCTAACATTACCCTCTGCAAGCGGGGAGCGACGAGGGCCACGTTTTATCACCAGTCACCTCCTCTGCCACCCACTGCTGGCTTCGAGATTACAGTAGAACCCCGCTGTTACGTTCCTCACTGCTGCGTTTTCCCGGCTGTTACGTCGTTTTCGTCCGGTCCCGGCATAGCTCCCATAGGATCCAATGTATTGGATACGCCGCTGTTACGTTGTAGCTGTAAAAACGTTCCCGCATGATACGTCGCAACCTGGCACCCCGAACCCGACCGGGCAATGCGCGCCAACCGCCATTTTGACGAGTCTTGGCCAGGCTTGGCTACGGAATTGGCTACAAGACCATGGCCTCCGAGATCACCCCCTTGCACACGCGTGGGTAATCTCGGAGGCCATAAAAAGCCGCACGCGAGTTGGAGAGATTGCCACTAGATGGCCACTGCCTCGTCAGCCGAAGCGAGTAAAACCCGCGGGCCCGCAGCAATCCAGTCTTTCTTGTTTGTGCGGTTCAACCCGTCCGAGTCATCCGTGTTCTTCCGTCAACAGCTACGCTGCCTACACCTCGTCAGGCCTCGCTAATCCAGTCTTTCTTGTTTGTGCGGTTCAACCCATCCGAGTCGTCTGTGTCCTCCCGTCAACACCCACGCTGCCTACGCCTCGTCGGGCCTCGCTAACACTGCGAGTGATTTGTCGTCCTTTGATGGCGTCGCGCAAGCGCAAGGCGCTTTCCCTCGAGGAAAAGCTGGATGTTCTCAACGCAGTCGACAGGCAGCCAGCGCGGAAAAGAGTCGACATCGCCAAGGATCTTGGTCTGCCACCCTCGACGCCTAACTGCATCGTCTCGAAGCGTGCCGATACAAGGGAATGCCGCGCTCTTCGGCCCGAAAGCTAAGCAGGCTCGTGGCGCCAAGTATGAAAACCTCGACGAGTCTCTTCTTACTTGGTTTAAACAAGCTCGCGCTGCCGGTGTTAACTTCGACGGCAGCATTTTGCGCGAGAAGGCGATGGAAATAGCCGACCGACTGGGCATCAGTGACTTTGCCGCGTCAAATGGCTGGATCAACCGTTTCCGGAAGAGGCACGGCATCGCGTATAAGACGGTATCCGGGGAAGCAGCAAGTGTAAACTTGGAAACAGTTGATGATTGTAAGGCCACACTATCTGCCATAATTGAGGGGTATGAGCCTCGTGACATTTACAATGCCGACGAAACGGGTCTTTTCTTTCGAGTGCAGCCATCCAAGTCGTTAAGCCTGAAGGGCGAAGCATGCCACGGAGGCAAATGCAGCAAAGAACGATTGACGGTGCTCCTTTGCTGCAACATGGATGGCTCGGACAAGCTGAAGCCATGGGTAATCGGAAAATACCGAAACCCACGGTGCTTAAAGAACATTCGCCTGCTGCCATGTCACTATAGAATCAACAGTCGTGCATGGATGACGGGTTCTTTGTTCGAAGAATTTCTTCGTTACTTCGACAACAAGATGGGCTCCCAGTGCAGGAGTGTTGTCCTTTTTCTGGACAATTGTGCTGCCCACCCGAGAGACCTGTCGTTTCTTCGGAACGTTAAGCATGTTTTTTTTCCTGCAAACACTACAAGCCACTTGCAGCCGTTGGATGCCGGCGTCATAAAGAACTTAAAGCACTCGTACAGGAAGTCCACCGTAAAGCGCTGTCTGGCGCGTATTGATCGCGGACCGCAGCCTACGATCGTTTCAATACTGGACGCTATGCACTACGTCGCTTCAGCGTGGACTGCAGTGAGCGCGTCAACTGCACAGCACTGCTTCGCGCGGTGTGGCTTTCGCATGGACGGCGGAGAGGAAACTGCCACGGAAGCTGAAGAGACGGAAGCAGCCTCTCATGATCAAGAGCTGAGTGAAGCTTTGAATGCGCTGGGTGCCACGGGAGTCACGTATGACGACTATGTCGCCGTGGATGCTGCTGTCGTGACGTCCGAGTGTCAGAGTATCGCCGAGATCGTTGCAGACTCGGTCGCGAGTGAAGCCTCAGACTGTGATGACGACGAGGAGCACGAGCCGCATGATTCCGGGGAGTTGGCGGACCCGAGCTTTGGAGAAGCCGTCGCGGCTCTGGACCTCCTCCGCAGGTACGTCGCACCTCAAAGTGACGCTGAGAGCAATGCGGCTTTGCAGGCCATCGAGAAACGCGTGGTGTTTTCCAGCGAGCGGAAAAAACGGCAATCGACCATTCTTGATTTTTTAAAGACCTAAGCTCACTTGATGTCGAAATAAATTGTTTCAAGGCAAAGCTGCACTGTTTTCATTAATTTTCGGACCTTTCCTCACTGTTGCGTTTTCCCGGCTGTTACGTTTTTTTTCCGCGGTCCGGTGAAAAACATATGAACGGGGTTCCACTGTATATCGTTCGAGCATTTATTGCTTTGAGCTGCGCACGCGCCATCATGCCATGCCATAAACAACTACATAGCGTAGGGTGGGGCGGGAGTGGGTATGCATCTTTTATTTGAAGTAAACTTTTTCGAAGCGAAAAGCTTCACTACGCTAGTCAACACCGCGCTTCGCGCGAGCCGGCGTATGTCGGAGCACGAGTGACGTCACGCACGGCGCAGGTGGCCGCTGCCGACTACGTTGCCTGACTTTTCGCCGCTGCCGCGCGCTATGCGTCATCGTTTGATGTTGCCGCAAGCGCGTTTATCGCGGAGGCCGCCTATATAACTGCTTGCCAGAGAATAGGCGTGCGCATTCAACGTGGAACGAGAAGAGAGTGATACTACCGATACAGAAGTGCGACCACGGGAGTTGGCTGAAAAGGAGCGAAGAAATGAAAGGCTGAAAGCTCAATGAGTGTCCGAGACACCCGAACAACGAGAAGAACGTCTCACTAAACGACACAGCAAAGCATAACCATAAGCATCACCGAACCTTTTCGCTTCGAGATATGCAGGCTTAACCTTAGCTAAGCCCCAGCCAATTTTTTGTTGGCCAGTGGGCGGTGCAAGATGCGGGGTCTGCGTATAGGCAGCAATATACCATATATAGGACATGTTCAAAAAATGTTTGCGTAATTTGCGCACCCTCTTTTTGGAGCCTTACTTTAAAGAAAAAAAGTGTGCAATTATGCGAGCAAATTCAGTAACCACAACGTCATGAGAACCAGCTGACACCATTGCCTGGAGGACCTCTTTAAGGAAGGACACGGCTTTGAGACAGCTCACATCCCTGTGAGCTGAATTCTACGCAAAAACGACACTTTTTGTCGCGGCACGACGCTCTTTTTCCACGCGTGCGATTGCAGCCATCTTGGTCTCGCTGGAAACAGCGGCTTTTCTTCAATTTCCAGCCACAAATGGCTCCGACCGTTCACTGGTGATGTCGAAATCCGCGCACAAAGAAAAGTCCCAAAGCGCGACCCAATTTGTAGAGCTAGTGTGCGTGACCAAAAAGCACGCTGTGATTGGCTGCGCGAGGCTCCCGTCGTCTGGTCCACTCCGCAGGCAACGCGACAACACGTATCTTCGTTCTTTGTGACAAATGTGCAATGATGTCCGATCCAATGGGAAAGTTCATCACGAGGCACAAGTTCGGCAGAAGAAAGACGCGATCTCTTTATAACTTCCAGAAGCGTGCCATTCCTTCGGAGGACATCGAGACCAGTCCGCCGCCACCGGCAAGCGATGCCAAAGCCACAGACAGTGCTGAAGTAGGTCTAGCCAGCTCGTCGACGAGTCCAACTGTTGCGGACAGCGGCCGCATTCGGCATGACACTGCAATGTTGGAGCGTGTGGATTTGGTGCAGAGAGAGGTAGAAACGCACGGAAAACTTTCAACGCCGGCAACGACGCGAAAGCTGGATTTTCTCATTCGCGCCGACGACAATGCGGACGCACCAGTCGACATTGAGCCGGGCTTCATTATTGTCAACTTGAACTCCGTGAACCCGATGATGTCGTGCGTGAGGTGCAAAGTGTGCGGCGGTAGCATCACTGTAGGCAGAGGTGAACGAGAATATGGCCTCGCCATAAAGACTGTTATCAGGTGTGCTTGCTGCGGTGATGTTGCGTCGGCGTGGAGTTCACCCCGCGTGAACGGCAACCAGAAGGCCAACCCTTTCGTTGTGAACATTCTTGCTGCGTGCGCGAATCAAGTCACTGGGAATCGGCAAACGGCGCCAAACGACATTTTTGCCGCGATGAACATTTCCCACCGCGGCCTTCACACCAAAACATGGCACAGGTACGTGAAGACGAAGTTGGCGCCCGTGGTGGCTCTTGCTGCCGAGAAGCAGACGACTCAGTGTGCGCAATTAGTTCGGAAGCTGTAAGGCGACTTGAAGCTTGGGAATCCCGGAAACATTGCCGTGACATACGATGGTTCCTGGATGACGCGCAGCTGCTTGTCGCAAATTGGCATAGGCACGGTCATCGAGCTCTTCACGGGGCTAGTTCTAGATTTTGTTGTGCTCAGCAACTTCTGTGCTGGTTTGTGAGAGTGGGCCAAAGGATGATGATCCGACGTACAAGGCTTGGAAGGAGAGACCCGCCTGCCAGAAAAACACCACTAAGAAGGCCGGTGAAATGGAAGTTAAAGCCGCCCTCATCCTTTTCCAGAGGTCACTACAACGACATAACCTGAGGTACACCACCCTACTCTCAGATGGTGACAGCCGTGCTTTCCTTGAGCTGCAGGAAGCCAAAGTGTATTGGTACATTTCGGTAGAAAAAGACTGTCCCAACCACGTACAGAAACGGATGGACACAAGCTTGCGAAACCTCATCACAAAACATAAAGGACCTGGAGCCTTGGCGGTAAAGGCAAACTGACCGCTGACCTAGTTGCAAAGCTAACGCGGTACAATGGCTGCGCCCTGAAGACTCACAAGGGTGGTGTGCAGGGAAAGAAGAAAGCAGTGATGGCCACTTATCATCACACAACGTCAAATGACCTGGTGTCAGACCACAGCCGTTGCCCACCAGGACCGAGATCATGGTGCCGCCAAAATGCAGCAAGCGCTAAGGGCAAGACAGCGCCTAAGCACCGCTACAATCTGCCTCCATACGTCTTTGAGGCCCTGTTGCCCATTTATGAGCGCCTTTCCGATGAGAAACTTCTTGAGCGGTGCCAAAGGGGCAGTACTCTGAACAGCAATGAGTCCCTTCATTCCTTGATATGGGCATTGGCTATGAAGGAAAAGCATGCCTCACTGCTCACTGTGCAAGCTGCAGTGGCTGAGGCTGTGATGAGATTCAATGCTGGCTTTGAGAGGACATCCGCAGCAATACTGAAAGAGCTGCACCTCAACCCTGGAGCACTGAGCACGAAGCGCATGGCGGAGAAAGACCACTGCCAAGCAGTGGCATCTGCAAAGAAGCGCAAGAGCACCTTGGACATGCAGCATGCTTTCAAAAAGCACCATTTGGGTGGCCGTAGTCAGACTAACTACATTCCTGGTGGCTTTTAGTTACATAGAATGTAAAATATGGCACTATTTTTCCTGCATTTTTGATTAAAAGTGAATTTATTACTTTTTATCATTTTCTCAAAATGCCCATTTTTGACTTTCTACTTTGTGGACACGATATCTCGCCTTGAAAGCAGGTAGGAACCATATTTTTGTTGTGGAATGTAGCTAAGAGTGCAGAGCACACAATGTTAGGAGCAGATTTTGGAATTTGGGTTTTAAAATTTAGTAGTTCTGCTCTATATCAGACAAAAGGGTACCCACGTTTTGAACAGTGAACTTTGGATTGCTCTAGCATTGCTAATATTTGTTACATCAAAAAAGCATCCCTAACATTGTATTCCCTATGCTTTCTAGTACCTAGCCATATGTTAATATCAATTTCTGCAAATTATGAACCATTAATTTCATCAATCTTTCGTAAGTAATTGACCGATTGAAAAACAAATTAGATATCTGAAATGAGAGAAACTGATTAAGACCGGCAAATTTAATCAAATTTGGCCAGAAAATAAAAAAAAGTTTTAAGAGCCATGTCCCTCTTAAAGGGCATTTGCCACTGCATTCTTGTGTTGTATCCAACTACAATCTTAGCCTTCTTGCAAGAGGCTCACCAGACGGTGGACATAAGACAGTTCACGCTGCAAAGCACTCCCTTCTCTCTTTCTTATCTATACTTGGTACCAACTTGTGCACTTGTTTGCGGCATGATGGCACTGAATGCCAAGCTAATCAAAAGCTGACGATAGGCACCCAGACCCAAAATGGTGGGTTTGTGCAGATGGCTATCAAGCACTTCTTCCAGACGCTTGGCAATTTAGGATCTTAAATACTGTATGTGCTCGCGTTACTTGTGCACCGCTAATTATCACATTTTTTAAAACTTTTACTTGCATATTTTACACTCCCTGCTGCACCAGACCACCAGCTTGCACACAGGTGCGCGCAAGGCAGGCTTGGGAAGATCGGCGCGGCAGCTTTGCCTTGTGTGGCTATGCAAGGTGCGAGTGGCTGTGGAAAGAACTGCATGCAGTTTACACAGCTTGCTCATGCAGGTGGTTGCTTTCCCAGAAGGACATTTGCGAGAGCAAACTTCCGGTAACCGCTGGCACGTGGCAGAATCTGAAACTACCGAACAGTTTGCTATTCGGCTTACCGCTAATTGGCCAGGCCGCATGTGAGGGTGCCGGTTTATTGCCTATTATCAACACTTGCATTCGACTGCTGGATTTGCGATTGTATCGTTGCATATTGATTGCTTTGAGATGTGCATGCACTGCCATGCCATCCCGCGGGGTACTACATAATGTGGGGCAAGGTGGACGGAGGTATGCTACCTATATTTGGAGTCAACTTTTTTTTTTTTCTGGCCAGCGAGGGGTGAGAGTTGGGGGTACATTTACACAGGGTATATATTGCGAAGTACAACCGTGTAGCGCATTTTTAGTACCTGCTCACGAAACTTTTGCGTAATTTGTGCACCCCCTTTTTGAAACACTAATTTACAGAAGTGTGCAAACTATGCGAGTAAATACAATAGTGTTTTTGCGCCCGAATCTGATTCATCAGACTGCCCAATTTTATTTCACATTTGAAGAGCCACATCAAGTTCGAAAAGTACAAATTATGAAGAAATGCTTTTACTGCAAAAAGAAAAAACTAAGAACAGTACCTGGACTAAGAGGTCTGGAAGAATTTGGTGATGGGTTGTATGGTATTGGACTTGACACCGTCCTCGGTCGCACGCCATGCGCAGACATTTCATTGAAGTGCCTACAATAAGAACATACACACTTGTAAGAAAAACTGTAGGCTGACAAATATCTAGATATGTACACATATGCACAAACAACAAACAAAACAGCCTTATAATATAGCAAAAAAAAAAAAAGAAAGTGGTTCACAAGCATAAAACACTTCAGCATGTATGAGCAGCTCTCAACATGCATTAAAGTGCGTGGCATGTGCGTGCACGCACACACACACAAACAAGCAAAACTGCCCACAGCGGTCACAGAAAGCACTAAAGGCCGACAGGTGGATTTTAGCACAGAGTTTCAGTTGTTTCTAAGCCACTCGATTCCAGCACGCTCACAACCTTGACATCATGCTGTAATCATTCATTATACCAGGTATCCCAGCTAACTTTAGCGAAAGATTTAAGAAACAACCAGGCACAACAGGTAGATACAACTTGAATCATGTTTTTAATGCGCTAGCACTTAGAGTAGCCATTCCCCACATTTAGCTGTTCTGTGTTTGTCTGAAGCCAGTTTTGTGGCAGGCTGCTCACGTGCCCAGGTATGATATACCGTATTTATTCAAATCTAGGCCGATAGTTTTTTTCAAATAATCATATTCCAAACTCTAGGGTCGGCTTAGATTCGAGGATTTTAAAAAACCCGCCAGTTTTTCATTGAAGCTGCTAAATATGGTGCATAGCTAGCGCCATCTAGAAAAGTCAGTATCGCAGCCGCTACTCGCTGTGCCAGTAGCCAACCGTACATAAGCGAAGTCGCCATTTTGACCTGTGTCGTGTCGGCCGTATCGGTGTGCGGCGTGGTGTTATCGCGATGGCACCAAGCAGGAGATGCCACTACAGTGCCGCTTTCAAGCGAAAAGTTGATAGCCGCGCAGAGGCATCGTCGAACCTTCAAGCCGGGCGGGACTTGGGCGTCGGCGAGAAAAACGTCCGTCACTGGAGGGGACAATGACAGCAGCTTTTTGTGTGCGCCGCAACGAGGATGGCATTTAGCGGACCAAAGAAAGGCCATCACCACGAAATGAAGACAGTTTTTGCCGACTTTGTTCGGACGCAGAGAGCAGCTGCCCTTCCAGTGACAACAGAAGTGCTCCAAGCGAAGGCTAGGGAACTTTAGAGGGAGTGAGGCCTAACGTCAAAGGATTTCAAAGCCAGCCAGGGCTGGCTTCAGAAACCCACGAAGTGCTTCGGCTTCAGCCTCCGATGTCGCACTTCAATCCCAGAAGCTGCCAAGCGATTTCGAAGAAAAGCCGATAGCTTTTCAGCGCTATGTGCTGCGAAAGAGAGAAGCGGCAGGCTACAACCTTGGGCAAATCAGCAACGCCGACCAGACGGCTGTGTATTTTGATATGCCAGTGGCGTACACCATGAATGAAAAGGGTGCCAAGGAGGTGAAGGTGCGCTCTGCGGGCTACGAGAAGCAGTGCGCAACTGTGTTGCTGTGCTGCACAGCTGATAGACAAACTCCCTCCTTATACGATATTTAAAAGGAAGACGCTGCCTGCTCGAGAAACTTTCCCAAGAAATGTCATTGTGCAGGCAAATGAGAACGGGTGGATGACGGGTGCGATGGTAGAAGAGTGGGTTAAGATAATGTGGCGACGGCATCCAAAAGCCCTTTTGACGAAGAACTCGCTCCTTGTCGTCTACTCCTACCGTCGGCACCGACAACGTGAAGGCTGCGCTCGCCCAAGTGAACACGGACCTCTCTGTCATACCGGGCGGCATGACGGGCCAGTTGCATCCACTTGATGTCTGTATCAACAAACCTTTCAAGGATCGTCTGCGGAAATATTACACAGACTGGTTGACTGACGAAGACCACATGCTAACAGCAACGGGCCGCATCAAACGTGCATCGCTATTGCAGCTGGCGGGCTGGGTAGCTGCAGCATGGGACGACATCACAGGTACTTTGATCGTGCGCGCCTTTAAAAAGTGCAGCATATCTAATGGGCTTGACGGTACCGAAGATAGTGCACTGCTTGAAGGCGAAAGTGACAAAGAACACAGCAACGAGTCTAGCAGTGACGACGCTGAATGAGCTCTGCACGTTCAGATTCAATAAATGCTGTTTGCATTCTGTGAGCGCTGTCCTCGCTTTTTTTGTTCAGCCTACATTCGAGGTACTACAGTAGCCGACGGGTAATTCGAACTCCAATAATTCGGTCTTGTAGGATATTTCTGACCTCGATGAGGCGCAGTCAGTCGCCCCATAGAAGCAAATACATATTCGCGACGGATATTTCGGACATCAAAAGTCCAAAAGCTCGATTTTTCGGACTAATTTCAGTCGCCTGCGGGCCAAAATCGGCCATCTTATCGGCTTTTCGCCGGCGCAAAAGGTGCTATCTTGGATTGAGGTGGATTTACGCTGCAGTTGGATTGGCTTGACATACTTTCGGTACCTCATTGTTGCCAGTAGAGGACCCTGCGATCTCTGGCACTTCGAGGTGGCAGCCAGACTGTCATCGCTGTCAACTTGTTTCTGTCACCGACGTTGTCGCGGGCAGTTATTGCTTGTCCCATACGTTGAAAATTGGTTGTTGGAGGAAGGAAATCGTGCAGGAGCTATCTCGCATCTCGGCCGGAAGGAATAAAGGAGGGACTGAGAGAAGGTAGCCGTAATGGAGGGCTCCAGAATAATTTCGACTACCTGGGGATCTTTAACATCGCACAGCACACGGGCGCCTTAGCGTTCCGCCTCCATCGAAACGCGGCCACCGCGGTCAGGATCCAACCCGGGTACTCCGGATCAGTAGCTGAGCGCCCTAACCACTGAGCCACTGCGGCGGGTCTCATACGTTTGCCATTCGTCGTTTTGTCACTTGGGTTTCTCTGACCGCGTCGACCGAGTGGCGCTCAGTCTTCACGAAGTTACATCCGTTCGCCGCATTGTGATTGCGTGTGGCGGTTCTGCCTCTTTGAACGAAAAGTGCCTTATCTTTGCGTGTAGTGTTTGACAAGCAGTGTGGTGCACACACTGGTTGTGGACAACATGGCCCTGCCGGGTCCATCAAAGAAGTGTGAGAAGTATTCCAACTAAGTGCAGTGACCTTGCTGTCTAGCGTGTACAGTGAAAGCACAACTTTGGCGCAAATCGTCGCCAGCACGAGAAATTTGTCGCAAGGTAAAATCAGTGACGTTTTTAAGGGGGGACACGGGTCTTTCGGGCCGAAAAATCTCGAAAAAATCAGTTTTTAGAAAATGTTATTTTCGAAATCAGCAGCCATTTATCTACCTCTCTGTTAAATTTCTCGCCTCTAAGGTCAGTATTTTACTCACAATACCAATTTATATAATCCATGTCGCCCGAATTTGAGCTGAAATCGGCGCCGAAACAACAGTATTTCGCAAAGCGTAGCTCCCGTTTCATGCGCGGCACCGCAGCCATCTTGGTCTCATTTGAAAAAGCCGCCTTTCGCCTTCAATTTCCCGCCACTACGACTTCCGTTCGCCCATTGGTTGCCGAGAAAATAGCAAAAAAGAAAAGGTAGTATTCAAAATCCTATTGGCTGCCGCGGATCACGTGACAGCAGGTCGTCATCCGATTGGTGGAGCGGGCTGGCAGCGTCTGCTTGACGCGCCCGAGGCGCGGGGAGACGCGACTCTTTGTGCCGGACCGTGCTGTGCAAGAAACGCGCAGCGATGCCTGGTTCAGCGCGCAAGGTGCACTCAAGGCATAAATTCGGCAAGGAAGAAGTCGCTGGTCGATAACCTCAAGAGACGCCCTGCTGTGCGCCCCGACAATGATGAAACTCCTGCGCTGAACGATCGTGTCGGCGAGGCCGCGCAGTTAGGCCTAACGCGCTCCGCAGCACGGGAAGCTGTAAGCGGCAGCGCCCGCATCCGCCGTGATACAGTGATGCTGGAGCCCTCAGATGTGCTCCAAAATAAGACGAAGACTGAACAAAAACTGCGAGAACTCGCCTCAACTCCAGCAACGGAGCGGAAGTCTCGTTGTTTACGTGACGGCAGCGCGTCGGACTGTCTGCTCGACGAGGCAAGCTTCACGATCGTTTGTTTGGAATCGCTCAACAGTTTGTTGAAACTTGTGAAGTGTAAAACGTGTGGCGGCAATGACTTGAGCTTCGTAAAACATGAGCGAGAATACGGCCTTGCCGTTAAACTTTCTCTTCAATGTGCGAGCTGTGGAGACGCATCGTCTACATGGAGTTCGCCGCGGGTACGTGGCGATCAGACGATCAACCCTTTTGTGGTGAATGTGCTCGCTGCTCGTGCAATGCAGAGCACTGGCAACCAGCAGACAGCTCTAAATGACATTTTTTCATCGCTGAACGTTTCGCACCGCGGTCTCCACAATAAAACGTGGCAAGACTATGTGAAAAAAAAAGTTGACACCTGCAGCAGCTCGTGCAGCCGAAGAAGTTGCACAAGAGTGTGCGCGGTCGGTTCGAGAACTTTATAATGAATTGGACCTTGGGAACCCCGGCAATATTGCAGTATCATACGACGGCACTTTGATGACACGCGGCCACACATCCCACATTGGTGTGGGAACCGTCATCGAACTGTTTACCGGGCTTGTGCTGGACTATGTTGTATTGTGCAACTTCTGTGCCGGCTGCGAGCGAGGCCCAAAAGGTGACCCATCATACCAGTCCTGGAGGGCTGGGCACCTATGCCAAAAAAACTCAGAAAAAAAGGCTGGAGAGATGGAAGTTGAGGCAGCCCTTATTCTTTTTGAAAGGTCGTTGAAGAAGTGTGGCCTTCGCTATACCACAATGCTTTCGGACGGTGATAGTAGGGCTTTTCTAGCTGTGCAAGAGGCAGATGTGTATGGATACATCAAAGTAAAAAAAGAAGACTGCATAAACCACGTGCAGAAACGTATGGGAACAGCATTGCGGACTTTGTTGTCCAAACACAAAGGTGCCGAAAACCTTGGAGGAAAAGGCAAACTGACAGGCAGCCTCATAACAAAGTTAAGCTCCTATTATGCCTGGGCTTTAAAATCCCATAATGGGGATGTAGAGGCTACGCAGAAGGCTGTGATGGCCACCTACCACCACATTACCTCTACTGATGAGGCATCAAACCATAGCTTCTGCCCATCGGGACTGGACTCTTGGTGCCAGCAAAATGCGGCAGCAGCCCGAGGCGAATCTGCTCCAAAGCATCGGTACAACATTCCACCCCATGTTGCTAAAGCATTGCTCCCTGTCTATGAGCGACTGTTGGATAGGAAGCTCTTAGAGCGGTGCCATAGGGGTAAAACCCAAAACAGTAATGAAAGCCTACACTCTTTGATATGGGCCTTGGCACCCAAAGAGCGCCACGCATCATTGTTTACTGTTGAGGCTGCCATGGCTGAGGCAGTAATGCGGTTCAGCGCAGGCAGCAAAAGAACTTCTGCAGCAATATTACAGGAACTGGGCCTCAATACGAAAGTTATGAGCGCAAAAAGAATGCGAGAGAAGGATGAGCGCCGAGAGCAAAAGTGCGCTCGAAAGCATTCCATTGCGGAAAATATTCAAGAAGTGCTCAAGAAGCGGCACCTGGATACTACTGGCAATCAAAAGGACTACATTCCTGGTGGCTACTAGCCATTTCCTATTGTAAATATATTACTGCACTTGTAAATATTTATTAAACTGTCCCCTGCTTGTTTTTGGGGCTTTTCTCAAAATGCATATGGTTGACTGCTAGCAGTCTTGAGACCTTGATATCTCAGCAACCAAGTCACATAGAGCTGAAATTTCGGTTGCAATGGAAAGCCTAATGTATGCTGTGTGAAATGTTGGGAGCAGATTTTTTCATTTTACCTTAAAAAAATAATTATTTTCGTTAATTTACCATTACTTGGTACACACATTTTTTATACTGAAATTCAGAAGGTTGTAAAATGAGTAATAATTGACATATCAAAAATCTGCTCTCAACATTTCATAATTCACTATTCTGGCTATCTAACCATGCCTTAAAATTAATTTTAGATGAAATCATTATTTTGCTATTTGGGCCTCAAACAATGGGCATTAATTGTTAATTATCTTGAAAACTAATTGGCCTACACTTAAAATAAATGCATATTTGAAATCAGCATAAAAATTTGAATAAGTCTATGCATTTTTATTAAGATTGGTCAAAAAACAACAAAAATAGCTTTAAGACCAGTGTCCCCCCTTAAGCCGATTTCATCTCAATAAAGTGGTTTTTTTGTACTTCACGGATTTTTCGGCCTGTTCGATTATTCGGACCATTTTCCGGTCCCTTCAAGTCCGAAAAATCGGTCGGTGACTGTATATATATATATATATTTGGCTTCGGACTTTAGGGGGTCGGCTTAGAATCGGGGTCGGCCTAGATTCGAGTAAATACGGTATATAGCAACCTGCCCACCATATCAGGTGGCAGCCCATTTATTCGTGAGAGGCTGCTCGGGAAGAGCAATCTGGGTTGCAACCCAACCCCAGAAACCCAAGTCCCACCGATGGCAGCACCTGCCATAGAAGGGCAGTGGTGCATCGCTTGACTGCTGCACCACTGCGCCAGGAGTGGTAGGAAGACTCTCAGGTGTCTATGAATGGAGAGAATGACCAATTCCACATGTATGAACATTAGCCCATTATCGCTATCCGATCAACTGCCATCCGTGAACACTGGATCTGAACACCGGAACCAAAGGGAGAACCGAACTGCTAGTGCACCTAATTCGCTTTTGGCCTAACTACGCAAATTGACCATTTTTTTTATTCAGGTGTCTGGTCTTTTGGGCCCGAGAAAAACTACTAATTTCAGAAACAAAGCAATGCAATCTATTGGAACACAAAGACACAGATGCAAAGAGCTGTCTGGAGAGTAGGAATGCTGCTGTTACGGCCTGTGTACCGTTACTGGGAACCAGTGCGTGTGCTGTTTTCTATACTGAACAAGGCCAAGTCACAGTTGTTTCAATTATGCTGCCAGTGGCCACTTCATTGTCTCTGCCTTGTCACTACCACAACACCATCAAAAGCGGCTACATTCACAAATTCAATGCTTGAGAGCACTGCTGTTGCTGCGCAAGCGCGCAACATGTGGAATTCTTTCATATTTTGCGGGCTTTATGTAGGAAAAACTAATCTACAGCACATATCAAAATAAAAACCGATAAATTACTTTTTTTTTGGGACACACGACAAATTGCCACTGAAATTTTCACCGGAATCGCAAGAGCTGGAAAGTTAATCTATAAAACTTATGTAATCATTCAATCGAACAAAATATAAAAATACTCCGACTTATTACTCACTGTGGTCAACAACATGGTTGAAGTTGCAAAACTGTAAATTTTCTTCCACCTACTTTGCTTCAGCATATTTTTAAACCTTGGCTGAAGCGATGGCAAAACATTGCACACTTTTTTAGCTGCTCTGCATTGAAGTACGAGCTCCCTTTCCGCCCATTTGTGAAATCTAGAGGAGTGCACATTATTCAGAGCAAACTTCCAGTAACCCCCAGCACAGACCGGAATCTCAAATCATTCACTGCTTGCCTGGTTTGAAACTTGCCGCTAGTCAGCTGGGCCGCACGTGAGGGCACTGTTTTTCGCCTTTTATTTTCATTTGCCTCTGATTGCTGGCTTCGCGACTGTACCACTGCACGTATATTGCTTTGAACTGTGCACAGGCAGTGATGCCAACCGAGTGAAACAACATATGTGGGGCGAGGCTGGGCGGGAGGGGAGTATGAGTCGTATCTGGAGTCAACTTTTCCTTTTTAACAGCAAGGGGCACGAGTTGCGGGAGGGGGGTCAACGTACAGGCGGCAGTATACAGTATATATTGCACGTTATAACATTCGCAGAATTCCTAGGACATGTTTGCAAAGTCTTCACATAATTTGCGCATCCCTTTTTTGTAGCCTTAATTTATTGAAAAAAAAAAGCGCAAATTATAAGTAAACGCGGTACTTTTACAATAACAGTCCTGTCTTTCAGCTGACGGAAACAGACATACAGGAAGGACACTCCACCCAAAAGTGGCCCCTTCCTTTTCCTCCACTTAAGTGCTATACAACTGCTTCCCCAGACTAGCAAGCCGAGTGACCTCACAGTCCGTGCAAGCCACAGCTATTACTGCTTTTCATGACCTAGAGGGGGCGCCTCAGGTAATCCAGTACGGTGGCATTACGGAGGACTCCTATTGGCAGCCTAGGTAATCATTTCACAATAAACCAGTTTGTCGAAGTTGGCAACCTCATGTGGGCTAGTCTTCAGTTTTTTTTTTTTGAGGTTGCAAAAGAGTAAATGAAAGACAAGAAAGAAATTGCTGCCTGGTGTTTGCAAACGGCCGGTGTTAAAGCAGAGCGCGGATGGTAGCTGGAAGCTTCAGAGAGAATTTAAAATCATTGACATTGATGACTTTTGTACAACAGGTGAATGACAAATAAAAGTCCAGTTCTCTGCATTTAGCACTACAGGTAAGCAAGACTCTGTGATTATCATGCTACTTGTACAGAAAAAAAAAAAGCTAGAAAAGTTTGCTAGTAATTTCGCTGCGTTTTCTGTGCTAAAATTTTATAATCCCGTTCTGCTTTAGATATGAATAAAGCTTTGCAATCAGAATGAAAAGAATACCTATGATAAAGCACCATATCACCACACATGATATGGTGCCTGTCATTACACAGAGAGCCATGCACACAACAGGTCGTACCTGAAAGGTGCCCATTATTCATGTGCTCAGCGATGTTTGCTAACAAATAGTGCTTTGTATTTACATAGGCCCTTCCAGTTCAGGCAAATCATCTTTTTAGAAATATAGGCTTGGTGCCTGATAAGAAATGCACTGCGATGGTATTGCAAAAGTTCCCCTACAGCAGGAAAACCTCCTGTTCCCACACTGTCTCTCTCTATTGCTGGGACAAGAAAACTGCCATGACATTTCGCAGCTCTTCTATCTCGTTAGCTTGCAAACATCCATGTAACAGAACTACTAAGGTACCGTTTTACAGGAAAAATCCGATATCTGAATGTGCCTGCAAAGCACTTGCAATGGATCAAATGATGTGGTTCCACACATACCTATCCTTCTTGGATGTGAAGCACAGCACCGTCCCGTCAATTTCGCAATAATATCATCACCCCACTCACCTAACCTTATGGCGCTCCTTGCTACACCTGCCTTCTCTTGGAAAACAATAAGACCATTTTGTGGACTGCAGCCAGACCTCAAATTAGCCACTCCAAGCGCAACCCATTCGTTTCGCTAGAAGCA
This sequence comes from Amblyomma americanum, assembly GCF_052857255.1. Lineage (NCBI taxonomy): Eukaryota > Metazoa > Arthropoda > Arachnida > Ixodida > Ixodidae > Amblyomma > Amblyomma americanum. The sequence continues at coordinate 351,807,331 of NC_135497.1, forward strand.
GCAAACAGAAGAATGTTGCCCAGGAATGCAACCTATGCATTCTAACATTTGTTTAGGCCAGAAAGAACCTCAGAACAGCAGTCTGGCCTGTACCTCTCTTCGTCCATTTCAAGGCTCGACTCTGACTCTGAGAGGTGCCGGCAGAGGGCTTCACGACGCTCCGTCTCCAGCTGCAGCTTGCGCTGCAGACGTACATTCTCCTCGCGTATCTGCCGTTCCTCCTGTGCAAACTGGGCAACCTTCTCATTGTGTTCCTGCTGGGTGTCATGCAGCTGAGCCCGCAGACGAGCCAGTTCCCCACGCAGTCGTGCCACGTGTGCTCCTAGGCCAGCAGGTGTATCAAGGCCAGGATCTCGAGGAGAGGGTGGCGCTGACGGTGGCTGCTCCAGCCGCTCCTGCAGCAGCCGCTTTTCTGCCTCCAGCTTGTCCATGCGCTTCCACAGCCGATTCACCAGTGCCTCTTGCTCCTGCTCCAGTGTGCACTCAAGTTCCACCTGGGCACAAGTGAAAATCAAGGACATTCAACTAAGGTGCCAATGCATCAAGGTAAGCAACAGAAACCAATCCAGAACAAAAGTCCTTCCTGGAAGTTGATGGACCACACACACTCGCTCTTGCGTAAAGCTCAATGGATTCTGCAGTTAACTTTTTCATTACCACGCCACTATGCATTGATCACCGGTAATTGACAGATTCACTCAAAGCGCGATATCAGCGCTGCCAGGGCCGTTGAGATTTTTTGTGCTACCTAGTTTGTTGTTTAGACACTGTACTTTAGTTTCTTGAGTAGTTTGTGTTTTTCGTGCAAGGCGGTGATTTCTGAAACAACACTGAAGTTGAGGTTCTGGCGCGTGTCAGCCGCAGAGACTGCACACGCTCGGAAAAATCCCGCTTCGCACGATTTTGTTGCATCTGCAGTAGATTTTTTTGGCTCTTCAAGCAGCAGTGACTCTGATCATGATATTACGTTGTTGGAATTTGAATCTGAGGAAGAAATTCCGCAACTTCAGCATGAAATGTGGGCACCTGTCCACCCGCAGGCGTCGTTTTCTGCTTCTTTTGTTTTGTTTTTTTCAGGTTGGTCCCAAATCACCTGAAACGTCTGCCGAAATGATTTCTTTTAAAATCAAAGCATTGTAGAGCACTATTAAGCAACTTATAGTCAAACCTCTTAATAACATACGTGGATATTATAAATTATTGGCTACAGACAAGCATCATGTTTGTAAACAAAGGTGCCACTGCATTCGCCAGCGAAGCAGGCTGGCGAGCTGTAGGTAAAAATGCAGTGTGCAAGTAGTAGTACGACGGGATGCATGACGCGAAGCAGATTTTTCACATGAACTCCCTTGTGATGCGCTGCCTGTTTTCGCCGAGCCACTTCACTCTGGAGTACGCGGAATATTACTGGACATCTTAGAACTACTTTGAATAAGGCGTGCAAATGCTATCTCTCTTTTCTTTGGAACTTTGTTGAGTGCGCAGCAAACTTATACGTTTTATTCTGCTTGATGAACTAGACCCTTCTGGTAGGAGTCGAGGTTTCCCTTCACCGGTATTGTCCGCAAGAATGCTCTTTTTGTTCTCTTGGCTTTGGTACAGTTGCACAAGCGCATAAACGTGGTGCTGCACAAGCGGCAGAACGCCGACACACTGCCGCCGTGCAGCACCACAAGCGGTGGAAAACAGGCGGCTGCCACCAGGATTTAGAAATGGCGTGATTCCATATGCTTAGTAAAATGCTGAAAAGAACACCTGCACATTTACAATTAAGCTATTATTTATTCAATGACGACAAAGAGGATGAACTATTCTTTGTGACCCCTTTCTGAACCAAAATAGTTAACCTGTTTGAACCTCCCGCACTTCCCGACGTCAACCGACGTGCAGTGGCTATGCCTAGCAGCTTTGAAAATCTAGAAGCATTCTGAAAATCTGGTGCGTTTCACCGCTAAAAGTTTGCGCTGCGGGCATCTCCAGACAAAGTGAAAGCTTTGTGTGATTTTTGTTTGCCGTGAACATGAGGCACAGTGTAGCGGCAACGACTAGTTCGTGGTGAAGCGAGAGGCCGCTTTGGCAGGCACGGCCATGTTGTAAATGTGGGCGGAAGTCAGACGCGGTCGCGCCTTGATTGGTCCGCGCTGACAGCCCACGTTCGCCGCTTTTACGGTAGTTATCCGTTTGCCATTGAGCGGATGCATGTTTCTGAGAAGTCTATGCAGCCATCATTCAAGGAGACTGAGGCAGTGCTTGCCAGAACTGCTGCCCGGTCTGGCCTCCAGGGTACCTGAAAACTGCCCATCAAGCAGTGACTAAATGTGTTTTGTGCCTAATCTTGTGTATACACGAAATCTCATCTCCTCATCTCCCAGCAAGGCTGTTTGTTGTACTAAATTTGTTTCTTGTACAGAATCACTATTCAGGCCTCAGTGTATTAATACATAAGAATTGTACAGTTTACTGCCCCGAAGTTATAAGAGCTATATGAGGGAAGCCACGCTTAGGGCTCCGGATCAATTCAGACCACCTGGGATACTTTAATGTGCGCTGACAACACACAGCACATGGCCACCTTTTGCGTTTCGGCGCCGCATCCGGGACTGAACCCATGTCCTACGGCACAGCAGCAAAGCGCTCTGATCACCGAGTAACCAGAGTTCAAAAGTATGGAGGTCACGATGTCAGCAAACAAAACAACTGATGCTACTAACGCTGGTCCGCACTCTCCGTGCATTCTCTGAACCTTCTACGTAGGCACACTAGATACGAGAAGGCACAGGAGCATAGCAAATTTTAGTTTGCGATCTCATGGCCTCACTCAAGCAGTTTGCACCCTCCGTACATTTTGGTGCTACAACACACTGTGGTATGAAAGACAGGAAATATGCCGGCGATGTTTATAACAAGTATGCAGGTGCATAATTTTCACACGACTTCCAAAAGATCGGTGGATGATTTTTTGGCAGAATATTATTAAGGGCAACATAGCCACTTTGGCAGGCGCACTGCAATTCTTCGGTACTCACATCCATCAAGTCCAATTTAGAGCCTCAAGTATTTTATCTTTTCGCGTGCATGCCGGTCTAGCTTTCCTTGAGATAGTCAGTTGCTAGTATCGTCGGTGTCAGCAAGATGAGCTCGGCGGGAGGAACACCAGGAGCATTTCGCAAATCATTTTCGCGTCGCTTAGCTAAATGTGCAGTGCACTAGCCACTAGAATGTCGCAAACGTCGCAACTGAAGAGCCGGAGTTCTGCTACAGAGCTCAACAGTGGGGTGGTGGGGCTGATTCTCGGCTTCAAAGGCAGTATTCGTGATGCAGGCGAAATGTGCAAATGCCCTCGATATTTCTGTGCATATCAAAAACCCACTGCCGCACCTATATGAGCCCACACAGCGGCACTGAACGATCCCACATTACCTACATTACGGCTGCTGCAGCATGGTGTCTAGACAAGCCTCCGTTGCATGGAGCCACCTGTCCGCGCTCAATAGAAACACAAGGAGCGGTGAACAAAATTTTGTAGCGCCGCTGGGCGCAGTGTCAGAACTTAAATATATTCTTACACCGTGGTCCACCTACTATGCTGTGATAAAGCTAGGCTAACTGTCCAGAAGGAAGCCCCAGCCTTAACTCATTTCACATTCTAGCATACAATAAGGTGTTCCCAAGAACGAGCACCCCACACTAATACAGGTGTCAGCTGGACAGGAAAATTTAGTGCCACTTCTAGCTAGTGCCACTTCGCCTCGTGAAATGCCACTTTGGCGGCACGGTGTTACATGAAAAGTGCTATTCAGAAATTATTTTGATGGGAGTCTGCAAACCTTAACATACAAACTGAAAATTTTTAACACTGCAATAATTTTAAATTCAGAACCTTTTTTTCATTACTAAAGGGCATAGATTTTTTTGTACGTAAAAGTATATATTACCCCAACAGTATGTTTAAACCCAAGTGAAGCAAGTTTGCTGAGCTCCGTTCGAGGAAAGAGCATTCTGCAATACGTGCCAAAGAAGTTCACTTGACACTGCACAAACGACACCAAAGGTGAGTGGTTTAGGGGAATCCCCCCCAAGGTGGAGTAGATTTGTAATAAGGGAGTAATTACTCATTGGCATCCACCCAAGCGCAGCCATGCGGCTACAAATGAAAACTTGTTGAAAGTGACCTAAATTTGCCCAAGTACCAGGAATACAACTTGCTGCAGGTACCCATGCCTGCAACATTCTCAAAAAGCAAAATATGTCCACAGCAAAGCCTTTCTGCAACTGCATGCTTCGTCTGCAGTTTCACAGTTGTAATAAATAAAGAAAAACGAAAAGGAAATCACCTTTTCTCGACGCAGCTGTTCTAGGTTGGCTTGCTTGGCCAAAGTCTGTGCCTCAAGGCGTTCAATTTTGCGCATCAGCTTGTTCACAAGTGCCTCTTGCTCCTGCTCCAAGCTCTGCTCCAACTGAACCTTCTCCTGGCGTAGCTGAAATGGTTCAACAAAATGCCGACATTACTACAAACTTACTTCCATGAAAACTAGTGAGGAAAAATGTATGTACAAGTGTACAAACATACAGTGCAAAAGAGTACAGCCAAACAGAGGACAGGAGATAGCATTTTTCTGCCACACAAGACCAAATTATGCCATCAAGCAAATGTCTCCACCTGTTGCAGTGAAGCAAGGCAGCACAACAAAATGGCTCGTGATGGGCCCTTCACTTTTTAAATACCCCGGAAATTGAGTTTCAGCATCATCACCAGTGCAGAAACTCATGTTCAATTCAACTATACCCAAGGAAAGTCAATATGGAGCTAAACGATTCACCAACACATCCCCGCAATACCAGTGTAACGATCTCAGCGATACCAGTGTAACAATGTGAATGAAAAATTTTGATTGATTGGTTTGTGGATTTGTAAAGAATAAATGAAAGGATCACACTTTCAAGCCAGGCTACAGAGTGCTCATTACTTTTCGAACAAACACCAAGTGACTAAAAAAGCGAGCAAAGAATGACATCCCACTTCACCACCAAAACTCCAAAAGTTTCCTAGCCAACCATCAACGGGAAAGCTGATTGTCCTTCAGGATAACGAAGAGGTAATATCGGAGCACCAGATACACAACAACTTAATCCTGCTATTAGTAGCAAATGCAAAATTCCGAGCTTGGGTGTTTTGCTGCTTCATAATAATCCACGACCTGCTGGCATCCAGGATTTGATATTTGTGTGCCCGACACATCTGCTGTACTCCACCAGGTCTTGCTCACGCCAGAACACATGCGCAATAGGAGAATTCTACCAAATGAAGTTGTGTTGGAATAAGACTGCTTCTTAGTTTCCAATATAAACATGCCCGCTTACTAAAGTCACTAAAAAGTTCATTAATTTTAGGTGCCTGACGGTGGCAATTATCTCACTTTGAGTCCTGGCTGCATAACTTATGTGCAGAAGTGGATTTGACATACCTCTCAATGCCTATTTTTATAGAAATCTGTAAAGCTTAATTTTGGTTACCCTGCATGTGTGTGTGTGTCTATATATAAAGTCTTCTTCCCGGATACAGAAATACGTACAGAAGAAAAGGGATGTGGAAACGAAAACGGTGATTTATTTCCGACGTTTTGGCCGGGCCCCCGGCTGTTTTCCTTCGTGTACCCCTCTTCTTCGATTCTATAAAATATATAACTAGGCTTTGCACTGGCATTCATTTGCAACATACAAAATGCAAAACTTAAGCAGATATTCTAGACTGAATACAATTTGAAGAAACAATTGTGCTAGGCGTTTAGAAATAAGAACCGGAATATATAAGCATGGGCTCCGATATCAGGCATGAAGACAGGGTTTCACCGAACCTGCCTGAACCCACCTGTGCTCCATCTTAGAAGCCATATGTATTGGTATTATAAACACTGCTACACGAATGGATCACGTCGTAGGACTGAATGCATCTGCCCGCATAGACTGAATGGGGCAGCATGTTGTGCAGCAATGGAGAAGGCAGTTTTCAAGCACTGAAGAAAACTACCGCACAGCATATCTAACTTCGTGCCAATTATATGAAAACTATAGAAAAACATATTCCATTCGTTTCGAATAATTTTGAACATGCATGAGTTGATTCATCCAGCAAATCAAATAGGAGGATATTCGATTCGCAACTCAAAAATTTCGAACGTTTGCATGCCCCTGAAATTATCTGATACACTGGAAACGACAAAGGTTGGGAAACAAGCACAAATGAATAAAAGAGTCATCCAAAAACATTAATCGGACACAAAACAAAATACATCCCCTCAAGACTCGCATGCTAAGGGCAATATTTCCCATATCATAATGCACAAAAATTGTTAATGCAAGAGAACAAACGAAAATTGCATCCAACAAACCCACATCATGTGCACAGCAATCCCCCTACTCACATACTGTCTTATATACTGTTACCATGGCCTATACTTCTCACGTGCACCAATACTCATGTGACCGACTATGGGAACCAGCACTGCTCCTAAAACAGCAGCAGCAAATTCGTCTCCAGTTCCTAGCTTTTTTTTTTGGTAGCAACAGCTGTTAAAACATTTTTACCTCCACATTATGACATTATGCTATATTTAGTCGGACTTTTCGGTTTCAACCGAAAAAGGCCTGCATTCTTGGCATGCAAGGCATAGCTAGCTGGCTGTTGAGTCGAGTTAACACTTATTCAAAGTTTAACTATGCAGGGAAGCCAGGGGCGTGATGAGATGGTCGCACTGTTATATACAACGCGAAGATGTGCGATTTAAGACATTTTTTTGATTGTTTACACTACAGTGAAGGCCAGAAAGCACCACCTTCTCTCCGCATGCAAGCTGAGCCCTGTTTGTTCACTATCATCTCCCCCTTAGAACAGTTCGTCGGTTCGGTAGGTTTATCAACTACATGTAGGACACTGACACAAAACCATGCATGGTCATCATGAAAAGTATCATGTTCAGGCTATCGTGACGATTCAGCCGCAGTTTGATCGCTACTATCAATACGCAGACCACGTGATGCCCCGCCCTCTCACTAACCAAGCGCGACAACCCAAAGACCTCGTTCTTAGAAATAAATCCCAGTTGTGCTCTTGACTGCCCGCTATCCCATTAAACTTTTGTTTTTTTTTTTAATTACGAAAGCAATTTCTTCTACAACACACCTCCAAGGGTAAAATAACTGGCACATTATGTTAAATACTGGTAAACGAACTGTTCATGCTGACAAAAATGCCGAGAGAGACTAAGTGACTTTTTACCACGCATAATCGCCACATTAAATCACCGAAAAAAGTCAGTAATTCATTAGTCAATAGTAATATTTGCCGAAAGAAAAAAAAAAACCCGAAACTTTGATTCTTAAATAAACACCGAAAAAAGTACGCAGAATTTTTGAAAAATAAAAACCAAGAAGTCCACCCCCTAGCTACATTTTTAATGTGCTACAATAGGAGGTATTTACGTGACGTCATCCGCAAGGGGCGCTAGTGGCCGGCGCGGCATACGCCATGTTGGTGGTCGCGTGCGCGGCAGCCGCAGCATTTACCTCGCTAGTGATGTGTGAAATGTGTGTATTTAGCGTCTTGCCGCAAATCATTTCTGTCCGACCGGTAACACCGTGTGACTGAGTGGATATGCCGTGAACTACGCGAAGCATAAAAGAGCGGGCACGCTGAAAATGTTACACTTTGTGAAAACGTCGACGCGTAGGAATGTGCAGGTGCCGGCGTGGTGTGCGACGTACTACAAGACGGCTGCCGTGCGTTGAATTCACCCATATTAAGGTCCGCCTTGTGCACGGCGTAATTCTGCCGACAGGTCTAGGAATTAAAGCATGCAAATCTATGAGAGTGTGCAATTGCTTGACAAGCGGTCGACCCGGGCCCCACATCCGTGCTGAGGGTGCCGACGGCCGAAGTTCCGTTTTTGGACAGGTGAGTAGTTAAACGTGTCTGTTCGTCTAGCTAGCTTAACTTGTCATCTCTGTCTGCTGAAAGTGACGTGTTACTACTGAATGTAGCGGAATCGCTGCACATCGCGTTGCTGCGAAACGGCCTACAGATTCCAGGTCTTATGCACTGGAAGCAACGCTACGTTTCTACAATAAAACCTGCAAAACATTCTTGTTATGTCTGCCATTCGTGCCGCGAATGCATGACAGTATTTGCTCGACCATTTTATCGCGTAAATAATGCAGCTATGACGCAATATGCGTTTTTGCTGAAACAATGAGGCTTCGGCAGTTCGCGGACTACAGCCGCTGGAAATATGAGTTTCTGCAGCGTCCGTTTAGGAATATGGGTAATCAATCATGTGCTGTGTTATCCACCATGCGTCCTGCATGAGTAGCTGACAGTTATGAACTGATATTAAAAGCGGCAAGTCGTGTACATTCTTGCGTGCAATGCAGCCGGCCAGTTTTGCTGCCGAGTTGCGGCACGCAGCTCGGTTAAATTACGGCAAAGAATTCTGCAGCAAACTTGATGCACAATAAGCGTTCCACAAAGAAAAGTGGACAATGGCGCATTTAACAACGTGTAAAGATGTTACGGATCACTAACAACACAGGCCGGATACCTCACGGCGTACCGTGACACTGCGCGAGCTTTCGTGAAACGACCGCAAACATGGCGCATTTGCCGCGGCGACGCTCGCGCCGTCTGGTAGCGCGGCCTCAGTGAATACCTCCTATAGGTCACGTTCCCCGCTAGCTTTTATTTGGCAATTAAAGGCATTCTGATATGCAACCATACATTACAAATTTTCTGCATGTATAAAGGGCCAAATAATAGATGAGCCAGTTGTTTACAACTGCTCTATTACAGTGGCACCACAAAAGGCACCGGGATGAAAAAAGAAGAGCGACAGAGCTGGATAGTGTCCATTTGCCTGTACCAATGCCTTTCATGATTAGGTTACAAAGAAAACCTGACTAGTGAATGAATTTTAAAGAGTACAGAAACCTTCCTGCCCATTAGGATACAAAACACAGAATTTTCATGGCATCCTCTTTCCACACAACCCTCATGATGCTAAAATGAAAATTCTCAGAAACACTAAAAGATAAGGCCACTAATAAAACCATTGGCTTGGTTGGCATGAATAAAAGTCCAATCCATTTACATGACGGAAGCTAACAGTCACTGAAACCAAGGGGCATAGGAGATGTTTTTTCTGTAGTTTTTATCAAGGGAGATTAATAAAAGCAAAAGAAACAACCACATGCTAACGGTGGGATTCGAACCAACAACCTCCAAATTTTGCACCCGGTGCTCTACCAACTTAGTTGGTTTAAACACCAATGCAACCACTGCTGATTCAGAAGGTATTTTGTGTTTCAGAATATGCTGAAACAAAATATGCTAATGGCGCATGCTTCAGCAGAGTAGAAGCAATGCTGTACAGCTTGTAAAGCCCAAATGGTCAACCCTCAAGAGAATAAGGTTTGGTTTGTGGGGGTTTAACATCCCAAAGCGACTGAGGCTATGAGGGACGCCATAGTGGAGAGTTCCGGAAATTTCGACCACCTGGGGCTCTTTAACGTGCACTGACATCGCACAGCACAAGGGTGTTTATGGGTTTCGCCTCCACCGAAATTCGACCGCCGCGAATAAGTGCACAACTTAACACAAAAGGAGGGGCACATAGGTATATTTTTATGCAGTCAACAAACAAACACCCCCTTTTACATGTAGCACACTGCTGGATAAAGATAACACATTTGTGGAGATACAGTGCCCGCAAGCACAGACAGCAGGTGTAGATGAAAGAGTACCTATTTTCATAGCTGGCATCAATGACCGAAGTGTGCCTTTCATTTTTCACTGTTCGCCCAGATGCTGATGACAACATAATCCTGGGTCAGAGCTACTAAGGTCGGACTGCTTTCAAATACCGCTCTTCCACAAGTTTAGATCTTAACGGTGGCAACGTGTCGCACTCACAAAAGCGCCAACTGCAAGGCGTCATACCTGCAGAAAGCCCCAATGTAAGCTGGATAACGCAAAAGCCCCGTTTTCCAGTATGGGCAACGCTACCGTCAGGTTAAAGTAAACGACCACTCAAGGCATCATGCAACCGATACTCCACGGAACGGTCGGCACACATGCAGCCCCGGCCGCATTTGCCCCGCCGAAGACCGCGCAGCATGGTGTACACCTTGGCCGAGGTTCACAACGGTCATCTGAAATAACGGAGAATTCAAACCTGGTTGAGCTTGCGCGACAAATCGTTAGTAAGGCACTCTTCCTCTTGTTCGTAGTTGAGGGCAAGCGTCTCCTTTTCTTTCTTTAACGCTTGTATCTTCTTCAACAGTGTGTTGCTGATGAATTCTTCCTCCTGCTCGGCTTTCGCTTGCTGGAAAATCACCAAAATTGCGGCAAGAATTAAACACTTTTCGAGTCCACGCCCTTTCAGCGTGAGACAGCACGTATTAAACAACACGCTCTTGCCGGCAGTGCCACCTTAACGTTTCGAAAGCATGGTACGTTGTGGCCTGTTAGTTTAGTTTTACTTGCATAGCAGTACCGGCCTTAGCAGGATATCACATGTGGTATTTATCAGTACATAGATTTAACGCAGTAACAAAACAGAGAATTGGCAGACAACCGCATTCGTAAAATGTCAATGTTAGGCCTCACTATGTTCACGCTGACTTGCCGCAACGCACGGTTCTCCTCCTGCAACGTCTTCACACGAAGTCTGTAAGTTTCTAACTCCATTTTGAGCACCCGATTCTCTTGCTGGAGAGATTCAACCCGTTTCTGAATTTGCTCACGAGATAGAGGAGACGGGGCAATCATTGCCCCGTCTACTGAGCTGCTATCACTTTCACTAGCACTATCCGCCATATTCCTGCTGCCGCCAAGAAACATGTGAGCAGGCGGCAAACACGGAGACTGTGGAGAGGCGTGGACGGACGGTTCGGGGAGGGCGAGCGCGGCGAGACTGGGCGACTGGGACAAGTGGTGCACCAAGGGAAGGGGTCGCCTCTGGCCGTCTGCGTTGTATTTATTACATGTAGTAATACTCAGGACATTTAGTTGATTAAAAATTATAAATATTAAGTTCTTAAACAAGTTTGCTGGTGTGTTTACGCTTCTCTTGGCTTCAACTTTTCCCAGTCAGGTTGTTGCACGCCGTTGCACGACTCCCCCACTAAAAATCCAGTGGATTGGCCGGAGCCGTTGCCTGCCGATCTGTAGTGGCAGCATTTCGCTATTGCGGAAACACGTGTTTCCATAGACTGCCAGCCGAGAGGTATCCGCCGTTTGGTCGCGACCAGAAGAATATTCAGCGGCCAGCGCAGGCACACAAATACCCAACAGAAAAAATGGGTAACGTATTTGCTTCAAGTCCGTTATCGCCACCGCCGGTCCTGGCCCCGGCACCTCCGCCGTCTGTACCAGAGCCACCGGACCAGCGCGGATTGCCAGCTCAAGATGACACCGAGACACAAAACCCCGGCACGCTAGAAGACCTTCATAAAAAGTGCAAAGACATATTCCCGGCCAACTTCGAGGGAGGCCGGCTGATGGTGAACAAGGGCCTGAGCAACCACTTCCAAATCAGCCATACCCTGAACATGAGCTCGCTAACGCCTTCAGGATACCGATTTGGAGCAACTTACGTGGGTACGCAGCAGTTCGGCCCGGCCGAGTCGTACCCTGTTTTGCTCGGCGACATCGATCCTAGTGGCAACTTGAACGCCAACATTATTCATCAGTTTAATCCGCGCATTCGCACCAAGATCGCAGCGCAAGTCCAGGACAACCGGTACGTGGCGACGCAGCTGACGGCCGACTACAGAGGCCCCTCATACACCGCTTCGGCTACATTAGGCAATATTGATATCCTCAACAATTCCGGAGTCGTCGTCGCGCACTACCTGCAAAACGTGGTTCCAAACGTAGCCCTTGGCGCAGAGTTGGCCTTCCAGTATGGACCTCAAGTGCCAGGCGGCGAGATTGCCGTTCTGTCAATGGCCGGACGCTACACCGGCCCCAGCTACGTAGTCAGCGGCACATTGGGCATGGCCGGAGCGCACTGCTGCTACTACCACCGCGGTAGCGAGACGACGCAAGTCGGTGTCGAGGTGGAGACGAACTTCAGAGTGGGCGAAAGCGTCGCCTCCATCGGCTACCAGGTGGACTTGCCCAAGGCGAACCTTGTTTTTCGTGGCATGGTCGACAGCAACTGGACCGTCGGCGCCGTTCTCGAGAAAAAACTGCAGCCCCTGCCGTTCACCTTTGCTCTCAGCGGCATGCTTAACCATGCAAAGAACCAGAGTCGTTTCGGCTGTGGACTTATTATCGGTTAGCACACTTCCGACGCCACGAGTGGTGCAGTCAGTATCATGGTCAGCATGAAAAACGCCCCGAGGGTTTGTCCATTTAGGCTGGTAGGTCCACGATGAATGCCCCTTTTGCAGTTCACAGTGGCCCAGGCTCAGCATCCTAGGTTTGCTGAATGCCGCAATAGCAGTAGTCTTTTTCCTGCACATTATTCTCGTCATACCTGCTGAATTCCGTGCAGCCTGCCGAAGTGTACATAGGCAAATGCTTGTTTTATATAACGGACGTTTTTTGATGTGCTGTTTATGTTGCTCTTGACTAACTCAATTTCATTTAGGTGCGTATGGTTGGATGATAACGGATGCTAGCAGCTTATAGCAGTCGAATAAATCACTATTTTGTTGGAAAAAAGAAGCTACTGATGCAGATTGCTGGTTTTGAACATGAAAATTTTGTTTATTTGTAGCATAGATTTTCTTGAGGTTTAGTGCTTGGTGTAGTTGCTACCATCTGAAAAAGAATTCATCATGTGATCAGCCATACAGTTAGATTAATTGCAGATATTCATTCTCATCTAAACTGTCAAGTCTAGCAAAAATAAAGGTGCCAACCTCAGCCGCAGCTTTTGCAGTTTCCAGTTGGCTGGTGTTTACATGCAACTAAGTTAAGCTAATGCAATTTTTGCTTTATGCCTTATCACAAGTGAAAGTTGTATACCACTCAGGTGCAAATTATATGCACTGCATGCTGTGCATCTTAAAAGGTTCAAAATACCTGTCCAAAAAAAAAAACTTGAGCTGCGTGCTCCAGAGTGCACATGGAACATTTGAGAATAAAGCCTAGTTCCGAGACTGGTTGCATGTGAGCAATCCCACCAACGCATCAGCGTCTGCTTACGTGCAGCTTGTCTCAAACCTAGTGACATCACCAGATGTCGTGTGCACTCCAGAGCATGCAGCTTCAATGTTCTAAGCAACTGTTTTGCCTCGTACATAAATACATACACCTTTTGGGCACCGTTACATCTTGCCATTACAATAACTCTGGTAATATTGTTTTTATAAATACATTGTTTATAGATGAAAGAAGCATGAATGAGTTCCTGCAGATTTCATTAGAAAGGAAGGCAGTGGAGGTGTTCAGCAGAAGACAGTGGAAAAGGGACGAGGAAAATCTGAAGTCTGGCACCGATTCTCACATTCCATATCTTGGTTGCTTCCCTGCTCAGCAGATCCCTCCTGGCATCCCACATCGGTGCACACATTACTGATGTAGTGGCAAAAAGCTTGGTGCAGCATAAGAAGCACATGCTAGGCTGTTGTCATGAGGGCAAAAGTGGTGGAGATGCACATGTGTGAGACAAAAATGTGCATCATTTTTGCTTGCCAGGCTACAACCCTTGACATCTTTGCAAGCGAGAAAGAGGTCTGTGAATGCCACTGTGGGCAAACCAACTTTTGCAGTGATTTCACAAGCATACCAGATGGTGGCCATGTCCTTTATAACGGGTTGCCACCGGGTGGATCACACTACTGTAGCTCCAACATCATAGCAGACCCAAGATTTTATGGAAGACCCAAAGTATCGTTTTGACTAAAGTCTCTGGATCCTGGAGTCGCACACGACATCGTGATTCATTTTGCACATTTCTTAAACCTGGCGGAAAGTACTTCTAAATGCCAACTTTCAAATCGCGAGTGCCAGGAACAGTGTTAAAAATTCACACTGCAGAACAAATAGTAGTAGGCTTTTACTAGCCTTTATATATTTTTTTTTCTCGAGCAGCTCATTCTGTTCATAAATTGACATGCCATTTGATGCAACATTCACATTATTTGTTAGAGCACCTGGAGCTCAAGGCAGTTTTCACAATGTATTGAACTTCCATAACGAAATGCTGTTTGCGCTGTGAAACAGTTGCATGGCTAAATAGGACAATGGCTATGCTATAGTAATGCGCAGTTGCCATTGAAGTCAGCTTGTGTAGTAGAAACTATGCACAGTTATCTGCTAGATATCCAGTCAGTATCTCACCATTTATCCAACTTACCGAAGTTGTGTTGCTGGCAGCTGACTGACTTCATGCACTCCCATCTCTTCAAGCTCTTTGCTGAACTCCACTAACATCAGATTAAAGAAAAAAAAAGTCTTAGTAATATTACAAGCTATGTGTACAATTATCCTGCAGCAAGGCTAGCTGCACACAGTGGAATGTTTCAGGTCAAGCTTTTTCTTGTCATTTGTAACCTCACTACAATATTTCATTATAGTTGGCAGAGGAGATCAAAGCCAGGGCTTTTCTCAGTTTGTGTTCGTGCACATGTCTGGGGTATGCTGTGATGCACATGCATAAAGTCTCATGCTAGTTGGGCTCCTTTCTCTGAACACCACACTACTAAAAACCTGCCAAAGTCAGAAATAAAGACAATGCTTGTACATCAAGTTCAAGAAACTTTTCTTGGGGCAAAGAATGTGGCTAAGAACCAACTATGAGAGAAAAAAAGCACCTACCACAAATTGTAAGCAGGATCAAGTAGACTGATACCCTGTTTGTAAAGCTGCACAACATTTTAAAGGCTGAAAAGGAAGTTACATTGCATTAGTTCAGCCAGAGCTGCTTATTAAATAACTACGGCTGAGGAAGTAATGGAAAAAAGATAACCAGTAGTCTTCACCCACGCCCTCTAATTCCTCCCAAGACGAGTCTGTTAAGCTACCAGTGAGTAAATTTCATTTGCCTAGCTCAAATTTTGATGCTAGATGGGAACTTGCAACAGGCAAACCACATTGCCGGAATCAACCGAGTGAAGTTAACATATTTTGCCATAGTGTTGCAGCAGGATAACGCCATAATTGAGGTATGGACAAGGTTTCAAGTTGGCCATGGCAGCCACCAAGCTAACCAAGAGCTTTCGTTCTAGCTGCCCATTTCGTAAAACAAGTTTCAGGTTAAATAAAACATTACTTACTATGTGACCAGCAAAGCAGGGTTGTGAATATGAACAGCACAAGGTTCGCTACAAGGGACCACTTCAAACATCTGTAGATGATGTTTTCATCAATGAACATTGGTGCTGCTGTAACTACAGCAGCTAATGGTTTGCAGTTGGGCTGGTTGGGGGTGCTACACTTGATTTAGCAGGGCGGACAGAGGTCATTCGGGGTACTGCGCACTGCAGAATGCTGCATCAAAATGAAAAAGTCAGCATAAGAAAGAATCTCAAGTGGCCAGAAACATTATTTTCATGTGCAATTTGCATTCCAGAGTACCATACATAATCAAAATATTAGATAAATGGTATTACCTCATGGATTCGGTCTGCCTGGCTGTTATAAAGTCTGCAACAGGATCGGGCAACATTAATGACAGATCAGGTGAGTTGAATGCCTGCTTCAGAAAATAATTGGGCACCAATGCTCACCAAGTAGGTACACTAATCCAAAAAACTCGCACAGCGTGCCAGCAAGTGTGTGGAGATGGATATATCGCTTACGTTCTTCTTCATCTGCGGCAAAGTATAAAGAGAGGTTTGCTATGGTTTTTGTAGCGCACATGTTTGGAGTCCCTAGTACATATGAGTATTAGAGGCTATGCTTGCCCCTGATAATGCCACTAACCTAAATTGCCATAAGTTAAGCAGAGATTGGATTGTATCCTGAGCATGATAGCTGCAATTGCAAACACTCCTATTGTGCTGTCTTCTATGTACATCTTCTCAGCTGCAGTAGAAATGCAATAAAACATTATTATCGATCACTGCCACAAAGGCCAAGTGCTAGATAATAGTAGAAACAAAACCGCGCGGAGCGGGAGGTACTACCTTGCCGATACGAGTTTTCGTCCGGCGATGGGCCCTTCAGATAGCAGCCTCAGATGGTTTACCAGACCTCGGAACAGTCAGTATGGTGATTATTAACAAGACGAAAACGGCACCAGCTGTAGACAGCGACAAAACAAACTGCTTACTGTGGCACATGAGCAGGATCAACGCTCGGACAAGCCCGCCGAGGATTTCCTCCGTCTCAGCAGCTGTGTACGGCCTACCTGATGCCGAGCGCGTTGGGAGAAGACAAAAACAGCGTAACGCGTCTTGTCGCGCCGCCATCTGCTCTACGAGCTCTCACCTCGATTTGCGAACAACTGCAAGAGTAGTAAACCGACCTTGAGAAGAAGCGTGAACAGGGCCAATGATGACACCACGTCCGGGCCAAAAACCATCTCTCAGGGCACAAGGCCCGACCAACGGCTCACCACCACCGAACCGAGCACAGCCGTGGTCGGCCCCAGCGCGACACGCGCAGCTGCGCGTGAGCTCACGCAGAAAGCCTACACGCCGAGACAAGCGCGTCTGCACACGTGGCTCAGGGACCCAGCTGGGACCCTAGAGACGTGGGAGTCTCTCCTGTGTACTTCCAAGCCAGCAGACCAACGCTGGCTTATCCAGCGCGCGGTGGAGGCCGCGGCATCCCAAAGGATCCCCGCCGACCTCCTCTAAGTCAGCGCAACCGGTCCTTTGACTGGTCCCCTGTTTTTGGGCGCAATAAAAGAGTTTACCTCACTTGCTGAATAAAGTTTTTCTGTCTGTCTTGGGCGGCACCGCCAGAATCTCGGAGATTGGCGATCTGAAGATTCGCGTACCCGGAATGTGTTGACTCAGGATATCAATTGCTCTCAGGCACCTATAAAAAAGGATAACTTAAGAAAACCCTTTTGCCCACCTCAGGCTGCCTATGACAGAGGCAGCCACAGATCCTCCGCGACCTGCGACCAGAGCTTTTTTCCAAACGTTGTTTTACATGCTTGAAATAATCAGGGCAACGAATATGGGGACAGATGAGGGGTCAATTTTATTTCCTTTATTACAATGCTTCATAGTGTACTCTTCTTGAAGCATTAGAAAAAAAAAAAGACAAGCCCATCTCTAACAAGTACCTGCACAGCCAGGACATCTACTACCTGCACAGCCAAAATATTACACCACCTTCATTTTCACGATTATTAAGGTGTCAGTGTGCTTCAGTGCAAAGATCACTTTAGTTCATTTTTTTTTTCATTGACATGTCACAGCTGTACTTTTTTCCAGCCTACTTTTTCAATCATACACACACACACACACACACAAAATAAGTGCACCATCCTACACAACTGTAAACAATGTATACAATTCTGCTGTGCCATAACACAAACAGAAGACATTTCACAATTCCATCTTTCTTTTCTAAAGTCAGCAGCATGTAGGTGCATGACAAACAAAGCACAATTACACTCTTATTGCCTTCTGAATCCCGCATTGTTGCTGGCTTTTGAAGGGTAGAGTTCAAACTAAGCAAAGGATAAATAGTAATACAGCTCAGATTCACAAAAATGAGAAAATGCTCTGCAAAACATTACGCCTATTTTCATGAATAACTTGAAAACAATCTAAATTTTCCCAGGCACTTTCTCAGAAAAAAAAGGCCACCAAGGCAGTGCCAATTCCATTATGGCGGGCTTATCCCGCAGTAAACAATCCATGCATTAATGGCACTCCTACAATGTATACAACAAGAAGCTATGCCACCAGCAGTCATTTTGCCGATTACAGCAAGCTTGTAGTGTTTAAACATTGGTTATGTCAGTTCCACTGCATGCGAGAAAAACGTTCAGTAGCAAACAAAAGTTCGTCTCACAAAGTTTCACAAAGAAGCTAACCTTCTCGGTTGGGCCCCTAGAGGAATCTTGTGCACAATCATGCAGAGTCAAAAATGCTTCCCACAAAAGGACAGACCCCACCCGCTGTCCCTTTTACATGAATAGCAGTTCTCTAACTGCACCGTCTTGTTTCAGCACACTATCACCTCCACTCTTCACATCTTCAATTTTCCAGGATGTGCTCCCACACTTTGATGAGAGATTGGCAGAACAAATAAAAATGATGAGGCAGGGTGGTGGTGGCGGTGAAAGGGCTCATGGGGAACTGCATGCAGAAGTCTCCAAAAGTTCATTCTTATACAGTACTAAGGAAAACACAACAGAACAGTACCATAGTCAAAAATGCTGCCGAGTGTTATGCAAAACAAAAGACAGGAAAACAATGCGACAACAAAACGTATGGACCTGGAAGAGGGATGAATGGAACTACTCCCCGACTCCTTTACAATGGTTCTTCAAGGGAGACATCGTATTTCATTAGCTTGCTTCATACCTCAAGTGACCACAAAAAACAGCAGCCACTAGGGGAGCAAGAGAAATTGGCTTGCTTAAGATTGGGCGTATTTGCAGCGGGTAATTAAATCACTGACATAAAGTGACAGTGTTGTCTGATTGAAATCAAAAGGAGAGTGCTTATGAAGGGAGGTAGCAAATAGCAGAAGGGTGGGAAAGGTTGGCGCACAAGCAAAACAGTTGTTAAAGATCTAGAGGCGCAGTACAGGGCTTAAAGGAAGTAGTCAGGTGTGCGGCGGGTCACGTGTGGCTCTCCTCTTCTGGGCGCTGGGTCGAACTGGAGGCTGGAGGGGAAAAAAGAAGGGAATGTTCAGGCTTAGCAACAAAACCCTCAAAACAAAGGGCAAGCCCTTCTGTGCTCTGCAACAATAAATGTCATTGAGCAGCAACTTGTGCACTTTTCGTGTTGTGTTGGGTTTAATGGCGCATGAGCATCTAAGGCTATAGTGCTCCAAGCTCAAGGTATAGGAAAATTGTTTTCTGATGAATTTTACAAACATACGAAAAACCACCAGGAGTGTAGAGGGCTTAAAACTTCAGTTTGTTAGTAATGAGAAAAGAAAGGAACTTCAAAAAGGGCTATTAGTGAAAACTTTAAAGAGGGTCAGGTAACCTCAGCGACCATCCTTGCCTGGGCAAGGACCTCGAGGCTTCCAACCCTTAAAATATCTGTGCACCTTTTAACAAGAATTTTCTGAGAATCTACAAGAATTTGGAGTGTAAAGATAAGTTACGATATGAAAACACAATTTTCACCCTGCATAAAACTTCACTGCAGCACTGAGTTGAGACTGACCAGAAATGTTCGTACACCAATGTGAAGGATGTGTTAGACATGTCCTGACTCCTCCATGATGCATAAAATTCATAGACCTACATGCTCAAAAGGCTATCAAAAAAAAAAAAAAGAGCAGCAAGCAAATTGAGTTTCTGTGCTTCCAGTAGTTAGATTTTGAAAAGAAAAAAGAAAAATTGCCTTATTTCAAATAAATAAAGGAACACAGCCTAGTAAAACAACTAAGTTGCACATTTTTTTGTACCCCCCCCCCCCCCCAATATCTAGATTCTACTTTCAAATTTTCATAAATGCAAATATGAAAAATTATGCATAGAAGCCGCCATGCTCCAGTTTTATTTATTGCTCATTGCCTCAAAGGTTTATCTGAAGAATCAGTTGCATACAACAGGCAAAAAAAGGACAAAAAAGTTGATAACCAGCCCTTTTTCTAATTGTGATTATGCTAATTACGAGCATCAAGCAATGTTTCGGAGAGGAAAAAACATGCAGCTCGCCCTTACAACGAGTACTTGAGTTGGTCATCCAGCTCCATAATGGCTGCCTGGTTGCCACAGCGGTAGCAGTAGTTAGGGGCACTAAAGATGGTCACCACATTCCGATCATGACACCAGTTGTAACCCTGCACAAAAATTTTACACAAGAAATGAACAACAGAGCTACAGAAGCAGCCACACAATGACCAACATGCGTCCACCTAGCAAGTCCACAAGACGGTGTACCTTCTCAAGACGAGTTAGCAAATACAACTGATTTGTGCTGTTTCATAGTTACCAGCTGCCTATAGATAGACTGGCAACTCCAGACTTGCATGAGCAACACACACCCAAAAGATAAGGTGACTTCAATCACTCAATGCATCACCATGCAATGAGACACCACAAAAACAGCATGAAACTGTTGTGCCACCAATGGTAACCTTTACCTAGACTATACAATAATAACCAATGCTTTAGCAATGTTGCTGAGGAAGACTAATACTATGATGAAGCTAATAACAGACGGAAATAATGTCCCAGCCCATGCCACCAAGTATAACAGGTTGTGTTTAGCAAGACAATTGGATCCACACACATCTTAAACTGCACTATATGCGCCTGCACTTTTCCCAGCACCCTCCAAAGCTGCAAAGTGCCACCAAGAGCCAGAGCTGACAAGTGACACCGCCATTCATTAGCAACCGGAAGCTAACTGCAATAGATGACTAGATTGTGAACTGCAGTTTTAAAGCACGAATGCATTATCGTTTAAATTTTCATTTCCGTGTCTCCGCAAAATTATTACCCACGCATGAACAGAGGCTTCACCTGGATAGCAATAAAGTGTTATCCAGCTGAGCTTGGAAAATGAGGAAGTAGGTTTGTGCGAATAGTGGGTTTTTTGATTCAAAGCAAACGGTAATTTTCTTCGATTAATTTTTGAATACTTCTACTGCTTATGTGTGAGAAGGCTCACTTTCTTAATGTAGTCGCCGCCGCATACTGTGGCGTGATGCAACCCGATGCCACACAGCTGGCAATTCTACCTCTACATTACTCTACGTAGCCACTGCCGCACACCTTCTGACCTGCGCACTAACGTCGTGAAGGCAGCCGCCGCCACACCGTGGGCAGCACCTCCGCCTCAACGGTACGACACAATAGCTAATGGGTCAATGCCCATATGTGCAGAATTCGTCTTTCTCTACTTAAAATTCATAAATCCCTGGGAGTCCTCATACCATTCTTGGTGCAGTGGTACAATCGTTAATTGCTGCACCGACCTGGGATGGCAGTTGATGCCACTGGTCGGACTTGTGCGATGCAGGTTGTCCCGAGCAAACTTGCAAGACTAATCATTAATTTAACCAGGTTGCGTGAGAATGCCATCTTTAATGGGTACCATCGAGTAATCAGAGAGAGACAGAGACTGGTTTTTGCTCAATGGGGCATGTAAGGCTAAATGCCTTAAAAAAAAAAAAAAGTGAATTGAAGCTATGTCCATCTTTAGCAAAAATGGCCATCAGAAATTGGGGGAGCTGACCATCATGCAAAGCTGACCTGTTTGTGGGGTGTGGGACCTGCGATTCCATGGACATCTATGAGGCGTACGATGGACTAACGGAAGACAGGAACATCCCCTTTGAAATGGGGTGGTGGCTGTTGCCACCGTGCTATGCTTTTCTTTATACTTCGTTAGTGGTATAATTAATTGGTCTATAATTTGCCATTTTCTTAAAATAAAATTTTTCATCCTGCACTTTTAACCTCATGTCATCTCTCTGCTTTTGAGCAATTAATCTTCCAATCGCTTTTTGCTAACTTCTACCACAGATTCATTCATTCATATGACCACTGTTACCTCTCAGATAGATGGATAAATATTGGCATCCCCTTTGTATCAGGGTTGTGGAGAGTCTCACATTGCCCAATAAACAAAGCGGTTAATTGTTTTATTTCTTTTGTAGCTGTCCACCTCCTCTTTTAAGTTTTGAATCCTATTCTGTTCATTTTCCATTCACTGCCATTCAAGGCTATTTTCATGTTGTAAGCTCTGATTTGTGACATTTAGTGTAATTTCTCCATTCTGATTTTGCGCCGCCAATAGTCCAGTCTTCTCTTGCTCGTCTCTACAGCTGATGTATTAATTTTGCTTTCATTAGCACTAATACCCAGAAATACTGGAAGGCTGAACATGTCTTTCCAACTGATGAGGGGTGGTGATTTGGGCCTGTTGGTTCATCAGAAGAGGAAATATGCAGTGCAAAAAAAAAAAAAAGCATGAAAAGACATAAAGACTTTCTTCTGTCGTTCGTCAGTGCTTGTGTTTGTCTTTCTTCTGTTGTCCGTGCATCCTTTTGGCGCTGCATATTTCTTCTTCTATCTTTCGAACAGCTGGCTGTATAGCTCTACAGTTTAATGTTTGCCACACTGCTCCTGCATGCTACGTAAATATCATCTCCCTGTTCATATTAGGACCTAGCCTCAAATCGAGAGGGTACTGCCTCTTGAATTACCATACAGAGTTTCCTTCTGAATTCTTTCCTTAAATGGGCTGCGAAACACTGCTTGAACGGATGCTGGCTATACTCCAGATGGATTCTTTATGTCGCACAGATGCTGACTCAAAAAGAATTACGAGAATCGATGCATAGGAACGGGAGTTATTCGATGAAGTAATTTCAAAATACAAGCAAACAAAATGCTGCCCTCAACTATTTTTGCCGGGCTTCCCATTCCTATTTCACTCTCCTAATGACGACACCGGGAGGGACCAATCAAAACAGCCAATCTGAGCACGTTGCAGAAGTTTGCACAGCATGGTTGCCTAATCGCTGCAACCCGTTCTTGCCAAGGCTAGTAGCAACGTTTTCATGGTTACAACAACCACTTGAATGCCCAGTTGACCCAGCGATGCTTCATCGTCATGTCAACAGTGTAGACGAGAGCACTGGTCAGTGACATTCCGTGACTTATGGATCCGAACTTGAGTGCGAGATACTGCGACGAAGTGACGCCCTGCGCAAGATGCTAGATACTTTTAGGATAGCGCATACCGCTACTGCTTACTACGTACCATGGCCGCTACTAGGAACACGCTGATTGGTCCCGGCGAGCAAGGCTCGCGCGCTGTTGACGGAACGGGGCGCCATCTGGCGCCGCCGCCCGGTAATCCTCCACAAGCCGACAATGTGCACTGCTAAATGTGAAACAAATGGCTTTTTTCTTTGCACTCTTCCTTGGGGTCAAAACGATAGCTTTTAGAGTGCAATGGCTCGATCGGATTGATTCCGCAAAGCCGTTCTCAGATACAGAGAGAGTAGCCGTAAGTGCTGTGCGCTAGATGGTAGGATGTGTGTACAGAGAGGCACAAAGTCCTTCGAAGCAAAAAAATAAGAGCCTCTGGTGGTGTATTTTTGTCTTACTTGCTTTACAGCGCTTTTAGCTAAGGCAAACAAGCTGGTCTTGTTGATGTAATATAAAACGCAAAAACTTGACAAAATGTATCTCTATTTATTAACACAATTTGCAGTATATTTACTGTTTGTCCAATCATCCAGCTCCAGCCTAGTGATGCCATATCCACTGCTAAAAACCGCCACTGTATGGTGAAACTGCCAGCGCCATGAGTTTGTTTTTGCAAGCTAATTAAAATATTAAAAACTGGAGTATACGTGATTCGACTGATGCTAACAGCATTGCTACAACTCATTCTATACAACCAACAGGCAAAACAATGCATTGATTGTGTGTTTCGGGGCCACTTTAACACCTCTGTATTCACGCAATGATTCTTTTGTTTCCATTTTTTTGTCTCCACTTTGCAGTCTGTTTTGCGATCCTTCTTTTTAATATTCGTTATTATTGCCCTGTTGCCTGTGTAGCCTATCGCAAGCTTCCTGCAATGAGTGTCTGTTTTTACTGCACAAATACCTGAACACTTTGCCTGCCAACCTCATTTCCTCCATTTTTCTAGTCTTTCCTCAAACTATATTATGCTATGTGCATCCCTCGCCTCAAAGGACAACCAACCCACATCGCTCTGTACAGCTTCGCTTGTCTTTCCATGGGCCCTTAAAGCTAATCTGCCCACTGTTCTTTGGTTAATCTCTAGTCTTTGTACTACCATCTGATTTTAAGCACAGTACCGCATTCGCAAAAGTCAGTCCTGAAACCATTACACCCTTCCACAGTCCTCGTATTACTTCATATCAGTTGTATCCCTATAGTGCTGTAGGCTTCATAAGGCCACGTTCCTCTTTCGTTTCGCTTTGAGATGTTCATGGGTTTAACATCCCAAAGCGGCTATGGCTATGAGGGATGCCGCTGTGAAGGGCTCCGCATATTTCGACCACCTGGGGTTCTTTAACGTGCACTGACATTACACAGTACGCGGGCCTCTAGAATTTTGCCTCCAGAAATTCGACCACCGCAGCTGGGATCAAACCCGCATCTTTCGGATCAGCATCCGAGTGCCGTAACCACTGAGCCACCGGGGCAGCTAACGCCAGATTACTGTACACTGAATTTGAACCCAATGATTGCTGCTTCCTTTCCAAGGATATCCAAGAGGAGTTGTAGCTCGCTTTGGCTATCTGCAAAAAGTACCACATCGTCTGCGTACACTAAACTCTGAAGACATTGGGCTATTGTTTGTACTCGGGCCTCAGCGCCACGTTATGTCAGGCGTCTGAAAAAAGCACCCACCTCCATGTTCCTCGTGCTGGCTACCTCTCATGCTCACGCTGTCACGCTATGAACGCAGAGCAAGACTTCGGCAGCTGCAGTCAGCTCAGATTCGTCCTGCGGAATCCAAGTGAGCCGCACTTCCTCCGCCATTCTGCTTCTGTCACGTGAGCGCCGCGGCTAGCACGGGCGCAGGCGCCTGGCAGATACAGATCTAGGCGTCGCGTTTGAGCCTGCTGCTGCGCACATGCACAGACTCTGGCGTATGTGTGGGTGCATGGCACATACGCCTAGGAAGTGTCCATGGTGTTGGGGCTTTAGCTGCTTAGGTCTTGGGAAGCCAAACCACAGAAGGTACAGGTAGAAACAATATGACAGGGGTGTGGCTGCTGCACTTCGAGAGGTGGCGAGAACTGTCTGTGAAGGCACACGCCCTGTAAGCATGGCCGGCTGCTGTTTCCGTGCATGCCCCGGTGCCACCCATTCTCGCCGTCTGTCGGCGGCAGCGCTTTGCGAAGCACAGAGGCGACGCATTCTCGTGTTCCCGATCATATTGCTTCTACCTGTACAGTGGAACCCCGATTATGAGTCACTTGTTCATGCAGCAACTCGCATTTTACTATGAATTGGCGTGGGCCCGGTGAACCTTCCAGAGAGGTAATACACAGAAGCCTCGATTATACGACAAAAATATACGCGCCCCGCTTCATGAAACGGCCATTAGGAACCGCCCTGAATGAAAGAGGCCAGTGGAGCACTTTACTTGACGGCATCCACAGCAATCTGAATTGGAATTGACGTAGAGACGTGATCACATAATGACGCAAAGCGGCGTGCTGACCGTCTGCAATGACTGTTTTGCTGGTGGCCCGGATTATGCACCTGCGGCATGCAGCCGTCGGTGCGAGGTGGCTCTCGCCCGCCCACTTCTTCGCTCGCTTCGCATTAATGTGGTGTCGGTAACTGGTAACAAGATTAAACATTCTGTGAACGCTTTCTACTGTGGCTTCAGCATGGAGCACATTAGGCCTGGAGACACCAAGCAAGCGGCGTGCTGTCACACGGTGGGCCACATGTTGCTGCAAGAAACGAACCTCTGGCGTCAGTGCACTCTAGACTCGTACTAATGTTGCGACTATGTGCTTAAGAGGGCTCACCAGCTCCATAGCAACTGAACCTTTTGTGTTCACAGATGGCAGCAGTTACCCATCATCAAAAGAACGCAAATTCTATTCCACTCCAGGTGTGTAAATTCCACTGTGACATGACAGTATTAGTTCTTCCGCATGCACAAAGTGCAAAGTAGAGCGAAACAATATCCTATCTTTGCAGCCAAGGCTAGGCAAGAAAGGGAAGGAGATAGACATTTGCAATGCCTGCGCTACAGGAGCACGTTCGAATGACATCTGATTGAATGGCATTAGAGACTTGTAATGGCATTTGGGCTCGACTGACTCCCGCGGTGCTACACGGCACTTTCCAAACACATTCGAAAACTTCAGCTTGTTTCAAGCTTTAGCGTTTTCAGTGTGCAACGGCGACGGCGGCGGTCATTGTGGTCACACTAGTGCAACAATAACACTATTACAGTTAACAGCCGTATATGATTGTAGTGGGGAAGTTGTTTTTAGGCCAACGACAACGATGAATCCGATCACCGGACAGTCAGCCTTCATGTCCTCGGTAAGTCGGCAGCTGAGCAGCGACGGTGTGAATATATTCGTGCTTCTACCTTATCACTCTTGGAAATAAGCAAAACAAACGGCCATATTTCACACGTGCACACACTTGAACACTCACCAGCGATAAGTGCTTGCAAAATTAACTTTAATCGACGATGACTCCTTTCCCTTCCGCGACGACTAGGCCTAGTGAGTCCCGCAGGGTTCGGTCTGTGATTTCGGCAGTTGTGAAGACCGAATTCACAAGTTTTAGTGAAACAAAACGGCCAACGAGTGCAGTTTTGACAACAATCAACTATTGCTTACTTCGTAGGGCGCGCATATGATGAATGGGAAGCACCGGTGTGAACCAGGCTGCTGAGCACTGCTTTATGGCCAGCAGCAGCTGTTGCCGTAGCTAGTGTGTGGACAACAAGTTAGGCTGTTTCAAATAATGCGAACGGTCACCAAACACAATTCTGGATAAAGTAGTTTGAAATAAAGTACTGGTCCCGTCGGAGGAAGTCGGGACAATTAGCGAGAAGCGCCGGTCCTACGAGATGTCAGCAACCCGGCTGTCAGGTGTTCCTCAGGAGAGTGATCGTACTGCCGCTTCCCACAGATTGTCGCACTGCATAAACAAGCACGAGTACAACCGGTACAAAAGGGAGATTATTTAATAGAACTGAAGTGCAGATCGCATTTTATGTCATGCAAATGAGCACTAGTTCTTCATACACAGCGACGTAAACACTATGAGTGCTGTCGTCCTCATCTGAGCACTCCTGGGGAAATTTCATGCTCACGCGGTAAATGTTCGTTGGTGTGCTATTCTCTTCAAGCACTCACTCAGACAGAACATGAGCCATTTGCTAAACAAACAGCAGAAAAAAAGTGAGCAGCGGGTATCGAAATGAGCAGCCACAGAGCCGAAAGCAGCCGCGCAGCTGTGGGCGAGGCAAAGCGGCGGCTATTCGGGCTTTGTTTGCGTTTCGAAGGCATTCCAAAATCTGGAATGTCTCACGGAGCTACCCGCGGTGGCTCAGTGGTTAGGGCGCTCGTCTACTGAGCTGGAGCACCCGGGTTCGAACCCGACCACGGTGGCTGCGTTTCGATGGAGGTGAAACGCTAAGGCGCCCACGTGCTATGTGATGTCAGTGCACGTTAAAAAATCCCCAGGTGGTCGAAATTATTCTGGAGCCCTTCACTACGCCACCTCTTTCTTCCTTCATTCCCTCCTTTATCCTTTCCCTTATTTCACGTGTTCGCTGAGATGAGACAGGTACTGTGTCAGTTCCTTTCCCCAAAAACAAATTTCATTCAATATTATTTCTCATCAAGCTACGTCGACTCGAATGTCATCTAAACCGAATGCCGTTGAAATACTTCGTGTAGCAGCATAAGTTCGGCAGTCGGATCCAATGACATTCGCTTGGAAGGCATTAGAAACGCCCATGTAGCAGGGGTATAAGTAGCTCTGCCGTTGTCCCCATGCCATGTGGAGTGGCCGACCTCAACGCTCCCCCTAGCCTGAAAAATGACCACCTCACCCCCTTTCCCCGTAAAGGGCATGCTCTGAAGAATGGTGGACGACTTTGCTGTGCACGTGTTCTCAGCATTGAAGCGATATCCTGGGATGAACCACTCATCTCAGGATATTCTCTGCTGAATCAAACTGCAGGGCGCCACTGCAAACAGCAATCCTAGCAGCACAAATTTTCATGCGCAGATCGCATTCTATGATGCTAAAATTACCGACGACCAATGAAGACTCAACTGCATGTGTGGGATTTCCCAATGCGACAGACCAAGGGACAAGCTGGTCAGTTGTGCAAATTAAATGGTTACTACCTCTTGTCAACCAAAGGTTACGACAAGCCAATCAAGTGTAGGCTAACAGAGTATTGCTTCCAGCATGCACTTCACTTTACTATAGCAAGTGTAAATCTTTTGATGCTATTCCTTCTGCTGTGAATGTGAAGCAATTTTAAAAATTATATATATAAAAAAGAGCTATTAGGCCAAACACAAGCGGCCAACATATTTGTACAAAGTACATCCACTCGATCCCTGATATTGCTGCAAGTTGCCAGAGAATGCAAAATTATCCCCTTGCTTATCTCCACGAGATGAAGGCTCGCCCTACTGATCTCCAATCAGCTGTGGCCACCTCATACTTGCTAATTTCCAAATCTCACCTTCCCAGCTGACTCTCTGCCACCGTCAGCAATGTTTTCCTTCTCTTGGAATCTATTCAACCACCCGAACGGGCCATCAGTTATCTGTTCTCCACATTACATATCCCACCAAAGTCTACCTCTCTGATCTCTTACTGTGTTGCTCTTTTTCTGTTAGCTCCTTATCGTGCCTATTAAAATCTATAAATTTTATTGATGGCATTAAACAGGCCATTCAACATGCCTGCAATGCTTCTCGCAGCATCACTTCAGAGCTCATGCAAGCTAGCATTCTATCAGCGAGCAAAAGTAACATGGCCCATTTTATCAAGACTGGCGTCATAAAAACTAAAGTGCCGTTGTAGCTTTCTTGTTCTCTCTTTTCACTGCAACCCTGGTGTTTCCAGCTGTCATTCTACTCTCAAACTCAGCGGCCATGATTTGCTAACAGTCGAATCACAGCGCAAGTAGTGGTGCCTAACAAAATGACCACCGCAACAAAGTATACTTTCCGTCCCCCATCAAAAGCCCTGAAGAACTTAATGTATGTGAACAATTTTACAAGCGCATGTTTGCCTCAACAAAGTTTTTATGAACTGGAGTTAAAAACAGGTGCTTAAAGGGACCGACCAACTGGCAAAAGTATGTTATAAGATTATAGTGGAAATGTAAAGATCTTGCCCTATACTGCAAGGATTAAACACTCCAGTATGCAAAAACGAGAATTTATAATTTTAATCTAGGCATTAAAAATTGCACAAAACAAACTGACACACCATCTTGAGGTGGAATCCTGCCATTATCAGTGTATCCTACCAAGTTAACACATCTCAGTAAAATATAACAGATTTGTTTGCATAGGTTTTAGGAATCAGCGAACTTAAAAAGGGGCTGATTGTGCGAAACTTTCAGGTAAAGCATGCGAAGTCCTTTCGGGCTAGCATTTGAAATGATGACGAAATTGCCGACTGAAATCAAGACTGCCATCAAGCTCCTCCGCAGCGCACAGGTCCAAGTGGAGGCGCATCATGACGTCATAGACGGTACCAGTACATTTCCAACACATACAAACGCTTGCTTTCAAGGAAAAAAAACTAAGGGTGTGCGAATACTCGAATAGCAAATTTTTGAATTATTTGATTCGCGGATCGAATACCTATTATTCGGGTAACCAAATATTCGGTATTCAAGTGAGCGCGTCGATGCGAGATCTGCCATTCCTCCTCCTCACAATCCTCCAGTGCAGTCGTCGGTTTTCTGATCGTGAGACGCACATTTTTATTATACAGCCGCCGCACAGCAGGCGGAAATAAATTCTTAATAGCACAAACCTAATAGCACTCGTGATGCAACCGAATCATGAGCAGCCGCAAAAAAATCCACCACTTCACGCAGTCGGAACATCGCTAGCGGCACAGGTCACGAGCGACAGCAACCACAGCACAACACAAGCCACGGTAGGTGCGCGCCTTTAAAGACTTTATCTATCCCGCTGTTGACACTCGTGGAACTAATTTTCCTGTGAAATTTTGTGGTGAACGCTGGTACGCCGGCTGCTAGGTCACTATTAGTGACCACGAAAAGAGCAGCATCTACTCCTATTCACCATTTAGGTCACGGGCCACCCTACTCCAATAAAGATTCATTCATGCATTCATAAGGCAGGCAATTATGTTGAAATGTTTAGTCTTCAGAAGAGACAGAAGCATGCCGCATCTATAGTAGAATACAAATTAAAAAAAAAAAAGCAGTTAACACTGGGCCACAATCCATGACGTACTATATTACTCCGATGTTTGACTTTGTTAAACAAGTCAGGTATCAAAATTCTTGACCTTATAAACTTTTTCTCGTGATTAGCTTCTTGTTTAGGTGACGAGAAATTTTAACGGACTACTGTTTTGTCGTGGAGGAATTCTGTGTGCTGGTCCTAAATGTAGGCGGAGCTTCAGTGTAGACTTCAGTTGTATCCGACTAGAGAAAACAGCAGCACTGAACTGAATAAAACGGATGATGGTGATGGATGGATGGATAAGGCTGAACCCTTTAAATCGGCTTAAAGGAATCATATTCTTAGCGGTAAGAAACAGACACAACACCAAGCTACACACACACACAGGACACCCGCTAGACTTCAACTGTCTTTACTGGACACTTGTACGACATAAATATGTATCACTGAGCACACGCAGGTGCCTCGTCATCCGCATCAGGTCTAACTACGCCCTCCCCTCTCCTGCAAGGCATACGGTTGCGCAGATAAACAATCTCTTTTTCTGCCAACGCAACGTGGGAGCCGACAAAAAAGAAAGGGAAATTATCGAAGCCTTTCATATTCAAGAAGCGGGTAACGTGTGTAAACACACCCTCCCTGGAGCCGTCGGTCGACCTAGGGAACAAACATTACGCTTTGCACAGTGCTTTTCTGGTGGAAAGCGGGAAGCAAACAAGTTTCGGCAGCGCATCGCAGCCTTCTGTCAAATTTAAGTTTGACACGGGCAAGGAGTTGTCGCAACGCCGAAGGCAAGAAATCACTACGCGGATTGCACGGATGCTAGCACTCGACCTGCAGCCATTCGACTTTGCTGAAAGCCGAGGGTTCAAGGAGTTAATGCATGACATGGAGCCGTTGTACGAGGTCTCCTCTCGGACAACTTTTGCAAGAACAATCGTCCCCTATCTGTACAGAGACACTGTAAGTGCTGTCAAGCGCTGAATTCACGCCGACCTGCAGGAAGGCGTACAGTCTTTGTCGTTCACCAGTGACATGTGGACGTCGAGGTCAAACCAGAGCTACATTAGTCTCACAAACCGTTACTTGACCTCGAACTTCGAAATCCGGGCATTCACGTTGGGCAACCAGCACGTGATTGACAGTCACACTGCATGCAACATCTTAGCACACCTGGAAGCAATGACGAGTGAATGGGATCTGCCACTGCAAGAGGTACCTATTTTTGTTGTGACTGACAGTGCTCGAAATTTCCGTGCAGCTCTCCGAGACCTTCAGTGTACTCCCATGCAGTGTTTGGGCCATATATTGCAATTGGCCATCAAGGATGCCAAGGAAGAAACTGCAGGAATGCCCGCCATTCTTAAGAAATGCCACGCAATAGTGGGCCATTACAAGCACAGTGCCCAAGATGCAGCAAGACTAAAGGACTGCCAGCGGCGGATGGAGCTACCCCTCCTGGAGCTCGTCCAGAATGTAAAAACCAGGTGGAATAGCGAGCATGACATGTCACGTCTCCTTCAGCTTTGGCAGTTTGCCTTGAACTCGCTATGTCTGAGACAGTGGTACCCAACCTGACACCACAGGAATAGAAAACGGTGGCTGGACTGGTCAAGGCCCTTGAGCCAATTGCATCAGCAAGAAAAGACCCGAGTGGGCAGAAGTACGCAACCATTCCTTTACGGAACGCACATGGTGCTGAAGGACTGTGCTGCAGCGGATGACGACACGTCACTGTTCTAAAAAAATTTACAAAAAAGTGTGAAGGCAAGGTTTCCTAACTACAACGAGCAAAAAGAGTACATCATGGCAATGGCATGTGACCCACGATTCAAAAACATCTTCTGTACTGAAGCTCTACAAGAAACAAGGCTTCTGGAACTGGCATGGAGTGAGCTGCTGAGCTCGTCAACCCCACCACCCAGTGACTGTGCAGGGCCCTCAACATCTACAGCACAAAAGCAGCGTAGTGCCAGCATATGGGACAATATCGACAAACTTGCAATGTCATCAGGGAAGAGAAAAAACCGTGAACCAGGTAACATTGGTGAATTTCACAACGGTACCTTCGAGAGCCAGTTTGCAGCAGGGATGAAGACCCTTTTGCGTACTGGAGGAAAACAGGCAAGCAGAACTTTCGCGGTCTGTACAGAATGGCCACGAAATACCTCGCTATACCAGCAATGCAAGTTCCAAGTGAAAAACTATTTTATACAGCTGGCAACACTGTCACGTCCAGGCGAGAAAAGCTGTTGCCGGATCACATGCAGCAGCTGCTTTTTTTGCATGAGAACTTATAAATTATAAGCACCACAGCTTATGTTTGAATAAATTTGTTACTATTCGATTCGATATTCGTTTTTTTTCTTGATTCGATTTGATGTTCGATTCGAGAGGTACTATTCGGTATTCGCACACCCCTAAAAAAAACCAATGCCACCGAACACAAAGGCCTCCAAGCGTAGTTTGGTAGTATCCAACTAGGCACGACAGAGTGCGGTTGGCAACAGCGGAAATTTGAAATCTAAACTTTTGTGACGTCACAGAGCTTCGCTGCACCCCTCCAGTGCTGTGAGGAGAAGCTTCAAAACTTAACCATCAATTATGTTACCATATTAAATGCTAGTGCAAAAACACTTGGCATGCTTTACCTGCAGCCTATATAGATTTGAATCCTTGAATAGTGCACAATTCTCAAAAAGTGGTGCACTTGCCCTCTAAGTGCATAGTGTTATTTTTAGGAGTGTTCCATTTTTATTATATAGTTTACGCTCTCTCCAGTGCACTCTTTGATGAAAAGCAACCCTCCCTTCGCATTGCCGACGATGTGCTTATAGCTTTTGTTACTAGATGGTGCCACAGTGATGCATTTCTTAGATGAAGCTGTACCCACACAGCCAACTAAAACTTTCGTCAGCGAGGCATATGTCACATTGTGGCAACAACTTTGATGTGGAAACGAAATGGACACTGCTCTATACTAAAAATGTCTTATTACTATTTAGCAGGTAAGATTTACATTAGTTTTCGGTACATCACTTTTGCCGACGTGCAATCACCATCATGCTCACTGATGATGGTTTCCAGCATCAGCATCAGTGGTGGTCCAGCCATTTCAAGTTCTGGAGCAATTTTTGGAGCAGAAAAATATTCATTTTGGAGCACCTTTGTATCAGAACAATAATTCTGGAGCAGCACGAACAGAATAAAGGAGTCACCCAGAAGAGTTTGTTACCAACAAGGTCAGGTTCAGTAATGTGTAGCTAGGACGAAAAAAAAAAAACAGAAGACAGGTGCTCACAAAAAACAGTGACAATACATTTTATTAATGCTGGCACCGTCTTGCATGCAAGTTCAGCCAAGCATGCTTGACTAAAAGTCCAAAGGACACTTGAACCATTCTTTTTTTCATGTTTGCGCTATCTCAACGCTTTTTTGAATTTTTACAAATTCATCAAGCTCACAAAGTGAATCAGCAAGGCTGAAATTTCCTTGTTCCAACAAAGCTTGACCTCGTTGGACCTGCTCCAAGCGTTTTTCTTCAACCCAGAAGATAGGACTTCGTCAGCCCGCTTCAGGGCTGACTGACATGATGCAACCCACATGGTCCGCGAACACGGAGGAAGGAAAACTGGGGAGAGGCCCTCGCTATCCGAGCTGCATGCCAGAAAGTGTGCCGGAAGTGACGCACTTTCGCAGACTACTGGAAGTCTTTGGCTGAAGGCGCAGCCAATAGTGAAACTAGTGACACATCATTCGCTGCAATGCCTGCTGCGCATGCACAAGCGCACCGAGACGGCGGCTAAGTGGGGGGTGGAGCAGGGGGAGCCGGCTTCAAAAAATATAACTTAACCACCTCTCCTGAGTTCTTTCCTTCTTCCATGTGCGCGAATGAACTGGATGCTAAATTCTACCACAAGACAGCCCACCAGCACCCTGGGTTGCCAACTGCAGAAACGTTTTATTAGGTCGCCAACTGAAAGCCTGAATGGTTCCAAAAATTGCTGTTTTCCCATGACCCGAGTCTTTGTTTTTGCGCAGCCAAGGTGGAATATTGATCATTCTGCCGCTTTTGTAGCAGACTGGTGCAAATGGAGCAGCTGGAGCACCACTGCAGGATACATAATAACGGGCAAATGCACAAATCGAAAAATTCTCAAATTTTCATGAAACAACTTTTTTACCATTTTCTTCAGAAAGAAATGAGTCACCCGGTGACATTCTTACTTTTTCTGTACAGACCATTATAAATAATCATTTCCAATTAGTTTAATGAGTTGCAGTCTCAAATACTGCCATCTTTTGTACTTCACAAAATTTTTCAGGATGGCATGTCTTTAGAGAAAAACTTAATGTCATTGGGTATAACTCTCTGCCTATCAATTCATTAATTAAAAGCAGCAAAATGCAAAGCAATAATTCATTAAAGCTGCATACACAATTACCTAATTACGCTCTGGACTTTGTAAGATAATTTTTGCCCAAGACCAGCAGCTCAAATATGATTGTACATTTTAAAATTACAGAGAAAAACACATTTGTGTGCAAAGTTATCAGATTCTAGCCATAAATAAAAAGGTTAGTTTTAAAACCCTCGTCACACTTCAGTGTTTGCTCTGTCTGCATAGAACTGATTTCAAAGGCAGCAAAAGATGGCTGGACAGACGAGGCAGAGCACCGTTGGCAATTTGACACATGGTGAGCCTGCATCAGCAGACACAGACTGCACATTTTTTTCTGGCCATTTTGCAACAATGAAAATTTTCACATGCCCCCTGAATTTCACTGTAGCCGGATTCAATTATATCACGAATCCCAACTACATCAATATAACGTAGTTGGACTTGCACTGCGTTGAGGAATAGACTAAGTAGGTAACCGAGGACTACACACACAGTTTTCTCAGCTACAGCATTATTTCCTAGTGTGCAGGTCATAAAGGCACACCCAAATGCATGCAAATGCAGATGTGTGTTGAGCCTGCTCTGTCCTTTTATTTGCCCAGGTTCAGAAGCTCTTGATGGGTGCCCACGCCTTTATACGGAGAAAATAAACTAGTTATTCTGAACCTGATATGTCCTTGCATGATCCAACTAGATGTTTTCCAAGTACAGTCGAACCTCGTTATAACGAAGTAGCATCGGGACCGTAAATCAGTTCGTTATATCCGATATTCGTTGTAACAGTAGACATAAATATCGGCTGTGACAAATTCGTAATTTGGCTCGCGCAAATATTCTAGACACTAAAATGCATTATATACTTGGCTTTGAACCCACTACAAACATGGTAATCCTTACCTGTCTCCTTGTGGCATTCAATCAAAATAGGCCGGAATATGGGAAGGTTGACACGACTGTTCTTACGTCGCCGCGCACGTGAAAGTGCGTGGCGCGAAACGACTGCACCATGTGTCTGCGCATAGGCGACTTGGTGTAGAGAGAGGGACTCGAGTGAGACACAGCGGGAACCATCGCGCCTGCGTGCTCTGCCGAAGCGCGATTGGTGGCCCCGAGAGGGACCGTTGAAAAAAAAAAGCTGCCAAAGCAGCTTTGAGAGAAGAGGAGGAGGAGGAGAGGGGGCGTTGGGCGAGAAGAGAAGGAGGAGAGGCGGCGTTGGGCGAGGAGACATATGCAATGCCAGCCCGGGATCAGCCAAACAGGTTTGCATTCGTTCATTTGAAGAAAGATGTTATCTTCGTCTGGTGGCTTTTCACAGCGCTGCGCAGAATGAAGTTTTCTACATTGTCCATGCTCAAGAGGGCCTTTTCTACGTCAGCAGTTTTCGTCGTCGGGAGTTTTTCCAAATATCCTTTCAGCCTCCTGGCCATGTCCGCGGTATCCGCACTGCTCATCGTTGGTTCATCCCGTTCACTCTCACCGCTGTCGCTGCTGCTGTCATCCTCGGGCAACAAAACGCGATCCACAATTTCTTGATCCGTCAGCTCGGGCGCCACGGCCAAGTTCTCATCGGCCGAAACGAAATCGTCGAATTCGACGCCTGGGACTGCCAGCCGATCCCAAGTTCTGTCCAGCTCTGCCTGGTCTTCGGGCTGCACTTCTTCTTCGTCGGCAGGCAGAACAAAACCGGCATCCGCGAAACAGTTCCTTATTGTCGACTGCCTCACCTCATTCCACGACCCGTACAACATTTCGAGTGTCGTCTTGATGTTTATTGTTGTCGATCTATGTCGATCGATGTCAAACACCAGTTGCGTCACCAAACGCTTCCTATAATTGCACTTAAGCGAACGAATAATGCCTTTGTCTAAAGGCTGCAAAGCAGAAGTTGCGTTCGGTGGCAAAAACTGCAAGCGAACTGCCTTCAGCACGATCGAAACTTTATGCGCCGAACAGTTGTCCAAAAGCAACAGGACCTTCCTGTGCTGCCTCTCCATGTCCTGGTCGAACGCTCTCAGCCAGTCCTCGAAAAGCTTGGTCGTCATCCACGCTTTTTTGTTCGACGTGTATTGAACCTGCAAATTCCGGACGCCTTTCAGGCACCTCGGATGTGCCGACTTGCCGATGACGGTGAGCCGTCTTTTGTCGGAGCCGTCCATGTTCACGGCAACGACGACAGTCACCCGGTCTTTGTTTTTCTTGCCCCCATGGCAGGTCTCGTTCTTCATCGCCAGTGACCGCTCTGGCAACAACTTGAAAAACACGCCGGTTTCGTCGACGTTGTATACGTCGCACTCGTCGTACTCCTGGAGCAGAGGACGAAAATTCTCCAGCCACGTTTGACATGTCTCCATGTCGACAGCGGACCCTTCGCCAGACAAAGTGTGGCACGCGATCTCGTGCCTATCTTTGAAACGTTGCAGCCAACCGCTGCTTGCACAGAAATCGTCATGCCCCAGTACGCAGGCCAGGCTGTGGGCCTTCCGTTGAAGAAGTGCTCCCGACACCGGCAAATTTCGCGCCCTCACATCTTTAAACCAAGAAAGCAAAGCCGCTTCCACGTCCGGGTGATGGCAAGGCCTAACTCGTTTACGGTCGGCTTTTATGGCGTCCTCGGTGTTGCCCTCAATCTTCTTTCTAGTGGCCAAAATGGTGGATAACGTACTTGGAGGAACGCCGAATTCCGAAGCAATATCCTTTTTCTTGCGGCCACTGTCCACAGCTCTCAGTATCTGCAGCTTTGTCTGGAGCGAGATCGCTTTCCTCTTCGATGCCATTTCGAGCGCTGCAACAACAAGACTGGCCGCTGTGCTGATGTCAGAACGCCGGCCTCAAAGTTGCCAATGTTGCTGCGCTTGCCTTTCTTTACCGCTGGACAAGTGGCGCCGCCTTTCGGCCCTCTGTCATGTCATGAGCTTTCAGAGTTTTCGCGCTCTGTTCACAGGTGGCGCGACCATCCAAACGCGATTTTTGTGCCAGACGGCAAAACTTTTTCAAACGATAAAAAAAAAATTCAGCTGTGTATCGGCCTTCGATTTTCATTTTGGTTTTTTTTTTATGCTACTTTCAAGTTCTGAGCCTCGTGTAAACCAAATATTTCTTCGTTACAGCCGATATCGCGGCGGATCTCGCGTTTTCGGTTTCGTTATAAAAGAATAAATGTCACTGAAATGAAGCATGACCAACCAAAATTCGTAATTAGTTCGCTATAACCGATAATTCGCTATATCAGTGTTCGTTATAACGAGGTTCGACTGTAGGTGATACCAGCAGTACTAACAGCGATTTGCCGACGCTGACAATTTAAATGAAGAGGCTACACACTCCAAGCACGCTAGATCCTGTACTCGCCGACACACACACACACACACACACACCACACACACACAAAAAAAACAACCTTGAAATACCACACTGTACACGGATATATCAAATTAGTTGCCAACTGAAAATTCGGACCACATATTTTGCTCGTACTTTTTCGCAACACCGGAACATGCCACACAGAACTGAGGCAATGCGTAAGACAGCCTGAAACTTTTTATGCATTACAACCGACTACTCTATCTTTCAGACTTCATTTGCACTCCCAACACCACCGCCACTACTAGAAAAGCTGCCATATAATGCGTATAGAGTGTGCGAATATATTCGAACATGAATCGAATAAGTGTGTGATTCGGTTAATATTCATTTTCGAGACTCTCCGAATATTCACCAGCGATCATAACCGCGCCGACCGTCATAGATTCGACCATGGCAAAACCACAATATCTGGACAAATTATCCAACAATTGAGTTTACAGTACCAGGAAAACAATACAAATGAGTCCTCTTCACTTTATTCTGCCATATTTATTGCGTGGACCGATCGCTTTCAGCCATTGCTAGGCTTGATCTCAGGTGAAATTCCACATGTGTGCTTTTTCACACGACACATGATGTGAACAAGATGGCCGACCACCAGCTTCAAACAATGACAGCAAGAAAGCGCACTTTTTTTCTTTGATTCCTCCATAATGTGTTGCAAACTTCGAAAATACCCACGGCATTCGTCATGTCGGCTTCATAACTCTCCCAGTGCAAGCTCTGCCATCTCTTTTTGGTCAACTAAGATATGCGTTAAAGCCCACTTGCAAAACTTTGCATGAGGCTCCCGAAGGGGCTGTCCAGATCAGTTTCTGAGCTTCACTGCTAGCCTGCGGTGATGACGGTAGCCCGCATATTTGCCGGTCGTTCGAACCCGACTCCACGCTGGTTTCAGACAGCAAGTTTCGCGTCGCTGGTTATTTATATTTTTTTTAGAAGCAGTTTCACCCTTACGATGCCAATGTGTGTTCCCCTCGCTTATGCTTGCGTTGTTCTTCCAGCACAGCGAAACCGTGAGCCTGCCACAGGCTTTTCGGTATTTGTGCAGTGGAGCCTCCTCCATAAGGCTTCTCCGCATTTTTAACACGCCAGCGTTAAGGGCCCCGTGTCGCAGAAAAGCTGGTGTCATCGTCGGCGTTGGCTGTGAGCGAAAAATCCCTCCTCCTCCTCGTAATGTACGCCACTGCCCCGACAGATAGCGTGCGACGGCAGTGCCTCCCGCTCATCTCGTTTGAGCACAGTGGGGCCGTGTGGGCACGCAGGAATCACGCGGTGAGCAGCGAACAATGCAGCCCATATCCAAAGTGCGTTTAACACGAAGCTTGCGGCTTGCTGCCTGTTCGTTCGGCGCGGAAGCTATGCTAGCGTTCGTGGCATCGGGTTTG
Source organism: Amblyomma americanum (assembly GCF_052857255.1). Lineage (NCBI taxonomy): Eukaryota > Metazoa > Arthropoda > Arachnida > Ixodida > Ixodidae > Amblyomma > Amblyomma americanum. Next base: position 351,846,531 of record NC_135497.1, read on the forward strand.
TCGAGAACGATGCGCCGACGAACTATGATTGCAACTTGAGTCCCACGCATTTCGGCAAGGCGCTTGGCAGCGCTTCTATGAGTTTTGCCGCTCCGCGCGTACGTTTCATCGCACGTAGCAGAGTGATTTGTCTAACGAGCAAGGCATCGCGCCAAACGGGCGATGGCGTTCTGTGGACTCCCTGGCAACGTTGCAACACACTGTCGCATTCCACTCTTAAAGGCGAAGCTTAAGCGTCCTCCAATTTTTAGCTCTCTCTCTCTTTTTTTCGGCATTTCTTCTGGTCCCTTGAAATCAAAATAATAAGGTTTTACTAGCCATCATATTATTTTTAGTTGCCAGTCATGTGTCATTTCATGTACTGTTTCATTATGCGTGACCTATTACAGGCTGCATGCAGTTATGCTGTCTAATCAAGTAGTACGAATTTCTGTTCACATCATTTTTTTATATGGTGATGAGTCAGTCTAGCTTTTATTTCAGTTGCAACATTTGCCAGGTTATCTTTATTCAGAAATATTTTTTCCTTACTAAATAGATATTTGATATTCGAAGCCATTTTGCCCTCATATTTGCATTCGAATCATATTAGAAAACTTCGATATTCGCACACCCCTAGTATATAGTACAGTAGAACCCCGCTGTTACGTTCCTCACTGCTGCGTTTTCCCGGCTGCTACGTCGTTTTCATCTGGTCCCGGCATAGCTTCCATAGGATCCAATGTATAAGGAACCCCGTTGTTAAGTAGTAGCTGTGAAAACGTTCCCGCATGATACGTCGCAACTTAGCACCCCGAACACGCCTGGGCTGAAGTAGGCAACGCGCTGCAACCGCCATTTTGACTTGTGGCGAGTTTTGGCCGGGCTTGGCTATGGAACTGGCTGCAAGAAGCCGCACGCCAGTTCGAGAGGCCGCCACTAGGTGGCCATTCGTGAAAAATGCTCTCACTTTTACGGTCGCCGCATGGTTGTTGAACGGGTCGACTCCTCTTCTATCATGCTATTGTCATTGTGCATTAAGCCTCGTGAATGTCGAACTTGTGCTTAGATGGCGCCGCGCGAGCGGAAGGCGCTTTCCCTTGAGGAAAAGCTGGACGCATTATATGCAGTCGACAGGCAGCCAGCGCGGAAGAGAGTCGACATTGCCAAGGACCTTGGTCTCCCACCCTCGACGCTTAACAGCATCATCTCGAAGCATGCCGAGATAAGAGGGGAATGCCGCGCTCTTCGGCCCGAAAGCAAAGCAGGCTCGTGGCGAAAACGGCAAGCCACCATTCTGGACTTTTTAAAGTCAGCTCATGTTGTTCTCAGATGCCGTCCACTGCACATACTTTTCGCAACTCATCTGTGTTGAGTCTTTTTTGCCCCGAATATGCAAAGAGGCACCAGTGAAGCACAAGGGAGGCATACGGCTTCACAAAGATGAGTGGAAGAAAATGTTGATGCCTTTCAAAGCAAGGCGCTCGTACCCGCAACGAAGTGTACTGCAATCCAGACTTCTGTTGGAACAGCGTAAAAAAATTGGCGTTTCGATGACAGGCAAAACACCTCTATTATGCAAGCCACCACACAGCATACAAACATACAGTTGAGCCCACATATAACGGCCCCACTTAAGACGAACTTACGCTTATAACGAACGAGACCTGCGCAACCGTCAAAATATACAATGTTTCAATGGCACAAAATTGCACGTATAACGAACGTCATTAAGCCCTGCTGATCGGTTACAGCGAATGGGCAACGTAAATCCGGCGCCGCGATGCGAGATAACCTGCCTCCGACCCCTTTGTGCCCCTGGAGCATGGTATGTTTTCTCGAGCCTTATCGCAGGCGAACTGCCCGCCCCGCTTCGTGCCGCTCTCAAGCGAGCTACCCTTTCCTCGCCGACGCGCCTTCCAAGATCATCCTCCTGCCCCTCCTCGCAACTACGCTCCCCTCTCCTCCCTCTCTTGCGATTGCGAATCCGTGCTTAGTCTCCGCGATTAACCGCGCCGGCGCTAGCCGATCTCGGAGGCCACGCTCCGTGAAGTAAGCCTTCCGTGGGAGCCAAGAGGTGGCTGCACTGACGTTCACGGACGCCCCTCATTGGTCTCTCTGCTGGCGCTGTGCGTGTGTATCTTTAGCTTGACTGCCGCTTGTGCATGTTGCAAGTCTGCCTCATCGCGCGCTTTTGCCACTCTTGTTGCGGTGCGGACATTTCGTTGGCTTCGTTCAAATCTCGGGCCCTGGTTGTAATTCGAGATGGTGGGCGGGAACACAGTGCCCATTTCCATTGGATTCAGCAGTAGAGATGACGAAAGCGGCCTGGGCGGAGGTGACGGCCACTTGCGTGCGGAACTGCATCCGCAAGGCCGGCTTCGTCGACACAGTGTCTGATGCCGAGCCTGATGCTTCGGAAGATGACCAGCCCGGCGGCAATTTGTGGCAGCGCGTCATCGACTTCGACATGGGGGGTCATGACATTGGTTGGAATGATTTTATTTCTGTCGATGACGACGCCGACACCGCGGAACCGCGCACAGACGAGGGCATCGTTTCTGAAGTGCGGGACGAGAGTGACGCGGATTAATCAGATGAGGATGAAACTTCGGAGCCAGCACCCATAAGCGCGCCTGTAGCAGTGGGCTACATTGAGAGCCTCAGACAACTTGTCGATGCCAAGGGCCTCGGTGAAGAGCACGCTTCTGCTATAAATAAACTGGAATCCTCCCTCATCGGATCTGTGCTGTAAGAACAGACGTCCATCACGGACTTTTTCACGAAAAAATTTTGTGTTTTGACAAGCAAGTGTCTTTAAAGCTGTGGTCCACTTACTACGGACGCCACGTGACTCTCATGTTCGTTATAAGCGGGCTCCACTGTATCACCAGTTCCAAGATTTGTTTTTGCCTCTAGTCACTAAGCCTAATTACAAAGGCCGACATTGACAGAGCCCTTGTCTCGGCTGTTTGTTTTCTTTTATCTTTATCGCAATCTTCCCAACATTTTGTTTCCCGCCCTCCATACAGCAGCCACAGCGCAGTTCTCGCAGTGCCATGTTTACTTTCACATCTGGACTTCATCCCAACCTGTGCATTCATCGATGACATGCCGACAGTAGCAGTCATCGGGTGCAGAGCTCATAAATCAGTTAGTGCCAGTCTTCTAAGTACATGACGCGCAGTGAGATTTAGTCATATGAAGCTTCAGAACGTGCACAAAACTACTGGCCCCTTTCTCCAGCTGACGTAAAGTGATTTTTGTGGCGAAATTCAATTTTTCGAACTGCCAGATGTTTTGGATGCTTTCACGGTCCTTAGCAGGTCCGAAACATCGGTCGGCAACTTGACTGGCTACGCTGAACTCTTGCAAAATCCAAACAAATGCAACTTTTACTTTAGATAACAAAAGTAGTTGGACACAAAAAGGCAATTTCAAACTAGTACCAAGCGGGCCCCTCTCTAATGGTAGGAGGTAGGCTTGTGCGAATATTCAATATTTTTGAATAGTTGAATGAATAATGCACCATTTGATATTCGCTTCGATTCAAATTTTGTTATTTGGAAATTTTGAAGTATTTGGCTCGAACTAATAGCCACATGCGGCAGAGAGAAGGCGCTTTCGGATGTTCCGGTTTTTGATTCAGTAATGCTTTTCCCAATCCAAACCAAGCCAGGAAAGCTCAGATCAAAGGTGTACGAAAGTCGAGAACGTGCAGATCTGAGTGATCAACAAACGCCTCCTCGGCAGTAAGTGGCTCATCGACATGCTGCCCATTCCTCTGAACTGGTCCCGGGCTTCTGCCTCCAAAGACAAACAACCAGTCCCCTACAATGCAGCAGCACTGGCGCCTCCTGGCGCAAGGGCCTTCCTTCCGAATCTTCACCTGGCTTCAGCACAAGGTCATGGGATCACATTTATGGACATCTCCAAAATGGCGCACGAGAAGCTCGTTGTAACCTCCAAAGATGTACAGTTGTCCCTTATACTCGAAGGCTGAATGACTTCGGCGACCCACAGGGGGCATGCCCTCAGCTGACAGATGCTCCCAGCAAGACGTGGCTGGGCATCTCGTCGGCGCGGTCGATTGTGTTTAGTGGGCGACTCTGTCTCTCTCGCGGCGGCATCTGATCAGTCCCAGCTGCCTTGGACCACTTCAGAGCACCATGGGGGACGTGTATGCGGCCAGCAATCCGATGCAGAACTTTTTATAGAAATTCCATCGGGAACCGAAGCTCGATGTTTTAAATGCAAAGCAGTCCTGAAGGCCCCGACAGGTATGACAACAACCCTAGCAACGCACTTAAAGAGACATCCGGACTTGCACACGGACTACCAAGAGAAGTGGGATGCACGCAAAAGGTCATCCAAGCTCAAGGGAGCAAGGCAAGTGGTTAACAGCCATCCACAGCTGACAGTTTCAAGCCAAAAATGATAGCTCGCTTCGTAGCTCGTGGTATGCACCCCTACAACATTGTCGAATAACCGGGTTTCCTTGACACGATGAAGTTCGCTATGCCGGATTATGCCGCGCTGTCTCGGACAATGTTCTTGAGAGCCATTATTCCAGACCTCTACGCATGACAAAGAAGCTCGGGGACATTTTTGCAAGCGGAGTGGAGTCGCTCTCAATCATAACTGATGGTTGGACATCACAGGCAAATGACAGCTACGTTTGTGTAACTTGTCACGTCATGGACAGGGACTTCGTGCAACACGTGCGTGCATTGGCTTGCACAGAGATGACAAAACTCTCAAACTGCAAAAAACCTGGAGCTATTTATCGCAGCTGTCATCGAGGAGTTGGAACTTCCAGCCCATGGTACTGTGCCGATCTTCGTTGTTAAAGATAATAAAAGGAACTTTAGCAGTTGCGCAATCGTCCTGGAGTGGTGTGCAGTGTTTCGGACACACCCTTCAGTTGTGTATCAATGATGCCAAAGGAGAAATGTCAGGGTTTTTGCAGCTCTGTGCTAAGGCCAGAGCAACTATGGCTAGATACAAACTAAGTGCCAAGGCCCGAGGGCGGCTTCAGGAAATTCAGAGAGACATGCAGCTGGATCCTCTCGAGGTTATAGAAGATGTCCCGACACGATGAAACAGTAAGCATGCCATGATGGCCAGGCTCGTGAAGCTCCGTACGGTCATCACTGTAGAACTTTCAGAATCTGACACAGTTCCAAACTTGAACGCAAGTGAGCGGAAGCTTATGAATGCAGCAGTGAAAGACTTGGAAGGCACTTGACCATGCCACAACTGAACTGCTTGGGGACAGCTATCCCACGCTGTCACAAGTCATTCCCCTGTTGCAGTGTACCGTGGTGATCCTAGCTGAACAAGTTTACAAAGATGATGAGGCAGCATTGCTTGCCTCAAGCCTTTTGCGTAGCATTAAGACGAGGTTCCGTGATACCAAGATGTCACGCCTTCCTACATTGGCAATGTTGGTCGATCCTAGATACAAAGTTGTCTGTTATGCTGAACGATCCGCAAACCAATGGGCGTTGACTCTACTCACAACGGCAGCAGGAGAGACTGTGTCAGTTGATCAACATGGTACCCATCAGGGGACTCTGTGTGGAGCACTTTTACACACTTCAGCTCGCATGCACATCAGTCAAGCCGTACAATCTCGGATGAGATTGCTGGGTACTTGAAGGCCCCCCTTCTTTCCCGGTCCGAAGACCCCCTTGTGTGGTGCAAAAACAAAGGCAGCCACCTTAACCCAACCCTGTTTGCAGCTGCCCTTAGCTACCGCATTTACTCGCATATATAACGCACCCCTGCACGTAACCCGCGCCCCTAACTTTGAACTCCACGGGAATAAAAACCCTTGCGTATAACCCGCATGTTTACCTGAAAAAAAAAAAAAAAAAGTGCTAGAAAGATACAGCTGCACGCTGGGTGATCATTTCGTTTTCAGAACATTTGTTCAAACGACCACCACCATGTCACTGCTTATTCGATTCACAATTGTCGCCGCTCTCACTGCTGCCATCCGAGGCTTCATGAATCATCGCCACTCTCAAAGACGTAGTCGTCCTCGGAACCATCCAAGCTGCTACTGATGGCACATTTCTGAAAGCTTTTATGCACCAAGTCGGCCGGTATCGCTTTCCACGCATCCACGATCCACTTCTCTGCTCCTCAATGAACTTGGCAAGCTGCATCTCGAGGTGGGGGTACGCGCCAGTCTTCGGACCACGAAACATTCGCCTGTCCCGGTTTGTTGTTTCAAGACAATTTTTTTTTTACTCCAGTCGCGAATGTACGACTCTTCGACGTCATGCTGTCCCGCAGCAGCTCTGCTGCCGATTTCTTCGGGAGTGGCTATAATCTTTATATTGAAGCAGAATTGACATCTGAGCTAGTTGGTTTGGTGTGTTGTTTGGTCTCCCTTGTCTGTTGTCCTAAGTGCGCGTTATATAATTTTTGAAAATCTTTATATTCTTTTTCGCTGAGAAACATTGCCGCCGAGTCTCACTCATGACGCCAAAACAAAGCAGACAAACAGTGCCTGACACTAGGCTTAACAACTCTGGCTGAAGAAAACGTGGCCAATGGCGTGGGGAAGAATAAATAGACTATGAATATGGATTTGGCTATGCCTTTCGTTGACCCCTCATCAGCTTGACAAGCGTCGATGACGATGGAGATGGCGGACTACACGGGGGAGGCCACTGCGCATTGCCGTGAAGCCCCCTCCCCCCCTCAAAGAAAAAAAATTTGCAGATAACCCGCACCGCCACTTTTAAACGAGTCTTTTCAAATTTTGGTGCAGGTTATACGTGAGTAAATATGCTATCTTTCGATACCAGCCACCCAGACAAGAAGTGAAAGGCTTTTTTCGACTGCAGGAGCAATTGTAAGCTGCAGAAGGGAGGATCTCAAACCCCAGCATGTGGAACAGCTAGTGTTTTTGCCCGAAAATTTGTAGATTTTCGTAAATAATCAAATTGCTTACTTTCCTTGAATAAATCCCAGACTGTAGCCCTCTGCCATTTTTTTTTATTTACTTGCTATTATTCGAAGTGTTCGCTTCGAACCAAAAACGCACTATTCGCACAAGCCTAGTAGGAGGCAGACTTCACTGCACCACTTAAGAGGCTGGTGGTGGCGTGACAAGTATTCATGTGATTGTTAGCATCTCTATCTCACATTGGTCAGCAGCGCCACAAAAGACACTGCAACATGGAGGATTGGTAGAAAGGTGCTCAGCAAGCGTTCGTGCTGCTCCTCCTGTCAACAGTGCCCTGGAAGCAGCAGCGTGGATGTTTGTAGCCCTGTAACTGCGCAACTAAAGTTGGCTGCCATGGAGGCCCTGAAAATAGCGATAGCTTTCATTATGATGTACAGTCTTCATGAGAAACAGCAATGATGCAGGGAAACCATCCTAGCTGGCATTTGGCCTGTGACTGCTCTGTGCCATGTTGGAAATCTAACCTGCCTGGAATCTGGCACTCTTTTTTGCACCTTCCAGAATCGCTGTGAGGTTCTTTAAAACTGTGCTAAAACTTCCAAAAAGGTCTTTCTCTGCTCTCTAGAAAAGGTCACCTGAGTTGCCATCCCTTATGCCTGTATGCCTTTCTGATGATATTTTATAGAATGAATTTTTTTCTATATCGAACTATTATATTTTTTGCCTGTCCACTATAATGAGCTTCCACTGTAGTAGTGGTTCACTATGGATAAAAAAAAGGAAGGTGCTGGCACTGTAACTGCTGAGCTCTGGGCTGGCTCCTGAATAATGGCCAGCAGGGGGAGGGATATGAAAGGAATAAGGAACAAGGCATAAAGAGGAGAGAGGTGCGTGAAAGAAAAGGAGTTCTTTACAGGGCTACATACAACGTGTTCAAGTATGGTGCAGCAGCTGGGACATCATGCCTGACTGCTCAACGAAAGTGCTAAGGCTGGTCAACATCTTATTGTGGGCATGGACACTGCTAAAAGGCCACAACAGTGCTCTGATGCTGTCTAGCAGACGTGCAATGGCTCTGTAGGTTGCAAGGAATTTGCAATGGGATGACACGAATGCATTGTAGCGACACAAGAGAGGGTAGACTATCACTTCACCCTTCATATTCTGTCATATAACCATTCCACGCGCATTTTCCCTCCTCTACCTCTGTGATGCTTTCAATGTTATATGATCGGCTCAACTTGTCATATTATCTTGGGAGGAATCAGTGCTCTTGCTTTATGACCAGGCACAGCTTAAAAAAAAAAATGAGGCAACAATGGAAATTGTTGATGCATAAGTGTGCAATGCTCACAAACCCTGCTGAAGCCTATCCCCGTCAAAGAACCAGACAGTGTAATGTGAACGTATTTTGAGCAGCACAGCACGTGAAGAGCTTTCACCTCCATGACAAGTTGATGTGCTCGGGCCACCAGAGTGAGACCATTACTGTGGTTGAAGGTCTCAGAGATATCCTGCCCGAAGGTGTAGCCAGCACCTCGGGGGGAGATCCCCCAGCCACCACGGTCATCCGGATCCGACCACAGCAGGTCACACATGGGTCCCTGAAAATTGTATAACGCAATCATTAGCACCACGAGACCCTTCACACACAAGGTAAAGTCATTTTCCAATAAGTAAAAGATACCACTCCTACGCTGGTTCACCTTTCAGTGGTTTCAATTTCATGCAAAGTTTTCCTCGCAGCTACAGCTGAGGTTTCCTGTAGAGATTTAATTTTAAGAGAAGTCGAGCCCATTTAAAGAATACTAAGCGAGAATAAAAGCAACATAATGATCTCAATATGCATTCAGGTACTGGAGCAAAGTTTCAGAAGAATGAATGACTGCAGATGTGAAAATCAGTTACATTAGACGCAGAGGTGTTTCAAACATGAGTGTAGAAGCTCGTTATTTGGCCACTGTCTTGACTGCAGATGCAACATCTAAAAAAATCCAACAGCCCTCGTCCTCCATGTAATACACTTGAAGAGGTAGACTGAATAAACTCTTTCCTTACTGCTAAAAAATGACCGATTTTGAGTGTTTTAAATTATTTCTTCAAGAAGTGCTAAATGCACTGCGCATTGCAAGAATGCTTGGAACATGTAGATCGAGTTGACGCGGTAAAAAGACAAGTTCAGATTCCTCTTTAGTGCACCTTTAAAGGGACACTGAGGAGCAATTGAACTTGGCTTGTATCAATAGAATACCAGCTCCTGATCACAAAAACGCCACTCTTACTGAAAACAAAGCTCTTGTAACGCCACTCTTACTGAAAACAAAGCTCTTGTAAGGTAGAAAATAGCAAGAAACAAAATACAGGTATCGCCGCCACAGGCCAATCTCGCAAGTACAGGCGTGGTGACGTCATAGGACAAGAGACGCCACCTTGGAAGAATTTTCCTTACCCCATGAACGCCACGAATCTCTGAGGCTGACAAAGGAAGATTGCATGGTTCAATATTGAAGTAAGTTTTGCTTTAAAACTGATAGTGCACTTTTATCACACAAAGAAGACAGACAAAAGACAACCTGAATGTTGGAAGCAAAGAAAACCGATGCTTGGCGGCGCCACAGGCGGCCAGGAGAGTTTCGATTTGTTATGGCGCTTTGCGTCTATGAGCTTTGCGTGCCCCGTGGTTTTGTTTTTGACGCGCCTCGATTTACAAGCGCCGAACAGCAGAGGAACTCCAAGTGCCGCTTCAAGTGCTAGTTAACCTTTGAAGGAGCCTGTTAAAGCTTGTCAAATGATCGCCACGGTCGATGAAAAACTATGATGGCACGATGGCCGATGATCGTACAAGGCAGTTGGCAGTATAAAGAGCACTTGTGTCTTCGCATGCTTGCCCGGCGAAACCTTCCCGGCTGTGCCAGTCAACTTCAAACTACTTAACGGAAATCACCTATTAGGGGCGGGAGACAGGGTACAAGGCAGTTAAGAAAAATTGCTGATGGCCTAGCTCTGTTAGGCCAGGATATACGTAGCGAAAGCGCGGATACTTCTGCATCGGAGGACTGCATTCACTAGATGCGCCTTTATTCGTGGTTAAAGCTTGAGCCGTCGTGGTGGAGTGGTAGCGTCTCCGAGCCTCGGCACAGGTTTCTTTTTTTTCTTATTAAGTGAGTGTGCGGGGAGTTTCAGTGGCTCCCATAGATGCCACCACCAAATACGTTGGTTAGCAGTTAAGCGCAGGCTCTGTTAAGGCGCGTTTATACTCCAGTGTAACGCGCACGCACGCTGCACGGCGACGTTACGGCAGCCAAAGCGAGACCCTCTATACTCCAACTACGCTTGATCGCAGACGCGCTCGGCGGCTTCGGCACACTCTAACCGCACTGGCGGAGTCTTGGAGCATGTCTCTATTTCGCGCCGAGTGCGCTAGCCCAGCCAGACCGGCTTGGCGGCGAGATGCGCGTTGTGACATCATTCAAAAGCTTCGGCAGTTGGGCGGAGCTTTTCTCTTCGAGCTCTCGGCTAATTTAATCCATTCACAGTACATGCAAGTGGGCGAGAGAGTTCGATCCAGTGGACCCCGTACCTCCGGAAACACGCCGAACCCGTTGAAGCGTCGTGCGTCGGCTTTACCTTCAAGCCGCCAACTTTAACCCTTTGCGGTCCGTTGCCGGGCAGGGCCCGACAACGCTACACGGCCGTAGCGGTCCGCTGTCGGGCAACGCCCGACAAGGGTGTTCGCCGGTTAAATTTCGCGGTTTTTCTCACCACGAATCGTGCGCATTTTTGTGTACATAATGCGCCATCTCTCGAGGGAGAAGTAAATTTTGTTTCTTGAAGTTTACTTTTTTTTGCACTCGGGCGCAGCACAATGTTCTGGATACTAGAGCCGCCAGAGCGTTCTCACTTGAGCACGGAACGCACGTTGGCGCGGTTCGTTGACAAGCATGGCAACGTTTTCACCGCGTGCGTTTTACGGTGGTGCATTTAGCGAAAGCGAAGACGACTTCAGTGAGGAAGAGAATTACGTGCCTCCATCGGACAGTGATGACAGTTCTTCCACTGAAGCGAGTGACGATGACGACGGCGGCGGTGGAGACAGCACCTCTGTTGACACACAAGGCAACAGTGCGCGACCACGTGCTGCGGACTGGAAGGTGTACGCGGATAATATGCCCGATTTCACACAATTTCCCTTCACTGTCCCGAACCCAGGATCACAAGTAAGCACTTGTAATCTCAACTCTGAGCTGGAATATTTTCAGCTGTTTTTTACAGACGAGCTGATGGACAATATTGTGCGCGAAACAAACCGCTATGCGCGTGAAAAGATTTCGAGTGCCGGTGAGCTTCCAAAGGACTCAATTTGGAAGGACCGGGAAGACGTGACCTTGACAGAATTCAAGGCTTTTCTTGGTGTAATCATAAACATGGCCTTGAATCCAAAACCAGAACTGAAGGAGTATTTTAGCCAAGATATTGTCAACAAGATGCCTTTCTTCCCGCACGTTTTCTGCCGGAAAAGATTTCTGCAAATGTTTTGGATGTTGCACGTTGCCCCGTGCCATGATGCCTCTTCAGGTCGGCCGGCAACATGTGGAAGCAAGATCAGGGACGTCGTGCATTACATCGACGCGAAATGCAGAGAGCATTTTCCGAGCCGGCCCCAAAATTTGCATCGATGAGAGCACTGTTGGCTTCAAGGGCCATGTCTCGTTCAAATGCTACAATCCACAGAAGCTAACCAAATGGGGCATGCGTGTTTACGCACTTGCCGACTGCCAAACAGGGTACATTTCGGCAATCGAGCCCTACTACGGCAGCACAACAACTGACAGTCTCGGCCGTCCCGAGCTGCCCTTCACCTGCAGGATTGTTCTTCACTTGCTCCAGAAAGTGCAGCAAGCTACGCCGGGGAGTGGCTACCACCTCTACACAGACAGATTTTACACTTCTCCATTGCTTGCCGAGGAGTTCCTTCTACAGAGAGTACAATTGACTGGTACCGTGATGCCAAATCGCAAGCAAATGCCACAGCAGGTCAAGAAAAAACTGAAAAAGGTCGAAGTGGCAGCTTTCAGAAAAGGACGCTCCTACATGGTGCTTTCGTGGCGAGACAAGCGTCAAGTGACGATGCTCAGTTCTGCCCACAATGTATCTCTCAAAGAAATGACAAGGACACAAGCAGGTGGAAAGAAAGTGACGTTGAAGAAACCAGCGGTCATATGTGACTACACAGAACACATGGGTGCAGTTGACCGTGCGGACCATTACTGCGCCAGCTATGCATTTTGTCGAAAGACAATGAAATGGTGGCGAAAGCTTTTTTTTTGGCTTTTGGATGTTTCCATCGTAAATAGCTTTATTTTGAGGCGCACACAGCTGCAGAATCGTGGTGAGAAAGAACAGCGACACCTGCAGTACCGCCGCAACCTCATCCAAAAGCTGGTGGGTGACGTGAGGGCTAGAGCCAAAAAGCGCGGCCCGTCTGCGCGGAAGGAGTGCGAGGAAAGGCTAGATGGGAAGAGCCATTTCATATACAAGCTGCCAGGCCGAAGCAGCAAGGACTGTGCAGTTTGTAGCGATAGAAAAACAAGCAGAGGCCGGAGGGAAACTGTGTTTTTCTGTAAAACCTGCAGTAACAACCCTGGCCTGCACCCAGGAGAATGTTTCGAGCGCTATCACACGCTTCCGAAATATCGGTAGAGAAGTTGCCAGCAAAATGCAATAGAAAAAATAAATATCCTTTGAGTTTTTCTTTCACAGTTTGTGTTTTTCTTTGCGGCGCCACAAACTGGCAAAATAGTTTCGGACCGCAAAGGGTTAAAACATGAGTGCCCTTGAGCACCCATCCGTTTTTTTTGTGGCAAAAAAAATAAATAACCTGGCTCTTACAACCGTGGGAGACCTTGACGCCACCTGCTGCACCGCGCAACAGCGCCGTTCAAGGAATCACAATCCATTGGCCCCAAAGCCCCGGCCAGTCTACGACGGGCGTGCCGCGCCAACCTTGTCCTCGCCCCTCGCGACTCCCCGCACTTGGGTTATGATATTTAATTTGCAACGGCTGCTCACGGCGGAAGGGGGAAACGCCCCTCCAACGCCTAACCTAACCGTGCTCCCTCAAAAGCATTGCACGCTCTGTGGGGCTGAGGTCGCTGAAATGCAGGCCGGAGTTTTTGCGAGAACTTCGTTGTCGGGTTCGGGAACGGGATCCATCGTAACGCTGGCAAGATGCCGGTACAAACATAAACGAAGCGACGGTAGTGATCCCCGATAGGTGCCTGCAACGTGCGGTGGCGGTAGCCTTCATTTCGGCTGCTGCTAGACCACACCGCAAGCCGCCAGAAATCACGGAGTCTGCGTTAACGTCACGTTTCACGTCACTCCATCCTATGATGTCATAAGAGTGCCCCGAGTTTGAATCGGAGCGGCGGGAAAAACTTTTTAAACTTCGAATCCCAATTTCCTTGAAATAAATGCATCTTTCGCTCCCGGACAAGCGGCAACAAAGCTATGAAATGCCGAACTATCAGATTTTGCTAACAAAAAAATTTGATAGCGTTCTCCTCACTGTCCCTTTAATGAAGTCATAGCTATGAAATCTTCAGAGAACATGTATTTTTGCATGCTGATCCCAAATCCAAGTCCTGTGTACTAATGTGTTAAGTAACTTTTTGCCGATAACTTTCAAGAAGTTTTGCTGCAAGCAACTTGCTAAAATGCATGCCATTGGTTTCTTTTGACATCAAGGAATGCAATAAGGGTGAATGAGACTTCGATTGGGGCAGTACTTTGCACTTATTCTGATGTCTAAAGTCATAGCCGAATATCTAAACTTTCTAGCTATCAGAGGATAAAAGCCCGCATTCCCCACTACAGTAACGCTCTGAAATGCCAAGAGGTGATTGGTGGGACCTCACCTCATGGGGGACCTCTTGCAGCCTGTCCAATGCCCGGATGTGGTCCAAGGTGTCAATGGAAGGGGAGAGGCCTCCATGGAGGCAAAAGATCTGGCCGTCAACCAGCGCTGTCAGCGGCAGGTAGTCAAAGAGGTCCGTGAAGTACTTCCACACGTTGGCATTGCCATACTTGCGCAAGCACTCATCATAGAAGCCGTACACTTGCGTGATCTGCCGACTTTCGTGGTTGCCCCGCAAGATGGTGATCCGTTCCCGATACCGCACCTAGTTAGAGCCACAATGGGCAATGCGTAAGCAACCATCAACATCAGGTCAACGGAGCACTAAGCCCCTCGTGCACGCATGAAAAATGTATAGAGTACAATGCTGCTGCATTTAAGCAGATGCAGCAGCATTGTAACCTCTGATAAAAGTTCTCTGGTCAAAATACTAACATGATGCTCACCTTGAGTGCAACGAGTAGGGAAACTGTCTCAACTGAATAGTAGCCCCGGTCCACATAGTCCCCCATGAAAAGGTAGTTGGTATCCGGGGACTTGCCCCCAATGCGGAACAACTCCATAAGGTCGTGGAACTGGCCGTGCACATCTCCACACACTGTTACAGGGCATTTTACCTCCTGGACATTGGACTCCTTGGCAAGAATCTCCTTTGCCTGCATCAGGAGAGGCACCAGACAAAAAATGCAGTTCAAGCTATCGCATACATTATGGGCATTTATGTTGGTATTTTTAGCACAGCGAGGCATTGGAATCACCACTAATATGCTACAGCAGGCGCTTTACACACAGCCCTCCTGGCCACTGCCATGACCAACTGATGACAATGTTGCAAAAATACTATGTGACAATAAGAGCTAAACATCCTCAGCCGGCAAAATGTACAGCTAGTTTGAGTGGTCCCTTACGCCTGGCGGCATTCTTTACAAGTAACCACAATGTACCAATGAAAAGGCAACCTGCCAAACAATCACCTGCGGTACATATGTCAGTATGGAACTGCTCAAAAAACCACAAAGCATCTCACAGGGCAACTAGTTTGGCAGTATAAATATTCCAGGCAAAGCATATTTTGATCACTCATTAACTGCCATCCACATTTCATACCCCTGGATTTGATGCCCAGAATGAACGAGACTCCCTTATCTGCAGTGGACGGTCAAACATAAAAAGTACTATTCATACTATGCTCTCAAGCCACACGAGTAATTTGACACAGCTGTGTCTGCTTCAGTGTGTGCTCGTATGGTGTGAGCAAACATGACTGCAAGTAAGAGGCTCTTCTTATGTGTGAACCACGAGCAGGTGTGCAGTGCTGCCACAATGGTGGGGTTCACCCTATGCTTGCTTCTGCCATAAATGTTTGCTGCTGACAGCCCTGTCCTGCGACGGGTTCCAAGAATTATGCTCATCTGAGCAAGCAATTAACTAAGTGTTGCCACTTCCTCTTCTCGCCATACAGCAGGAAGCATTAGTGAAATGAGAGATTTTAAAGCAAATAATTGCAAATAATAATATCAATATGAGCTTAGCTAAAAAAGAGCCGATTCTGCGGCAGCGATCGAATATCGAGCGTTAACATAGGTCGAGCATTAACACCTAACATAGGTCGCCGGTTTGAATTTCTGCTGCGAGCTAGACTAACTTAACTAGTAAGTTTATGCTGTATGAAACGTGAAATCGTATGCCCCCACCCCGAACACTCTGCGACAAACGGTTGAGCTGCAATGTTCACTTGAAGATTCGTAAAGATGTGGAACTGAGGGTACATAGATTGCCGGTTCGAATCCCTGCAGAGAGCTCGGCTGTAACTTAACTAGTAATTTTATGCTGTATGAAACACTTAATCGTATGACACCATCTGGAACACAAATTTTACATGAATGTCGGGACTAAATGGCCCTACTGACGCCTGCCAGACAGGGATATATATACCAGATCGACATAGTTTAGCTTCGAGTTGTGCTTAGGCATCATGCTGCCGCCTGTTATTTTATTCCATTATGTAACCACCTCGGTTGCCATCACAAAAATTGGGCTACGATTTATAACGCATAACACTGAGACCCGAAACGCGAGAAGTAGAACTTAATGCTCTAAAACCAATACTACGACACCTGTGCAACCTTGCGCTACGCTCACTACTCCATAATTAGGCTTCAAGTACGTGCAAGATGGTCCCAAACGCTCAAAACTTTCCGGCAAGAAGCTGCAGCAAAGGCATGCAGCTACTTTCAACAAATTTGAAATGTCTGAAAATGGCTTTTAAACACAATTTGGGCAGAGCATGAAAGCAGGAAAGAGGATGTGACAAATTGGAGAAATCGCAAGTGTAGAAAGCTGACTGTTACTGCCATGGCTGCAGGTGCTATAAGATGCTAATTGCCCATGAAAAACAACAGCATTAAAATGTAAAGATGACAACCTATCGGGAGACAATGTAAGCAGCTGTGCATGCTCTAGGCTTTTTCCAAGGACCTTAGTGCAATGACTGCATTTTACTAGCAAAATATCCTGATATTTTTATTCACAAGACACCACATAGCTTTTTATTCAGCTTCACCAACACATGCAATAAATAATGCATGGATGATAAATGATATGGCGTTTGTATGAACTTGCAGGGTAGTACCATGAGGCATGAAGGAGAATCAGTTCTGGTTGCAGCACATTTTTTTTAAGGGAGGTGGGGGGTGTTCTTCCTGTGGCAGCCACCTTCAGCCCTCCCTAACCAGAGAGGGAGATTTCCCTCTCTCGACCTTGCCACCTGCCAACCATGGCAGCAGGTGGTTCCTTCGTGTACAGTACTCACGGATTGAAATAGGACATTCGGAGCGCGTGGCCGTCGCTTCATGGAGTGCCGCCCGTAGACGCTCATGAAACCAAGGTGGTGCATTGTGGTATGGCGCGAGAGGGAGAACATCTACAAAGCAGAATTGTTCCTTCCAGTAGCCAATGAGCCGGCCTGTGGTTTACCACATGCTGCGTGGCACTGCAAGGTTAGCGCTCCGAATGTCCTATTTCAATCCGTGAGTACTGTACACAACCTTACATAACAATAGGGCTTCTAATGCTACCACAAAAAATATGAGCAAGCCACTGTTGAACCACTGCTTGATCACCATCTCTGTATGTTTTAATGAGCGATATATACTCTTGAAACTCTGTCAACAAAATCGTTATGGCTGCACTCAAGACCGGCAAACTTATGACAGTTGCATGTTTCACCAGCTACTAACCAAAATTCAAGCAATCCCTGCTTCCTTTTTGTGGGGACGTGCTTCCAAGAGTGTGGCTACCTTGAATAGTGTTTTCTCAATCGTGCATGAAACACACAATTTGCACAGTGCACACCACAGGTGCCAAACGACAATAGTCCAGTGTCAGCAGAATCAGCCCACAACCCCCCAGCAAGGAGACACACCCAAAAACTAAATTTTGCCACTCATAAGCTATTATTTCTATTGTATCACACTAATTTCAAGAAAAAAAAAACATGAAAGATAACCATTATGGCAAAAACAACCATTACAATGTAAATGGTCTCCAAAATGTGTTGAGCTGTATGTGTTCATGTGCAATGTGTTTTAAAGCTACGACAGCTTAAAACATTTTAAGAACCATTGAAATTTAGCGTAGAAGACCTAAAAGCATTACTGTACAGGTGACTTTGATGCCCAACAAATTACACTTTCTTCTAGATAAAGCCAAATTCAATTCATCTTACAGAATAGTCAGCACTAATATTTGAGATTACTGATAATGAACAAATAATACTAAAAACAGGGCAGAAAAAAAGGGGGGAGGGGCGGGGGCAAGTTGAAACTTGGTCCAGTAAAGTAGTAGTTACCGGCTTTTTAACAGCCATATTCAAGGCACTGAACCAAGGCCCAATAATTTACAATTCTTTCATGAAAATTTCACTGCTCAGCTGGTTAAGGAAACTGCCCTACACGCACTTTCAGTTGCTGCTAGCCATGAGGCATCATGGGCTTGCCCAACTGACATGAATATACTTTGTTGTTTTTTTTGTGAACACGGCTGAGTATTAAATATGTCTTTTCTTCCTTGATATTTTTCCTCATTAAAAATACATTCAGACAAAGACTGATAACAAGCATTTTAATTCCAATCCCTTCAGCCACAGAACCAAACCAGCCCGCTCCACAGCACTCCCCTAAAGACCTGCATTGAACCACCCTTGCTGTGATGTCGGCTGCAAGGTAGATTCGCCTGCATAGACAGCTGGACCATTGTTTTCTTGGTAGGCGCAGAGCACAGTTGCGCTAAGTCATGTGTCACTGAACAGTGAGAGCCCAAACAGTGAAAGCTCTCCAATACGGTGCAGTCAAGCTTTAGTTTTGGGTTCATGGTTAGCTACTACTTATGACAGTGCTGTCAGCATCGAGCAGGTCTTCGGTCAATGTGCTTGTACAGAGCAAAGTTTGGCAAGAGCCAACCTGTCGATCACATGGTTCAGCACTTGTCTTCACTAAGCTGGAAGTTGGCAACACTTGCATCACGTGATAATGTGGTGCTTGCTAGGCGAAGCACAGTCCCAGCCGTGGAAATGTACAAGTTGAGAAGAAAAGCCGAGAGATGACAGCAAGGTAATTTTTAACCAGTAATTAGACATAAGCAAGGTCTGCAGTGAAGCTCCGTCCACAAACATGACTACATATACTTTCTTCACGCCAAGGAAAGTCTGTTGTTGAAGCTTTTCTTACTAAAACAAAAAGCTAGTCAGAAGACCAAATTGTCAATACAAGAATTTTAATTTTGTTTACTGTGGTGATTGGTTAGCAGGACAATACAGCACCATTCAGGCCAAGAGGTGCTGCCAACTGCCTCCCTTTTTAAAAGTTGTATCGTACTATGGTACAGCTTTTCAAATTGTGGCCTCCATGCCCAAATCATCCAGCCTGGCATGACAGAAACCTCAGGAGGGGCACTGTAGGCTATTATGCGTTAACACAAGAAATACACATTTGCCATTCATTCTAAACTACTTACTAATATGACCATGGGTGAGAGAAAATGACTGCATTAAGGCGTACAACTTATTTTACACTGACTGCTATGACAGCCTTCCTCCAAGGGCCCAGATAAACGACATGGGCCCTGACCATATACAAACACTGCAATGAAATGCAGGAGCAGGGCACCCCTTTTGCGCTAAAACAGGTCAGCGGACTTGCATGATCAAGACTAGGGGCAAACTTGTTGACGGAGGCCGTATATAGAAAAAAGCAAAAGCAACTAAGTCGACAGCTACTCATTGCGAGCTACCATGGCTTAACCACTGTTTCACACGTCGCCGCACAAGGTACAAAAGAAAAACTCGTCCGAAAGGTTTAAAATACAAGAAACATTAGGAATGCTCGAAACATACACCAAACGGCCCCATGGCCCTGGTTACTCTCAGCACCTTTATCATGTGTCAGCTACTTTTGGACAGAAATTTAACTACTTGATTTGGCAACACTGAAGTGTCAACTTAGCCCATTCATGAATGGTCAAATTCATTCATGGCATCCTCGAACGTGACACCACATTGCAGTAGTACATACACAATCACCTCGACCTTAATACACAATCACCTCGACTTTATTCGCACACGCGCCTCACAAAATACTCAATTTTCAAAGTAAAACGCGCTCCAACAAGCGCGATCACAGGGGCGCGAGAGCATTCCGCATCCGATGCGTGCAAGGGCAACACTTTCAGCGGCCATGGAACGTCGGCTTCCAGTCCCGGCACAGAGGACGTACGGAGATGTTAAACTTTATTACAACGCCCGGTTATCGACGATTCTCCCAGAGCCGAGAAGAACGTCAGTTTATGAAGCCAGCATGAGCTTTCGTCCCCAACGCAAGCCGCACACGTAGGAACGACAAACATCCGTAATTCCCGTCTCCGCGTACCATCAATGCCGCCCACAACTAACTCGGTGGCAAGACACCGTATGAAAGCTCATTGAACACGTACACATGGCACGTCAAGTGCTGATAGTAAAATTCCGACTCGAACGGCAGCCAAAGGAGGTGTAAACTACACCTACGGCAAACAAGCCACACGCAGCCCGTCCCTTCCGCCTCGCTTAGGCCCTATCATTTTGGCACAGCTCGTTTTTTTAGATCGGCCGTGATCCCAAACAGCACGACCTAAGACGACGACATTTCACTCTACCTTGCCATCTTTAAAGGTCACACAAGAACTCACTTCCACCAAGACACAAAGAAAGCCGGACTTGGCGTCGCTTCGCCCAGCGTAGGGCAATCATGAGATGCACGAGATCGGGCAAGATCGCTAAGATGAGCGCAACAGAAACGCAGATCCCATACCGGCCATGAAGTATAAACCTCCCTTTAACGTTCTAGAGCCGTAAACGAAACTGAACTGAATATACGGCGTGTACTTACCTTATCACACAGCGTCTTCACTTGGTTTTCTGTCAACTGTTTGCACTCATTGAGCTGTTCAATCCAAGCGTCCAGCTCCTTTAACGCTGCCTTATCTTCTATAGACATTTTAAAAAAATATACCTGAAATTGAACCACTATATCTATGCGTTTTCGTCGTTTTCCCGTAAACGATCAGAAAGTAACACACAATTATTACTTATCCTGCACCACCGGCCAGGACCGCTTCAAAATGGCTGTCGAAACAAGAAAAACAAGAGCGCTGCAGCTTCTTAAAAAATAATTATATATTTATGCTCAAAAAGTTTCACTTCAAATATAATCTAAAAAAATTATAAAGTATTTTTTTGCGTAGTAAAATGATAAATTTATTTTGCCATATTTCAGTCGTGATTCCGGGAGTGCGGTCCTTTCTCGCTCTGTGGTGGAAGCCGAGGAGTAGGAACTTCTTACTGGGGTTCTGAAATCCGTCGTCATCACCTTACGGGAGCAACTTTTTAAAAATGTCTGAGCAGTTGGAGTTGAAGGGAGCCCTTAGGGGTCACAATGGCTGGGTAACTCGAATTGCAACAAACCCGAAATTTCCTGAGACGGTGCTGTCCGCGTCGCGGGGTACGTATGACGCCATGCCATTTCTGTTCAGGTGCCGGTGCTGCATGATATGGTTGCAACCTAAAAGACAATAGACCGCACGTTTGTGATAATTTTAAAGCAAAGCAATAAGAACATGTTTGCTTCAGGTTGCTCGCGGTAATATATTTGTGGTCTACTTGCTTGTTGGCTGCAGACCAAAGACTGATAGTGCGTAATGATTGCAACGTGTTCGCAGACAAGACGCTTATTCTGTGGGAGCTCACCAAAGATGAGACGAGCTACGGTATTCCGAAGAGGCGCCTCAAGGGACACGGTCACTTTGTGACCGATGTCGTGATGTCGTCGGACGGCCAGTATGCTTTGTCGTGTTCGTGGGACAAGACGCTGCGGCTGTGGGATTTGATCGTGTAAGTGGATCGGTTTGACCCTCGGAATGTGGACTCCGATGCCTTGGCGTTTCATGTTTCGTGTCGCGGTTTCCGTGCTGGTCTGTAGCAACGTCTGTCATTGGAGGGCTTCATGCTTTTCCCGAACGTTCAGCTGTGATTGAGATCTTGAATCGTTTTGCATCGAGGAATTGAATTCGATTTCGCGGAATAGTCGTAGGCACTTATGCCTTGTGGGCACGCGCAAAAGCAAGTGAGCAAAGCGACGGCGACGAGCAGGGCCGTCGCTGTCGCTTGCCATGGCGCCCAGCACTGCTGGACACGAGTTGCATACTTCGGTACAATACTAGAGGGCCATCTGGCGCTTTAGTGCGGGAGCCTGAGATGACTTGTTACGTCCTTATTGCTTCAGATTTGTTCCTGGGCAATTTCGTTGCCTTCTCACACCAGTGTTTGCATGTTTTACTTGGGCTTAATAACGAGTTACTGGGATGGAAAGCTGGCTAGTTTGATGGTATTTAATAACGAGTTACTGGGATGGAAAGCTGGCTAGTTTGATGGCATTCAAATTAAATAAGCGCAAAAGCACAATTGCACTAAAATCGGCGTGTTTTCCAGTTGTGTTTTGTACAGAGATGTTGCTGCGCTTTTGCAGCTTTACTGGTGTAGTAATCCTGGGCGACGTTTTTTTTTAAGCAGGGAGATGTCCTAAAAGTCTCGTAAGCTGTCCTGTGCTTAAGAAAGGCTTAGTTCCTTGGTTGATATGTGCATATGCTGGCAAATTGTCCCACGCTAAAAAGCGTAAACTTACAGGGGGTTTGAATTTTACTCATTAATACGCACATATTTCCCGTGATTCCCGTTTTCGTTGAATCTGCATTGGCTGCTCATGTTGAATGGTATTGTCAAACAGTGTAAATGTTGGCGGTGACCTAGCAATGGCTGTCTTTGGATAGCATGTGATTGTATTTATCCTTCCAGCCAATGGCGTCTGCTGGCCGTCATGGTTAATCCCTGCTACTGTAGGTTCTGAATCCCTTTGCACCTGCTGTTGAGACTTTGAAGGCGCTGGCACATGTGATTGGATTAACCGTGACGTCGTGACAATTAGTACACACTATTTGCTGGAGGGGGCAGTTGCTGCTGCGTTTGAGTTGTATCAGACTATTCCTGCACGGCAGAGTGCAGCACGATTGTAATAGTGGAGCGTTTGCCACGTTCAAAACTCTGTGCACACATCAATGATTGCTACGAAATGCTGCAGGCAGAGAGTCTGTCGACTTTGTGTGTGCAGTTGCGAACACTATAATTGGACCACGCTTCAATGGTCACTCTTCTGGCATGTTACCTAGCAAGAATGAATGGTTGTTTGATATTTGCACTAGTAAATGCTGCTTGTGCAGTTGCGGATAAAGGCAGCAAACCCCTCTATTCCTGTTGTGAAACACGAGGTAAGATTTTGAACACGGAAGCGTGGTCATTGTTCTCTCCTCAACTTTACGTGAAGCATTCTCTGAGAGCACTCAAGGACAACAGAGACAAATGCCATTTGTTCCGTGGTGTCTCATGCACAGGAGCATGTAGCAGGGGTGCATTTTATATGGTACAATGACTGCATGACTACTGCAACTTCCTGTGCATGACTGCATAAAATAGCCACTAGAATAGCTGATGGGTCGAGACAGCAGTGACCCTTTTTTATGACGTTACTGCCTGGAAATTAGTGTGGGGACAAAGTGCTTTCAGGCACCCTTTTACGGCCTTCTTGTGGGCTTTCCCTCATTTGCTGGGTATACATGGCATGTCTCCCCACTGCTCTGTGATTATGCATGTATTAGCTGATGACTGGCAGTGATATCAGCATTTCAATGAGAGCAGTACGAAAGTCTCATTTGCTGTTTTACGCCTGCTGCGAGGCGCCTCTGAAAGGCATGAAATTCTTTGCAGTGGACGTACAACTCGTCGCTTTGAAGACCACCACAAGGATGTCCTGAGTGTGGCGTTCTCTGCTGACAACCGCCAGATTGTTTCTGGCTCTCGGGACAAGTCCATCAAGCTGTGGAACACGCTGGCACAGTGCAAGTACACTATTGTACGTGATGCATTGTGGTATACTAGATTTATGTAGCTGTGAAGAATAGTGTACATATTTTGCACTATTCTTTTCAGTAACGGTTTTGTATGTTTGATAACTATTACATAAGAAGTGCTTTCGGCACATAGAGTACACTGTAAGAAACCTGCCACACTTCATCCTGTTGCTAGTGGACCTTGTTATAACGTTAACAGCGTTTTGGGCTGGTAGAGCCCATGATAGAGCAATGGCACTACATTCTCTAATAATGTCTGACCCATTTGTGTTTGATGGTCTGAATTTTGTCTGTGCTCTTTTTGCATAGACTCCAGTCTTCTGCTGTCATACTGCGTAAACAAAATTTGAGCTTAGGCATTCTTTTTATTGTGAGCTGACATACAGCAGTGCTTTTCTTTAACCATTTTTTGTGGCTACACAGTTTTGAAATGGCTGCCGTGTTGGAGCGCGAACCATTAGGCTGGTGGTATGTGGTTGCAGAGAGTGGTCTGCAGTTTAATATTATTTCGTGTGTTCATGATCAACTTAATTTGTGAAGGCACTGTCACAGGAAGCATGGTAGGTAGTATTTTTTGTCACTGCTAGAAGAAAATGTCATGGCTGCAGGAGAGATTCTGTTATGGTAGTTGTACTGTTGCAAAAAAAAATACTTCCACTCAGGTTGGGGCTAGGGGCGATAAGTGAAGTGTAGGTTTTTGCCGTGCCCTTGGTCTGCAACGTGGTAGCCACAATGATGTCGATGCAAGCCCTTACGAGTCTTGCTTGGGGTCAGTACAGTGCTTTAGTTACTGCTCTTACTGTTACTGCTGGTTGCACGCATCATGCTTACGCTTCGTCATAATTGGCCTTTCACAATAGTTTTTAATTGCAGATAATTTCCTACACTGCAAGAATCTGGTCAGAGAGGTAATAGTTTGAGGCATTGGAACATGCTGGCTTATATTCTTTTCGTTGACTGTGCCTGCTGCTGGTGGTTGTTTCCATCAGTTGCTGTACTGTAATATCATGGGGCACCAAATTTAGGGATGAATAAGGGATGCTTAAGCCACACTTACTGTTGACTTGCAGTTGATTTTTCATGCAAACAGATTCATGTATGCAGCTAATATTGAAGCACAATTCGGCTGCATTATTCTTGCATCTGCGTTCGAAGCTTTTTGGCTTGCAGAGGATTCTATTAGTTTCTGCAGTGTGTGAAAAGTTTGGTGCCTTTTCTTCCTTTCAGGCCTTTACATGATACAAATCTTTAGTACTAGTGAAGTGTCCTTGGAGCCCAGAACCTGTGATTTACCTAGTTCAGTAGTTTCTTTTCTTTGCATTTATCTAAATCTAAATTCAGAGGTTTTCTCTGAAGGAAAATGTAGCATGGCGCGGTGCAATGAAACTGCCTTATCGGTGTGGATACGAAGCTAAATTTGTTCAAGGATTGTAATGCATTGATTGAAGGTTATAATTTTCATAGTGATTCCTATTAGTGTGTGCTGCAAAACTGTTTTGCGGTCCTGGAGTTTGTTTCTCTTGGTCTGGCTGCCATGCTTGTGTACGTGGCAGGCAAGCTCTGGCATTGTATGCGTGCTTTCTTTGCGAGTTGCATTTATATTGCAGGTCGAGATTTGGCTGGTAACAGCCATGCACAACAGTTTTATTGTAAACACTGTTGGATTGTTTATGGCCACTCCAGCCAGTTGTGAAATTTGCTGAAGATATGCGGTTAATTGAGTTCATCCCAGTTCCGAAAAATGTAACTGCAGGACAGTGCTCGAAAGAGAAGTGGCATTGGTTAATGCGCACTGCATGACTCGTGGAACCTTTATCTCTATGGAACCTTTATTCTTGAGCTGTGCTGTGTACATGAGCTTGTACGTTGTAGTTCAGATTTTAGTTTTGGGGCAGTCTGCATACTTTTTGGATGAGTTGCATCTTGACTGCATGTAGGGTGACCACTTCGCACATCCGTTTTACTTCCTGCTGGAGTGGTGGCCATCTAGGCAGAAGCTGCCTGGATGACCTGCCCTTCTGTTTTCCTTTGCTGCATCCTGGACGATGCAGTCTAGGTCTGTGACAGTGCAGTGCTCCAAATTCACAAGCTGGATTGGCAACCAGGCGTTGTGCTTTATCTGATCTGGTAGCAAGGCGTCTGATTCAGCATGTGCAGTGTGCCCCCACCAGATTTTTGTTAATTCACCTGTTATGCAGTGTGGACTGCAGATGCAGCGGGGAGTTGAAAAGTTTTGCCCTTGCTAACGTGTTGCAGCCAAGCTGCTGTCTGCTTCAGCAAAAGCACTGCTCTCTTATACTACTCTTCAAGCCTTGGTTTTGGAATGAGAATATCCCAAACCGTGGCAGGTTCTAGGCTGTGCATCTTCTTTAGCAGCAATAAAATAGCTTCCTGACCAGTGTTTACAGTGCAGCTTCGTGCAGTGACGACATGCACACAATCAAGGTGGGAATCGAAATGCAACTTGCAAAGAAAGCAGGCTGATAGTGTCAGAGTTCGCCATCTACACACACTACAAGCATGGCTACCTGCATTGGAGCGCTGCACAAGCTGCAATGCAGCTGTTAGTGGTGCATACCATATACACTGTATTGACATAGTGCCTGTTGTGGGCCTGCGTTTTTCTGGTGTACGTTGCAAGCTTTTTGTAGCGAGAGCTACTCTGGGCTACCAGTCTAGCATTTTGCGGTGCATTGGAGAGGCCAGTTTTGCACGTGCCGTTACCATGGCAACCGGAGAAGAGCAAGGTGTGGCGTGCTCTTCACCGTCGCCGCAGCTGCGCACCCGCTCCACCGTCGGAGCCGAGCGTGACTTCACGCAGATGAGCAGTTGTGCGCATGCGCCGAAACCATGGTAACCAGAGAGACCCCACAGCTGCGCCGCGTTCTTTGTCGCCGCATGCCGCTCTATCACCCAGACCGCGCGTCGCATGCGCAGCATTGCGTATAAAAGGCGGAGGTTTAGTGGGCGTCTGTATCGCAAGTTTGACATGCGTGTAGAGAAGGAGAGTCCAGCCACTGCTAAACGGCGATATAGACAAGAGAAGGTTAACTCTTCCGATCCTGAGGTTGCCGCCTGGCAGTTGGCTTGAACCAAATAACGCTGGAGCCTTGTGTGTACGTGAAACAAGTATCACCGCCATCAGACATCTCCCTGCGATCGCGGTGAATAATGACGAAGCCTGCTCTGTTTGGTTTCTGGAGAGCGGCATTATCATCCTAGGAGTCTTTATGTGGCACCGGGAACATCTGTCAAGCAGACGATTGATATGGTTGCCATGTGTATACTAGCCTACGGCACGGTTTCACAGTTGTGACTTTGGGGGATTTGAACAGGACTCTCTTAGTCAGTGTATGAAAGAAAAGGTTGACTTTAGCTTCGGACCCTTACGTCCAGACTACACAGTGGGGGAACTACTATAGACCTTGTATACCAGAGAGAGACTACCAAATCAAAATACTGTATAGACAAAATTGAGACTGTGGTATGCTACTTCACAGATCATCGGGCAGTCTTTGTCTCTGTCAAGCAGAATGAATAAAAGATGTGTATACCCAATGTCTCTCATTGCTAAACATACAGTGACCACAACAAGCTTAGCCAGGGAAATGTACCTCTTGCTATGTATATCCTGGCATAGCCGAGCTAAGCCACTGCCAATTTTTTAACTCTGGTGGAATAGTGTTTGAATACACTAAGCTGAAGTATTTAAAATTTGCATAACCTTTGCACTTGTGGATGGTGTGGCATTTAATGTCTGGTTGTTTTAGGGGTGGGTGGCTGCATTGGTTACTTGGCTGGTGTGAATGTTTTTCTGGGCTAAAAATGCTTTCTTGACACTTCCACAGGTGTGGCCGTTTGCTGGGTTAGTTGGCCTCCTGCTTGGAACTGTGTGATCTGTGCAAAACAGCAACTGCAGGAACAAAGAGGACGGCACATGAAGGCTTGCCAAAGTGCTCATGTGCCGTCCTGTTTCTTTTGTTGCTGTGGTTGTCATCTTGCACTCGCCGTGCACTTCCGGAATGTTTCTAGAGCTTAACACCAAGCTTTTGTGTATGAGCTGATTTGACTCGTTCGCTCTGGAATTCTGTCCTATCCATGCATACAGCTGGCTGTGAAGAGCAGGCAGAATCTGCCAGTTTGGAAGTACGTGGGGGGAAGCGTTGGTGTGGGCTGTCTTAGAGTGCTGCAAGAAGCCATACTTTGCATCGTAAGAGGTCAATTATTGCATGTTGTTCACCCATGCCTTGGCTGACGTTAAAAGTGTGCACGCAGTGGAGAGGCTACCTAGTAATTGAATAATTTTTGTCTAAACACAGTGTTTGACAAGAGCAGTGGACTGCATGTGAAAGGTTTATGAGAAAGCTAAGTAGAGAGTGACTTGTTCATTGTGCTGAACATTTCATGCATTTGTTTGCATTTTTTGCAGGAGAATGCTCACAACGATTGGGTGTCCTGTGTGCGCTTCTCGCCCAACAACAGCAACCCAATCATTGTCTCTTGTGGCTGGGACTCTGAGGTGAAGGTGTGGAACCTGACCAACTGCAAGCTGAAGAAAGCACATGATGAAGACCACAAGGGCTACTTGAACACCGTGACTGTGTCACCTGATGGCTCACTGTGTGCCTCTGGTGGGAAGGTATGATTCTTAGCTTTGCCTGTGACTGGAAGGCTGAAATTTGGTTCTTTTTAGGTATTGCAGACGAGGTGATCTTGTACTCTGAGTGGCAGAACTAGAATGCTGAAACCTTATTTAGGGCATTGGGGGATCACCATTTTTGATGTCCCTTGTGACATGCAAAAGTTTGTGGGAATATGTTTCTGTCCTTGCCCTTTCCCTTTTTGTTTCAGTATTTGCATGGTTCAGTCCTGGAACAAAGCATGCAAATTGACCTTGGTACAACTGCTTGTACTGATAGTGTGTGTGCTTGCGTATGCTTTGAAAAAAAAAAAGGCAGCTGAAGCAGCATACAGATTGCCTGATCATGTAATGTTACATATTGGCTACCACCCATTGCTGGCAAGGCTGTTGAATGTGTGGTATTGATCTGTGGCACTAAGGAAGAGCATTCAGGTGTGACATTTGTATTCTTTGCCCTGTGGGGTACCGTATTTACTTCAAATTTTGGTGCAGGTTATATGCGAGTAAATACGGTGTGTTGAAGCACTGGCTAACAGTCTCAAAGAAGCTGCTGGCTCTTTTAGCTAGTGATATATCAAGGTTCCATCATGGAAGCCAAGGTACGACAATTGCTGAATGGCCACTGTTTCATTCTGAGCACTATCTGCTGCGCATATTCAAGCCCTATGATTATTACACTGACTGAATGCCTTTTTGGAGGCTATTGATGACCATAGTGTCCTGCAAATATGAGGGCTGTGCTGTCAACAGAACCTTTGCTTTGGAGTGGTACACAGTGTTCCCTCCAAAGATGTTTTTGATGTATGTAGGATTGCCAGGCAATGCTCTGGGACCTGAATGAGAGCAAGCGCCTCTACACGCTGGATCACCAGGACATCATTAATGACCTCTGCTTCAGCCCCAACCGCTACTGGCTGTGTGTGGCCACTGGTGCTGCCATCCGTATCTGGGTGAGTTTGTCAGCTGGTCGACGTTGGTTTGCCGTCTGTAACTTCATAACTGGTGGCTCGAACCTGGGGCTGCTGTCCTAGTTATGCAGCCAAGTTAGTCTTGTAGTCTGTTGTTAATCAACCAGCTGGACTTTTGTTGCATGCTAAAGGTGATGTTTAGAGAGTTACGGTGTGCCCTGTGATTATGATACTGACTGACAGCCTCCTGGAGGCCTCTGTTGACCATTGTGTCCTGCAAATATGAGGGTTGCACCGTTGACCTTGCACGCAAAAGCATTCAATTTAACCTTTTAAGTGCCGCACTGTGAAGCAGTACCCAAAAACTGAAATTGATATTGATAATTTGCATTGGTCTTCTGAATTAACTATGATAAAAAATACAGCCGCATTCGCATAGACTTAGTAGGTTTTTTTGCACGTTTTTTCCCACATGAAAAACAAATTTTGTCTGGAACAACCTTTATTGACTGTTACATGGGGATTGCTTACTCATGTTAACAGAAGAATAATTATTAGTGTCATCAGAGGCCTTTCAAAAGTATAAATGTTTGTAACAATGCTTGCAAAAATTTTTTTTCATCCTACTTGCTGTAGGTCAGTGAACACTTCACAAGCCATGGTATGCTGCAAAGCATTTTGTATGCAGGCACTTTTTGCACTGCTGACACTGGTTCGTCGTGTTTTTCTTGCACTCTGCACACCTCCCCTGAGTTGCTGAGATGATGTAGTGGCCATCAGTTTTCCTATCCTCCCGTCTGGGATGAATCCGAGGTCCAGGCCACACAGTGATTCTCTGCTTGAGGTGCAGCAAGGACATGATGTTCCGCCGAAATGCTATGTGAGTCGTGGCGGCAACAGCTCCTTTGTGAAGCTCTCAGTGAGGGAGCCATCCTGCGACGACAGCCATGTTCAGACCATTGCTGAAAGGGTTCCACCACCATTCTTTGCTTCGAAGTCTTTGGCGATAACTTCCGAGGAGGCGGTCGAGAACATCTATTCCCCCATGCCTTCATTGTATCTTTTGATCAAATATGGTTGAGGAATGTCTACCTTTTTGTTTGCGTGTCATGAGAAGCGTTTTTCAGTTCCAAGAGGCTCGTGGCCGAGGTGGTTTGAAGAAACTGACTACTGCATTGTCATTCCACCTGCATGTGTAGACCACCCCCGTCACACTTGTAGTGGAAAGAACCTCTTTCCTCACTTCCGATGTCTTTCTAGCTCTTCAGTGGACAACCACGAGTTCTTGTATCTCGTACAGTCCCCGTCGCTCGAATCCCCTGGTCAGCCAGTTTTGTCAGGAGACCATGCGAAGTGAAAAAGTTGTCGAAGTAGACTTCGTGCTTTTCAGGGGTTCAGGGGCGGCCAAGACAGATGCCATATTGCTAACAATCCTCAGCCCGAGAGGTGCCTTCTCGTTAGTGGTGCAAAACTATCGGAAAATTTACTATCGATAGAGAAACTGTCGATAGTAAGGCAGAAGAAACCTGGAGAAGACAGACTGAGGCTGATAAGTGCATCGCCCTGCAAAATTCCCATTCGAGGTCGGCAAATGGTAGACAGAGCACCACTGGTCAAGATGCTGATGGGTACATGCGATCAGGCTTAGACCCGGTCACTCAGTGCGCTAAAATTCTGAAGGGTCTCAACCTGCCCGATGATGTGGACATACCGTTATGGTTCCGCTGAGGTAGAAAGAATGTTCGTTTCGTACAATGTGCCAGACGACAGTCGCGTGTGCCTCATCATGCCAGCGCTGACCTAACGGGTGAGATACCTCCTGCAGGGACTAGGAGCCGAGGAATGCAATAGCTATGACGCGGGGAAGGCCGCAGTACTGAACGAGCTGAAGCTGACCCTGGCACAGTAGCTGGAGCGCTTTGAGAAGGCGCTCAAAAGGAAAGGCGAGGCGTGGATGCAGTCTGCCTCCTGTACGCGCACATACTTTGACTATTACTTCCAGTCCAGAAAGGTGGAAACAAAAGAAATTGTTTCTTTAGTAGTAGCAGACCGCATGAAAGCTGGCCTTAGCGTCGAAGGACTAGACTACATCCGGCTTCGTGAGGGTAAGAAGTGGTTCAAACCTAATGAGCTAACCAGCGAGCTAGACACATTTGAAGATGCGAAAGGTACAGGTGCAGCTGTGTGATGTCCGGTGACAGCGCTCGAGCACACGAAGGAGCGTGATGTGAACAACCAGGGAAAATGGAGCGGCTGCTTTGAATGCCACGGAGCAGGTCACATCGCTAGAGTGTGTCTGCTCTCCGGGCATACCGGCAAAAGCAAGGACAACTGCACCGGAAGGAGTGCGAGGATGGCGATAGCAACCAAGGAAAGGAGCGAACCCTCAGACAGTCCGAAGTGATTATGCACTGGTGGCTGAGATAAAAGCGCCGAGAACGAGAGTTAATTTGTGTCAGCTTCGGTAGCTGAGTGTGCAGCCCCTGTTGTTTCTGTAGTTTTTCAAGTGTTGTTTCTTCGTTTGTCATCGCTCGTCCATAGTCTGGCTGTCGGCTACATGTCCAATGCCAGATAAGCGAGCACCTCGAAGGAAGAACCTTTTTAAGGGGGGACACCCCTCTTAGAACTTTTTTCCTTATTTACGGGTGGATCTGGTTGAAACTTGCACCATTTGTATATTTTTGCATGCTGATTTCAAATATCTGGTTAGTTTTCTTGTAGATGAAATAGTTTTCAAAATTTCACCTAATTCATGTTACTCGTTTGGAGCTGAGCTAATTACTAAACACACTATGGCATGATGAGAATAGACCTGCCAGAGTGATCTATAGTAAAAGCTCCTTAATTCGAACTTCACGGGACCGGGAAAAAAGTTCGAATTATCCGATGTTCGAATTATCGAATGGCCTCGAAAAAACTGACAAGGACCATTTGCATTACGGTATATGTACCTTATTTACTCCATAACGAACCCAGGCGAACCCAGCCGCATAAGGAACCCGTGCACCCACCCCCGATTTTTGCCCAAGAATTTGAAAGAAAAAAAAAAGCGTCAGTCTTCCCTCCGTTTCGCACCCTTAGGTTCACAACGCATCTCTTGGTAGTGCGCCAAGCTACGCAGGGACCTTTTGATGTTAGCTCTTAGATAGCGGGGAGGGGGAGGGGGGAGCGAACTTGGCAGTGTGCTAGCGCTTGTCCATTTGTGCAAGCCTCGTTTTCACTATGTTCGCCTTATTGTGCCATGGGCGATTGGGGCGGACGCCGTCTAATGCCACTCAATCATTGGAATGCGCGATAGCAGCAAGCGCCTTTTGCAGCGAACATGCTAAAAGCTGGCGCGTCATGATCGCGGCTGACCACGCGGTTCCGTTGGCGACGATGGGTGGAAGGGTGGACGACACTTGCAAAGGAAAAAAAAAGTCTTTCGCACGTAATTTGTAGCGCCCATCTGAAGTCATAGCCGTTCATGGGCATTGGCTGGGGCCACGCCGACAGTACTTATCCGTATTTATGAATTAACAGGGCTTGAATCTAACGAATATTTACCGTATTTACTCGCGTAATGGACCGACTTTTCCCAGAAATGTTGACATCAGTTTGGGGGAGGGTTCATTACGCGGGAAAAAGTTTCCAACAGATTTTTTTGGAAGGGTCGAGATTTCATATATCTGTCCCTCATTCCGTATCAACAAGCGCACGTGGTCAGACGTGTTCATGCCGCTAGTGTTTAGCATCGTTCAGTTTGACGAGATCTGACAATTTTGTGCTAGCCCGCGGCGAGATAACGATAACGTGCTGAACACTGCCCGGACAGCATCTTGGCGCGCTGCCAAGGTCTGCGCTGCGGACGGAAGCGAAAATTGAGGAACTCGCTAGGCTGGATAACAAAGAAGTAAATTCTGGCCGACAAAAGTGGGGGGCGGGTCCATTACGCGAGTAAATACGGTAGTTCCAAGTTTCGGAGGCTGTGCTGAAAAAGGGTTAGGCAGCCGACACCGCGTTCGCCAACCCCTACCCTCCCACGCCGCCGGCCGCAGCGCTGGTGATTGCGCCATTTAGGCTTTACCCACTCTTCTACGGTTTTATCTGGTTTGGTCTTCTGTCCCCGTTTAGCACGTGCGCAGCCTTGAAGTACGCGGAGGCGCTTTTTTTTGGCCACGTGCTGTGTGCCAACCCGCCCAGACGGGGCGGCGCGTAGTTCGAATTATCTGTAGCAGAACCAACTCTCTTTCTAATTAATGGACTTTTTTATACACAGATCTGTATGGAGCTTGACCGGACCAGGTATAGT
This sequence comes from Amblyomma americanum, assembly GCF_052857255.1. Taxonomy (NCBI): domain Eukaryota; kingdom Metazoa; phylum Arthropoda; class Arachnida; order Ixodida; family Ixodidae; genus Amblyomma; species Amblyomma americanum. The sequence continues at coordinate 351,879,681 of NC_135497.1, forward strand.
AGTTCGAATTATCGAGGTTCGAATTAACGAGCTTTCACTGTAGAAGGATCATACAGTGCAACAAGACAATAATTAATGTGCTAGAAAAATTTCAACCAAAGTTAAACCTTGTCAAACTTTTGTGACAAAAAGCCCAAGATAATTTTGTAAATGTTGCCGTGTAATAACTGAACATATTTTAGTCTTAATGCACTGTCCAAGAGGTTTTCTTTCTAACAGAACAAGAATGAAAGCTATAGCACAAATAGTTTAAGAGATATCGCTCCTCCAAAATTGCAGTTTTGAGAAAACGAGAAAAAAACATCTCACAGTATGTACATGTAAATTATGTCAATGATATGTCAACATGATCAGAAACTAGTGGAAAGTGAACTAAAGCAAAAATTAATGGCTTATGCCAATTTCAGCCTTAGTTAAGCAGTAGGAAACTTTTGAAAGGAAAGGTCCATTTGGGTACCCAAGACAGATAACCTTCTCAGTAAATTTTTTCTTGCGGTCATTGCATTTACCTTGGTGTCATGTGACTCACAAGGTTCCCTTTCTAGCAAAAAAAAAAATTATAGCAATAGCAAGAACAGGACCGGAGATATTAATCTTTCAAAAATGCAACACCACCAAAATTGGGGGATTGAGAAGCACTGAAGCCTCACAGCATATTTAATCAGGAAAGAAAACCCAAAGACCTTCGCATGCTTTCAAAATGCACCAGGAGCATAGTCGGGGTGCATGCTGTCGCGGTGCTTCTTTTTTTCCGCTTTAGCCAAGCGAAGCCGCCCGCTTCTTCCCAGAACGCGTGTGTTGGTGCAAGTCCTTTTCTTCAGCTCTCCTGGAGACAGTTGCTGGCACGTTTGCGTTGCATTCTTGCAGAATTGCTGTTGCTGTATGCTTGCAGCCGGCATTGAAGCGCAGCACAGCTTCTGCTGTGGCTGCTTCCACAGCAAACAGTGACGAATGCTGCTCTTTGTGGATCAAAGTCCAGATGATCGAGTGGAAGCTCTCATTTGAATTGTGGGTCTTCCCTTGAATGCACCTCTGCAGCAGGCTCTTCTCTGATAAGCGACTGTACACGGGCAAAAGAGCTTCAGCCACATCGCTTGGCAGACTGTACTTATGCTTCGGCTCGGGCTCCTCTTTTGCTTTTGCAGTGTTGTGGCGGCACCAAGACTGCTCACCAGTGGGACACAGTGTGATTGGGGCAGTCATCAGTAGACGTGATGTCGTAATATTTTGCCATCACGGCTCTCTTCCACATTACCTACATTTGACCTTAGCGCTCGGCCATAATATATAGCTAGCTTGTCAACTAGATCAGCTGTGAGCCTTTCTCTGCCACCAAGACTGTTTTTCTGCACCCTTGTGCCTCTGCAAGAGGTTGCGCAAAGCTGCTCCCATACACTTGTGCACATGGTTTATGCAATCCTCCTTGACTACTTCAATGTAGCCATAGATTTTAGCATCTTGAAGGGCATTAAACGTGAGACTGTCCCCATCGCATAACATCGTTGTGTAGCACATGTTGTGGCGCTGTAGAGACCTCTCAAATAGAATTTTGCCTGCCTCTACCTCTATTTGGCCAGCCTTGCAGTTGGTGTTCTTTTGGCACTCTTGTCAGGATCTCCAGAGTTCATAGCCGTCAGTGTTCGGCTTTGGGCCAGTTTCGCAGCCCAGACAAAAGTTTGACAGCACCACGTAATCGAGCACATAACCAGTGAAGAGTTCCACTATGGCACCGACGCCTATATGTGACGAGTGCCCGCAAGTCATCCATGTGCCGTCGTAACACGGCAATGTTCCCCCTGTGTCCAAAACACGTCATCATATGCTTTCGCCACTGCCTGCGCGGCCTGTGCCATAGCTGCCGCGGCTGCTCGAGTAGCAGCAGGTTGCAGTGTGTTTTTCAAGTGCCGTTGAAACGTCTTGTTGTGCATGCCACGCCGCGACAATCCCATTGCCGAAAAGATATCGTTCATTGCTGCCTGGGCGTTACCGGTCGACAGCATTGCTTGACTAGCAAGAATATTGAGCTCGAAAGGATTGCACTTTTTCTCACCGTCAACCCTCCGCGAGTTCCACTCGGCCGCAATCTCGCCACAGTGTTCACATAGCACGATCAGTTTCACGGCGAGGCCATAGCTCTGGTCGCTGGTAATCAACCTCGCGCATCCGCGACACGTTTTGCACCGCACAGCATCCAGGAGGACGTTCGCAACGCTGAGGTCAATTATTGCATAGGAGGCTGTTCCGTCTGCGTCTGATCCTGTGGACGCACCACTTGCATCGTCGAACAGCGCGGTCTTTCGTGCCATCGCCGGCGTCGATTCCAGTCTATCAAGGGCTGCTCACGGGCACTCGCTTGAGTTATGTCACTGTTAGTGACAGGCGCGGTGTCAATTCGTAGGCGACTACAATCGGCACGAAGAACACCGCCATTATCCAGTGGAGACAGAGAAGCATCGCCACCCGCAATGTGACCGTCACGCAATCCCGTACTACTGGCGCTTGCTTGTTGCATAGTATGCAACAATGTCGCATCATTAACATGTTTTTTTCCTTTTGCACGCTTTCGCCCGAACTTGTGCACAGAGCGGTACTTCTTCGCGCCTCCTGGCATGGTTCTCGCGTTGCACTAGCGTGGTCGGCAGAAAGACAAAATGGCGTCGCCGGGCGTCCGCTTTCCATGGCTAGCTTGCCGGAACCAACCGGATCACGTGCCTAAACCGGCCAATAGCAGCGCGCGCCGCTATTTGTTTTTTTTTTTCCTCGTTTATTTGGCCAAAGTGGCATGTACAGGGTTGCTGCTCGAAAGAAAAAAATAAGCTGAAAGCCCGCGCTTTCGAACGAGACAAAATGGCCGCGGTAGAGCGCGTAGTTTCGATGCGCCGGGTGATCGAAATTGGGTGTCGTTTGTCCACAATTTAAAGGGCAGTGGGTGTGGTACTGCATTTTTAAATCGCTATAACTTCTTAATTACGTGGGGTATAATGATGAAAATTTACATACAGATGCGGAATGGTGCGACTAACACGAAAATTAAGATTGAACGGTGCCAAAGAGCCGTGTCCCCCCTTAACATCTTTACTACGAATTTAGTTCAACAGGATGTCATTCAGATTGGTTTTTGGGAAAAGATTTATCAAAAACGTGTAGAAAACACGTAAAAGAAAATTGGGTTTACCCATAGTCGTGGCATTAAAGGCTAAGGGCATCGGGGTAAATTTTTGGCTCGCTACGTGCAGAGTTGGAGGCTGCGGCACGTGAATGGCACGGAAACTGTTCTTTACAAGTATATATGCATGGCTTGATGCATAACGGGAAAATACTGCTGCACAATTTTGAGCTGTGCAATCTTTGTTTATTGAACTGTCGCACCCTCACTGCAGCATATTTGTCTAGAAGATGCGCGGTCTTATCTACCTTGTGCTAATGTATGGTGATGCTTATCAAATATTTCGTCGGCGGTGAGGTTGTAAGCGTAGCAGTGGTTTATTGCTCAAACCTCGGAAGTATTTCCAATGGAACAACAAATAAGAAGGTCATCTTGATATACCAGCTAGGTAAAATGTAAAATATAAGCAAAAAATCACAGGAAGCAGTCCTAAATAAATTTATTTAAAATACCTTACAGGCCCCATGGGGGCATTGTGTAAAGGGGGTTACAGAGTAAGCAGCCTTCTAAAGTGGTATACAAAAGATACACCTCAATACAGGGCTCATCAACATTACTACCAAGATAAAAACATGAAACAGGAACAACTGTTGTAATGAAAGGCCACAAAGGTACACTTAAGGAAATAACATGAGTAAAACTTAACGTAAGGCATTAATACTAGAAAGTAAAATACACAAAGAATGAACATATCAGGGAGTACAATTCTTAAAGTGACATTCAGGGAAAAAGACGCAAAAAAGCAATAATATATACAGGTCATACAAGTGAACACACGACACAGCATAAAATAGCAATATACCATATCGTAACGAAGGCACTCAATGGCATGACTAAGAATGCAACAAGACGACGCAAGAACGAACGTTAATTGCTGTGGCTCATGATAGCATGGCACATGCACTGTGCAAGCCTAGTGCATTTTTATTCTACACGCCGAGCTGTGTACAAGTTAACCAATTTTAAAGATAACTGTCGGGGTTGTGAGAGCTTGCCAGAGTTAAGGGGGGAAGAGGGTCTTAGAGAAAAAAAATTTTAATATTGGACTTAGCAAAATGAAAACTTCAGCTATTATTTATCTTAGTGTGCTGATTTCAAATATGGTGTCCATTTTTGTGTGTATTATGTCGTTTGTTATTCAAGAATTTTGCTAAAATTATTCTGACAACTTTTTGAAAAAATTGGCTGCTAATAATTTTTATCCCAGTGGATTCTAGTATTAATGCTTGCAATAAGGGTACTTCCGTTGTTCTAGCCCTTCTGCAACCAAAGTTACAATTTTTTTGAAGTTCACATAAAAGCGGCGAGGAAAAAGGTGATTTTTCTTTATGCTGTTTAATATTGTCACATTTTATTAAGAGTTCTGTTAATGGTTTTATTGCAAGCTTGAATCATTCAGCTTTAAAATAAAACAAGAATGGTGAAAATCGCGCGAACCAAAGCCGGGAAAAGCTTGTCAGCAGTGTGTAGGGTGGTGCAGAAAATGAGACTGAGAAAAACGAAATCAACAGCTTAAAAGGCGCATAGTGAATAGTCTGAATCACATTTTTGCCGTTGCCGCCGCTTAGCAAGCTGCAAAATTGATTTCGAGGTGCACACTGTATTGTGAAGCAGTCTGTCGATCGCCACCAAATCTACGACCACATCGGGAGCTCCGCAGTCAATGGCGGGTTGGCGCCTACATGCTCGTTCGCTAGCGTCCACATCTTGCGCTAGGTTGCAGAAGTTGCTGCCAAACTGGTGATGTTATCATCGGCGTGCTTCACAATCCTCGTGATCAGCGCTGTGCAGAAATGTGTCTACTCTGAACCGTTGCTGCCAATCTCCCCCGAGCCTGCGATTTGCTCTGTGTCGAAGGCGGACGCCGAAGCTGGTAGAGAAGCGCTTATCACGACCGCTGAATTGCACTCCTGTGCCTCGTTATTCCCTCTTCTGATCACTGCTTGTGAAGTAAAACCATCCTCCGGGTCTCCGTCATCCGCTGCAGCTGCGATATGCACCGCACTCGGAACGAGCGCCGGAACGGCTGCCATGGTCGCGTCATCCGCTGGTCCACGCTCAGGCACTCCGCTGCTGCTGGTTGACATCACTGCAGACGAACTTGTGTCTTCCGCTTGCTTTCTGCGGCCTTTTTTACGTTTTTTCCCAAACTTATGCACGCTGCGAACTTGTGATACGGTTTCACGCCACCGTGGTCTTTTTCAAAATGACGTCGCAGTACGAGCGCGGAGCGTTCAAAAAAAGGCTCCGGCCAATGAGGCGCTTGAATTTCGCCACGTGAGGTCCAATAGCATTTCCGCATTTTATTATTTTTTTTCTGTCTTTTTCGGTGACCAATCGCAGTAGACCTTTCGTTGTGGCGGGAAAGAAAGCTGAGGCTTTTCTCTTTCAAACGAGACCAAAGTTGCCTAGCTGCGCCGGCTACTTTTGACGCGGTACGCGACGCAAAACGGGCATTTTCTAACGGATTTACGTGAGCTCTCATGTTAAAATTGCATCTTTGCGTGTCGATTTCTCGTAAACTACACGGTATTCAGCCATAAAACTTGAAATTAAGGGGAGATGCTACTCGAAAAAATTTTCTTTAATAATTGACCCAGAACAACAAAACTTCGTGTGCTTATGCTATTTTTTCTGCTCTCTTCAGAAATATGTCTTTTTGTAGCATGTATACTTTTTGCTCAGTGTTGCTAACAAGCATAAAACAAAGGCCTTTTTGCACACATGGTTTTGCATAGAAATTTTTCACTGAGAACGAGGAGCAGTAGCTCATTTTGCAGCTTGCTAACTGTAGAATGCAGATAACTAACCAAAATTTGGTCATGGAATTTCGTAGTATTAGAACGAAGAGCAATAGCTCATTTTGCAGCTTGCTAACTGTAGAATGCAGATAATTAACCAAAATTTGGTCATGGAATTTCGTAGTATAAAGGAAAAAATTATCATTTGTACCGCTATTTTTCTGGGGCTGATTACTGTTGTATCAAATCTTTGTAAACTTGCATCAAAGATAATGAAATTGTGAATAGATACCTGCAAGCTACACATTCTAAAGAATATACGTGCCAAGTTTCATTGCGCTATGAAAAGGGGAAGTACAAAAAGCCCTGTGCACAAACTTGAAAATTTGCTCAAAATTGCAAAAGGAGAAAAACGCATTTCAAAGTTTGAAAACTCTGTATTAGACCAAAAGATGCTGAAACTGCATGAAATTTGGAAGGAAGAGGCATGAGCTATGCAGCAATCATATCCCATTAATAGAACTCCCCAGCACCATAGGTCACTCCCTCATGGGCCTTGCAGTAGAGTCCTCAACCCGAGCCTTCTTCGCCATGCTGCAGCGATGAGCTCGTGCTTCAGCAGTCTGCCGTTCAGACATCTTTTGGATGCGCACCTTGTCTTTACACTCACTGAGCACAAGAAGTTTCTTAGGTGGAACAACTCCAAGCTCTTCCAATACTTGTTCGAAGCTTGTGTGACCACTATTGAACCACAAGACCACAATGGCTGTGGCTGTCTCGACAGCAGTCCGAGATGCAAACTTCAGGCACAGAAACCAATTTTTGTTTCAGACTCTCTGCTGCATTTTGAGTTTTCCCTCGAATGCAACGAGCCAGCAGCTTGTCCTCTGTAAGCCGCTTGTATGTAGGCAGCAGCGCCTTGCCTTGAGCTTTCGTCAAGAGGGGTGTGTGGGCAGGTGGAGGCTGTCCAAGAGCTTCCGCTTGCTTGTGTTTACACCATGATGATTCACCCTCCGGACACAACTTATGGCTACTAGCCCCAGCACTAGAGCAATAATGGAAATACGAAGCCCAAATACTGCAGTACATTGCACGAAGATCACCCCTGTTGTGAGTTATTGCTATCTGATAGTAGGTCTGCAGCTTTTGTATTGTTGGGTCGTTCAGCTTTTCTCCGCATGGAAGTGGTCTTCAGTTGCCGGAGGGCTGTTCCTAGGCGCTTCGCAACATGATTTGTGCAGTCCTCTTTCTCTATGGTTGTAGCACCATACACTTGAGCCTCGGAGACAGCTGTATATATGCCTTACTATCTCCATCACTCAAAAACTTTGTGAAACGTAGTGGCGTCTCATATGACAGCGTTCTCTGCCAAATACGAAGTGCTGCCTCCTTCTCCATTCGATGCGATGAGCATTCTACATTTTTCTTGCACACGGGGAGATGGAACGCTTGCCAAATCTCTTCTTCACTGCTCAGTACTTTGTGCCGACTGCATGCAAGGCAAAAATTATACTTCAAAATCGAGGCACAGGCCTCTGTCAAGGGCCACAACGGTGCCCCCACCATTGAGACTTCTATGGCCCCTCTTCTGCCAAGTGCCGTCGTACATAACAGCAGCCTCTGCACCGCCAATTTGAGTCGATTTCTCGGGCCTTGTCAAGATTTTTTGTGGCAGCGTTCACGGCGCCGGAATGCACCTTCTTTGCTATTGCATGGAAGGACTTCTGGTGCAACGGTTTTGGAAGGCTGATGATCGTGCACAACCGCATGAGTTGATCGTAGCCAGCACCGATTCCGCAAGCGGCTACGACAGCCTTCACATTTACAGCAAAGCTGTCGCGCGAGCTACCGCTCGCGTAACTTCGCTGCGCTTGTGTCTCCGCTTGCCACCACGTCCGCGCTGACGTTTCCGCTTGCCGCTGCATGCTTCAGGGTGTATGACGATAGAACTGATCCGGGGCACTCACTGTTTCCGCAGCAGAGTTTTAGGTACGATGAAAGTCCCTTGCGCTTTCGGGGCGACTCCCGGACGCACATTTGGCACTCTCGACAAACGGAGCACTCCGCCGCTTTTATGAGCACCGTTAGTGCATCAATGTCACAAATGACCGCGCTGGCCGAGCTGTCACATCTTCTTACTTCGTTTTTGAAGAGACCAATCTTCTTAGATGCACTAACAAAGTGCACGGCGGAGTCTATCTCGTCGGAGCCGCTGCCGTTGTTGGGCCTAGGAGGCTTCAGGACGCTCTTCTCGCAAACCGTTTTCGGCGTCGACTTGCGCCTCCTCCCTTTGAATTTATATTTGGTACGGAACTTTTGCACGTGAACATTGCGCTTTTTCAGACTGACCGTGATTACACCAAAAGACGCAGAAGTGATCATGGCAGTCTCGCGAAGCACGCAACAGGGAAAGAAGCAGCAGAACCTGTGCATAGTCTTCGCTGCACAAACCGGTCGCCCGGAGCCAATGGCGGCAGCGGAATCGCACCACGTGATCGAAGAGAGTCTTGAAGGCGACGGCAAAATGAGCTTTTCTTATTATTTGTTGCCGAAAATACGAAACTGGCAGCCGTTTCATGGGCGAGAATAAGGCTCTGCCTATCTCCGCCAAGCGATCGCCATGGCGTGCGGCGTAGGTGCTTTGCATGGCAGGCGCGCAAATATGGGCAACTTTCGGGGATATTTTTGGTTTCTCCGCGGACCATCACTCATTCAGAGACATTATTTACTAATTTTTGGTGCGAATATCGCTTTCATTTCTCGAGACAAGGTAGCTGAATGCCTAAAAATTTTAAAACAGAAAAATGAAAATTTTCAAAAAAATCGCGTTTTTTTTCACTTGCATCTCTCTTTAAGTTGAAAAATGAGACATATCCAACTATGACCAAATTGAAAAGTCGATTTTTTGGTCCCAAAGACCGACGTCCCCCCTTAAATAAAATGACTATCACTTTAAATTGAGGCGCAAAAGTGGGGAAATTCAGTTTAAAAGGTACCTGGGACAGTTCAAAAAGTATTATTGACAGTGCTATCGGTATTAGTGTTGGTGCTATCGACGTTTCTATCGATAGTACTATGGGTAGGATTAATATCGATACCACTATTGATAGTCCTTTTTGCCATCATCAATTTTTTGTAGCGTGAGCTACACTGGCCGAGGTTGAGCAGTTTCACATGGTTGCTGGAGAGCTGTGCTGCGCATGCACGGGGAGCAGTGGCGTCACACGGCGCGCCAGAGCCGCCGCCTCGCGCGCCTCGCTGCTCGGCGCATTCCAGAGAAGTGACTTATAGCCACGGCAGGCGCACTGGCGCCGGCGTGTGCCCAGCTGTGCGCCTCCATTGCGCAGTAGCCAAGTCTGACGCTGGGCCGGAGCCGCTTGATAGCGCCTCTCATTTTGCGCGCATGCGCAGAGGTATCTGGGGGTATACATATAGTGGGGCGTTTGCCAGTGCGGTATAGCCATGTAGAAGGAGAGCTCAGCTGCAATTGATGCTCAGCAGCTCGGCGTAGCTCACGCTATATATATCCTGGCATAGCAGAGCTAAGCCACGGCTGATTTTTCCAGCCTTGTTTGAAGACTTGTGCCCTTTTACAGCAGTTGACTGCCTCCACGCTGGTTTCTTTCATCGTGGCTCAGGACTCGAACATGCAGTAGACGAATCAACGCCTTCATCGCAGAACTGCATAACTTAAAGTGCCCACAAACATCGGGAACATCTTCAGAAAAGTCATTTTCGTTCACGTCCTCCTCGTCAGTAATATTGCCATCTTCATCAGGCAGCAGTTGGCATATAGATGCACCTTCACATTCGTCATCGAGAAGGCTGTAGAGAAGGTCAATTGCAGATTCCAGTGTGAGGAAGCGTTGTGCCATGACCTACATCGAGAGTTAATGCGTTGAGAAGTATGGTACTACAATATAAAACTAGCCGCGAAGTCGTTTTCTACTTACATTCACAAGGATTGATGCGGCTATGCACTGCAGTTGAATGCTGCTCCTTCCACATGCCACACAAAAACGCAAAATCAAAATAATGCCAAGGAAAGATAGTGTTCAAGTCTGTGCCAAACGACACCTTGAGGGCGCCATCAACATGCCGAGAAAGAAAAACACGGCGAAATGCATGCGCGAGTCTACGCTGCAGTGTTCCAAAAATGGAACATTTGCATAACTCTTAAAAACTGAAAACTAGAGTGTCTTTATTGTTTTTAATTTTTTGCCCAGTAATACCTAACCATATGCCGATATTTTAGTTCTGCTTTGCTCATTGCAACATTACATTTCTCCTGCGAAATAATTCAACAAACATATGGTGCTGAAGGAATGCAAAATATGCCTGTTTGTGTGCATTTATCCAAAGCTTCTAAATAGGTTGAGAACAAAAATATAAAATTGCTATTATGTTTTCTACAAGTATCAGTGAGTATGCGAAAAAAATAAAATCGCGTTTCGTATATTCCACTTTTGGAACATTGGCAAGTAAAAGGCTAATATGGCTTCCTTAGTTATAAGCTCTCTGAGCCAAGTGTGTTGCCTGTGTGGAACCTCTTGTCACAATATCAAACCTTGCACTGTGCTGTTTTAGTAACTGACTGCTGTCTGTTATTTGCTGCTTTTGTTAATCACACAGGATCTGGAAGGCAAGAGCCTGGTGGATGAGCTGCGACCAGAAGTGATGACAACCAATGCCAAGGCAGAGCTGCCCCAGTGCATCTCCATGGCGTGGTCGGCTGATGGCCAGACTCTGTTTGCTGGCTACACGGACAACCTGATCAGGGTCTGGCAGGTGTCTGTTGGCACCACTCGCTGAGCTACCACAAATTCCAAATAAAGAACTGATATGTGGCTATGTGCTTGTGCATCCTGGAAGTAGTGCTTTTAATTATTTCTCGTCGTGAGTACAAATGCAGTGGCCATTGAGGCATGTGCTTGACCAAGCCCTTGGAGTTGTGCATACTTGCAAGAGGTATGGAGAAACCAACCATGCCTGTAGTGGGAGTGTGGCAGACATTGAGCAACGCCAGTAGTACGTGAAATATTAACAGCTTGTATGCGTAGCCATGCAGTACGTAAGCTGTATGGTGCGTAGTCTGCTGGGGGTGGAGCGTACAAGATTCGGTCGTTCCAGCGACGGTTGCGGCGCCATGCGGACTCTTCCTGAAGCTGCGAGCCGGTGATCGCTCTGTGCGGCGCGTGCAATCACAGTGGTTAGGAGCGTAAGATGCGCGTCAGAAATGAGCACATTCTCTTATTCTTGGATTTGCGAACATTCCAAACAGCACACACGTAAAGAGTTCAAAGAGCAGTGGTTAAGTGCATTCTGCAGGTTGATAACGTGTTTGAGCCCAGTGACCCGTCTGTTCCACAGCGACGTACTCGGTTGATGCCAGGACACCGTGTCATCAATGCATTCCTGTTCGGAGTTTTGTTCATTCGACCAGCGTAGTGTATTACAGCTGCATAAAAAAAAAGTGCAGTGCTTTGAACTGATACGAATCATATTGGTTATATTTTAAGGCGTACGTTTGCAGTAAACGGACGCTTCAGTCCATTCTAGTCTGGATTAAACTGCTTTCTGGCCACAACGTGACTGCTAAATGGCGATATGAATGGCAAGAACTCCACAATTGTACCTTCAGTTCTCGGACATTATGCGCAAAGTGGATGAATAACCGCAAAATTCTCCTTGGCAACTGTCTGCTCACCCGATAAAAGCGTTTTCCCCCGCTAGTCAAAAATAAATTTTGAGCGCTAATTCGGACTGCATTATAAAGCTCAAACGACCCCCTGGCTGCCGCTTCAAACAGCTACACTGCCTCTTTTTACCGCATATGTGACCAACGTACGCTGCAGGTGGACTAACGTACTATGGATACAATGAAATCTGCAGTAAAGCTCCACCCACATTCAGCACCACCGAACAGAATTCCTCCGTGAGAAAATGGAGAACGCTGGTAAAACTTTTCTGTTTACCTAAAGCAGCCAATCGCGGGTCAAAATCGTAGGCTCAAGGGTTTTTATCTTTCTGGCTTCATTGATACAGCCTCATTAAAAAGTTGATTTTGATAACTGTTATTAGGGCGCTCGGGTACTGATCCGGAGTTCCCGGGTTCGAACCCGACCGCGGCGGCTGCGTTTTTATGGAGGCAAAACGCTAAGGCGCCCGTGTGCTGTGCGATGTCAGTGCACGTTAAAGATCCCCAGGTGGTCGAAATTATTCCGGAGCCCTCCACTACGGCACCACTCTTCCTTTCTTTCACTCCCTCTATCCCTTCCCTTACGGCGCGGTTCAGGTGTCCAACGATATATGAGAGATACTGCGCCATTTCCTTTCCCAAAATTTCTTTCCCAAACTATGATCACTTTTGTAATTGGTAATTGCAGTTACATTACGCCATGGACCGTGGCCAGCGTTACCAACAGCTGATTTTTTGTTTTCAGTTGTGTCTTAAGATCAGCGCGTAATAAATACACATACCGTATTTATGAGGGTAAGGGCCACGCTCGTGTAGGCACGGAATATAGCGTCACTGTTTGGGTCGCTAAAGTAGTTTCTTTCCGCTTTCGGGTGAGTGCCGAAAGAACAAGAATGTGAACGCGCAAAAAATTACAGATCAAAGTGTTTGTCGCACTTTACTATGCTGAGTTGGCAAGTTTCGGAGTTTTTGCGGCAGAATTGCGAACTAGCGATTCCATACTCATATCGATGAAAATTTAATTCGCGCCTGTAATGCAGCCAAACTTAATCATATGAACTTATTAATAATCGACAATCATGTACTGCTGCTCAGCTAGACTCTAAAAATCGCACAAAAAGTGCTACAATAGTATTGTGCGTTTTTATCGTGAAGACTCAAAAATTTCCCCGCCTCAACCGCTGGCTCATTTGCGGTGAAACTGCACACAGAGCTTGCGTATTATGGTAACTTTTGTATCGTAGCAAGTTTGACAACGGTACTTACTGAGTTAAGCCGTGCATGATGCGAAAACGTAATGGTCTACGTAGAGATCGGCGAACCAAAATAATAATAATAATAATAATAATAATAATAATAATAATTGGTTTTTTGGGGAAAGGAAATGGCGCAGTATCTGTCTCATATATCTTTGGACACCTGAACCGCGCCGTAAGGGAAGGGATAAAGGAGGGAGTGAAAGAAGGAGGAGGTGCCGGAGTGGAGGGCTCCGGAATAATTTCGACCCGCCGCGGTGGCTCAGTGGTTAGGGCGCTCGGCTACTGATCCGGAGTTCCCGGGTTCGAACCCGACCGCGGCGGCTGCGTTTTTATGGAGGAAAAACGCTAAGGCGCCCGTGTGCTGTGCGATGTCAGTGCACGTTAAAGATCCCCAGGTGGTCGAAATTATTGCGAACCAAAACCCGCAGACGACGTTTTTTTGCTGAAGTGCGGCAGTGGCGCCATCTATTTTCGGCAGTGGAAAGCGTCACGACAGCCGAGACGGGCGTTGCAAACAATATTCTTTGAAAAGTAAAGCCTCGTTAAATCAGTTCTGATAATTTTTTCCACTCAATTAGCCGAAAATGTTGTAAGCTCTTCAGTTGAAGCAGACGAAACGGCCGGAACAGGATATTCAAAGGGCCCGCGCTTCTTGCAACGCTCGCCTCGGCGGCCTTGTCGCGACGCTTTCGACTGCCGAAAACAGATGGCGCCACTGCCGCCATTCAGCGAAAAAACGTCGTCTGCGGGTTTTGGTTCGCCGATCTCTACGTAGACGATTACGTTTTCGCATCGTGCACGGCTCTGCTGTCAAAGTTGCTACGATACAAAAGTTACCATAATACGCAAGCTCTGTGTGCAGTTTCAGAGCAAATGAGACAGCGGTTGAGGCGGGAAATTTTTGAAAGTCTTCACGATAAAAATGCACAATACTGTATATGTGAGTTACTGTGCCACTAACATCACCTCCAAATGAAAACAGACGAAGGAGCAAAACCACATTACGAAATGTCAGTACAAACAGCAGACAGAAACTGCATACGGGATCGACCACAAAATATTTCTGCTGCAGGGGTCATGGCGATGAGCCTCCTAAGATGCTCCAAATATTTCGGCTAAAGAGTTCAAATTACCATCTAGAATTTTGTTTCTCAACCTTCCTCTCCAAACGGTTAGCTATTTCTTGCCATCCCACATAATACTATTTTTCAAAAAAGGCAATCAATACGGACAAGGCTGGATTGGAGAACCGACTGAGCCGAAATCAGCAAGCTGCCAGCCTGCCAGTCATAGCAGGAGAATTTCATAACCTGGAGGCGAAACGCTAAGGCGCCCGTGTGCTGTGCGATGTCTAAAGATCCCCAGGTGGTCGAAATTATTCCAGAGCCCTCCACTACGACACCTCTATTATTATATTATCTCTCAGCCCCTCCTTTATCCCTTGCCTTTGGACGCGGTTCAGGTGTCAGCCAATATGTGAGACAGGTACTGCGCCATTTCCTTTCCCCCAAAACCAATTTTCAATTTTAAACCGAAAGGCGAGGTTACCCTCTCTCATTCTCAGCAAACTTCAGCGGGCGCTGCGAAGTCTGGCAACCAACATGGTATGAGTAGGGCGTGCAGTACGAACGTAGCGCTGGGGCGTTGGCTGCGTTGGCCTGCGTATCATCGCTGCCTACCACGCTCAGATTGAGGACGCAGAGGGACGCAGTCGCAGCGGATGAGGTCACGGACGAAGAAGCGGCTTGAGTATTGACGGCAGCACGGAGCAATGCACAGAGCAATGCGCAGTGGACGTTGTGGGATTGTCGATTCACAGCTCGAAAGTTTTGCAGCAAGCCGCAAGCTTCGTGGTGAACGCGCTTTCGATGTGCGCTGCGTTGTACATATTACTTCTCCCCCTGTCCTCTATTCCTGTCCCCTCACCTCTTTCATTTCATTTCTCCATTCTGCCTGCTGTCCTTTATTTCCGCTGCCCCAGCTCAGGTGCCTCAGTATCGATGGCAGATGCCGGGGCTAGCAAAAAATCTTTTCCTTCCTTTTTACTATTATTTTTAATAAAACCACTACCACTACCATGTGCGCTGCGTTGTTCGCCGCTCACCACGTGATTCCTGCGTGCCCGCACGGCCCCACTGCGCCCGAACGGGACGAGCGGGAGGCGCTGCCGTCGCGCGCTATCTGTTGGGGCCATGGAGGAAGGAAAACTCTTCCTCCATGGTTGGGGCAGTGGCGTACATTGCGAGGAGGAGGAGAGATTCTTCGCTCACGGCCACCGCTGCCGACGCCGACACCGGCGTTTCTGCGACACGGGGCCCTTAACGCTGCCGCGTTAAAAGCGTATATGATTACACCACACAGAGTCAGCGAGTAAAAAAACGGCAAGCTCCCGGTCACAAACCTCCATTGGACAGTGCTGGACTGGCGCTTCGTCCCATCGCCCGACTGCTTTCTATGCAACGCTATCGCGTGGGTTATTGACGCTAACAGGAATAGTTTTATGCTTGATTTCCTACTAAGCCTGACACTTACAGGCAACGCAGTACGCTGCTTACCATATATGGCGAAATTTCTTTCCCAGTGATAGCTGCCATAACTTTATGCATGACATTTGGTACAAGCCATCTGGGGGCACAACGGCAGCCGTGTAATGCGTTACGCGTTATTTAGATGGACACCACCACCCGACAGCACGCTTTAGGTGCCCACATACCCAGCGAGCCAATTATGCGCCTTTCGTTTCTTAAACAGAACAGAAGGTTTAGACTGAAAATGAGAAAATTGGTTTTTGAGGAAAGGAAAAGCGAAGTCACTCTCTCAATTCTCGGTGAACGCCCCAACCCCACCGTGAGGGAAGGAATAAGGAAGGGATCGAGTGATAGAGGAAAGAAAGAAAGAGATGCCGTAGTGGAGGGCTCCGAAATAATTTCGACCACCTCGGGATCTTTTAACATGCGCTGACATCGCATAGCACACGCCGGGCGCCTTTGCGTTTCGCTGTCATCGAAACGCGGTTCAACCCTGGGAGCTAGACCAATTTGCTTTGTACAAGCTCGGACCCCGGAATTTGCGCAGTGTGCCGGGAACGCGATCGAACCGAAGACAGCACACGGAGGAGGTCGAGAGTGCACGTGAGGCCTTTGGCGTCTCAACTTTGAATCGTCAGAATGGGCCGGCGACTCCGCCATCGTAATTGCCATCACCCGCACGGAAGCCCAGTACATTTTAACAGACTCTAAAACTGCAATTCTAAATTTTGCGCGAGGCCGAGTCCACGTCCCTGCTTTTGGCATACTGGGCTCGCCCGATGCACCCCCACCCCGCCATGTAGAGCTTATATGGGTGCCTGCGCACTCCGGGAATCCCGGAAGTGAGGCCGCCAACCTTTTAGCCCGAGGTTCTTTAAACCGGGTTCAGGTGGCCTCGGATCGGGGATTCGCGAGGGAGCGAATGCACTCGTTCAGCGAGATGACGCAGGCCTACAGAGCCTCGCGCCAGCTCTACCCCCCGCCCCACCCCTCCCTAGATAACAAACACGCAACACTCTGGCGCAAACTACACACACACACACACACACACACACACACACACACACACACACACACACACACACACACACACACACACACACACACACACACACACACACACACACACACACACACACACACACACACACACACACACACACACACACACACACACACACACACTCCCCTCACCCCTGACCCTAGCCCACTATCACCCCTCCTTCCCCACTCCTGCCTGCACCTTGTGCCCAGAGCCATTCGCCTCTTCCCTCACATCCGCTCCCTCTGCCCGGCGGACCCTCCCCCGCGCGGCCTAGAGGACATCAAGACCTGGGAGGACTGGGAGACCCTGCTGCGCTCGGAGGACCCGGCCGTGCAGACAATCGCCACCGGCCGGGTTGCCAGTGTTATGGACCTTAGGGACATAAACACTTGAGTGCAGTGGGGTCGTGCGGAGACCCAGGGGCGTGCCCTGACTTCCTCTCCAATAATAAAGTTTCTCTCTCTCTCTCTCCAGACCTTCCGGTAGTCAGCATTCGCTGATTAATGCATAGGTGTGATAATTTTTTCTTGCAATATATTTTGCCAATTGCTGAAACAAGCATGTCAGTACCCCTGCAGGCTCCTTTTTGTGGCCTAAAAATTCCTCCGAAAGAATTTGGAATGTCCCACATGTTTTAGCTTCATATCTTAGAACACAACGTGTTTAACATGAAACTACAAAGAAAAATTTCCGTCACAAAGATAAACATGCACTCGCACAAAAGAAGCCAACAGTCCTTGAAAACACAGCAAGCGAAGGCGAAATTTTTCTGATTTTGAGAAACAAGGCATTAGACGAATCATTCATATACTAAATTATTCTGCAGAAAGTATCAGAAAGCACAACACGCGGTCGGAAGGAAACCAACATACGAACTAGCCGTGTGCTATGCCAACCGATGAACGACAGCAACTGACACTCTGAGTACAATCGAAGGTACCGTCTTTAATCAGTATCACGTATCGTGCATACAGCGCAATTACTAATAGTCATTTCCATCGGTCGCAAACAAATACAAAATTATCTCAGTGTTAAGAAACTGTATTTCTCAACATATTTCTTAATACAAACTCTGAGCTGCTAGAAATGCAGAAAACATGCTATAAAATCCCTCACTCCAAACGCTAACCATCCCAAAGCAACCTTAAATTTCAACCGACGAGCTGCTGCATAAATTGGTAACGTAATCATTTTGATTTCCGCTATTCATTCCTTTTGTGTGCTGAAGAATGTGTGCGCTGTTTTTCCATTACGGGACGCTCAGGATATTAGTTCGTTTCTATAGTAACAATGTTTTCCTTAATAAGCCTACCAATTTTTTCTTACACATCTGCAGTGTAGGGACTATAAAGAGAGCAATGTTGAAGTTGATACATTTTAACCGACTGTTTCACTGCCGGGATATTAGTCGCCCCTAGGGCGCGTGTTCACTAGCGCCATCTGTCTCTGTGACTGCTTGTGTCTGTGTGCGCGCGTACATGCAGGTGTGCTTGCGTGTGCGCAGCCGCCTAAATGCGAGTTCCTGAACCTATTTTTTTGAATGTCGAACATCTTTCAGCATTTCTGCACCTGATGATTATGATGACAGTAAAGATGTTTGACCCGCTTCTGTTTATCTTCCACCACGGGCGCCCACCGCCAGGGACATTGGACTGACTGAAGGCTTCTTCGCACCAGGTGTGCTCCGTCAGAGAGGGTCTTGCGACGAATTAGGATGCAGGCATTAAAGAAGCCCGACTTGAAGTTTGTCACAAAGTTCATGCCTGCCCTGTCCAGCTTTGACCTTTGTTTCCAGAAACATGTCGCGGAGCGGCGTCGACGACTTTTTCCCCCTCCCCGCGGGGGAACGGCATTCTCACCAGAGCGCTGGAGGGGCCACTCAAAACTACTCCCCCCCCCCCTCCTAGCATTGTTGCCATACAGGTGGCAAGCGCTTGCACGTGTTGGGAACAGCAGAAGCGGATTGAATGCCCCCGCACTGTCGCGGCCCCCAAGGACTCCTCGTGGGATTAAGGCATTGTGCCGAATTCTTTCGACATTCCTTCATGTGTCCTTTTTTTTTCTTTTTGGGAGCTGCATTCCTCTGTGCGTGGCTCCTGAAGAGTATTTTTTTCCATGTGTTTTTTTTCCATTCTTTGCCATGCGAAGCGGGCGACGGGAACGCCGCGCGCTGGCAGTTAGTCTGGAGTAGGGTGCCTCGATGCCAGGCATCGAGGCACCCTAGTCTGGAGATTTCGGTGCGTGCGGTCGTGAGTGAGGTCAGCCAGGGAAGGGGTCGGCAAGGAGCCTAGGCGGAGATCTGACGCGTAGAGCGCGGCGACGGTGGTCCCGAAGACGCGAGGCCCAAGTTCGCCCGTATCCGCAAGCCCCCATCGGCCCCGCGACGAGCAACCGCAGCCCGACGCTCCCTGCGACCGGACCTTGCCACTCCGCAGCTAAGCCATCGTTTCTCACCACTCACTTCAACTCTTTTCTTTGTATGTTTGCTTTCTGTGTTTCTCCTTGTAATCCTTTGTACTGTATTTCCGTCTCGTAACATTTTTATATAGCAATCGCCCTCATGTTTCTTTCTTTCTGTTAATTGTTGTGTTAACGTGTTCAATTGGTGCTTGTGTCATTTGCGTCACGTCAGTGTGCGGCGCTACATATTGTAATACTTGGTTGTTGTTTGCCTAATTAAATTAATTCTCTACGGAACTTGCCTACGCCTCATGCCTCCGGTCAACGACTAATCAGGCGTGGCCCCTATCGCCGGTCAGCAGTCGAATCAAAATCTTTCGCACGCGGGGTGGAGAAGTTTGTCGCTCCTCCCCCTCCGAACTTACGGAGAGTGCAGTGATGGGCAGGTTGGCCCGATTAATTGTAACTTCGGCGCCAACCAACACCACAGACGCCCACGATATCTTGACAAAGTTTTATATATAAAAATTTACATTACATCCAAGTTTATTCACAAGAGGCAATTTAAAGCGGGAAAAAGGTTAAACAAAAAGGTGGAACTGGCTAACACTAGCGGAGACCCCTACTCGGCATAGCCGAAGATGCAATACATCTGACCGTAGCACAGAACCGTTTTCCAGGCTCCGGAGGCCGGTTTTAAACACCTCAGAGCCTAGCCCACATTTTTCACCACCCAATCAAAACATACTAACACCGGGTTGGTTTACTAACTGCATGACACGCCTTCCAGTTTCTGCAACGTTCAAAACCCTCTCCATAAAATACACAACACGGAAAGAACATCAGAGTTGCTTTAAGAAAATGGCATTGCGGGAATGGGGCCTCAAAATGATTGGCCCACTAGGTTTACGTGCCACGCCCCATACTTCCACAGTACCACTCAAGCTCTCTCCCTTACAAAGTAAAAAAGAGAAACACACGAAAATACATAAAAAACACCCTCACGTATCGCAGGCTTCCTGGGAACCCGTGACACTGGCGGCTACCAGTGTTAGAGCAATTATCGATTTCACCCGAGCCGCAACCACCGCGGGTAACAAACTACTCGTCTTAGCGACGACTGTTGACAGGCGTCACCCAAAAATCTTGGAAAGTGGCGCCACCATGTCGTGGCTGCCTTTTAACGTGCGGCAGCACCCCTTTTGTCCTGCCTTGGCGCATGCGTTGAGATTACTCCGCCGTTCGTACTCAATAAAGAATTCAGATGTTAGTCTAGCCGTTGTCCTGTTGTTCTCTTCTCGTGTGTTCGTCATTTTTGGCTGGTATATTTCTTCTTCAACGTTTGGTTAAGCCGGCCCGTTCCCCCAAAACTGTTGGCATACAGCGTCCTTGCGCGTCGGAGTCGCCGCGGCACCTGCTAGTCGCGCCCGCACCTGACCGTACGCTACGCTTAACTGCTCCCGGACAAGCGCGAGCGTCCGGACCAGTCTCGCCCGGCGGTGATGACCATTCAAACCTGGACAGCCTTTGTTAGGACGAGGGGGGGGGGGGGGGGGGCAGGCCTATGTTGTCTTCGACAGGGTCACTGCTCGTGTCTCTGCTTCTTGCCGACACGCCGACGGGGAATAGCGAGGACAAACCGCCACTACCCCGCGCCGAGCCAGCAACAAAAGACGGATGGTTCCCACAAAGCAGCGGGATCCGCAGATCCCTTACCATTATTATTTATTTTTATGGCGCAAAAGCATCTGTGGCCAAAGAGCGCTATGGCACAAGGTATTTTTGACATACCGAATATACGTGATGACTTCCACAGGCACTATACAAGGACCCCACTAGACGGATTAGGGGCAAAACCCCTTGGTTCTTTACTTTTGACAAAGAAATGTAAAACCTTTGTGACTAACATGCAGACCGCGGACTTTGCTACTAAGTCGTGAGGTGTGGTTTTTGTACGCTTTTGCACCACGAGTGGCAGTCTTAACTTCCAGGAGGGCGAGGGCGCTCGAGTCGCGCTCAAATTCATGGTGTGGAACGATGGCTACACAAAAACGAACCACACTGCATGGCTCATAAAAGATAGGATAGGCTGTAAACTTTCGAGAAAGGCTGTACCTACTCTTTTCTCTCTCTTCACTCTCACTCCCTTCTTTCTTCAACGCTTCGAGTGTAATCTAGCCGCACTGCCTGCGGACAACTTGCAAGAAATAGCCATGTATATAGGGTAGCACAGCTTGACCCGACATCACAGGATCCACCATTTTGGGAACCGGGAGCACTGCAAGAAGTGCTTGTTCTGGCCTGCAAGGCCAAGCTACGCGTGGATTACCATTATGGCGCACGTGATGTCAGATGCATGTATGCTATAGGTGCTTTTTGGCCTCTACTGCTGTAGATGAGAAAATACCTTAATTGTTATCCAGGTGAGCTGCGTGGCACGTACGCAAAAAAAATGTCGAAAAATCTGTCGTCAATGACGTAAAATACCTTTCTGCACCAAAATAGGCGACTCCTCAGAGCAGAGAGGGAAAGGTCTAAAGGACGTAATGCAGTTACCAGTTCAACACGTTACAGAAGAGGTCACAGGGGGTCCTTTAGAGTGACACCCCAGCTGAGACCGCCTGGCGTGAACGCACACTACGTCGCTAACAAATCTAAACAGCCATTTCTTTGCTTCGAAAAATTTTATTCACAAAACGAGCTTCGTCAGCGTTGCTTAGCAGATGCACATACGACCCAATCATACGATACACAAAACTGCACACAAGAAATAACTGTACACTAACAAACGCAGAAAATGAAAAAAAATGAGATCATGTTTGGTGCATTATGGATAACAAGCCTAGCACTCAACGGCAAAATAATCAACCAAACCAGAGAATTCTGTGCTCTAAAAGCAGCCAAAGGCAGTCAGTAATTCATCTTAAAAACGGCCACGAACAAAGTTGCCATCCGACATGAAAACCGAAAAAAAAAAACCAGTTGAGGTCATAGCAACTACAATCCAACATAGGAACAAACTATAAAGTGAGCCTTGAATCCAAAAAATTCAGATTTCAGCACCTGACTGCGCACGATGAGCACCTTTCAACTCGCACCTAGCTAGCGGCCGGGCTGGATTACTGCCAGTTCTAATTTTAGAAAAGTGCCGTATATCGACGGGGAGCAGTCTGCGGAGTGAATTAAGGGACACGAATTAAGGGTTAGATAGAGATAGAGAAATTAATTCGCCTGATGTTCGGCAAGAGAAACGTAAACCCGCTGGAATTTCATCGAAAATATTAGGAACAATTAAGACATGCAAAAGCTTTCATTCTGTAGCAGCAGTGGGGCGCAGCCTTCGAAATTAAGCTTCGTTCCGAGACGCTATAAACTGACCTAAACGACTAGTTTCCTGAGCGGTGCATCAAATCGCCGGGTGATCAGTCTCAAACATTATGGTTCGCTTCAATTTCGCTGACACTGAAAAACTGGCCACAAGGTTTGAACAATAGCTGTGAGACGCAGTGTTAAGGAAAGTTTTAAAAACCTGTAACCTGAAAAATCACGCTTTTAACCGCCGCACCGCCGCTCTATACTTCTACTATGAGGACAAGGTACTGCTCTCGGTAAACGGAGTGTCCACCCGTGCTCCGAAAAAAAAGAAGAAAAAACCACCTGCACTCTTTCTGGCGTGGTGAAGAGAGCTAATAGAGAGCTTTAGCATAGCGGAGACACATTAGTGCAGGTGTATACCAGTTTAAGCCGGTATACGTCCACGCTAATACGTCTCCGCTATGCTAAATCTCTCTAATAACAAGTGCCGACTTTTAACATGACTGCTCCTGGTCGCAGATATCGCATGGAAGTCATCCTGTAAAAACCATCCATTGGAGGAAGAGCCCGAGTAGGGAAGGCATCGGCACGCCGCCCACATTATGACTGCTGGCCGCAGGTGCAGCAGGCTGGTCATCGTGCAAAGACGCCATCAGGTATTCATTCATCCCAGTGCCATACGGCCCGGGCAAGACATTCGTGGTTCTGGGGAACCGTCGGATACGCCAGGATGTAGCAGACCCCGTCGTCCATCATAACGGCCCTCCTCGGGTTCGCGATCGCCGAAAACACACTGCAGGCTCGCGCGCGCATGGCGACCCCGGCCATTTTAGCGGCCCAGATCGCGGCCATAATCCCGGTCCCGGTCCCCATTGCCCAGCCTCCTCTTGTCGAGCGGGCGAAGTGGGTCCTCGTGGCAGTGGGGGCCTTGCGGTGGCCACAGGGACTGCCGAGGCAGAGGCGGCTTCCTCTCGAGAATGTGATGGTCCCGGTCGTGGAAGGAACTGCTGCTGAGGCATCACTGCCTCCTGCTCTTGCTGAAGTTGCTGACGTGCAAAAGAAAGTTTTGGTGGCGAATGCAGTTCCTGTCCAGGAGCCAGCTGCGGCTCCTGGTGTGGATGTGCATGGCCCCCGCTTCTCAATAAAACTTGTTGCTGGGCGAGTTTGTGGGACATACTTAAAAAAAAGATGTAGCGCAAAAGAGACGAGCGTTCGTCCTTGTCGTGTCTCCCTCCCGTGCTCGTCTCTTTTGCGCTACATCTTTTTTCAAGTATGCCCCCGCTTCTCGGTGGCACCAGCGTGTCGTGCGGTGGCAGCGGTTTCCCACGTTTCGTAGGGAGGACTTGCGTCCCATTCCTTCTTGGTGTACAGGTGCTCGTTGCACAGCTGTGTGTCCCAGCTCCTGCTGAGCTCGTCGGAGTTGCCCTGGCTCTGGCGGTTGTTGAGGTCGTGAGCGCCACTGGACCCTGCGATGCGCCGCAGCAATGGAAAGGTGGAAGATTAAGCGGTGTAAATCAAACACAATTAACAGAAATGCTTTGTAAGATTTTGAACCAGAACGCAACGACGACAGCGAAACCTCAGGCTGTGATGCGTCGCAAGCAGCGGTTGGGGCGGTTGCGGTAAAAGAAAAAAAAAAGCCTGACAACAAATCGGCTGACGAGCTGCGCGTCCACAACCTGTTCTTCCCAAAATTACCTTTAGAAGAGAATGAATAGAAATATCAATGCGAGAGCATTATACGTCTCATCGGCAACAAAACACGGCGGTGCTGTCCATCTTACCAGTCGAAAATCTCCAATGACGGCATCAGCACAGCTGCATAGCAAGCATAAGAGATTCAACAGAGGATCCACTGTATACGTAGACACCCAATGGCAAGTAGGGTTAAGCGTTTAGGGTAAATGCTTTTAATACGAAGGCATTCACTCTAAAAGCCTTCACCCTAAAGGAATTTACCGTAATGGTCTTCAACGTAAAGACCTTTGATACACTTGTACTGATTGCTAAATAGTAAACAAACATGGTCAACTAGTAACCAAGATGAGAGACAAATGCGTTGGCATCCACGGCACATAAGTAGTCCTAAGTACCCTCCGTAATGTTCACATTGGTCCAAAGCTCGCGCTTTACACAGGTAATCTTTACATAGGCGACTGGCTGGAATTAGACATTTCTACCCGGTCGTTTTAATAGCGACATCAGTTTTTAGAACTTAAAAATGCTGTTGCCCTTGCCGCTATGTGCGCTTCGGCAAAATTTGGCTGCATCGCGTGAAAATACATGCGCTTTCGAAAGCATGCAGGCAAAGCAACCTCTGTATGCGCGTGACTAGCCCGAAAAGCCAAAGTTTTCCGAGCCACAGCACCAAGGGTAATCGCGTTTTCTGAATTCCAGAAATCGATATGGCTATTACCAACTACCATCTACAAATCTAAAATGGCAATTAGGCGCCTAACTCTAATAGTTAAAAACTTCATTACTAAAAATGATTCACTGATTTTCTGCTGTCCGCCAGCACTGCTAATACTATAGGAGCCAAATTTTTTCCCCAAAAAGCCGATTTTTGGAAAGTCTATAAATTCTTTCCTGGAACACCTGGTGTAAAGCAGGCCGGCTTAATTTTGGCGCCGATTTGGTACCGTTAGGTAGAGCTTCAGGCGCCGCGTCGACACACGGGCTATGAGGGACGCCGTAGTGGATGGCTGCGGATTCTTTAAGGCGCATATAAGTTACACAACACATCGGCTGCTTTCGTTTGTTGATGCATCTCACCTCTGTCGGCATGCGGACGCGTCGTGGTAGGGATTCTTTCCCGTGATCTTGGGATCAGCAGCCGAACGCGAAAGCCACTGACCAACCTGCTGGGTTTCTTCGGCTACACTTTAAATACGAAATGATTACAAAGACAGCAAGCTGTCTTCAAGCAGAGTCCCTTTTGTAAAGGGAGAGACTTAGAGGACAGCTTTTGTGCTCTCGTGTTCCCGCTAATCCTGACGAAGACGGTACTTTCGCGAGTCAAAAAAATTAGCACTTGTGACGTGCCACAGTTGAGGCAGATAGCAACACTTGGCGCTGCTGTTAAGAACACACCGATAACAAAATTTCCAGGTGTGTTCGCAAAGCACAGCACTGCGCCAGCCACGCTGTGCTATGTTACGCCGAGATGGCGTAACAAAAGAGACGGGTCAGGGCCGTGGTCACACAGCAGCCAGATGCGTATTTCGGGCTCCAACCAATCGGCGCGGGTGTGCGTGGTCATATCTGCTACTTTTTCCGAGTGCTCCGCCCGTGGGAGAGCCGTGGCCGCTAGGAAACCGCTTGAGCCAGGAGCGGGATTCGAACCCTGTACATCCCGCACACGAGGGGCTGTACAGTGACGGCTAATTCCACTCTTTGTTAGCAGTGCGATAGCGTTAGCAGCTGTTGATGTCATTACCGGAAGTGACGTCACTACCGGTCCGGTGACGTTTTTTCTTTGCAGCAGGCGGGAATGCTTCCGTCTGGTGACGTCACTTCATTCCAGCCAATGGGAACGTTGCGATCTGGTGACGTCTCTTCCCTTCAGCCAATCACAGTAACATTGCATTACCGATGAGGCTTCAAATGCTATCACCTTCAGACGAGGCGTAGGCCGTCGAAGCTCACCGCTCAATCCCGGCAGCCTCCGCAGCTCACCACTGCCTAGGCGCACTTGAGGCGATGCTTACCTGCTGCTGTAGTTCACCCTCCAAAAGTGTGAACGGGCGGCGTTATTGTTCACAGGGGCTGCGTACACCTTCACAAACCATTTTTGGAAGAGCGCGTGCCGTATGGAGCGCTGCGACAGAGGACACAGGAAGGGACGCCGGTCCCGCACTTAAAACAAGTGGCCGCCGCTTTCATAGGTACAGCCGTGTCCAGACACTTCTCTATGGAGCGCTAGAAGGGTTCGGTGTGTTGCGTGCTCGTGGCATTCGCCGCTGCCTGCCGGGCTTGATGCAGCTTTTGAGAGACATGACAACTAAGCCGTGCGTCATGAGAATGTTTATGCCCGATATGCCGATGTTTCCAGCCCTATGCCTCTCTCAAATACCGCCGGTGCGTTCAGGTCCGCCGTTCAAGCGTTCCTTGCCGAGTGCGTGTGGAGGTCTCTACTACCTTCTTCGTGGTTAGCAGGAACACGGTAACACGCAGCCTCGCTTCCTCGCAGTGCATTAATCTAGAGGCGCCGTGAGGAACCAGCGTATATATGTGCAGTGCATGTGAGGTTCGTATTGCTCGAATACGCTGGTTGCTGGGGGTCTAATCAGAATGCGCCGCTGTTACGCGGCGCCATGTGCTCTCGTGTTCCCGCTGATCCTGACGAAGACGGTGCAGTCGCGAGTCAAAAAGGTTAGCACTTGTGACGTGCCACAGTTGCGGCAGATAGCAACACTCGGCGCTGCTGTTAAGAACACACCGGTAACAAAATTTCCAGGTGTGTTCGCAAAGCACAACACTGCGCCTGCCACGCTGTGCTATTTTCATAGCTATGGGGACGTCATTGTGCCAGTCTTTTTTTACTGGCGACTGTAGAAGCAGTATGAAGCACAGCGGTTCTTCCGGCGTTTAATCAAAGGACGAACTGAAGTTGATCCGTATCTATAGATTACTGTGTTCGATCGAAAAATAGGCTGCTTTCACTGGAAACAGAGCCTTTGTTTGCTAGGAAAGATAAAAAATGAAATACAGATGTCCCTGACGTCGACCATTTTTCAACGGACACTGTGACGACGCTAGCGCTTTTTTTTTCTCGTGGTCTCTAGAGTCTATCCTGCACACACATTCGCATCTAGAAGGCAATCGTGAAGTTTTGTTCATCACTGACAGCAGTTCTAATCAAACGGCGAAAAAAAAGTTTTACTTTTTAAATCCACTTTTCTCAACGAGAAAAGCGCCTTTTGCTGAATTTGCTACAAGAACCTTCAGTATACCGTCGAAGAGGCAAATAGTCTATTGTTAACAAGAACTCAAAATGCACTGAGTGGCCCTCAGTGCTCGTTTAAGATTCTTTTCAAGTTGAATGCCGTGAGGTACCACATGTTTTGGTCATCGCGTGCGTATTTGGTTCCAATTTCTAACAGCTCCTACATATAGACAAACAAAGCGTTAAACTTTTTGCTTACCCATCTTCTTGGCACTGCTCTTCGCGTCATAGCTAAATCTAATAGTATATCAATCACCCTAAATTGGTTCACTCAAATTTCACAATGAAATTTTTATTTCCAAGTTTGGGCACATTTCTTTTTCTTATCCCGAAGTTTTTTTTTTCGCCAAGAACTATCTCCCAAGGACAGTGAGAGCTCTCCGCTCTCTGAACTGAAACATTTTGGTAAACCGAGTGGCCAATGAAACTCTACAGAATGCCCGCAGGACGCTTCAAATGTCCTCGGGACGTGCAAGGGAGATTCAGTGCCCAATGAAAAAGCTACACATCAATGAAGATCTTCCGCGCAGTCTCGGAGCTTCGCTCACCTTCCACGATATCTGTTCCTTGTTGTCCATGAATGTGAAATGTGGGAACTTGTTCCTGCAAAGTGGGGGAACAAACAGCGAAGGGCGAGAACGACGTGAACGGACACACGGGAACAGTCGACCAGAAAGTGCAGTTTCTCAACGCCAATACACACACTGGGCCAAGCCTCTGCACACCCAAGCTGGGATATATACACTGAGCGTGGCGCATGAGTGTGGCGTACACTGGCCATGTCTTTTTTTTTTCTCATAAAAGCGACAGACGCTGTCTCCGCCGCCTCGCATCGCGCAAGTTGCGTAGATGCTCCTATACCCTCTCAGTAAAACACATCCATTGGTTCCTCGTTTTAGAAATCCCTCAGTATTTAACCCTACAGAACAAGTTATGTGATATTCACGCTTGGATTACGGTTATTTACTCCCTCGAAAACGGGGTGTGGTGTTTGAAGTGTGTAGTCTAGTGCTGGCAACTATAACCAGTGTGTGGTGCTTCCAACCGGGCCACATCGTCATAAGCCAAGTAACCGTGAAGCTAGCAGTCGCGGTAGCGGTCGCAGTCATGTAACCGGAAGAGGTTCATTAAAATAGCGCTTTCAGCACCAGCTAATAATGGTCTCATCATGTGTGCGCGGCACTTGGTTTCAGCCTAGATGGCGTAATAAGAGAGACGGGTCAGAGCCGTGGTCACACAGCAGCCAGATGCGTGTTTCGGGATCCAACCAATCGGCGCGGGCATGCTGTGGTCATATCTGCTACTTTTTCCGAGTGCTCCGCCCGTGGGAGAGCCGTGGCCGCTAGGAAACCGCTTGAGCCAGGAGCGGGATTCGAACCCTGTACATCCCGCACACGAGGGGATGTCCTGTGGCCAGGTAGTCAGGACTCGCTGCAAATGCGTCTCGCATACAACGAGCAAAGACTGAAGCGTTAATCGCAGCGAAATGGGCTTTGACTTTTTCTTGAAATGCCCGGGTTGCCCGGTGTGCAGTCTCCTGGAGAAGTACATGGGGAGTGGGCGTGAGGGTGGGAAGGAGAAGTTGCAGAGGAGCGCGCTTGGAAACCGCGGCAGCTCCAAGTTAAAATAGGGAGAGAATTAGTGTTCCGCCCCGCCATATTGGAGAGTCGGGGGGTTGAGGAGGGGAGTGAGACGGGTGTCAATTGGTATGTGTTCAGCAAAGGGGGTTTGTGCTTGCGGAGGTAGGAGGGGAAGAGTGGAGGGTGTCCGAATTTGGGTGAAGCGATGGGTAAGGTTATGTTCCATGAGCTCCATCATCTTGGTAAGCATAGCGTCCATGCGCTGCTCAAGTTTTTCGGTGAGGGTGGCGGCAAGGTGATTGAATCTGGCCTCAAGGCGGGCGTCTAGCTCTTTTAGTTTGTGGTCAAATTTCGCATCCAGTGCAGCGAATTTAGCGTCTATTTCTAGGGGTATGGGAGGCGGCGTGGCGTCTGAGGTGCGCTGCTTCTTTGCAGGAGGGGTGCTCGAAGTGTCTGTGGATGGGGATGTTGGGTTAACGAGAGGGGGTGCGGGTTGAGTAGGCAGAGAAGGGGTGGGGCTGCTTAAAATGGAGGAGAGACGGCTTACCTCGTCGCGCAAGGCACGGAGTTCCTGGTCTCTCGAATCTTCTTGGGAGGACTGGGGTGGCGGGGGATGACGGGTGGCGTTGCCGGAAACGCGGTCTGCCCAAGTGAGACGTGAGGAGTTTTTGCTGCTGTTCTGTCGGTTTCTGGAACTTGACCGGGAAGCCGTCGAGCTGCGTCCGTTGGTTGTACTTTGTTGATCACGGCGAGACAGCCACGATTTAGACGGAGGAGAGAGAGCGTTCCTCGGGGAGGCTAGTTTACGGCCCCGTGCTTTGCAGTTCCCAGTTCCGGTCATATGTGGGCCCCCACAGAGAATGCAGCTGGGGGTACATGATGGCACATCTTCCTTGGGATGAGATTTCCCGCAGCGGGGACATTTATGAGATCTTGGGAGGACACACACATCCTCCCGGTGGCCTGGGACGTGGAAGTTCGTGCAGGCGTCTATATGCCCTCGGTACGGTGCACACCTGTGGAGGGCTCCTCCATAAAGAATGGCGCGTGGCACAGGTCCAGCGCGAAAGGTGACTAGAATGGAACGCGTGGCCCCCATTCGGCGAGCGTCCACGATGGGGGCTTCCGGGTTGCCGGTGATGAGGTCCTGGAGAAGAGCTGTCGGGTTCTCATTCCAGTATGCATTGGAAATTACTCCGCGTACCGCTCCGTCCGGTGGCGCTATATAAGCTGCGACTGCGAAGTCCTTTGCTTGGTGTTGGATCTGGGTTATGCGAACCAGCGCGAGTGCGTCAGCTTGTAGGGGCGTGCTTACTGTGCACGTGTTGTTGACTGGGTGAATCCTGATTTGGGTACGCGTTGGTTCTTGAAGCTGGGACGCCGCTCGGAGGATGGTTTCCCGTAGTAGTCGGGGGGGAAGCAAGTTCAGCTGCAGCCCGCCTCGAGACCTGAAGATGATCTTGTAGTCAGCAGCCGGGAGCGGCGGCTGCTGCCGCGAACGCTGCGCAGCTGCGCGCGTTGCTTGCAGGTGCGACTTGTCAGGGCCTGCAGTAGGTGAGATGGCGGCACCGCTTGCAGACGCTGCGGTTTCCTGGCTTGTTGACGTACAGCGGTCCCTGGAGCGGGCAGGCACTCTAAGGATGTGAGTCCAGTCCCTTGGGTCGTAGTCGCGGGGGTGAAGAATCTCTCCCTGCACCTGCACCTCCATGGTGGTGTGTTCACGGGGGCGCGACCGCGAGCGAGCGCGGACACAGGAAGAGGAGTCGTTGGCGCAGCGCGCTTGTAATCCAGGAAACGGCGCGCGCGCGCGCGAACGCTCAGGCCGGATGCTGGGATGCGATTGCCGCCGAGATTGGGAGACGTTTCAGCGGGAGCACGGAGAAACGCGACCGCTCCCCTCGGAGGTTCCAGGCGGTCTCCATAAGGGAAGGAAAAGCCCTTCCCTTACGGCGCGGTTCAGGTGTCGACCGAGATGCGCCATTTTTCGCTCACGGCCAAAGACGCCAACGACACCGGCTTTTCTTAAAAAGAACGTAACGACTCCTGTGTTCCTCTTTCTGTCTTTATTCCAGGGAGCGCTTGATGATGCAGATCGTACCGGAGAGTTTTGAAGGGGACAGGAGGCAAGAGACTGCAGAAGAGGAGAGCGAGCATTCCCGTCCACGGGTAACACTTTGTGCACGTGTGCAAATCATCGATCGCTGTTTGCCTTCGGCACTGCGTTTTCACTGCTTGCCCCGAGATATTGCAGCGTACCTTCCTTCCTTCCTCCCAGTCTTCCTTCTCAATAACTTCCTGCCGCCGCCGCTGCGTGGCAATATTTAAACCATGGCGTCTTTTTCTCCAATTCGAAATTGTGCGTCTAGTGTGCTTCCAGAATTCTTTGTTTCGGCTATGAGCAAAAACCTATAGGTAACAAAAATAGAATCTTCACTCGTTTATATTGCGAGCCTTGAGAGCAGGCCCAGTTGTAGGCAGCAGTTCGCAGCGCCAACTGCGGGTACAAAATTCTACCGCTTGGAGCCCTTTGAGAGATATGCCGGCGCCCTACGCAAAGGCTGTGTGTTGCTCACGGTGGTTACTTGGGTCTATAAGATTGTTTTCGAAATTTGGTGGCGATGAGCTTTGTGGTAGCGCGAATTATACGGCGGTCGCGTTTAGCAGCTTTTTTTGACGCTTCGTTGAGAACGTGCACCCGGCAGCGCTAGCCAATGCCGTATACGGGTGACAGAACTCCGTGCGATGCTGCTGTGCTCCTGTGCAGATCTGAATGCACCTCGCCAAGCCTTGGCTTCTGACGGGAGAATTAATGCATGCTTGTCGTTGCAATAGCGAGTGTCGGATTTGTATAAAATATTCGTGTCTTTTCGATTATCAGGAATGGATAGGAGATAGGCCTCGAATCTAACTATTCGTCTCGCTCGTGTTCAACACGAAGCAGAAGGCATTAGTACTTTAGGCAAGACTACGGAAAATTGTGACTGCAAAAATCGTAACGCACTAGCGATGGGATTAGGAAGTTGCTGAAAATTGGAAATCGGCGACGCGTATTTGTTATCTTCGTAGCCTTCTGAAAGGAGAGCGAGAGAGAGCGAAAAAAATTTTAATGCATAGAATGGTTAGGTGGGCCCTCATTCCAGGAGCCCATTGGCTTTTTTCGCAGCTCTTGTCCGGTTCACCAGCGAAAGCTGCGCTTCCGAGTGTGAGCTTGACAGCGCCTCCTCCCTGTTCTCGGTTGTTGGGTTATTGATTCATGGAATAGCTAGGTATTTTTGGCATGCCCATACCATATGGTATAAGTCAGCCACTTCACCGCGGAAGGCAGAAACGGACGGTACGACTTTGGGGGCATGTAGCTCAATTTGACGCGATTTATATAAGTATTCGATTTCAATTTCCTTAAAATGACCCCCTGCTTCCTGTTTAAATTTTAGTGCCGTTCGGCGTATACTGTCCTTGTTAATCTTAAATGTTGGAGGAAATCCCTGTAGCTTAATAGCGGTTCAGAATTATAAAACGTGACACTGAAGACGCCAACCACAACAAAGAAAAGAACACACAAACGACGTTTTGGCTCCCATACGGGAGCCTTGTTCACAGTAAAAAACGAGAAGCGGGTGCTCGAGCTTATGTATGCTTGAAAAGGGGGCGCAGGGAGCGTCCGTAGGCAATTGTCAGATTTCCGCAGTTTCGGTTCAAGGTGTGACAGGTCGTTTGTATAATCAAAAATTCCAGGTGAAGGCGAGGGAATTTCCTCTTTTCTGCCGCAAAAACTTCCGCCTTGCCCCAGTCGATAATGTGCTGTTTCGATATGCAGTGTTTGGTGATAGCACTGGAATCCACTTTCCTGTTTTTAAAGTCGTTTTTGTGATCTCGTTTAACGTTGTTTGTGTGCGCATTGCCTTTTCTAGACGTCTTGGTAAAACGCGATAGTGGCAAACTATCATCCAGCGTTTTTAGGAAA
Source organism: Amblyomma americanum (assembly GCF_052857255.1). NCBI lineage: Eukaryota > Metazoa > Arthropoda > Arachnida > Ixodida > Ixodidae > Amblyomma > Amblyomma americanum. The sequence goes on from NC_135497.1 coordinate 351,912,325, forward strand.
CCTACTCACACGGGACGTTATCTCAACTTTAGATCCGTCCACCCAGCGTCACATAAGAGATCGGTTGCTGCCACCTTATTAAAAAGGAGCCAACGCATTTGCAGTTCTCCCAAAGACAGGGAAAACGACTTTCATATGGCGGGGCAAGAACTTTAACTCAGTGAATACCCAACATCTTTCGAGGCATCGGTCGAGAAACAGCTGTGTCGACCAGAACGTGAAACTGCTGTGTCTTCCCTCTGAAAAGCGCCGCTGTTCCCTACACCCCTGGAATCAGCGAGCCATTGCAACGCATTCTGTGCTCCTTCAATGTTGACATTGCCCACGTTCCGACCAGAAAACTGCGACATGCTTTTGTCAACGTAAAGGACGTTCTTCCAAAACAAAAATATCCCCGCGTGGTTCACACCATTCCCTGCTCCGACTGCGACTGCGTCTACATTTGCGAAACTGGCAACTTCGAAAGGCGCCTGAAAGAGCACAAAAACGACGTTAGAAACAGGAAAGTGGATTTCAGTGTATCGCCGAACACTGCATATCGAAACAGCACATTATCGACTTGGGCAAGGCACAAGTTCTTGCGGCAGAAAAGAGGAAATTCCCCCGCCTTCACATCGAATCTTTCATTATACAAACTACTTGTCACACCTTGAACCGAAACTGCGGAAATCTGACAACTGCTTACGCACGCTCCCTGCGCCCCCTTTTCAAGCATACATAAGCTCGCGCACCCGCTTCTCGTTTTTTACTGTGAACAAGGCTCCCGTATGGGAGCCGAAACGTCTTTCGTGTGTTCTTTTCTTTTTTGTGGTCGACGTCTTCAGTGTCACGTTTTATGATTCAACCCAACCAGACGAGTTTTCGTCCAACTCTTGATTTCATTAGGCTTCAGAATAATTATGTTCCGGTGAATGTTGGGAGACCCGGTGTAATAGCGCGCGGGCAGGGGCATGACCGCCTACGTTTCCAACATATGCAGAGTGTCCTACAGCCCACATGACTTAATTTAAAGGCTGCGTCTTCTTTACTTCTGAGTATCCTGTTCGCGTGTTTAGAAATCCTTTGTGTGGTATAGGTACTACACGCAGTCGGGGAGTCTGTAATTACACATGAGACCTTCCTGGAAACCATCGCTAAATCAACCACCGCTTCCTGAGCCTGGGCGATTCTCGAGCATCGAACTGATGCCCCATTAACTAATTTTCCTCGCGCATCCTTGCATGCTGCCGTGGATATCCCGCTGACCGGACCTGTCGCGTCCACGCAAATTGCCTCTTCCATTACGCCCCATGTTCTCCTGATGTCGTTCGGCCTAGCCTTCCTTCTTTTCTTATAAAATTCGGGGTGCACATTTCTCGGAATAGTCTGCATATATACCTTGCTTCTAAGTTGGCGTTCAAAGTTCTCTCTGTCCTCCGTAGACTTAATGCATGGGAGCCTTAGTCTACCGAGAACGTCGAATTCTATCCTGCTTCCTGATAGCCGTACCTCTGCGACCTCCAACCACCTTCAACAATTTCGTCTGCAATATTCTAAACGCCCATGTGTAGTAATCTTTCTGTTCCTGCGTTGACCGGGATACCAAGTGCTCCTTTACATACTTTGCGTATTATTACTTCTAACTTGCTCTTCTAACTTTTCTTCCATTTCAGATATGGTGCTCTATAAGCTATCCTGCTCACAATAAAAGCCTTTATTAACTTTGTGGTTTCTTTCCTTAGGTCCATCCTTGTGATGTGATAACCTATTAATCATTCTCGCCACTTGCTCTGTTGTTGCCTGCTATCGGCTAATCACTTCCGCGTTGCTGCCCTTGGAGTCTATTACCAGAGCGAATATTTTCGCAGCTGGCCCCTCTTGAATTTGCGCTCCTCTCAAAAATTCTACAACAGGGTCAGAGTCTCCTTTCTTCCTAAATATTAGTAACTTTGATTTGATGGGCGCGCATTGGTGTCCACAACTATTATATTATTGTTGCACAATATCCGCCGCACATTGTAGTCTTTTCTTGCATGCTCCCAATTGACCCACCGGAAGTCCAAATTGTAATGCCGTCAGCTTAGAGCGCGTTCTTCACACCCTGTATGCTGTCCGGTCTCCTGGGTAGTCCTAATAGCGCAATGTTGAAGAGCAAAGGGGACAACACTGCCCCCTAAGGTGTGCCCGTACTTCCCAGTCGCGTGCACCCTTAACTTCTCCGACATTGAACCTAATTCTTCGGTTCGAGATAAATTATTTAAAATAATTATACGTTCTTGCACTACAACACAGTTGCAGTCCTGTAAATTAAAGGTAGGGGTTCGCGTTTTCAGTTGAAACCAGGAAAAATGATAAAAGTACCGCAAATTCAATGTAAGAAATTTGGATTTATCCAAAATATAAGTTTGCTTAACATGGCGCCACAATTACCTGGTTTTTGAGTAAGATTTGCAGTCATTCATAAAAGAAAATCGACAGTGCTGAAGCCAAGGCCCGTCGTGGTTAGGTGCACCTTCCGTTTAGGTTGCGCATTTGTGCGTTTCGAGGCACCACACTGATATCTTGCACGCCTCTGCAGACTGGGATACTGCGCATCGTTGCTCTCTCTGTAATGACCCGCTTAGGACAGCTCCTTATTTACCTAGGTTTGTCCTCTGCACGCAGACGGAGGCACGAAGCCGTGCAAAACTGTCAGCATACTCTGGCTGCCGAGGCGATGCAGTGGCAGTCTCATCGCTACCGTCAGCACTCAGACCACATGATGCCCTGCCCTCTCACTCCACCCGGAGCAGTAACCTGACTACACCTTGCTAATCTGGGGTTCAGAAGAAAACTTCCTCTTAGACTCTTTTAAAGACGGCTCATTATTTAGCATCAGACACATTTTTTTGAAGAGTTATGATGTCCTTGCGTTCGCTAAATCGAGGGCTTGTGGGCTCTATGCCAGGTCCTTCACCATAACGTCGCTGTGCCTAGGCTCTCGCGTTAGAAACCTGAATCCATCTTATATGCACTTGCCGCTTAGTTCACTTCGCCTCTGCTTCCCGCACTTAAGCCTGTATGGCCCGTTCGCGGGCCGCCCACTAAAATCCCAGGCCTCTTGCCGCGAGTACCCTCGACCTCCCTTCCTCTCCCGAGTGGGGCATGAGGAACCGGGCTACGTGGTGGGGGAGGCCCGACCATCGAAGTGGTCTCTTAATCCCTACCACGGAGACCACTGACCTCCTGCCACGACAACTCCTTGTCCCCCGCCACGACAACCCCTCCAGTCATGTGAGAATAAACCTCTTTGTCCTTACTACCTGGCACGAGTCTCCCTGTGTGTGCGCCCTCGCGCAGAGAAATCGCCCACAAGGCGCATATTGGGGCCTACTTCTTCCAGGTCGCCATGAAGTCTTCAGCGGATTAGGGTCTGAATAACCTGGTTCCTCCATCGCATTTTAGCCCCATTTTTGTAAGGGGTGTTTTCGCATGCAGTTTTGCATTGTCCACGTCCAAAATCATTCGATCGTCAAGGTAAGTGCAATTCTCTCACTGGAAGCATGAGAAAATTTCGCAAATCGCCATGCCATGGTTTTGTGGCACCCATTGTGGGCGTGAACTAGCTCTTTTGAGCATACCTTAACTGTACCTTAACTGAGCATACCTTAACTGTATAACGCAGTCGTTTATGAAGCTGCCTGTCACAGCAGCTTCATTAACTATGAGAGCAGTGCGCGACCTTCAAGGCAGCGGAACCGTCAGTGTGAGAGGCCTTCAACTATTAGACTTAAAACTAGCGCTTGCATCGTTCGGAGCTCACAATCTGAAAAGAATCGGTCGTTGCTTCGCAATTAACACGTACCTCGCTTCTTTTAAGCATATTGTCTAGAGGATGGAGACGATGCTTATTATTTGGCTAAGCACGCGCAGCAGCTTTTCTTCGGGGCATTCCATGCAGCCCGAGGGCATCATCCTCTTCGGGTGCGTTCTCAAGCGCGGTGAAGCATCATCGCAGCCATGAAATGTGCGAAGGAACAGAGGAGGAGGAGAATAGCGAAACGAAGCCTCCGACTGGGCCAGCGAAGGCCAGTAGGCGCCAGATCCGCTGGTGCCGGAGGACGCACCGAGGCCAGTGGCAGCTACTCGCCTCCCTGTACCCGTTCGCAGGCGGCGCGCTTCGAGCGACGACAGATGGAAGTCCACCTGCTTTCGATAGATAGATAGATAAACAGGAGGAGGGAAAGACAGGGATGTTAACCAGAAAGGGGTTCCGGTTGGCTACCCTGCACTGGGGAAGAGGGATTTAGGGGGCTAAAAGGAGGAAGAGAGAAGGAGGAAAAGGCATAACACACACGCACAACGCTGTCACAATTTGGCACTCAATCCAGTTGCTCTCAAGCAGGCAAAGAGTGCCTTGTATGCCTTGAGGGCAGTCGACTGCTGTGGCCACGGACCGATGATCTTTTGCTCTGTTAATGGGCGAGGATCGAGGCGGTCCAGGGCACAACACAGTGTATGTCTTGCACTCGCAAATGCAGGGCACTCACAGAAAAGATGAGCGATGGTCTCCTCACAACCGCAGCTTTCACAGGCAGGACTGTCGGCCATTCCCATCCGGAAAGCATAGTGGTTGGTAAAAGCAACGCCGATCCATAAACGGCATAACAATGTTGCGTCACCACGTGCTAAGTTACGTGGAAGACGAAGGCGCAGTCCAGGGTCCAGTGCCTTGAGGCGGAGGTTGCAAAACTCTCCCGTGTTCCACGCTAAAAGTGTGAGCTCCAGCGCCAAAGGGCGAAGCCCACACGCTGCGTCAGGTCTCGATATTGGGATCCTCACTGGAAGTCCGTCGTTGTGAGCCGAACGCGCAGCCGCATCGGCCTGGTGATTACCGTTAATACCACAGTGTCCTGGCAGCCATTGAAAAATGATGTCATGACCTTTGGAAACGGTGCCGTGGTACAGTAGACGGATCTCAGAAACAAGTTGTTCCTGCGACCCGCGGCGTAGCGCAGCTTGCAGGGCTTGAAGGGCTGCTTTAGAGTCGGTGAAAACCGTCCAGTCATGTGGAGGTTCTTGACTGATGAACTCTACCGCAGCCCGTAAGGCTGCGAGTTCCGCACCAGTTGAAGATGTTGGATAGGTCGTCTTCACTTTCATGAAGATGGATCTGGCCGGCATACCACCGACCCCGCAGAACTGGTCGAGTGAACTGATCCATCTGTGTAAACATGTATGCGGTGACTGTGGTAAGAATGCAGGTGATTCAATGTCAGTTGTTTGAGAGCGGGTAGTGATACACCAGCTTTCTTTGTAATTCCAGGAATATAGAGGTGAACCCGAGGTTCATGAAGACTCCGTAAGGGTGAGCACGGTCTTGACGCAGGGGTGAACTGCGATGGAAGATATGCGCGATGTGCTTCAATGACTTTGGCGAATGCAGTACGCGGCCTAATTTTCGGGAGTGTTGCGAGGTGATGACAGGGAACCCGTGTGAGGTGCCGAATATGTGTTCTCATGGTGTCAACAGCAATGTATGTAGTAACAGGATGCTCCCGGGCAACAAGAACAGTTGCTGCTGTTGATGCACATTTAGGCAGTCCAAGACAGATACGGAGAGCTTGCGCTTGCACACTTTGAAGAGTCTTGATATTTGTTTTCCTAATGGAACTGAATATCGGAAGACTGTACCGCATGTAACCCAGAAATAGGGAACGGTACAGTTGTAGCATCGAGCGCACTGATGCGCCCCAGGACTTTCCCCCGAGGAAGGAGAGGACGTGGACAATCGAAATTAGTCTCTTTCTCATGTCGTAGATATGTGGACTCCACGAGAGGTTCCTGTCGATGACAACACCAAGGAATCTGTGGCTTCTCTCATAGGAAATGGCTTCGCCATTGATGCGAATGGTGTAACGTGACATTATTTTGCGTGTGAACGCCACAAGTGAACACTTTTCGGTCGAAATGTTCAGGCCCCGCAAGTGAAGACAAGATGTCAATATCGATTCCGCTTTTTGAAGTCTTGCACGAACTTCAGGACGGGTCACCCCTGATGCCCAAATACAGATGTCGTCTGCATATACCGAGATCTGAGCAGATTGTGGCAATACATCGACCAGGCCGATAAGAGCAAGGTTGAGGAGAACTGGGCTCAGCACTCCACCCTGAGGGACTCCGCGCGAATTTCGGTGTAAGAACGTTGGTCCGTCCGCAGTCAGGAGAAAAAACGACCTCTCTGATAAATAGCTGCGTATCCAGCTGAACGTGCGGCCTCCGATTTCAGCAGCTTCCATTGCGTCCAAAATGGCCTGATGCGTTACGTTGTCGTACGCGCCCTTGATATCCAAAAACAATGCCACGGTCAATCTTTTCAAACTTTTGCTGTGGTGCACCGACGTTACAAGGTCAACCACGTTGTCGATAGAAGAGCGTCCCCGTCGGAACCCAGACATGAAGGTTGGATAAATCTGATATCGCTCCAAGTATCATTTCACGCCTGTGAGCAGCATGCTTTCCATGACTTTGCCGACGCAGCTGGCGAGTGCAATTGGACGGTATGAGGAAAAGTCGAGCGGTGATTTCCCCGGTTTAAGAAGTGGAACCAGACGACTGGTCTTCCAATCATTAGGAACTATACCAGCAGTTCATGACTTGTTGTAAGTGTCCAAAAGAGCCCGTCGAGCTTCTTGGCCAAGGTTGGCAATTGCGGAGTACGTCACACCATCGGGCCCTGGTAATGATGACCTTCTACAACAAGCAAGCGCAGCATCAAGTTCTTCCATGGAGAATAGTGCATCCATCCGAGAATCCCTTGAGGGTGGAACATTGTTGCAGTGCAGCGTTGCGTCTGAATTCGGAGGGCCTGTTATTCTTGCGCAGAAATCTTCGGCTACCTCAACTACACTGCGCCTTTGGTGGAGCGCTACGGATTTGAACGGGTAGCGCTGTTGAGGGTACGTGCGAAGACCCCGAATTACGCTACAAACGCGTGACAAAGGCTTCCGTGGATCAAGTGTCTGGCAAAATGTCCTCCAGCGTTGTGTTTGTAGTGCATGAATTCTGCGCTTTCGAACTGGGAGTGGATGGCTGTGTCCTGAGAGCCATGGAAAACCTCAACGTAGGCGACAGCAAGGAGGCCGCTTCGAAGAAATATCGAGCAGCAATGAAGAAAGCCGGTGCAAGGGCGCCTGCAGCCGGCGCGCCGGCCGTAAATAAGGAGCAGGGAAAGCCAGAGCAGAAGCAAGCCCCGGCTCCGGGAGCCCGCGGAAACCCGCCCCGCCGCAAGCACGACCCATAGCCGCCCCTGCTGCTGCATTCGGACGCCGACAAAGCCGGATGCCTTGTTGGCGCCTTCTTTTTTCTGACGAAAAGAGCCTACTTTTTTAAAAAGCTTTTGTGGTCCACGAGTTTTCATCAATGACGTACAGTGGCTAGTAAAAAAGGTTAGCGCGAGTGACTGTTCAGCGGAGAGATTGCACCGCGCGACGTCGCGGTTCGCGAGAACGCTGGTAAAAGAGTGCCGGAGCTTCTCTACTACTTAGTCGTGATGGAGCCTTAGCGGAGAGTTTTCGCTGGCAATGAATTGTATTTTATTTTTCCGCCAAGCAGGTCGTACGTCGCTTCTACTAATCTCTTTTACTAGCTACTCCCCAACATATCCATGTTTTGAGGATACAAAGGAGCGGATGTTTATATTTAGGTACACCTAAATGTATTAAGTACAAATCCTGGAGAATGTCATTAAACGGTGATTCTACGCAGTCTATTAGTCTCGCAAGCAACACCATCGCCTCAGCGCAACGCTCCTTATGGTGTGATCCACAGCGTCAATATAGACCCCTTCTACGTATCGACCCCCCTTGTGACTTCCGCATGCCACACAATATTGATAGACGTGACCGAAATCGCCTCCACCGAATTCGCCTGGATGTCGCCTTCACTAAATCCTGTATACATAAGCGTTGTGTGTCAAGTAGCCCTCTGTGCACCACACGTGGTGTGCCCCAGGATCTTCTACATTTGATCTCCCACTGCCAACTCTTCAACAATCATCGAAAGGCACTTTTAAGTGCTTTAGGAGTCCGACAGGACAGCTCCGTGACCTGGAGCCTTTCCTTGGACCCTGGAGGGACGCGGCTTCGGGTGTGCGCGGGACAAAAGCATTTTTAGTGTTTTGAAGAGACACGGGTTTGGTGGACATTCTTCGACAATTGTGTGTGCGTGCGTGGGTGTGTGTGCTTTCCTCTTTTTTCACCGTCCTCTTCTCTAATCTTCTCTTCTTTCACTCTCACCTGGAGTAGCATGCCAGGCCGGCAACCAGGCAGATCTTTCCTGTTCCATTAAAGTCCCTCCTCCTCCATCGCCTCAGCATATGGCTAGAGTTGGCGAAATAATTTATTGCAAATGAGTCGGTTTTCTGACCGCAGCACCATAATAGTGGCGTGATCACAAACACTCAATTCGAGCTAGTCGAATGAGGTAGGCGAAGGGCACCTTATGCTGTCGTTCCTAAATTTTGCTCGCTTGCTCTAGCCATGCAAGGCATAATATCGTGGGGAAAACATCGCATGATCCTGTACAAATAGATTTAGCTCTTATTTAGCTCTTATTTCGCCTTTAATATGCCAGTAGCTTATGGACGCACATTCGAAAAATGGTCAACATAGTGTGGTTGAAACAAAGAAAAGTTTTTCCGAAAAAAATGCTAACTTCGGCGGACTTCCTTTCTTTAAGTGCAAATGATGAATTCGCACCCCAGGACAGGACGATGGCATCCTAGTTTTTGAAATGACAAGAAAAAAGAACTCTTAATCGAAAGCCCAACAAGAATGAGGAAATTCAATGTTTTTATTGGCAAAAAATAACTGAGGCATCAGGCGCGAAGAAATTTTAGTGGGTACTCAACGTCCGCTGGTGATGTATTGCAATGGCTCCAGCGCCGCATTCGATCTACGCGTGCCCTGTTGTTGATGATGTCCTCAAGAAGGTTAGGGCACGTACCCACTGCAGGGGATTGGCCAAGACTCCGTCGGCGACTGACAGGTGCTCAAAACGTTTGTTAGAAACGGTATTGCAGATTTGACGATTTCATTAAGAACAAAATGAGCCCTCTGAGATTTATGGGCACTATTGTGTCGCGGCAAGCATGCACCACTTTTGCTTCTTCGCCCTCCGAAACAAGGTCACGTAGTTGGCAGTCTGCAGTTTTTCTTGCATCGACTAATCGTAACGGAGACCGCATTTTTATTCCTTGGTGACCTAATTTTTATGTGTCCTTGATTTAGAATGTTATTATTTTTTGTTTCCCTGAATTAATAACAATGAATTTCGTTTGTGAACATTTCTGCGTAAATGCGGAGTTATCCAAGACCACATTTTTTTTTCTTTTGACTCAGTTCAAACCTTATTTTGTAACGAGCAGCTATATGTGTGCACAAATTGGCTTACAAGCATGTCATTACCGGCAGTGACTGCTACAACCAGGTCGAAATAACGCAAGCGTTATTTCAACTCATGACGTAGCATCCGGTTTGAAGAAAAGACGTCATGTCCGGCAATTTTTTGCTGTTCGAGCCATGTTTGAGCCGAGCCGAGCATTGCTTTCAGTAGCACTATGGCCGGTCGACGGCAGGAGCGCGCGATCATGTTGCACGTGAGTAATTTGTTCTTGCTATCTTTTGGTATGCACACACTGAGTGATTGCCCGTTATCTGACACTCAGCATTCCGTTGTCAACTTCCTTGCGCCCGAATATTTTGTGTTAGCAGATAACCCAGGACTAGCGCTGAGCCCGCTTGCCCGGCAGTGGACCCAAAGGCCCGGAGGGAAAGACTCATCTGTTTTTTCGTAAGTTCTGCTCAAAAGCTCCGTGCAGTTCAACAGAAAAGAGCTTGCGCTGAGCGTGTTTTATACCTTGTGTCAACCCAGCCCAACGTAGCTCATGGTCATGTAAAACACGCATAATTACCAGCTTTTGCGTGCTCCCGAAAAAAGGCGGGAAACTTTTGACAACAGTCCAGTTGAACTAACCGTTTGTGCGATGAGTTTTGTACGCGGTCCGATTTTTTGTGGCCCCGCGGCTGGGAAAGTCTGTAGAGTGTTGGCTTAATGCTGCACTTTACAGTTGTGTGCTGCTGTTGCAATTCGCTTTCTAAAACAGGTGCAAAAATTGCGGCCAGATAAGCGATTACGCTTTGATGTCTGCACCGCGAAACATGTTCTTTTAAATTCATATTTATTTCAGAAAACAGGACTTTAAAAACTGACTGGCAGTTTTGTGGTATGCACGTACCATCCCGATTCCTGCTTCGAGTCAGGCGTTGGCTTGCTGGCGCAGAGGCTGAACAAATGGGACGTTAAAATGCTGAGGCAGCAAAGGCTCTAAGGCGCCACAAAGTGAGCCCTCAACCTTCTGTGAGAATTTTAAAATGAGTGCTGTGCCACTTGCGCCGAGCATCGGTTTTACGTGGGAAAGGTGCTTTGACCCAGGTAGCCAACTAGAATGGACCGCATGAGGCAACTGGAGAAGCAAGCTTAATTTTAAGGCCTCTAAGCATAAGACCTTTTTACAGCTGATGGTGTAAAGAGCCCTTAAAGAGATGAACATTGTGGGCAATGTGCTTGATGTCCTTTGACTGTTTGGAAGCTTGTGAGGTGCATAAAGCTCACAAGGCAAGGTTGCAGTGTGTGACAGGTCATTGGGGTGATATTAGAAGAAGACATAGTGCAGCACAATGCGACAGGGAAAAGGAGCACACAGGATAAGCGCTCGTCCTGTGTGCTCCTTTTCTCTGTCCCATTGTGCTGCACTATGTCTTCTAATATGCTATACAAACAAGCCCAAACTACAGCTTTCTTAAGATTGGTCATGATAGGTTTCTTTGATTTGGCTGCACTCTCTGCACTAGTTCTGTGAAGTTCCGCGGTGGTGCCGGCACCGTGCAACGTCAGCTCAGGCAGTTCAAATGCAGCTTGGCACTGGCCGCTTCCAAAACGAATGGTCGAGTGCAGGCCCGATTGTCCAATTTGCTGTCGTCACGAAATTGCAACCAACTGCATGCCGCCGACACCAACAACCACCAAAATCCTGAAACACTTGGAAGAATTTTCAAGCAGCAAATCGCAATAAAGTTTTACCATGACCCTGCTCTAGGAAATGGTCGTTTCACAGAAAGAAAAAAAAATCGTTGCATGTATACACACAGGCGACTTACGAATTAGCTCTGAAATGCTGCCCATGCGACTCGACTTGACCACTTAGGTTTTCATTATGACTCCTCAAACAGTCACTCACCTCCTCTATGTGTAGGTCGAAGAAGCAGGGAAGGTATGGCGCGAGTTATATAATGAAATGGTGACAGTTATTTGCTGAAAGGTTATGGCTTATGGGGGTTTGTCCCAAATTGACTCAGGCTATGAGGGACGCCGTAGTGAAGGGCTCCGGAAATTCTGAACACCTGGTGTTCTTTAAGGGAGCATAGACACCTAACTTTTGGGTGCGTGGTTTCTTATTTTTAATGTAATGACGCCACTGCGGTGGCTCAGTGGTTATGGGGCTTGGCTGCTGACCCGAAAGACGTGGGTTCGATCCCGGCTGCAGGGGTCGAATTTTGATGGAGGCGAAATTCTAGAGGCCCATGTACTGTGTGATGTCAGTGCACGTTAAAGAACCCCAGGTGGTCGAAATTTCCAGAGCCCTTCACTACAGTGTCCCTCATAGCCTGAGTCGCTTTGGGACATTAACCCCCCATAAACCAAACCAATCTTTTTTGTAATGAGGTGTAAGGCATTATTATACACGGATTACCACGTGGTATGCTCCTATGGCTGCTAAATAATTTATAACTGAATTTCTTTCTTGTGCTGTTTCAGTTTCACTAGCTGAACGATGACTGTGGCCTCAAAGAGAGGTTGTAGGTCATATGAGGCGTGAAAAACTGCAATATAATCGCTGCTTCCACATTAGTTGTCATTCCGGCTCTTGAGGAAGGCTGGCTTCAGCAGTGCAGTCAATCATAAAGATGGAGCAGCGATTATATGGGCGTTTTTCCATGCCTCACATGACACAAAAGCACTCTTTGACGTCACAGCAATTGATCGGCTGTTCAAACTGAAACAGCTTGACAGAAAAAATTCATTTATAAATTATTTAGCGGCCATAGGCAAATATCACATGGTGATTCATGGGTAGTAGTATTTGCTGCATCGTTGTAGAGAAGAAAACATTCCACCAAAATTACGTGTCTATATTCCTTTAGCACGCAGAAAACCAAATGGAAAATGCTCTTGGCCATTCCCTCCAATGCAAATGCTGTGTGGTGTATAATGTTACGTGGTTGCCGTCAAAAGAGTGAGGCGTGATGAACGATGGCAGAGATATAATTTAATGGCCGTTGGCCTAGCGCGAGTGCTCTGTAACGCACCACAGCCAGCTTCGTGGTCTTTGTCACAATATTCCTTTTTCTCGTGGACATTGTCACATGTAGGAAGCTGGGTGGTGTGTCATTGTTTGCATAAGAACTTGAGGACACTGAGACGTTGGCCGTTGGCCTAGCGCGAGTGCTCTGTAACGCACCACAGTCAGCTTCGTGGTCTTTGTCACAATATTCCTTTTTCTCATGGACATTGTCACATGTAGGAAGCTGGGTGGTGTGTCATTGTTTGCATAAGAACTTAAGGACACTGAGACGTTCCCTAGGCAGCCGCTGACCACACACCATACGTGGCAAAATTACTTTTGGAAAGTAATTAATTTCTATTACTAATTACTTTCCTAGGTATCACAAGTAATTAAATTATATTACAAATTACTGGTATCAAAAAGTAATGACATTACATTACAATTACCTGCCTTAAGTAATGAAAATTACTTAGTTTCGATGCTAAAATGTTGCGCATTGGTCATAGTTTGTGCAAAATTTCTTGAGTTTTTTGTTTGCAGCGCCACTGAGCTTGAAAATAGGCGTCAAAAATTTTGCCCCTCTTTAGTCAATTTGAACAGCCGCTTTGCTGATGTAGATGAGGTCATATCACTCTTCAATCAGAAGTACATCGTTCAATGTGTAATATGGTCCCACCATCCTGATTTTGAAGAATTTGTCATCCGCGTAAACAGCGGGAGTGCATTGCCTGCTTATCCACGCATCATCCCAGAAGTGCACAGGTGCGCGAGAAGTTGCCAATTCTGCTGTTCAATTGATTTGTTCTGGAGGCAAGTTGGTGGAAGTGCATTGCATGTCACTGAGACGCTGTTGCCTATGTTGCCCTTGAGTTAGAAATAGGGCCTCAAATGAGGCCACAAAAACCCGACAACTCACGACCAACTTTCTTAGACGTGTCAGTTGAGACTTCTTGTCAGTGCGGCGACGTCAAAGCACTTGCTCAAGCGCTCGCAGTGCATTTGTATGTGAGATTGTGTGCAGTGCAGGAAGATGCGTAGCAGTCCTGTGACTGATATGCAGACTCTTCGCCAAGGCAGTGCTGACGCCTATGCGCACGTCACCTCTCGTCTACGTGCGCCGCTTCCCTGGAGTGCTGGCCATTACTGGTTGTGCACTTTTAAGGGGAACGCCTTATATGGCACATTGACATTGATACCCGGCGTCGTTGTCGATGTCCAGAAAACGTGGTCCACAACCCCCAATGACGTCATCAGCAGAGGGAAAAATTTCTTCCGAAGGTGCAAAGAATTGAACCAATTGAGGGCCTTCAGATTGCGAGGCAATCGCGCAACCCATGGGCCACAAGACTGCGTTGCTTCTTGGCGAATTATGATTCATTTAATGTATGTGTTACCTTATGACTGTATGCTAATGAGTAGGTGTGTCATTAGAAAGGAAGGAAACAATCTAAATTAAAAAATAAATGTTTTTTGCCTTCAAAGCATCGAAGTAGTATCAAGTGCCCTCCGTAATTTATTCTTGCTTTGGGAGTCGCCGCGGTGGCTCATTGGTTATATGGTGCTCGGCTGCTGACCCGAAACACTCTGGTTTGATCCCGGCAGCAGCAGTCTCATTTCGGTGGAGAAGAAATGCTATAGGCCCGCGTACTGTGCAATGTCAGTGCACGTTAAAAAACCCCACGTGGCCAAAATTCCCGGAGCCCTTCACTATGGCGTCCCTCATAGCCCAAGTCGCTTGCTTTGGGATGTTAAACCCCCATAAAGTGCATCTTTGCTTTGTATATTGTCACCGACAAACGTAGCAAGAAGCGGGAAACACAGCCGTATACTGGGGCGAGGCTTGCCGAACCGCCGTGTTCATTCGAGACAAAAGAAGACGTTCGGCCACGCGCTGGGAGACAGGTTCGGCCACCGTGTGGCGCCGGCAGAATGTCAGCAGTGTGGCAATATGCTCATCTCCACAAACGCGAGGCCAAAGCATGGCAGATACGAGAAGCATGGACTCGGTATGCAGCAAAAGTAATATCTCTAGTAATAAATTACTTTTCCGTGAAATTACTGCTTGAATGTATTTCATTAAATTACTAAATTACCAGGTAACAAAAGTAATGAATTACATTAGAAATTATCGAGAAAAGTAATTTTATTACAGTAATTTAATTGCTGGCTAGTCTGCCACACACTGATTTCAAGGTGATTGCACACTGCTTTTTAGTGAATGCGAAATCCTGGCATGATTGCGTCTGCAAATGGTACAAGACAAGGCCTTTTGCATTTTTAAGGCAAAGAAAGGCCCCCTTTTTTCCCCTTTATATTTTTTATGGATGTTATGAATGCAATGTTTTAGCAACAAGCTTGAATTAGCACCTACGAAAAAAATTTTTGCTGGTCTGCACGTGATTGTCTTTATGTCCAGGTTTTGCGCCATTTCCTAGTCCCTGGCATTTATTGGCACTTTCACATCATTAAAACTTTTGTGAATGTGCTGGCACAAATTTTGAAAAGTTCCTTTTCTAGCACTTGCAAGTTGTTTTCATATTTTTTTTTTCCATGGGGCTGAAGTTTCATGGCACGTCCAGTCTGTCAAGTACTTCTTACCGTATTGAGATACTTTGTCCCATTACACTTCTGCATTGTGGAAGAGCCGCAGCTGCTCTTAAGAGGCTTTGTGTCCTTGGCTTTGTGCAGGGCAGCAGCGGCGTCTTTTTCGCAGTGCTCAAGTGCATGTGGGCAAAGCATCCAAAAAATGATGACTAGCTTGGCTGGCATTTTCTCTTGGTCTCTGAATGCATCATATGGTCAGCCGCTGTGGTGGCAGAGTGGTTACGGCGCTCGGCTGCTGGACCAAAAGACGTGGGTTCGATCCTGGCTGCGGCAGTTGAATTTCGATGGAGGCGAAATTCTAGAGGCCCGTGTACTGTGCGATGTCAGTGCATGTTAAAGAACGCCAGGTGGTCGAAATTTCCGGAGCCCTTCACTATGGCGTGTCTCATAGCCTGAGTCGCTTTGGGATGTTAAACCCCCATAAGCCAAACCAAGCATCATATGGTCAGAATTTGGCAAAATTATAGACATGTATACTGGGGAATTGTTTCAAAAAATTATCTAGGATTTGTACTGTGAATAAAAATAGCACAACACGCATAATTTTTGGTTTTGTGATACTGCAGATTACACGAACCAAGAACAGAACAGCAAGGTTCTACTGTATTTCTTTGAAAGGCTGTGACGGTTTTAAAGGGCAACTAGTAACCTAAAATTGTCAGAGGAATTTCGTTTGCCTGGAAAAATCGGGGAATTGTGAGGGATACCATCAAGAAAGCGGCCAAGTCTGGGAAAAGGACGGACTGAAATTAACACAGGGGTATGCCGCGAGTTTCAACGATACTGTGAGTGTCCAGAGCACGGTCTGTTCTCATTGGCATGACGTATTTTTGCTTCTAACGTGTATAAGGCATGACAGCTTGTCTGTTTTAGCTGTCTGCTTCTTGTCGTCCATAAGTGAACATTGTATATACTGGTTGGTTCTGTACCGGTTGCCACACTGCTCATTAAATGTGGTCTGGTGCATATGAATAGACACAGCTACGTTCAAAAGTATTTTCTGTGGAATAAGCCGTAGTCATAGTAATGTGCAGAATTCATGCACTTTCAGTATGCTGATGCGAGGTGCCACGCCACCCCGGTGTGGCATCAAAATTGATCTGTAAATCTTGCTCTCAGGCCTCGTCAATCTTGTAGACTATTGAAGAAACCAACAAATAGAGGCTAGTTTCTCTGCGGTTCGAGCTATGATGACGAGGTCGTAAAAAGCTGTTACTTTTTGTGGAAATCGCTGGATGCTTGTCCTGTGCCATTGCTGCTATCGAAAGGGATGCCAGAGTGTGCCTTCATTGGAAAGCTAGTAAAAGGCAGTGCTTCTCAGTGATGAGCAAACCAACCTTTGTCAGCCCTCTTGTTCAAGGGTTCCTTCTTGAAAGCCTGAAGTATTCTTTTGCAGTAAAATGAGCAGTGTATGGAGCCCCTGAAAGCATGCAGAGTGTTCCGTTTAGAAATTTTCCAGAATTTTCTCAAAGTAGAGTTGTTTGTTTCTTTTGTGAAAGCACATGTAATGTCAGCACATATGGCCACCACTCTTATGAACCATTAAAAGAAACCAAAAACTTGTGAGCATAATTTTAACAAACTTCCAAATCTAAGACTCCGGATCACCCAGGCACATTTCATCTAGTGAGAAGGGAAACAGCTGCTGAAATTCCTGCACAGATTCCTAGTTGAAATGTGCCAGCATCTGTGGGTCCGTTACGGCCAGGGATTCCAGTGTGGTGAAACCCATACATAAGAGTTAAGCGGCCCATGTCCCGTCAAGAATGCTGCATCTGGGGCAGCATTCCACAGCTGGAGGTGTCACAAGAAAGTGTGGAAGAGGTCGTCTTGTTAATGCTCTCACTCTTGTTGTAGCTTAAGCTGCTGTTCATCGATTTTTTGTGTCATTAATGTTTCTCAACAATGCCACAGCACGTCATACGCCTTTTCAGTGTCTGAACTGTGACAAGAACATCTCCACCGCAGCCGCGGCCTCGTGCTTGAGTGCTCGTCTCGGCTACGGGAGGTCGTGGGTACGATTCCCGCGGCCTTCGGTCCACCAGCCAATTAATCCAATAGGAACAGGCGGTCCCCCGGCCTAGTGCTCGGCTCTCCAGGGCTGCACTGCGTGGGAAGGATGGACTGCGCCTCAAAATTCCCGTCAAATGCGGGTACAAAAACGTCTCCACGTGGTTAAAACCCGCAGTCCAAAACTCTCGCCTTGTGCCAGTTACAAAACTCACAACGTTCACTTCTCTAGCCTCAAGATAGATGTGCCATAAGCACTCTCCGCTCACAAACCCCCTTCGAGCAAAGTGCGGCGGTATTTGATTGCTACCGTTGTGGCTGGCTCACACGCATCAGCAGGTGTGCATGACGGGTTAAAAAAAAGATGGGCTTCTACCGCACGAGGTGGATTTAGCGTTGCTTGACGGCAGAACTTATCTCTGATCCATCAAGGCAATGGTTTGGTCGAAGACCCTTCTCCCAAGCATCTCACCCTAGATGAGCCGAGCACCATGGCGGGGAAATCTTAAAACCGGTGGGCACCCGGCGGCACTGGGAATCGAATACAGCACCTCCCGAATGTGAGGCGGATGCTCTACCACAAGGTCGCGCTTCGGTGCTATGATCGTCGCCAAAAGGCCGAGAAATGAAAAGCCGAGAGATTGTCGTTCGGCAGCTTACAAAGTCAAGCTGTCATGTTTTTTCCTGCACACAGTTATGGCTCAGGCTAATTGTACCATTCTACATGATTTTCCCTCATTTATTGAGACGCTCAATAAGCTTTAGGATGCGATAAATTATGAAGAGGAATGAAATATTTGTGTGAAATGTTTCTTTTCATCACTGCATTTTGTGGAAACATGTTTGTATTGTAATTTCAAATGTTTTGTAATTTGAACTACTCGAAAATAAAGCATATCGCAGTACTGGCCGGCATTTCGAAAGGCCCTGATATGCACAGCATGTGTATGAGAGCCGACGATGCAGCGGTCCCTGTGTCACTACTTTTGGAACCCACATGACCAGGGTTGCTGCTCTTCCTCGGGAGTGACGTCATAATGCACCCCGACACTCAGAAACTGAAATCGCTCAGTATAAATAATGCGGTAATATTTAATGTTCATATTTAAATTGCGGAGCACGTATCACGCACCGGGTGGGAGTATGCAATGTTTGAAACTAAGAACACTCCAACCAAAAATTTGATGTCTCCGCCCCTTTAAGGTTTTGGGTTCAGCATATGGAGATTGTGACCTCCTGTGTGCCAGCGTCAGAAGGCTTTCAGAAACCCTTTCATTGTTTGTCTTGACTGTTTTTATTCATTCTTGGTCTCTGCCTTGTACACACTTCTTTTTGTGTGTGGTTTCTCTGGCACATCTTGAACAATGTTCCTTTTATTCTTTTTTTAAGGATCTTTCTAATGTCCATACGCAAAGCCACTACAGGAGTGCGTGGGCTGCTACTGTAGCCTGTTTGGAGATGTCCTCTTTTTTCCCTCATATGCATTCCATTTTTTGTGTATTTGTTTGTGGGTTTCTCTTGGCCTACAGGCAGACTCGCATTAGGCCCACGTCGGACAGGACTTCCTTGCCAAATAAAGTGTTCCTACCGACACGCCTTGTCAGTAATTGATGAAGCGTATCAATAAATGAGTAACAACTTCGTTGGCCGTATAGAAAAACCGTGTTACAAAGCAGTTTTTTTTTAAGGCCATACCCAGCCACCACATTGTTTCCTCTGAGCAACCTACTCATCTTTGAGGTAAGTGCTTGCCGTGTGCCGCATCACAGTCTGAAGTGTTGCTGCAGAACTGCATATTGCCTTCCTGTTTATGCCATTGCAGCAGAAAATGCTCCCCAAAGCTAATGAAAAAAAAACTACTTTGAGACAACTGCTAAACGGGTGCTGAAGCCCACTGAACATTGTAATTGAGGCCCTTTGAACTGAATGTTCTTTGTAGGTATTTTACAAAGGCAAGATAACAATCCTAGCTGTGCTGGGATTGCAACTCGCTGCAAACGAGGCAGATTCTGTAGCACTGGGCTCTTCCTGGCAGTTTTTGAAATTCGCATTACCCGAAACTGCACTGTAAAAGAGCATAAAGAAAACGATGTCTTCCTCGGTAATTCATGCCATGCAACATGACATAGAAACCATCACCTGGCCAGTTTATTCATTGCCTCGAGGTGCAAGGCATCTGCCAGTTCCTATACGGTAGCTTCAGCCTGTTGCATTGGAAAACTACATTTCTCTTGAAGGCACTTTTTGAGCAGGAATCAGGTTTACCCTGGTTTTCATGGTTTCTGCTTCGGGTGCACAAACTAGATAATATCGTGCTTTAACTGCTAATGAAAGGCCCTAAATATTGCTAAATTTGATTTATAGTCTTCTCTTACTGTTGTGACCTATCTTTCCTCAAGCAGAACAGTGACCTGAGCTAGGTCGCTGAGTGGATTTGCATCACCTGTTAAAGTCAGATTAATTTTTTTCTTGTTCTAACTTTCTCAGCTGCTGAGGGCCATTATTGCCAGTGAGGTGCGTACTGTATACAGACGGGGAAATCGCTTAATTCAAACCTGCGGTATTCACAAACTGGCACTTCGCTCCCGCCAAAATCGCGTATTTCAGTGCGAAAAAGCTGCCGGCAATATGAGCGTACGCAACGGCCGTACAGCTTACCTGTCCTGACTGATGAAGAATCGCAGTGCAGCATGCTGCATACGGCCATCGTGGAGAACCACTCGTCTACTACCCCCAGTCACACGGTGCTTTCGAAGTCCAGTTTCTCTCCCCAGCTGCACTCCTGTTCCTGTCACGACGTGGGACCAGTTTATTTTAGCACATGCGGGGTCGATAGAGTGGAATCTATGAGGCGCTACTATTAATGCTATCAGTGCTAATGAGCGGTCGCATGAGAATCAATAGAACCTTACCAACCTCTCTGGTCGGGCTCTCTTTATTCTGAACTCGGCATAAAAGAACTATTTTTCGGTCCCCTTAACCTTCGTTTCTAATCAGCATAGTTTGAACAAATTTTCGGTCGCTTAATAGTTTCAAGTATCGAGACGTCGAATGCCTGATCATTGATACGTGGCCATATATATATTTCCCATCCATGGCGCACGCATAATTTGTCCCTAAACGTAATGAGCGTTGGATATATTGTCTTCATCTTCAAAAGACTTGCCGCAAATCTCAAAAGTCTATTATAGCGACAAATTTATATATAAGACTGCTCAAAGGGAGCACGGCTACAAAACCACCGCCGCACACACGCGTCCACTATCTTGGCGCTCTTAATTCAGTTCCAATAGATTGACCGAAAGTTTGAGCTATAAAAGCGAGCACGAAACAACGAGAGTTCATTGTGTGAGCGTGTGTTTGAGGAAGGATTGCGCATAAAAGGTTTTACCACAAAACGCACTGATCATGGTGCTTGCATGCGGCACAGCGAAACGGCGATATCGATACGAGATAAAATTCCGCAGCTGGCGCTTCTAGCCCTCGCAATGAAAAGAGGCAGGATTGATTTTTCCCTTTGCAAAACAAACATCCAGTAGACCTCCGCTGTTACATTCGCGGTTGATGCCTTTTTCCCGGTGCTACGTTTTTTTTCTCCATATGAGCCAGGTAGTCCAGCTGCCACAGAAACCCCTGCAACTGAAATTCGATCGCCTATATCTGTTAAAGATCCCCAGGTAGTCGAAAATATTCCGGAGCCCTCCACTACGGCACCTCCTTATTCCTTTCTTCTTTCACTCCCTTCCTTATCCCTTCTCTTACGGCGCGGTTCAGGTGTCCAACGATATATGAGACATACTGCGCCATTTCCTTTCTCCAAAAACCAATTATTATTATTATTATTATTATTATTATTATTATTATTATTATTATTATTATTATTATTATTATTTTTATTGTCGGGGCCTATAGACATACAGCGGGGGCTTAAGCAAGGATGTCCTCTGTCTGCTTTTTCCATTTTCCATTGCAATAACGGACACTTGGGCGATTTCGCGCCTTCGTTCTCCATTTTCTTTCTGTTACTCTCCTCTCTCAGTTTCTAGGAAGGAGCCTTCTTTTTGTCTCCGCGACGGAACGCGGGGCGGAGGCGCCCTTCTGACGCAAGGCAGCGCGGAGACATTTGCGCTTTGCAGCGCCCGGCTGCTGGATCGGGTTTCTGCTGTGCGCTTGGCCGGCCGCACCGCCGCCGTAACTTACATTTTAACTGTTAACAGCCGCACCCGCGGGGAGCGCATCGCGCTCTGAGGCATATGCGCTCAGTGTTGTTTTCCGTTCCTTTGTTCTTTTCTTGCTGTTTTCTTGTTTATGATATTTTCATTCCTCGTGTTCGAACCTCTCGCTTCCGCCGAAGGAAGCTTCCCCCCCATAATAATTCATGTCGGCGCCCCCCCCCCCCCCCCTATTTCCCATGCGGACAATTCACCCCTCTCCGCGCCCGCTGTCTCTAACCTCTGCTTTCTATTCCCCCCCCCCCCCCCCTTTCTTTTTTCGTCTGCTCCTTTGACCACCCTACTCCTTTCCCTCAGTCGAAGAGAGGAGTCTGGCCGCTCGCTGTTTGTCTCTTGTGTGATCTGTTTGTTTGCTCGAAGGAGAGCGTTTTTCAAAGGAGAAAGAGAAATAAAGAGAAAAAGAAAAACGCGCTGTCGCCCCCCTGAACCGCGCCGTAAGGGAAGGGATAAAGGAGGGAGTGAAAGAAAGGAAGGAGGAGGTGCCGTAGTGGAGGGCTCCGGAATAGTTTAGACCACCTGGGGATCTTTAACGTGCACTGACATCGCACAGTACACGCGGTTCAGGTGTCCAACGATATGTGAGACAGATACTGCGCCATTTCCTTTCCCCCAAAACCAATTATTATTATTATTATTATTATTATTATTATTATTATTATTATTATTATTATTATTATTATTATTATTATTATTATTATTATTATTATTGTCGCCCCCTGTCCACGGAGCAGCCGCGGTGAACGGGCAGAAAAAAAGAGAAATAAAAAAAGGCAAACGAGGAGCAGGAGGGGAGAATAGACGCCCTCAAGGCAGAGCGGCGGCTAGTACAGTAACAGACGGTGGCGGATTCGCGGAACAGATAAGAATTATAGATGCATGTACTCGCGTGCCGCTGGCCAAGACGAGTAAACAAATAAACAGAATCAAACGCAGACAGGGCAGACTTCTCTGGAGCCTCTTCGGCAGGAATAGTCGATGCGGAATCAGCGGCGCACTTAGCTTAACTAGAGGCACGTGCACACGTGCAAGATGCGCTTTTTTTTATCCTGCGCGCGTTGGAAAACGTGGGGAATTCCGAGTGAGTGAGTGAAAAACTTTTATTGAAGATTTGCGTAGTTCGGCGGCAGCAGGATTCGCGTCGTCTTCATATCAGGCGATCCCGGATCCCGTCTTCGCAAGGTCGGGCCCTCATTCCAGGGCTCCGCTGAGCCGCACTGCCTCGTAAGCGTGCTGCACTAGGGTCCTTTGGACCGTGAGCTCGCTGCTGACGAGCCGGCTCTCCCATTGCTCCGCACTTGTGTGTTTGTGTTGGGGGAATTTTATGTTTCGCTCACACTCCCATGTGATGTGGTACAGCGTTGGTACCGCCCCGCTCCACGGGCATGTGGCTCTGTATTGTGTCGGAAACATCTTGTTTAGTATGTGTAAATTTGGAAAAATACCCGACTGCAGTCTGCGCCACCCGGTAGCCTCTTCCTTTGTTAGTGCCTTGTGTGGCGGAGGATATTTATACCTTAAGCCCCTGTATAGGGCCAGGTGCTCTGCATACCCCCCGTCGCAGGCTAGGGTGCAAAAGTCGTCCGGTAATCCCGCTCGGAAACTCATTACTCGAGCATGGCCGTCCGCTCTTTCATTTCCCTTAATACCTGCATGTCCGGGTATCCAAACCAGGCTGTGTATGTGTTTTGTATCTGAGACACGCGCTTTTCTGAGTATGTTCATGGCTGCGGCACCTATCCTTCCCCTAGTGTAGTTTCTACATGCCTCTTTCGAGTCTGTAAGTATGTTTAGAGATTTGTTTCCCTGGGAGCCGCAAGCGACCGCTAGAGCTATGGCAACCTCCTCGGCTTCTGTTGCGTCCGCAGCCTCTGCCGCTGCACAGGTGATCAGTTCTCCCTGGTGGTCGACTACTACAGCCACGGCCATGCGCTTCCTATCCATCAGGTACAGCGCCGCGTCCGTGAAGACCGTGTTTTCCAGATTGGCTAAGCCACGCTCGATATACTCGGCTCTTGCTTTCCGTCTTCCTTCGTGCAGGTTCGGATCCATGTTCCTGGGCACGGGTGCGACCCGAATGGCTTTTCTAATTCCATCCGGGACGTCCCTGTACCTGTCAAGGCGCTCTTGTGTTTCCACCCATATTCTTTTCGGCAGTTCTCGGCCTGTTGGCGTGCCTCGGTGTCTCGTATACTGTGCCCTGATTTGGGCCTCCCTCAGCTCTTGGAAGGTGTTACTAATCCCTAGCTGGAGTAGTTTCTCTTTCGGTGTGTTCCTAGGTAGATGCAGGGCGGTCTTATATGCCTTCCTTAATATTACATCTATCTGTTCCATGTCGGCTTTGGTTGGTATCTGGTAGGGCAGTGAATAGGTGACTCGGCTGACTATCAGGCTGCTCACGAGTCTGAGCGTGTCTTCCTCTTTCATGCCGTACCGCCTATGCGAGACTCTGCTGATCATTCTTCCTACCTGCTCTGCTGCTTTACTTATTAGGCTGATGGTGTGGCTGCATTTCCTGCTTCTTTGCAGCCACATACCTAGCACCCTTATCATGTCTTTCTCTGGGATCCTCTGCCCTTCCAGGTAGACTTCCAGCTCCGCTTTAGTGGGATGTCTTCCGACTCTCAGCAGCTCCGATTTCTCGGTTGAGCATCTGAGGCCTCTTTCTCTGGTGTACTTCTCCACGCACGCGGCTGCTTCCTGTAGTCTGTCCTCCTTCTCCCCCAGAGAGCCCTGGGTGACCCATACCGTGGCATCGTCGGCATACATTGCGTGTTTTATCCCTGGTATCCTCTCGAGTTGCCGCGCAAGCCCGATCATCGCAACGTTGAATAATATCGGTGAGATGACCGATCCCTGGGGAGTTCCCTTGCATGGTGTGCCGAAAGGGTCGCTTCTAAGGTCTCCAAGCCCGACTGTCGCAGTTCTATCGCTTAAGAAGGCCCTGACATAATTATGGACTCTTCTTCCGCAGTTGGTGTTATTGATTCCCTCCATGATGGCGTTGTGGCTGACGTTGTCGAAGGCCCCCTTTAAATTCCGAGAAAAACCTAGGGAAAATGTGTCCCCAACAGGACATGACGTCATTAGAAGTCACGTGACCATGACGTTCAAACGTGACGTCACGGGTGACGTCACATTTTTAAAACCAATCAGCGTTTCCAGCCTAGCGACCCGCAAACGCTTGTGAGAAAACGTGTCTGTCTCCAGCCGGACATGACGTCATTAAACGTCACGTGACCATGACGTTACAAACGTGACGTCACATTTTTTTGACCAATCAATCAGCGTTTCCAGCCTACCGACCCGCAAACGCTTGTGAGAAGATGAGAAACGCGACGTTCTTCTGTAGGTCGTTTTCACCTGCCTCGCTGGCCACAGCTACTCCCTAAGCAGAATTCTTTTCGTCAATCTGTCTCGAAAACGAACACGGAACAGCTGGCGACACCTTTTGTGTGCTGCGGAAATCAAGAAACAGCGCGAACTTGGGAATCGAAATTGCATTGAGGAGAACAATGCTTTATCTTAGGACATTGCAACGGAAGAAGGCGCTTGTTGATGTAAACTGCGTGGAGAGCGGAGTAAGCCGGTGGGATGGTAAGTTGATTACATATATGTTTGTTTGAAAAGTGAGAGCTGCGAATGACCGGAAACGTTTTCGAAATGCCACTACATTAAACGTGTAGTTGTTATTCCTGTGGATGACGCTCGAATGGAGTTCAAAAATGGCGTTCGGTAGGGATGGGCGAGTAGCGTCTGTTTAGTTCCGGTGTTCCAGCGGGAACCTTCCGTGGTCCAGGCTTCAATTGTACAAGGCAGTACTAGAGCACCGCCATATTGAGTTCTTCTGATGAACTTTGTTCATTACCTTGTGCATTTCTGACGGCTGTCTAGGGTTAAAGCTCTACGACGATAAAAGCAACGCATCCGCTGCAGCAGTGGCGAAATACCCCGCGCTCTGCCAGGCAACGTCTCGTGAGCTAAGAGAAATTTTTCATGCCTAAAAATTTGTCCACAGTTTCATGAAACAACGCTACCAGTTGTACTTGATTAGGAAAGATCTGCTCCACGATAAAGCCTAAGGAAGGATCTGTGGTGGAGCTAGTCGAGGTGAAAACCGTTGCTACAAGTGTACAGTCGCGAGGTTGAGCATCCGCCTCGCATGCAGGAGGTGTGAGGTTCGATCTCCAGTGTCGCTGGGTGCCGAGCGGTGATACAAAGGGTACAAGCTTTCTCTGGCCTGCTGCTCGGCTTAAACAGGGTGAAATGCTAGGAAAAATGGGGCTTTGATCCCATCTTGAGCAAACGAAAATACCTTGTGCCATGGCGACAGGCAACGTTACTCTTGAACTATACTCGGATGCAACTCAATAACAAAGCGACAGATGCCCCTCAGAGGAGTCACTCCGGCCAATGGTGTCGACCGATTCTCCCCTTGACCGTTTACTTCTAAGCTGCCAGCGTGAAATAGCAGATGGTGGCAGAAGGATGGGAAATAACCACGGCCAAATCGGATTAACTGTGGCGTCATGAAAAACCGGTCAACGCCATTGCCTCGAGGGTCTCCTTTGACGGGCGTCTGTCGCTTCGTTCTTGAGTTGTATCCGACTATAGCTGGCGTCACCGGCGTCAGGTCAGTTCAGCAAACCTTGTCTTGAGACCCGATCTCGGAGGCCTTAGCTTAGTACAAATGCTACTCGTTTCATGCTTTGAAGTGTGGCTCTAATTCATTGTCTTTCGTCGCTAAAATTTTGATACGTATAATTTGACGGTCATAAAGATAATACATTGACTTCGCGTTGAGATGACCTCTTAGTGGAGACAAGTGTTTCTACTTTTAACAGCTGTAGAATTCCTGAATGTTTACAAACAACCGAGGTGGCGCTACAATCGCTATCGGGCTCGAGGTAGGAAAGGGGCCGGGGCGTCATCATGGGGTAGCCCTGAGCACCAGTTTTTCAAGGCTTGAAGGTGCGTTTTCAATCAATGGGAATCACAACAGTGGTAGATGTTTTGCATGGGTTCGTGTTGACCCCCCCCCCTCCCTCACCCCCGGCCCTCACCCCCGGCCTTCCTCATGTAATAGTTCGCATCCATTTCATGCGGCACGAACCACAACAGCGCAGCTATAAACGGGCTAATTTCGTATGCAGCGAAGTACAACGGGGATAGCAGGGATTTATATAGAAGAGAACTTATACGAGATATACTCTGTCCTCTTATGATTGCACACTATCTTCACGAGATAACTAAAAATATTCCTTGACAGTGTCACATATACTAATGAGTCTAGAATAAAATTATGAAGGAAAGAGGTGTGAAGAAGACGGCGTGGTTTAAACGAAGAATAAAGAAGATGAAGAAGCATTCGGTGAGATGGAGAGAGATGACTGGTGGAGAAGCATTCGGTGAGGTGGAGAGAGATGATTGGTGGAGAAGAGAAGAAGGAGAAGACGACAAGGATTACGTGGACGATCCCGAAGGCTATAAAAGGGCGAGGGAGAGCGAGGCACGGTGGGGAAGAACGGAGATGCAGAGGCTGCGGCGGGTCATGGATGCTTCGGCTGGAAGAGAGCGACGCCAGCCACTGCTCCGGTGAGCTCGCGTTCTACGGCTTCGCATCGTGGACACCCTGCCGTTCCTGAGCCCGTTACGGGGAGTTAACTGAGGACGCTACCACCTGCTACGGTAAAGGATGTCTCCGGCCCTGTTGCCACCCATCCGGGTGGTGCCCCCAACGCCAACAGCACCGGCATCAGCTCCAAGGGCGGTTGGACCGGGAGCTTGTACGACGCCGCCAGCGACGCCAGCCGCAGCATGTCGAAAGCCTACTCGACGCCGACTACTGGATCCATACAACGCCGCAGCCGTACCGAACCAACCGTGAGCACGAACGCCGACCGCTAACAGTAGAACGCTAGTAGTAGACGCTGGTAGCAGTGTGCCCGTGTCGTGTGTATTTTTTATCTTTGTGTTTTGTGTTAGTTTTGTGTGCTAGTGTGTGTGTCAGGTAGGGTGTATTAAATGTGCATTTGTGTGGGTACACCTGTCACCTAGTCCATTCTTTCGGTCCTAGTGTTCTCCGGGGAGATCCGTGACAGACAGCACTGTGCCTTTACATCCGTTTAAAATGCGCAGTGTCTTCTTGTGATGCGCACTCCGTTGCGTTCGAGCACCCGTTCCTCAACTCCCTCGTACGTGCTCTTTTACTACGCGATCACGTGTCTTTCTACACTGGGGGACAGTGCCCGCGTTCGTTCTTTCGCGTGAGCGATTTTTTGTGGGTCTGGTTGGCTCGTCGGGTGCACAAAATGGCTGTAAATGTGCTTGTGTCTGCAATAGCGTACTGGCTCTTTGAATCCTCCAGGTCTACCTCACCTAGTGCGCGTGACAGCATTGGAAAGAAAATGAACTTTAAAAAAATGGTGGATGATTTAGTGGGATTAGGCCAAATGCGAATTAAGTCTGCTAGAACTTTGGCTTTCACTTCGATTTAGGTTCCAGGCTCGGTTATCAAGGTCAAGCATTCGCCTCAGACAAAGATGGGCGAAATCGGACTTAAGTTCCGCCTTAAGGATGTGACGCGCTGGCATTAATGGGCTGATGCCCATGTATGTGGAATTGGTCACTCTCCACTTTTCATTCATAGATCGCTAGTAGTCCTTGCACCACTGCTGGCGCAGTGGTGCAGCTGTTAAGCGATGCGCTTCAGCCCTGCGATGGCAGGTGCTGCCACCTGTGAGGTTTGCGCGACCCAGGTTTCTCTTACCGAAAAAACTCAAGGTTTCGGTCAGACAAGCGTCGGTGAAATCTGAGATTGGGGGTATTAGTGCTGGCGTACCAAAAAGATGCTTGCGCCGAGCCGCCGATAACAGGCGATAATTCCAAGCGGACATATCGTACACCCTACGTCATCGCTGAATGCTTACAAGCGACGTAACATCCAAAGAAGTGCAAAAATTGTAAATGCAAACCAAAGTTGACCAATACAAAGATTCTAGGCAGAAGTCGTCACACTGTGGCACGGTAACTACTGGTAGCGTTTATCAGAATAAAAGGCTGATACGTGTATGAGCGACACTTCAGTGCGTTTGAAACGAAAAATCATTTCTCGTGGAGTCGTGCGTAATATTGTGAAGATTTTGATATGATGGATGACTTCATGACTGTATATTTGCACGCGCGTTCTTTGTGAATAAAGAGTTGTGAGTTAGCGCGCCTGTATTGTCCCCTTCGTGTGTTGCGCTAAAAGTAGTCCCACCTTGATAACGATACAAGTGCATAAAGATTTCTACGCTGACAATCTTTCTTGTGTTGTTGCTTGCGTGTGGATGAGATCAAAACAATGAACAGTAGGCATGAATTCCTGCAGTGGGGTAATATAGGTGTAGCACGGATTATCCTGCAATTTTTTAATCGACCAGCGTCGGCCGCATTAGGATCAAGCTGAAGGATCAGAGTCACATAAGCTCGCACTCCCGTACAGCTTTTCTTCAGGGTTCCCCTCTGCTTCCTGCTGCTGCCCACCCACCCCTCGCCGTATTTCACTCATCCGCATGGAACGACAGCCGAAAAAGCGTGTTGGCGTGGTGCTCACGTCACAATGAGACAAGGCTTTTCGTGGACAGTGATACGAGTCGGTAACCAGGGGCTGATTCATGTGTTACTCTTGGAAATACTGTTCGCACTTGAACCGTGTATTTCTTGGACTTTTTTTCGTTCAGATAATGGGGTGCAGCCTAGCTGGGGTGGGGGGCTCCCTTTACTCCCATAAATACGCCCCTGTCGGTAACCCCAAAGATGTGCCATATACAGCTCCAACAATCTAAACACAAATAAGCCGATGTAGGTGTAAAAACAGAGTAAGCTGTCTTCTAGTGCGCTCACATTTAGGGGCAGGGTATTTTGCCGAAGCTCCGTAGGAGAATTCGGTCATTAAATTAACAGAATGCTTACTCGTCGCAACGCTAGTATATTCCCACTCCAATGCACGGTAATTTGATGCAGTTGTCAAAGGAAGGAGGCATACAAGGGCAGCGGCAGAGGCCCTTAGGCTTGCAAATACAGGCGATTGAAACCTCTCGGTTAAAATCTTCGTAAGTGCTAGAAATTCGCTTGTTTTTTTAAAGAAGCAATTTGTTTCCGTTCCAAACCTCTAGAAGTTGGTATTTTTGGTGACAAAAATATACCCCAGGACATGGTTAGCGTACCCTGCCCCTTAAATGGAGTGTGCCAGAAAACGGCCTACTCCCTTTTCACTCATTTCATGTTTTGAGTGACTGTAAAAATTTCTTTGTGAACTGTCTGCAACCAGCCCAACTCCCAGTGCTGTTATAAGAGGAGGATGTTTCGGGTTTATAAGAAGGCCTTGTATTCCGCGTAATGCAAAGAACAAGGAGAGCGGTTACGTATGTTCCAATAGACGGCGCAAGACCGCATGCTTATATTTGCGGACCCAAGCTCACGATGGGCCGAAGGATTAGAAGCTTCCCCTTCAATCACTGCGCCAAGAAAGAGCTCCTCCTGGTGTTTTTCTCATCGCTTGCACGTTTCACAGAACAACGTGGCCCACCACTGCGCAACACTGATTCTCTTGGGAGCACACAGAGCAGTTCTGCGGCCATGCAGCGCTCCTACACTTTGTTCTCATCATATGTCATGCGATTAGAGCCACCTCGATTTCAGTGGAATAACGCTGTCCCCGTGCTGAGATAACAGCGTGAATAGCGTAAGCTTTCTCGAACAATGTGCAGGATACAAAAAAGAAAATAAATCAAGAATGAAAATAACACCTTTACATTTTGGCTAACATTCTTCCATGTTCAAAGTGCATGAAAGAATAAAACACGTTATCAATGGGTCACACACAACAAAATCCGTATACCCAGGCTTACGCCGCACAGCAAATCAAGATATCGGATCAACATAGTAAGATGCCCCGAACAGAACCACAACAACAGAACACTAAGCTACGGTTCCAATTCCAGCCGAAGGTAGAGATTGCTGCTTCCGGATAATCCGTGTTCCCTCAATGCCCCGATGTATACAGGATCCACGTATCCCGCAAACACAACTTCCTTACCCAAATTTGGAACGACATATTTTCCGACTGGTCGAATTGCGCTCCTTACAGTTAATTGTCTCGTGCAGTAGCTAGGATCGATGAGAACTAGCCTAACCTTCTTATCCGTGGGCCAATTCACGAATTTGTCGATCAAGCCCTCGAGTATGTAAATACGAAGCCAAACACAGAGGCCGTCAAAGCAAAGGCACGGAACTATAAGGTATCCATAGTGGTAGCTAAGCTGGCCATCGCTGCTGGTGCTGTATGGCGAAGAACGTGCTTGGGCGAGAAATTCATGCCAGTCATCTATGGTTCATTCGAAAGGAACTGACTTGGCGAGGAAGTCACCACCGATGTTCCGGGAAGCGATGGCCAGCTGTTCCACAGCTTTGGCCTCGTCGTCTACTGACGTAGCCTGTTTTCCAGCAGACGCCGCCGAAGCTGAAGATCCGGCATCTCCCAGCGTGCGATCTTCATACAAGGCCTCTACGACCCTGTCCTTCATACAAAACGCTGTCCGCTCACACTCCCGCCTGACTACCTCTTTCGTGGCCCTCTCATTTCCAGCCAGTGCGTCCCTGATTTCCGGTGCTAATTCGCGCCTGTGTTCAGCTAATTCCGTCTCGGCCAGGGTCTTGAGTCCCGAAATCTTGTTTTCTAGAGCGTCTGTCACTGCACTGGCGATAGTCGTGGACTGAGGTTCTACGGTGCTTTTAGTCTCAGGGCGCAGACACTGCTCGAATGAATCCAGCTTTATGCGCAGGGCAGCATTTTCTTCCTGTATTTTTCCTAACGCTTCTTTTACTTGCATGGCGACGTTGGCAAAGTTATCGTCTAGCTCGCGTGCGCGGGACGGTACACAATCGCGGTCCAGATGTTCCTCAATGACCTGGTGCAGGACCATCTCGGTGCACATGGGAGAGGTCAGGGCGTGGAACTGGCAGGTGTTGCCGAAGTGCTCCAACATTGCGGATGCCACGCACTCGGCATCGCAGCCGTGCTCAGCGTTCCAGCAGCGTACCTTTCGGCCGAGAAAGTTGCCCCGGCGGATGGTTGTCCACGCCACGTCTCCCTCCTGGAAAGGCTCTTTGTGCAGTGGGCAGTGGCTGCGCTTAGATGCGGCGCCATTGTAGAAGGGCTGGCATAGGGAGTGCCGGCATGGCAACTCTGCCGCCAAAGCAGGGACGAGACCGCACAGACTGCACACTTTGCTCGAAGGGAAAGGGTTCAAGAAGAACGTTGGCCGCCGATCGAGGCCGGTGCCGAAACCGAACACTACCGGCATGCATGCGGGCGCTATAGCCTGAGGCATGTAGTCAAGTGTCTTGAGAGGGAACATCCGGCGCACACTCAGCTGAGACTGCCGCCTGTCTGGGCGACCGTTATTAAAATTTTCAGTCGTCCTTGTCCTGTCTGCCCTTATTACCTCAAGGTAGGGGCGTAAAAAGTAGACTATACTACAAAGCTCACAGCGCGGCTGCGAGTGGACCGAATGCAATGTCCTATTAGTTTCTACTCATTGCCGAGGCGTAACCCTGACCGCGCTAAAGTGATACCCCATGTCCTTCGCTCTCGCGCCGGCGTCTTCGCATCGCGAGAAGGACCCAGAGTTTTCTGGAAGGCGGTTTCCGCGCTCGACCAACGGGGTCGCGCGCCCGGCGGGAGAATGTGAAGGAAATTGTGCAGTTGATACCGCATGTATGTGCGCGCCTGCCTTGAGGCAAAGAACGAACAGACGCGGACCGCACCTATAAATGAGGGCATTAACCGCTGTCGGTCAGCCCGAGCCGCCGTTAAGCTTCTGACATGCGCGCCCGCTCTACTCCCGGGAGAACACCACTCGACCCACCACGGACCAGCGAAGCAACGTGCGCCAGTCCGCGGATCAGCCCCGTCGTGCTCCTCAGGTCGTCAACTGTCGCAGTGCCCGGGGAACAAATTGTGTTTTGTTTGTTTGTCTCTCTGTGTGCTAGTGCACTTTAGGTGCAGGGATTTCGTTGAATTGTAATCTCTCTTCATTGTTACTTTGCATGAGTTGCACTGTATTTGTAAACCACTTTCTATGGGCTCGTACGAGTGATTCTGAAATCCTCTGTATCGTCTCTCTGCTGTATAAACTTTGTTTTGGTTTGTGAACCTTTGGCTCCGACCCATTGACTAACTTGCGACCGGCGAAAGCTGGACACCAAACGACCAACACCCTTGTCACTTGGTAGCTGGTCTCTGGCTGAGCTTGCCACGTTGGGTCGAGGGAATCTCCTTTGTGACCAAGACCGCTACACCCACACGCTCTAAGGGTGTCTGGGAGAGCACACAAAAGTGCGCGAAGCAGTGACACCCAGGAGCACAACTAATCGGCCCAATATTGGAAATATATTGGGAAATTTTTATCACCAGAGTGAAACGAGTCATTCCCAAGTGTGGCCCGATCGCCTGCGCGGCTTGGGAATTCACTACTTGACGAAGTCTAATCGGCTGACCGAGTTTGCGCGGAGCTTGATTTTGAGTGTCAACCTTGGCGCATGAAAAAAGAAAATGTAAGTATTGCTGCGACTGGGTGATGAACCCGCGGCGGGCGAACAGATCAGCTTCGCTCGCCACTGCACGAGAGCGCTATGCTATCGCCGCAACCAATCACACCTCGCGTGAAAAAGCCACGCACACTCGTGCTGTGCACTGCACGTCGTCGTCTTCATCAACGTCCATCTGCGGCGCGAACAGATCAGATCAGCTTAACCTCGATCAGAGCTTAACCTGAGTCCAATATCCCAGCAAAGCAAAACCCATCCAGGATTGGATTGGATTGTAAAACTTTATTTGTCCAACAGATGTAGGGAAGGCTTTAAGCCTTCCCACCTAGACGACGGCCAGGAGTCCTTGGACCCTAGCGGCGGTTTCGGCCAGTCGGACGGTCTTCAGTTGAATCTCCGGATCGGAGCTGAGTAATAAGGTCTCCCATTGTTCTAAAGACTTTATGCTTCCCTCAGAGGGAGCCTGTGGGCATTCCCACAGAATGTGATTAAGATCAGCCCTGGCTTTACATAGCTTACAGTGGCTGGAGTACTGACCCGGGTAGTAGAGGCTGCACGACACCGGGCTTGGAAACGATTTGGTTTGCAGGCGACGCCAAGTGGAGGATTCGCTCTTGTTTAAGGATATATCAGCCGGAGGATATTTAACCCGTCCTAGTCTGTAGTGTTGCGTGATCTCTCTGTAACACACTAAGCGGTCCCGCCCCGTGAAGCCTTCGGCTAGCCCACCAGCTCGTAAAGTAAGTCCTCGAGCTAATTCGTGGGCCGCCTTGTTCCCAGCGAGGAAGGCGTGCGCAGGTGCCCAGATTATTTCAAATTTTCTGCTATCTCTGCAGGTCTGCAGGATTCTGTTTGCCTCGGGAGAAATTCTGCTTCTGGCAAAGTTCATCACCGCAACCTTAGAAGCGCCGACTATAATTTTGGCTGAAGTACTTGCAACTTCAAGTGCTATGGCAGATTGTTCTCCAATCTGTGAGCAATCCGTTGGAACAGTGCCACTGGCTAACAATCTAGTTTTCAGCGCTCGCTACAGCTAGGGCCATGCGGCCGTTGCCATAGTCTGCAGCATCAACGTAGAGCACGTCCTTCGAGTTTTTGAAACGCTTTTCAAGAGCCTCGGCCCGTTTCTCTCTGCGTTCCTTGTGATGGATTGGGTGCATGTTTTTAGGTAGTGGTGGGATTATGAGTCGGTTCCGCACGCTTCGCGGCAGGTCGACTTTGATTCCTTCCTGCCCTTCATAGTTAATGCCTAGCCTAGCTAGGATTTTCCTGACCGCAGGGCTTCCCGCAAGGCTATCATACTGCGAGATCCTCACTGCTTCAATAATCTCCTCAAGAGTGTTGTGGAACCCTAGAGCTAAAAGCTTTTCATTTTCAGTGCGGACGGGAAGCCCCAGCACGTTTTATACTTTTACGTATGATGCCCTCAATCTTCTTCCCGAAGGACCTAAAGCTGAGGAAGGGAGCAACATAAGCTATTCTACTTATAACAAAGGCCCGGACTAGCCTAACCAGATTCGCTTCTCTCATCCCGGACCGCCTGTTGGTAATCCTGCGGATGAGCCTCATGGTCTGCTGTGCGCAGCCGTCTAGTTTCTATTGTTTCGCCATTAAAGCTGTTGGCCTGAATCAGAAGTCCCAGAACTCTGATTTTGTCCACTTTTGGAATGGGGATCCTCCCAGCTGTGAGGGAGATTTGCGTTTCCTCCTTACTGGCTCTGCCTTTCGGCTGGTATAGAAGCAGTTCCCATTTTTGCGGTGAACATTTAAGTCCCCTAGGTCCGACGTAACCTTCAACTTCCTGGATAGCCCTTTGGAGGGTGTCCTCTATTTGGGCATCGCTGCCCCTAGCTATCCACAACGTGATTGTCATCAGCGTACATGCTGTGGTTTAGTCCTTCAATAGCCTCCAGTCTTTCAGGGAATTTGATCATGGCCACATTGAAAAGAAAGGGCGAGAGCACAGAGCCCTGTGGGGTCCCTTTGGTGCCTAATTTAATCTCATCCGATTTGCATTCTCCAATCTGGATTCGTGCTTCTCGGTCTGACAAAAAGTCCCTTATGTAATTGTAGATTCGTTTGCCTACTCCCAAGTCCTGAAGGTTCCCCAGAATGGCTTTATGTGTGACGTTATCAAAAGCCTTCGCTTGGTCAAGCCCCAGGATTGCCTTTGCGTCCCCGGCTTCCGCATCGATGGTTTGGTGTTTTAATTGCAGCATCACGTCCTGGATGGAGAGCCTGGGCCTAAAGCCCACTATCGAATGCGGATAGAGGTCATTATCCTCCATGTAGTTATTGAGCCGCGTTTGAAAAACGTGCTCCAAAAGCTTGCCTGCACAAGAGGTTAGAGAGATAGGTCAAGTTCTATATCTGGAGTTTCTTGCCTGGTTTTGGGATCATCACCACCTTAGCGGTTTTCCACGCTCTTCCCAGCACTTCTGCATAAAGTTAGTTAATGCAGTTATAGAGTTATCGTCTAGATTGCGAAGCATTTTATTGCTAACGCCATCCAGGCCTGAAGCTGACTTGGTTTTGAGCCTGGCAATCTCCGCCCGGACCTCCGCTTCGCTGATGGGTTCGTCTAGGCTGGAGTTGCCTACGCCTTCCTAGTTAGGTAGCGGTTCCTTGCTAGTGTCCCCTATGTATCGCCCCTATATTTCCTCAATTAGATCTACCTCCGTACCTTCGTACAAATGAAGAATTTTTTGAAGGTTCTGTCGCTGCGCTGTTTTGCAGCCCTGTGGATCCAGCAGGTAGCGGAGTAGATTCCATGTCCTAGCTAGGCCTATATTTCCATCCATCCTATCGCAGGTGGACTACCAGTTCTGCCTGGTTAGTTTTAGTGCGTAATCTTCTATATTTTTATTGAGCCTAGCGATCCGTATCCTGAGATTGCGGTTCCACCTTTGCCTCCTGAGCCGTTTTTCCATGCTGAGCTTAGCTTCCCACATATGGAGGAGGTGGCTGTCCGCCATTTCCAGTGCAGAGTCCTCCGTTATCTCCTTGGTTGCGTTCTTTAAGTCCTGTCCCAGTTTCTTAGCCCATTCATCAATATCTGTTATGTCACTCACTTCTGTCTCGCTTCTTATTTCGCGAAAGGCACCCCATTCAACAATTAGCTGGTTTCTGCCTTTTCTCCTGGCAGGGCCTGCGTTCACCACTGTTTCGAGAATAAAGTGATCGCTGCCTATGTTTTCCTGGATATTAACCCAGGTTGCATCTCCCACGTTTTTGACGAAGGTGAGGTCGGGTGAGGAGTCTACGCTGACACTGTTCTCCGTTCTAGTGGGGGTTCGGGGGTCGGTCATTAAGGTGAGCCCCTCTTGCTGTGCATCCAGCCAGAGTTCCCTTCCCTTAACTCTTTCTTTGTGTACCCCCAGGCAGCGTGTTGGGCGTTAGTCTCCCACCACTACCAAAGCTTGCCTTTTGGCAATACGCAGAGTTTTTTGGAGAAGAGGTCCAAATCGGGCCTTCCTCTGTTTCGGGCTGCTATAGATATTAAGAACAAAAAGGCTGCCTTCTTTCTTTTTTGCTGGAATAAGTTCAACAAGGACGTGGTCTACGTTGATAACCTCCGTGTCATGCTTAACGACTGCTAAGTTTCTCCTGATCAGGGTGGTTACCCCGGATCTTCCATCATCTGTACTAAATGATATGTAGCCCGATAATTTTGCCATCCCCGCAGTTTCTTGTAAAGCGATTACGTCTGGATTGTCTTTGCCAAGAAGGAGCTGCTGTAGGACCGCCCTTTTGCGACGGTGCCCGCGGAAATTCCACTGCCAAATCGAGTGTATATTGTGACTGGCCATGATTGGATTGTGGATTGTCACCCAGTGGTATTAGGGTCGCAGCCGTCTGTGATCCACCATGTACCTTCTGCTCTGTTTCCCTCTGCCAGTTATTATTGCTCAGCAACTCGGCCCTAGCTGTGTTTCTGGCTTTCTTCCGATAGCGCCTGGATGGCTTGGAAGAGTGCTGCGAACTCTGCTTCCCAGCTCGCCTGGAAGTCGTCCATTTTCTTGCATGGATCTGCCATTGTGGGCTCTTGCGACGCGTTCGCGCCCAGTTTCCTTTTCAGAGGTGGGGAGCGGGTATCATCTACCTGCATCTCCACAGTGCTTTCATCGGTTGAGTGGGTTTTAATCGTGTCAGCTGTTTTGACTGCGTTAGCTACTTTCTTCTCCCTTTTTAGCATAGCGTTATCCTTTTCGAGGTCATCTACTCTTTTAGTGAGTTTCTCTACCATGATTCTCAACTTGGCTAGTTCCTCGGACTCCGTATTTTTTGGGGAGACCTTATCTACCCAGCTCACCTCCCTTTGCCTGTTGGCTTCAGTCCTCGGCCTTGACGATGATCTTGCCCTGGAGTCGGAGTGGCCTCTGGAGACAGAGCGACCCCGGAGCTGGAGTAGCCCTTGGAGCTGGAACAGCCCGGGAGATCGAGGCGAGGGAAGGAGTCGGATCGGCTCCGGAAGCCCTCCCGGCTCCTTGAGCGGCTTTTCCGCCCAGGCGGGGGTGTTTTCTTCGCCTCCTCTTCTTGGAGCTTCCGCTCCCGCTGGCGTTTCTTGACGACGTACGGAGTTCGGTAGATCTCGCGACACTTCTTGTTTCCCAGTTCATGTCTATTTCCACAAACAGCACATTTGGGATCGCACAAGTGTCCATCCGGTGGCTTCACCGTACCGCAGCCACGACACTTGACGTTGTCCGGGTCCGGACACACATCAAAGCGGTGCCCAAGGTGTCCGCATGCGTTGCACGCTTCAAACTTCTTTTTGTGGAGGAAGCACTTGAGGAGCCCGCCTCCATAATAAATCCAAAACGGCACATTCTCATCGACGAAGAGTAACAGAACTGAGATCGATGTCTTCCCAATTCTTCTGATCCCTCTGATTTTGGGGTTCCTTGAACAATCCAGGTTGTCCAGAATTTGTGCTTGCGTGTGTTCCATCGGAATCCCATGAATAACTCCTTTGCCACTACCCTCGGGGGATGACAGGTAGTCGTTTACGTCGTACTTTTTCTGATCAACCTGAAGTGTTTTTATCTTCAGGTACCGATGCATTCTTTCTTCACTCATGGTGCCCACGAAAATGGTGTTTTGCTTGGTGTTAAGTTGAATAATGTCTTTCTTAGCCTCCTTCAGAGTCACGCCCGCAGCGGCTCGCACAATCTCATAATCTTCACGTCTCCACCCAAGGATAGAGCTTTCAATCCTCCGCTCGGTCTGATTATCACCTTATGCAGGCCAGTGGGTAGGCGTGGTTGCTGTGACGCCACGGAGCAATAATAATAATTGTTTTTTTAGGGGAAAGGAAACGGCGCAGTATCTGTCTCATATATCATTGGACACCTGAACCGCGCCGTAAGGGAAGGAATAAAGGAGGGAGTGAAAGAAGAAAGGAATAGGTGCCGTAGTGGAGAGCTCCGGAATAATTTCGACCACCTGGGGATCTTTAACGTGCACTGACATCGCACAGCACACGGGCGCCTTAGCGTTTTTCCTCCATAAGAGCGCAGCGCCAACTTCCTCTCTGCCATCTTGATTGATTTGGTGCTCACGTGGCCGCCATTTTGTCTCCTTCCTCGGTCCGAGCCGACACCTTGGCCTTCTCCCTCGCGGCCGCCATCTTGGCTGCCGCGTTGCTGGTTTGTGTTGATCGTGAACCAACCGACCTTTTCGTAAAATTCTTCGGGAGAAATATCCTCCCCTTGAACAACAACCTGCATTTTCGCCGAAAATATCCGGCCATGCTAAGCCCCAGGGGTCGGCGGCGAGGCGCTAGGTCGAACGCAGCCGCCGGGACGACGCGTCGAAGTCGAAAAATAGCCGCAAATTAGATCCACTTGCCGCAATTTCGGTATCCAGGTGATCCTGGCGACTTCCGCTGATGATTCCAATCGAAGTTGGCTTGAGCACAAGCATAAATCCGCCAGGAACATCGAAAAACCGGGGAGCGCACGCAATACACGTCCGCACGCCTCGGCATCCGAGGCCAAAAACCAACCCATCCAGGAGAGCAAAACCATGAGCCAACCAAGCTAAACACATGCTTTCACACGTCTACTCGGTTTAGCTACGTCTCGAAACCCGATCACTTTTTTAGCATGTGTTGTAGCAGAACAGACTGGCTTCGGCCAACGCATGGCCAATGCAAGCGCCAGTGACTGCAAAGCAAGGAAACCTCATGTAACGGCCAACTTTAATGTCCAATTTTTTTTATTGCAAATTATAAATTTCAAGGTACAGAAACAACAAACAACAATTTTGGCACCCGCACTCTTCGGACAGCCCATGAAACAACAAAACCAAGGAAATCCTTCGCCTTGCGAGCCTGCAAGAAAACGAAAGGTGCAATTAGTGGCGGCGTGGCTGACTCACGCTAACCTCGAAATTGTTCCGTCGAATTTGAATCAAAGCAAGCCCGAACCTCTAACAAAGAAATCCACCGATTAGTAGTTGCTCATACCAGGCTCGAGGAACTACAACTGAAATATACTGATCATGCATTTCTTCCAAGAAAATAAACCCCTTTTTTCATCGTCTCCGATTGTTTGCCATTGTTTCTGATTGCAAAGAACGGTTTTTGATCTCTACGTTAATCACATTGGTGTCTATAGAGAATGCTGCAAAACAGTGACAAGTGGCACATACAGCAATCTCACAGAACGGACTCCGAGATCCATGCTTCCGCTCGAAAAGGCCAATGTCATCAAAATAGGCAAATAGCAAACAAATCACCGCTATAAATTGAACTCTCACCATTATGCACTATTCATGCAGTGAACACTGTCAGCCCCTTCGTGGGAGATACTGCGCATCACCATTTAATATCTTGTAGCGTTACTTGTCCGTGCACCTGAGTCCAAATTAACTGCCCATTTATGCCTTGATCATATTTATTCTATTTTATTATTTTACTTCTTTAAAGACATTTTCTGCGCTTCTCTCCTTGAGACTTTCTTGCCCCACGCAGAGTATGCTCTAAACAGAAAGGAGTAAAAAGGGAGTAAGAAAGGGGAGTAAGCTTTCCTATGCGCTAGAAGGCAGCTTACTCTCTTATTTACTCCCATACGGGCGTATATTTGTGTTTAGAGTGTAGCATGCGAGCTAAAATCTCTTGTTTAAATTATAGGGCTTCTCCCTCTATCTATCGCAAAGCGACACCCGCGGGGCTTGACAACTAGCTGACGGCTATGCAGTTGAACGTCGCGAAGGCTGCGGTTTTTAAAGTTGGATCGCATTTTTGTGCAGCTACGAAATGCTCTCAAGCAGCAGAAATCCGGTTAAATCTAGTCCAGGTTCTTCTCTGCCTGCAATACATACAGCATATATGAGTATAGCAAGTCGGGACGCAGGCAGCGAGGAAAAGAGAAAATATCGCCGGACAGTGGTCAATAACATTTTGTTAGGACAAGACAAAAAAAAGCATATTAGGCGCATTTACATTTTACGCAGAAATTTAGCTGTGCGCTCATAAAAGATGCACAGATGAACTAAGCGCAATTAAACAAACACGTGAAAGCCACACAACACAGGGCAGGCGCTGTGTGTTCATGTCCCTGTTCAGTTGCGCCTCTGTGATGTACGTGTAGCTTACAATGAACGAAACTGAAACACTTTAAATTTCGATCATAGAATTTGGATCAAAATTCTATCGGTTTTAATTTCGTCTGGTGGTAAACTTCTTGTTTAGGTAACACAAAAAGAATTTACAACCGACTAATTTTTTTTCTTCGTGGAGGAATTCGAAGCAGCAGTCCTGAATGTGAGCGGAGCAGCACTTCACAGTTAAGTCGTCTCTCACTACGACAAAACGCATTAAAAATTGTTGCTATACGCCAAGAGGAACGGGAGAAAATGTCCACTTCGTGTCACGTATATCTTGTCCTCTACGTGTTGCGCACATGTCCAACATTCTTGGACAAAAAAAATGAAATTTCGGAAACTGTAAGATTCTGGTATTGAAATATTCAAGGTCCATTCTTCCGATATCTGGAAGAACCTTCCTTTTATACTGTTTCCATCGCTCGCATCGAGCAGTTAAGACTGTAATAGAAAACCAATGAGGAACGCTTTGGACTGTAGCAAAAACGTTAATAGCAAAAAATGCAAGCCTGCAGGCGGGAGGTTGGGGATATATTGATCGTTGTAGTAGAATCTTACAAAATATGAGGAACACTGCGCTCATAATACCCTCCCTATACCCTATGTAACACCCTCCCTGCAATGACCTTTAAACGCTTTCCCGTTCAAAAATGCTTTTCTCCAGAACTGTTGGGTATGACGTCAGTGGTACTCCTCCAGGCTCACCGTAACCAGAATGCAGAGGCAGCGGAGAACCTCCTCCATTACACGAAGTACATGGAGGCCTGCAGTTCCTGCAGCACCTTGACGGCCTCCACGTATTGGGCAGTGGTCAACACTGCGTCCCCGCCGCCCTCAGACGACTGGCTGACCGCGCCTGACGTCTCCAGCTTGCTGGCGATGTGGTGTTTTGCGCGGAAGGCGGCCAGGTGCGCGTAGTACACAGGGGCCGGGATGCTCACGCTCCTTGCACACCGGGAGTATGTGTGGCACAGGTAGAAGCTGAGCTTTTGCAGGTCGTCCGCGCTGAAGTTGGAGTCATCCCACACGATATAGTAGTGGGCCGGCCGGCTGGTGCCCTGCGGGAGCGCAAAGGAGTAAAGTTATTCACATGCCCAGATTCCGAGTGCCATGTCGGGCTGGGTCGCTTCGCATCGTGGTATGTGGTGGTGCGGTGTGGTCCTGCTTGTGGTGCGATGTGATGTGGGATGGTGTGTGCGGTTTGAATACACTTATTTTATTAGCACACATTACGTGGGAAGGAGAGTGTTTAAACGCAATATACAAAAAACTGGCAGTGCCTATGAGCACAGCACGTGCTCGCCTTGCTCTTAATGCTGCATGCACAACATGTTTCTCTCTTTATTTGGCCTTAGATGCCCTCGCGCCATTAAATACCGTGAATAACTATTATTTCCTGCCTGGCTGTCATCAGCGCATTGGTCGGTCATCGTCATCTATGTCGCTGTCC
Source organism: Amblyomma americanum (assembly GCF_052857255.1). Lineage (NCBI taxonomy): Eukaryota > Metazoa > Arthropoda > Arachnida > Ixodida > Ixodidae > Amblyomma > Amblyomma americanum. The sequence continues at coordinate 351,954,185 of NC_135497.1, forward strand.
CGACTTCGGTACAGCATAAAAAACGAGGCATACAAGCCGACACGACTATTTAAAAAATCAGTTTTTTGGCCGTTTCTTGAGACTGCAAAGCAGCGTCCCGCTTTAACGTACGAGCAACCAGGCCCAGCCGAGCATCAAGCGCTTCTCTTTTCACCCAACCCCATGCATTCATTGTCTGAGCAGACGCCATCCTGAAAAGAAAAACTAATGACCACATCCGTATGACAGCATCAATCCGCACTGGACATAAGGCCCCCCGTGCGCAACTTCCGATACCGCTTCCTCAAGGTCGAACGATGACGTTACAGTCACTCATAGCGCTCCTGGTGGCCTCGATGTGAAGCGGAATGCTTCCGCCACGGTGTCGCTTGCAGGTGATCTCGGAGGCCATGCTTCCCTTTCCTCAAGCTGCGGAAGGCCTCCACCGCAGGCGCTCCTGGTATTTGTAGCGCACTAAAGACGCGACGCGACTGTGGCGACGCCGGCGCCCGGACTATTTCCTCCGCAAATTGATAAACGAAAACACCGCGGACCATTTCTTCCCGCTGACAATAGCAACAAGGGCGGAGAAGAGGTCGCCTACCTGGATGCCGAAGTGGCTGCAGAGGAAGAAGTCGAAGTCCAGCGGGTGCGTGACCACCGAGTCTACGGTCGTGCCTGGTGGGACGTTGCGGAACTTGCCCACGCCGTCGCGGTCATTGGCAGGCATGAACCTCGTATGGTGTCGCTTCTGGACCACGATGAACGTCAGCGGTGGCTCGTAGGTCTCGGTGGGACACATTTCCGCACACGCCAGCCGGATGGCGCTCACCTGAGAGATTCGAGAGCGGAAACAAAGAAAAACTTGGTCAGGGTTTAAAGGCCATTCGACGAATCACGGTATATACTTGGTACAGAATGTAAACAAAACGCTTTGGACCTTCACGAACTCTGCTGTCCTATCTTATATAATTGTCGTTTGGGAAAAAAACTCTATGGCGAAGAGCAGCGTTTTTTTTAGCAACGCTATTATCGGTTGTAATCTGGTTAAACGAGCAGTTTCAGCAACTGTTCAGCTCAACGGAAGTGCAGCTTTTCCAACCAACGCCGAAATGAACAGCAGTCAGCTGCAGTTACTCGCACACTCCGCTAAATTGAGTTCACGCGGTCCACATTCTGGATCACATGATCGGTTTATATACATAACTCTAGGCATTGACTTACTATTTGACTTCACTCAACTAAAGTTTCTGTGCAAGCGTGGCGTTTGAGTATGCCGTCAGTGAACAACCACACAAAGCCAAGAAAATTCAGTAGAGGAACGCCCGGCTTCACCGCTCAGCCGTTGTTTTCCAGGTGCCACTTCGTGGCATTTTTTTTTGTGGCTAAACTAATTCCAATAATACAACTCAAGAATGAAGCCGCTTTTCCCCGTAAAAGGACCCCCTTCCAGTAACTGGCGTCGGCTGGTTTTCACGAACCTGCAAGGTGGACAATGCAGCGAGCGCGGTGACAATGACAATAGTCTCTCCTGTGAGGGGGGAGACTAACCCCTTCCTTTTGCGACTTCCTACATGGTTACCTTCGGAGGCTCATGAGAAATGGTCTACGCCATTGGCTGCAAGAGAGTCCTTTCAGGGGGAAAAGCCGCTTGGTTCTTGAGTTGTATCCGACTATAATGGAAGTTGTAGAGTGAGACTTATATGAGCCAGGATAGCACTCGGCCGATGCAGCGGGTCAGTGGACTGGTCTAACTGCTACCCCCTACTGAGCTGAGATCTCAACTGCAGGTGGCGATGCCTTTTATTACCCGTGCAACATGCGCACTAGAAATAACCGCAGATGTTTGTAGCCTTAAGTTTGCCTATGCCATTATTTTCGGAGCTGGCGCTACACGTCCAGATTTAACGACATTACAATTTATTGGCAGATTTATTGATATTACAGATTCGCAACTATAACAGAGGAGATTACAATCCAATCAATGACGATCGAAATTCAAATGTTTTCTGATAATATTCTGACGCCCTCTTTTCAATATAGGTCGTATTAGATAACCGCGGGTTCAATTTAGAGACAAGCTCGCCTAACATGTAACCAAACGTGTCCCGCTTGTCACGCTATCAAATCATAAATCTAAGCTTTGCTTTAGAAGAAAGCATCGACAAATGAGAAATAAGAAAAAACGGTTGTACAAAAATGCATAGCACGAATGTTCGCCCTGCACGCGGGGTAAATATAAAACCTACCTAAAGCTGTGTTGTTATGGCCTTTGTGTCGAAAAAAATAAATATTTTTTTCAAAAGCCCTTCCGGCGCTACTTAGGAACAATAAAAGCAAGCCCTTCAAAGCAATACGTCCGAACAGTGTCAGTAATGATATATCAATACATGATATTCACAGCGCCCCCTACTTCGATGCTGAATGTCCTAAAGCTTTTAATTCGTTTTTCGCATATATTTTCACCAAGAAGATAATCCTAACATCCCGTAAGTACCAGATTTTGGTTACCCGTACATGGCACCGGTTGACATTACACTTTATGGCTTAGTACACCTGATAAATAGCCTAGTACCCTCTTCTTCTGGGGTTGATGAAATTAACTGAAAATACTAAAGAAATGCCATTTCTGTCTCCAGCATCATCTTCCTTCCTATCTTTAAGCAGTCAAAATCTACAGGTGAGGTTTCCACCGGTTGGAAAATAGGAAAGGTTGTACCGGTTTTCAAAAGTACTAACAAACACTCGCACGGAAATTGATGACTTGCACCTTTTTGGACTTTGCCAAAGCATTTTATCGGGTAGAACATTGCCGACAAAGATCTAAGCTTTGTGCTCTAAAATTAAATTCTTTAACTCTGTCATGGGTCCGTAGTCTTCTTTCTAACCGCCAGCAGTTCACCGCTGTTAACAATCATTAATTTCCTGTTTCCGATGTTACATCGAGCGCGGCACTAGAAAGCCTCCTCGGTCCATTACTATTCTTAATTTACATTAATAACCTGCCAGCAACAATCTCATCTTATATGCGCATATTTGCTGACCACTGCATTATTTATTCACCAATAAAATTTACTAATGGCCACCTTGAACTTCAAAGTGACCTCGATTGCATAAACGACTGGTGTAAAACTTGTCTAATGACTTTAAACATTTCTAAGTGTAAGATAATTACTTTTAGCCGAAAATCAGTCACTTCGAATTTTCCATACCACAACAATAACGATACATTGGCTCGGACTACGCAGTATAAGCATCTAGGCGTCCATATTTCACCAAACTTTTCTTGGGCTGAACACATAACCATCACTTTCGCTAATGCTTCCTGGTCACTAGTTTTCATTCACCGTAACCTGCAATGCACTACCCCTCACGTGTGTGAACAAGCCTACATTACTTTTGTCACACCGCAGCTAGAGTACGCTTCATCCATCTGGTCACCTCATCAGAAATATCTGAGAGAGAAGTTGGAAGCTGTCCACAATGGGGCTTGTCGTCTCATTTCGCAAAATTGCAGTTATCAGTCTAGTCTAACCCAACTAAATATCAAACTTTCGCTCTATGCATCCGTTGCAAATTCGTCGCAAGACTGCCCTTATCTTTCACAAATACGTCCATGCCACTGATTCACCGCCAGCACATCTGCAACGTCCTTCCTACTTATAACATAGATTACATAATAACTACAGCTATGCCGCATTTATGGCAACACACATGCTTTCAAGTTCTGGTCACTCCCGCGTGCCATCCGTCTCTGGAAGAATCTTCCTGACTGCATCGCCCTGCAGGCTAATCATGACACCTTTTGCGAACATCTACCCAAACACTTCGCTGATAACGGTTAGCACGTCATTTATATACTCCGGATTCGTACAACTTCGTTTTCAGCAGCTTGAGACCTATTGCCTCTTTGGTTCCGTGGATGCGCAACTATGCTCATTTATGCCTGATATGTTTTCTTTGGCTTTTGTATAACTCGACTTCGTGCATTTCCCCTGTTTTTGTTCCATGACGCAGTTGTTTTTACTTTTATTCCTTTTTGTGAACTGCGATATCTTATCTGAACTCACCTGTTTTTTTTGTGTGTTTTGCTGCACTTTTACTATTTTTTTATTTGTAACATATTTTGCACAATGTTCTGTACTTGACCCCCCCCCCCCCTTTTATTTTTACACAATGCCTTTGCGGAGACCTGTGAGGTGTCTTTAAATACATAAAAAAATAAAAAAAAAGAAAGAACGAAAACAAAATTTAAAAAAGTCACGGTGATGATAACGCCTTCAAGGGGCTAAAAAAATCACCTGATTATAAACAGTTTCAATGAGTCAGAACCTCAGCAATGTCATTCAAATATAATATAAAAATAAATTTGTAGAAAATGCCACTGTTCTTGCTTGACTAGTCGTAAAACTCGAACTGGCGTGCCAGCTCACAGGCTAACAGTGCTTCAGAATTGCTGGTAAAAATACTGCTCTTTATGAATAAACCATTATCCACAGGATAGTGACTTTTCACAAAAAAAGTTGCATATCTTTCTGCATGCGGAATGGGGACAAGATTATGCACTGCTGTGGCGAATGAGTTCTGGCGAACTCAGTAGGTCGCAAACAGCATTTAGTCTGTCTAATGCCATTAAATACGAGCGCGTGACACTGTTCCGATGGCGTTAAAACCTGATCACTAAGTAATTAATGACATTAAACATGACCTTGTGAAACTGGTATAGCACCTCTAGCTGTCGTTCAGTTCAACGGACGGTAAACTGCACAGCCGTTAATATCGCCCGTGCATAAAAGGGGTGAGACACGGAGCGGGCACGCACAAAACCCAACCACAAGCCTCAGTCTTGGATGTTTACCACCTTTTGAAGAGAAACGATCAAGCTGACGTCAACTAACACCGAGAAGACGTCTCCAGAAATGAATGTCCCGAATGTCCTGAAATTGTAGCGCTGTGGAGATCTATTTGGTGCCGTTACGTATATGCACAGGAAGTCCGCTTGTCATAAGACAAACAAAAGGTTATCCAATGACGCTAGCGGCATTGAATGCGGTATAGCTGTCTTAACAAGATGAGAGTTTAGTGGACACAGTATTGTAGTAGGCGCAGTTGCTTACCTCATGGTTACGGACTTCCAAGAACTGCCCCTCGCTCACTCCGTCCCTGTAGAAGACGATCCCCAGGGGCTTGTGCCCGGTGGTGCGGTAGAAAACCAGTAGCAATTCCTTGATCATGTCCTTCAGGTCCTTGATAATTTCCACACGCGCCTTAGCCTTGGAGTCTTCAATCTGTACCCGAATGGTGGCGTGAAACTTGGACGGTACAGAGTCTAGGCTTCCGACGCACGCGGCGATGGATGGCCTGATCTTGTCTCCAGGCGATGGGTGCGACACGTCTGCTCCGATGACGATCACGGGCCTATGTAATAGCTTCGGCTTCTCCTGCAACAGGAGACTATTGTTGATGCCGCCCATCTTGGCGTTGATCTTTTGGCACAGGTTTTGGATGAGCGCTGCGTTACACTTTTGGACCACGTTGTTGTCCAAGATGCATTGTGTGCGCAGGGAGAGCTCAGTCTCTGCCACCTGCTTGATCTCAGCGTAGTTCGTGGCTTTTGTGATCACAGCCACAACCATCTCCAACTGCGGGTGCTGCTTGCGCTGCTCCGTGAGAACGGTCCGCATGGGCTTGCGGTTTGTGTCGAACGTGATGACCGCAAGCGGCTGCGCAATGCGCATGCCCAGTCCTTGGCCGATGCGGACCAGCATCTTGATGAAGTTGTCCAGGCAGTCCTTCTGCGCGAAGCGGCTCACGTTGAGAACAATCCACTGTGTCATCGACATCGCCTTGTAGAAGCGCTGCCCTCGGAGATCCCACGTACCGTCGCGCGGCTTGCACATGCTGTTGTTCTCAAAAACCAAAGACGGCGGGTCGAGAATTCTGCCCACAACCTGAGTGGGTTCGGGGTTGATCTTGACGCCGAACTCTCGCAGGTACTTGTCCGAGGTGCTGACCATGTCGCGCACAGACTGACGAATCTCCAGGAAGCGCTTGGCTGGCGGCTTGGCCGTGCGCTTGATCATTTCGGCGGTCTGACTCTCCTCGAGTTTCTTCCGACAGTGCTGGCCTTCGGCCAGCTCGCACACCTCCAGAGGAATGTAGACCGGATGCGTCGGGCTGCCACTCTGCACGCAAGGGAAGTTCGGGTACGACAAGCGCCTGTAGCGGCTCTGGAAGTAGTCGGCGACGGAGATCTGACTACCTTCTGATTCAAAATAGATGTCCTTCGCAGCTTCCCTCGTGATCTTGACCACTTTGTACTTGCGCGGGTACGGAAGGTGCGTCACTTTTACGCGGAGTCCTTTGAGCTCCCTATTCAGCCGCGCGTACTGGTTGTCGCGCAATGACCGTAAGTCCGCGGGTGTCAACACACGCCGGCTGTCGCTGAAGAACCTGCACATGAAGTCTACCAGTGGAAGCGACTCGTAGAATGCTGTTGCTGACATGTCGACGTTAAGCATGGGCTTCCATTGGGCGGGTCGAACACTCGCGTAGTAGCCAAACCACACCTCCCGGCCTCCTCCGAGGTGATTGTGCTCGTTGGGTCCCGGCGGTCTGAAGAACGAGCGTCCAACCGGCGCAAGGTTGATCGAGGGGCTGTGCCTCAAGACGATGTCGATGGCCTGGAGGACTTCCTGGGGCACAGTTTGTACGCGCTTTTGGAAGACGCCATGCAGGGCATCCAGGTTCACGGTGGTTGCATACTGGATCTTGATGATAAACTTCTGGCTTCTCTGGTCTTCATCGAGGTCGACTGTGAATGTCCGCTCGCGGAAGTTGAGCTGGCGGCGCGTGTACAGGTTCTTGTGGCCATCGAAAACCGGGATGCAGTTGGCCAGGTCTTGCCGGTACTTCTTTACTAGGAGCTCGATGACTATCCTGTTGATCTTTGTACTGAGGCATCGGTAGTTTTTCTGCTCAGGAACCTTGGTCTCCTTGGCAGTCTCCGAGGAGATGTCGACGTCGTAGTGGTAGACGCTGCCGGTCGGTATCTCAATGCTGAAGTGGTTGGCAAGAAGTTGTATGGTCCGGCCCAGCTGGCCGTGGGCGGGCCTCCGCGGGAAGTGAGAGGGCAGGGTTCGCTCGAGCTCCTGCGCCGTGATTGGTGGTAATTAGAGCAGGGCATGAAGAAGTAAGTATGCACACACTGTTTCGTGTGTTGAGCGTCACACAAGTTTGGCCGAATGGTCTTCGATCTACACTACAGTGCAGGACCGGTTCCGGTGAGTCTTAACGGGGAAAGCCTCCTGCACCCCGTGTGTTGTAGCGAGCCTATTAAAGGACGGCGCTTGAACATTAATATAGCTCCCCTGAGAATGTCTTAAATGTTTTGTGCAAGCGAAGTTATCTGCAGTCAATATCTAAATTACAGCGTCTTCTAGCCTTTCTATCTCCTTTCATCACTCTTTTCATGCTCACAGGTCGGCGCTCTTCAGCCAGCCCTACCCACTCGGCCACACCGCCGGCTGCAGACGCGTTCGGGAATTTTCCCGGTAATGGTGGGGGGGGGGGGGGGGGAGGGCTTCCTGAACCGCCGAAACGACACTTATTATTGGCAGCGGCCACAGTAGCTGCCATACTTCTGAATCTAACCGACAGCCACATCAGAACAAAAATACGCAGGAGCGCGAGGCGGAGAAATGCGCGGGCGTGAAAAAATCGCTGGAAAGAGCTCGCCAACCTTCGCTCGGGATTGTGGGTTCTGTGCTCAATGTAGGAATATATGGTTCAGGTGTTTATGACGAAAGCTCGTAGTACTTGAGCGAGGTTATGTACACGGTTGGTCAAAAGTTCCGGGGCCACAGGGCTTGCTCCTTTCATCGGTATATCGTGGCATTTAAGGTGCGATTAAAGCTATCAAGGTTCGCAGAGTATAGAACGATACCTCTTCCGCCCTCTACGGATATTTTGAGTCTTTGGGTGTGTCATGTCTGCCTGATTATACAGCTCAAAAGCAGACCCTATGGCCTGGGAACTTTTGACCTACCCTGTACTTTCCTCGGAAGGTATTTCAAAGCCTTGTGCTATCTTGAGCACATATGACAGGGGCGATCGGGTCGACTGCAAAATCAAGGAACCGCACTGCGTGGTCGTGGTGTACATCAAAAGCGAGACAGTCAGTACTAGTTCTTTCTGTGCCTTAATTTATTTATTCAGGGAACCCAGCCCATGATAGCGCCAGTGCTGAAGTATTTCTTCCAAGGTTTCAGAACCACTCAAAGGGCAACTGTGGGCGAGTTTGAATGTTTTAGACGCGGTATTGTGTTCCTATTCGCATAACATTTCTTGGGAGTCAATTCTCTGTGCCTTTAAAAGCGTTTTTCAAAATACTGAGTAGAAGCCCTTTAAACCAGCAAAAGCAAAGAACACCGAAACTAAAACTGGGTTTCTCCCAAAGAATGACGTCAAGATAGAAGCTTGTCGTCATGCATACTGTCACAAAAACTTTCGGCGCGTTGACTGACTAAACTGGAGACTGTAAGCGACAGACCACTGTTTGCGTGAAATGACCAAAAACAAAGGTCTTCATTTTCTTCTTCTTGCGCAAACTCCAAGCAAATATGGAAGGGCATGCAGCTGGTGACGTCACACGTGCAAGGTCTCCCGCAGAAATCGTCCCGATTGGGGCGACAAAATTGGAAACATTTAATTATTCGTGCTGAAACAAACCGACGCCCGGCGGCGAAGCTCGGCAACTACCTTGGAAATTTCGGCATTCGTGGAGGCCAAAAAAAGACGTCGCAGCTGCCCATTAACAGCGAAAGATGAACAACATTCACACGAATTTTTCTGTGAATTGAGAATGTGCAGACGCGTAATTTATAAGCATCAACAGCTGCAGTCCAAGGAAACATCAGTTTGCCAGAGTGAATGTTCGGGCTCGACGGTGCACCATTTCGCTTCGAGTTAAAGAGCATTTAACGAGTGACTAAAAAAGACAATACACTCACCGCGGTGGCTCGGTGGTTAGAGTTCTCGATCACTGATCCGGCGTTCCCAGGATCGAACCCGACCGCTGCGGCTGCGTTTCGATGGAACCGAAACGCTAAGGCGCCCGTGCGCTGTTCGATGTCAGTGTACGTTAAAGATCCCCAGGTGGTCGAAATCATTCCGAAGCCCTCCAATACGGCGCTTCTTTCTTTCTTCTTTCACTCCCTCGCCTTTTTGTCCTTTCTCTTACGGCGCGCGGTACGGGTGTCTGCCGATATGAGAGAAAGGTGCTGCGCCAATTTCTTCCGCCCCACCCAAGAAAATTTAATGTGGATTAGCCCAATAATAATAATAATAATAATAATAATAATAATAATAATAATAATAATAATAATAATAATAATAATAATAATAATAATAATAATAATAATAATAATAATAATCGGTTTTGGGGGAAAAGAAATGACGCCGTATCTGTCTCATATACCGTTGGGCACCTTGACCGCGCCGTAAGGGAAGGGGAAAAGGAGGGAGTGAAAGAAGGAAGAAGTGCCGTAGTGAAGGGCTCCGGAATAATTTCGACAACTTGGGGATCTTTAACGTGCACTGACGTCGCACAGCACACCGGCGCCTTAGCGTTTACCCGCCGCAGTGGCTCAGTGGTTAGGGCGCTCGGCTACTGATCCAGAGTTCCCGGGTTCGAACCCGACCGCGGCGGCTGCGTTTTTATGGAGGAAAAACGCGAAGGCGCCCGTGTGCTGTGCGACGTCGGTGCATGTTAAAGATCCCCAGGTGGCCGAAATTATTCCGGAGCCCACCGCTACTGCAATTCTCTCTTCCTTTCTTCTTTCACTCCCTCCTATATCCCTTCCCTTACTGCGCGGTTCAGGTGTCCAACGATATACGGGACTGATACTGCGCATTCCCTTTCCCCCAAAATTATTATTATTACTTAGTGTTTTTTCTCCATAAAAACGCTGCCGCCGCGGACGGGTTCGAACCAGGGAACTCCGGATCAGTAGCCGAGCGCCCTTACCACTTAGCCACCGCGGCGGGTTGGATTAGCCCCGCTAATCCAGGATATACAAAGCGAAACCGAGCTTGAGGTCTCCACTGAACCACGGAACCGATTGTGCGCTTTTCGTTTCGTGAAAATGAACGGTCTTTGCAAAGTTGTCCACGCCAATGAACTCTATGAACGCCGTCGGCTCACTTGTTTTGTTTGGTTTTTTGAGGAAAGGAAATGGCACAGTAACCGTCTCGCATCTCGGTGGACACCCGAACCGCGCCGTGAATTAAGAAAGAGATAAAGGAGGGAGGGAAAGAGGAAACTAAATTTAAAGTTGGATTTTGAGGAAATGTGCGGCGGTGCGCAGCGGCTGAACACCTGTGGCTCGGCGCTACTAGTGGCGCATGCGCAGTAGTGAGTAGGGATCGAGAGAGAGAGAGAAATGCGCCATGTGTCGTCACTGCTCCTCGTGCATGCGCAGCACGGCTCTCCAGGAATCACGCGAAACTGCTCAACCTGCGGTCAGTAAAGCTTCCGCTTTAAAAAGAATTTCACACGCTGGCAACACAACACTCAGCCGTTGGTGCGTAAGTAGTGAACCCAAAGGCTAAACCTGACGACGCAATAATTCCTCGAGCCACCCTTTATCCAGGCGACGACTGAGGCCCTGAACCTCACAGAAGAAACTGTGAGAATTGAAAATTGGTTATCGGGGATAGGAAATGGCACTGTACCTTTCTCACATATCGGCGGACACCTGAGACGCGCCGTAAGGGAAGGCAAAAGGCGAAAGTGAAAGAGGAAAGGAAGAAAGAAATGCCGTAGTGGAGGGCTCCGGAATAATTTAGACCACCTGGGGATCTTTAACATACACTGACATCGCACAGCACGCGGGTGCCTCAGCGCTTCGCTTCCATCGAAACGCAGCCGCCGCGGTCGGGTTCCAACCACTCATCGAAATACAAACTTTCCTTTTAAATTTCGCCCACTCGCCTTGTCTATATCATTGTTGACGAAGGAACTCATTGCGGTTCCCAAACGTTCTCTATCTTGACTTTCTCAGCGGTTAAATCTGATGTTTCACTTCCAGAGCGCCCTATACGTCAATCACTACCACGATGCTTGCTACCCACAGAACTTTTTGTTAGTAAAAACTAAGCCCTGCATAGTCGGCTGCAATTCGAGAAAGAAGCGACGGATGCCCTACCAAGGAAGCCTTGCAGCCAACGGCGTCGGCCGATTCTCCGGACGCCGCTCTCAATCTGATTAAACGGTGGTTCATCTCCTTTCATATGCCACTCCCTGAGATGTCACGCAGGTCCTAGAGGATTGACTAACCATGAAGTCATGAGAACCAGTCGACGCCTTTGGCTGGAGGGCCTCTTTCGAGAGGAACATGCTGTTTCGTTCTTGAGTTGTATGCCCCGCCGCGGTGGCTCAGTGGTTAGGGCGCTCGACTACTGATCCGGAGTTCCCGGGTTCGAACCCGACCGCGGCGGCTGCGTTTTTATGGAGGAAAAACGCTAAGGCGCCCGTGTGCTGTGCGATGTCAGTGCACGTTAAAGATCCCCAGCTGGTCGAAATTATTCCGGAGCCCTCCACTACGGTACCTATTCTTCCTTTCTTCTTTCACTCCCTCCTTTATCCCTTCCCTTACGGCGCGGTTCATGTGTCCAACGATATATGAGACAGATACTGCGCCATTTCCTTTCCCCCAAAACCAATTATTATTATTATTATTGAGTTGTATTATACCGGGGTTTGGTTCTCGTACCGTCTGTGCAAGTCGATATTTTGGAAAGGTGATGTTTCCTCTTGCCTTGAAACTAACAGTTAAAGCCCTTTGTAAAGAAGCGGTTTATAACGAATCAACTGATATAACGAAGAAATTATGATTGCACGTGGAAGCTCAGCCAACAGGAGCTATAACGAAGCTACCCTTACAAAGAAGTTATCGCCGGAAACTTTCAACTTCGTGGTAAAGAGGTTCAACCGCTTTAATAGGTGCAACTTTATATGGACCCCTGGCATAACAAGCTGCACAACATGGTTTATAACGAAATAATGGATATAACGAAGGAATTACGATTCCCCGTGGAAGCTCGGTCAACACTGCATATAACGAAGTAACAGCAGCGAACGAACTTTCTACTTTGTTATAACGAGGTTAAACGAGCTACATGCCATGGCCCAAGGTTAAGCCCTTTTCGGAAAACAGTACGCACCTTGATACTGACATCGCCGCCTGGAGTGGCCTGGTCTCCAGCTTCGGGGGTCTGCTCTGTTACTGCAGCCGGCGGCGTACATGGTGGCGGCGGTGGTAGGGCAGCTGCTGCCGGCTGACTGCGACTCACGGCGGCTGCTGCGGATGCAGGCCGCGGGCTGCTGGCCGCTACGTTGGCGTCACCTGCGGCGGCGGCGGCCCCGTAGCTGGGACGGTAGGCGCTGGGCTGAGCGGTGGGCTGCGCGGTGGGCTGAGCTCTGGGCACCGCGGCAGGGGCCGGGCCGCGGCTGACGGCGCGCGGCTGCGGACTGGGCGCGGCGCCCTGCTGCAGTACTTGCGCGAACAAATCCCGCGACGTACCGGCGGGCGACGGAGCAGGAGCGGTGGCTTGATTGCCACCGCTGGCCGAAGGCACCGCTGCGAGCCGAAAATGCCCGTTTAACGTAGCGTTCATACATCTGCTGCGTTTGCGATCATAGCGATCGCTACGACACGCATATATACACCGCCGAAAGCTGAAGACTGGACAGCCGTCGCCGGAGCTCCGTTGGTAGAGCACCGGACGCTAAATTCAGAGGTAGTGGGTTTCGGATACCAACGGTGGCATGTGGTTGTTTTCCTTCTGCTCTATAATCAATTATCTTTAAAAAGTTTCGTTTTTTCTTCATGGGGGTTTAACGTCGCAAAGAGAGAGACAGAGAAAGACGGAAAGGCAGGGAGGTTAACTAGGCAACACCCGGTATGCTACCCTACACGTGGGAAGTAGAACGAAGGGAGATAGAAAAGGGAGAGAACAAAGGGATATGATCACTTTTCCACGTGTCCGTCGGCCGTTACTTGCAGGGTACACAGGGCACACACTGATTGTTCACAATCTTGCACTCAGTCCTGAGTCCTTCAAGAACTTTAAAGGTGCCTTCAAAGCTGTCCTCTGCGATGAAGGCGTACTCCAAGGACCCAGACTCTTTAACAAGTTTTTGCCGTATTAAGACCCCACGGATGAACACCACATATTATTAAAAAAACATCCCTTATGCTTCTTGGTTCGGTCACTGATGGCCTCCATCATGTATGTCATAACGAGCACCACTTGTCCCTCAACTGTAAAAGACAGATGGTATAGAGTACCTAGTCGAGGGTTTGACGGAATGCCGTCTGGTCAGGTCAGCAGAATGAATCTTCGGTTTACTGAAAATGTGAATATGGTCAGCTGACTTCAGCTAACATATCTGACATGGTCAGTGACCGAAAATTCAGTATACTGTGGTCGAGAGCATACGTCGCAATGGCCGTCCCAACTAAGACAGCTGTGCAAGCCGACAATGGCATGCTCTGTAACTACACACGACTAAACACGCAGCGCCCCCAAAGAGCGTCGTATACCCTTTGCACGGAAGAACTGAGTGCGAGGCCCTAGCTGTCGCACAGGGTCTTAATTTTCACACAAATGCGATCAGCGCTCCCCCCACAGCAACGAAGAAGCAACAAATGTCCCGCCGCGCATTCAAGATATTTGCGACACACGCGCACGCTTTCCTTCTAGTTGTATACTTGAGAACAAAAAAAAAACAATTTTAAATTTAACTTCGCTAACCCTGGAATTCAGCGAAAACAAGGACGCTTGCTAAGCACCTGTGGCTCGTCCACGGCAGCGCCTGCATGGACCGCCGTTCTATAGTATATACACACACGACCACGTGGCTTAGACGTATCTCATGGTCTTACACCCCCATCAAATGTGTTCAGGGTCAAAGGTGAACCCAAATGTCACCTAATGTCAAAGGTCAAAGATCAGAGGTCAACTAAAGGTCATGGGTCAAGGGCAGAGGTCAAGAGTTCCACGCCATAACTGTACCACGTACGGTCATACATGGCTAACATGGTTGGGATGAAAGTCATTGAAGGCTATTCTCCGGCCTATGCGACTTCATTACCAACGTGGTGAAGCTTTTCGCTTCGTGTTCAACTGCCGTGACTTCTTTAGTTTCATTCCTTTTAGAGCCCAGTTCGCCCGTTGCTGCGTTCCGCGTCGTAGTCGCTGTAACATGCTACCTGACAGGTGACGTGTTACGGAGTGTGACAGGTGACGTGTTGGCAGGTAGCAGCAGAGCGAAGCGCCACCTGACACACGAGAGGAATGGACAGCCGGAAGGCGGCTGCTACGGGACGATGCCGGAGGGTCGCTAGCAACGCAACAGGAACCTGCCAAGCGGTAGCAAGCGGCTTGCGAAGAGCTGCGCTCAAATTCCGAATTACCGTCTGTCATAATGGGTCGTCTGTCTGTCTGTTACTGCCTGGAAGAAAGAAAGGAAAGTGCACAGGCCTGCTCACTGGCTCAAGCCGAGCCACAATCGCTACCACGTGCAGATAGTAGGAGAGTTGAAAGATGGGACAGAAAGACAGGATAGTAAAGACGCGCTAAAGACAAGGCCGATCCCGGAGGTAGTGCAATACTGGGCCAACCGGTGGCGGGAAAGAAGCATCCTTCAAACTCCCCGCCACATTTCCAAAAATAAGTCCAACTTGGACCCGTAAGAGATACTCCACGGGTCCGGACAACTATAATGGGGCGTCAATTTTTTTTCATTTATATATCGGGCGTAAAGAATGCACCTTTCGTACCGCGGACAACGCTTGCTGTCACGGAGAATGTCAACACATGCTGGTTGTGAGAAACGTTTCCCCAAATCCCTGCCTTTCCTCAAAATCGACGGAGTCCAGAACATCGTCAACGCCAATGCCAATGATCACAATGAACGCGGCGGTGGCGGCTGAATGACGTCATAGCTGTCGCGTGGTTTCTCCTGGGTTCAAGGTAAAACTCTCCTACACGGCGAAGCAGCTACGCAAGGTAGCAGTAAAGCATTCCCTTCACAGGAAGGGGACGATTAGATGGCTGCCCGGCCCTATTGAGCTGCGATGTAGGGGCTGCCGCACATGTGGCGAGGGCTGCTTGTCACCGGAAGTACCTGTTGCTAAACCGTCGTCGTCGCTTCAGATGAGGCGGCTGTTGCGAGTCCTTTCTGCCAATCTTTTCTCTCAAATCTCGTTTAACTCTCCAAATGTCTGCCCGTAGCAGCGATTATCTTCACGTGTCAGTGATTACCTGCACGTGGTAGCTACTGTGGATCAGCTTGAGCTGGTGGGCGGGTCCGTGAACTTTTCATTATTCCCTAAGTCTCAACAACGACAACAAAACTCTGCCACACATCGCACCACACAGCGGGACGCCAAGCTGTTAAGCCGGCTTGATTTCATCCGGCAGCCCCATAGAGTGCGCACTCATACCTAGAAACAAGAGACACGCAGTCGCGATAAACAGCGACCACAATCCGGGGAAAGACAGACCTTTGCTGAAAATTGAAAATTGGTTTTTGAGGAAAAAAAGACGCAGTAACCGTCTCGCATATCGCGGCGCACACCTGAAGCACGCCGTAAGGGAAGGGATAGAAGGACTGGGTGCAGAAAGGAAAAAAAGAGGTGCCGTAGTGGAGGGCCCCGAATAATTTCGGCCTTCTGGGCATCTTTAACGTGCACCGATATCGTACAGCACACGGGAACCTTTGCGTTTCGCCTCCATCGAAACGAGGCCGCCGCGGTCGGGTTCGAACCCGGGTACCCCGGATCAGCAGCCGAGCGCCCTAATCACTGAGCCACCGCTGCGGGTAATCCAGATAGCCCAAGCAAAAAATGCAGCGCAAAGAGATTAAGGAAGCTCAAAAGCGATACCCGAAAGGCGCGGGCTCGATTCCGGCCGCGGCGGTCGAATTTCGATGGAGGCGAAATTGAAGAGGCCCGTGTTATGTGCGTTGTCAGGGCATGTTAAAGAACCTCAAGGTAGTCGAAATTTCCGGAGCCCTTCACTACGGCGGCTCTCATAGCCTAAGTCGCTTTGGGACGTTAAACCCAAATAAACCATAAAGAAATCGTAAATGCGCTTAGGGGTTTAGGGTGCGGAGCTGCGGAGGTGTTGCTATGCGCCAAGAACGGACTAAAACGAGACGGCAGCGCTCGGAAACGTGCCGTGGATCAAGGCACTCATCAAGCGGAAGAGCGTTCCACAGCACCTGCTCCGTGTCAGGTCAGCAGCATGGCCGGACCATGCAGGCGCACGGGCGACGCGTGCAGAAGCGCGTGCCGCCGCGGCGCACAAAGCCGTTTCGAGCCATCGCGGCGGGGGAAGCAGCCAGAGTGAAGAGGTTCCAAAAATATCGAAATTTTTCGCTGCAACGCGCTGCTCAATCGCTATATTCGCTCAGTCGCTTGCACGTGAACCAACCTTAACGCGATATAAAGGCTCTCGAGGTCGCTTCGGCTCAACCAAACGCGGTTTTTTTTTTCTCTCAAGTCACGGCCACTCACGCTCAAATAAAAATGATAGCGAAAACAAACGGGTAACGAAGCTCGTGAATTCCGTTCAGCCTTCTCGCAAAAATTTAATGCTTTAGAACAGAATCATCCTAGCCCACGAGGTTAGGCCTACAGCGCCCACCATGTGACGCCAGACGAACAAAGGGATCGAGCGCCCAAACGACAGCGGCGGAGGCCACAGAACCGAAAGGAAATTCGCTACGCACCTGGAGGTCCACCAGCTGAGTCGTTTTTCTTCTTGTCTTTGCGCTCTCCTTTCCCCATTTAGATAGCGGGCCACAAACACAAATGGCAGTCACCGGAACGGACGTCTTGACTGCCTGCCGAGTCCCTTGAGAAAGGCAAAAAGGCTGCGTTGTTACTCTTTTATAGTGACCTTTTCCGCTCCGTGATTCGCTCATATGCTTCGCCACGAGCTGCACGTGTTCCGTCGTCATTGGCTGCGATTGGAGACGTCATGCGCGTGCCGGCGCTTCTGCCTCCAAGAACGCATAAAGAAAAAAAAAACAATGGATCCAAAGGAAATCGTCGTACGATACCGCGTTACCACTGCTCCTTATGGGAACGCAGTCCCGGCGCGTCTCGAACACGCGCGCTGTGGAACTCGAAGACTGCAAATGGACACTGTTAGAAAATTCTGTAAAACTACGGAAAAAGCTGAACGGCTCCCGTCCCGCACGTCGGCGTAATCGCCAAAGTGTAGTTTCGGTTTCGAAACGGGAACTGCTACGCTATAATTATATATATGTGCAACTAAAGTGCGAAAGACTTGGTACATTCGTGCTATTATGCTCAGCGCTACACAGAGCGATTGCACGCTTATTATAAGCGTCACGCACTCTCAGGCTGTTCGTAAGCGCAAATAGCGTCTTTTATTCTTCGAAACATGATTGTCTTGCGGAGTGATACCACCCCTGGAGCCGCAGCACACAGCGCGGAGTGCCACAAAACGCGGCTGCTGATGCAACTAATGGCGCGTGAACAGCACGTCGTCTGACGGCGACTGCAGCTGTGTGCCGAACAAGACAGCATTTCTTGGCCGGACAAAGCAAGTGCTGCTCGTTTTCAAGGTATGTATACATTCAGCTTTTATCAGCGCTGCGATTATCAAGACAGCACTGTCAGTTGTCGCGGCGAACAACTCACTGTAGGGATCGGCAGCTGCAACGAGAGGAGAAAAAGAAACCATTCGAACGAGTTAGCGCGTACTGTCGCGTGAAATGCAAAGAAAACATATATGCATGCCCCAAAATGGCCCTCGCATCGGCGTATCAGTAAACCTGGCCAGTTCGAAATACAACATGATCGAGTATCGTGGCTCGTTACCGTATACATGCGAAGCGCGGGCGCACATGGTTTCGATTCGCCGTATTGAAAGGTGATGGGCACATGCTATACATACCGTTATTACATTTTTTTTTTTGCGCCTGGGAGGTAATCCGCTCCTTATCCTGTCTTCGACAGATGAGGCAGCTATAGGACAACATGTACGCATTTTTATTTGTCTGCATAATTTCGTGAATCTATATACAAGTGAAACCATTTGACAAGTGAATCTCTTAGAATTGAACATGTCATTAAGTGCGTGCAATAGCTGAATCGAATTCATTATTTCAGTAATTAATTAATGTATTAATTAAGTGAAGTGCAATACTCGTCTCCAAGCAAATTGAAACAATTAAATTGAAATATTCTGCCGAATTCACTGAATTTATTTACTGAGCCGATTTTTCATGTTTGAGCATTATTTTTATTATTCTTGATACAAATTATACATTGTTTTGCCATTGTGGTGTTGTTGGTTGCTGCTGTTGCGCCTGTTTCTAAACATTTTGAACCAATTATGATACTGCGGCTTGCATTGTTTTGTTTCTCACCCTAATATCTTTTGTACAAGACATATTTTTTATAGCAATGTGTAATGTGTATTTCCTTTGCCCCGTAAACCTGTATAATGATGTTGCAATATTTTAATATATATGTGCATTTATTTTTCCTGGAAAAACCTGCAGTTCAGCATTGTTCTTATGTATCACTTTGCAACCGCTCACTCCCCTCTCTTACTGCCTCTGCATAGGCCATGAGAGAACTTGAGTAAATTATAATAGCTAATGCAGATTTGAACTGAATAGGTTAATTTGGTTGTATTTCATTAATTAAAATGAATGGATAAGGGTTGCCATTTTTGTATTACTGGTATATTTCCACTTCTGAATTTCCAAGTGTTCAATTGTTTTGTGTTTGGCACAATAAATGTTCAAGTTCTGACGCGGCTTCTACCACCGTTCTCGCCAGCACCAGAAAAATTTAATGAGCATAACATTTGAATTTTGTGTATTGGACAAAAGTTGTCATTTTAGTAGGTCTGCTATACATGTTCAAAGCAAGTGGTCATCAGTTTATTTTAGCATCTAGCGAAACCACCCAAACATACCCCCTTTATATGCCCTGAGGCAGTAACATTGCTTAAAAAAAAAAAGATGGGTGCATGTAATATAGCTCATCTAAATTTTATGCAGCTGACTACATGGGTTATTTCATGCCAAACGCACCAATGTTTGCTCATAACCCTCTTTGATTTTGGTCCAAAAATTTGTCTTTTTATTGAACTCACAAAAGAAATTTCTCTTAATATCGAATGAGAAAAAATTTTTCTCATCATCTGACAGCCCTTTGAATTTTCCAGACTAGTGCAAAAGTAGGTCTCCATACAAAATTCATGATAAAATGTTTCTTTTCTTTTTGGCCTCCAAAATTTTTTTGGACAACTTATATGAGTTGTATTTTTTATCATGTGTCAAGACAATGCCTGCACAAGGTTTTTGTTTTTTGTAGTTTGTTTTTTAGCTCAAAATGCTTCATTTCGGAACTTTTTTTAAAAAGTCCACACAACATTTATGAGCTATATAAAACTTTTCATTGCCTCGCCAAAACATGTACTACATGGAGAAATTGTTTACACTAAAATTAAACTGAATAACTTTCACAAAAAAAATTCCAAAGTTGCGAAAAACTGCATTGTGCTGTGTATCCAGACAAAAATATGCTGTAGTGCTCAATGCAACAGTGCAAAATCAATTCCTCAGTCAATCATCGATGCAAAGTGCTGAAAACACACAGTGAACAGGTGGTCTGTGAGATTATTGGGGCAGCTAGGATTATTCAGACTACGAGAACAATGCGTCAGCACACCGTCCCTACTGCTAACAAAAAAAGAACTTGAGCTGTCAAACGTGCAATGATTTTCACGACTGTGCAGGAGTGCGTGTGCCACACAGTGTGCAAGCCACGTGTCCTTGGAACATGTGGCGACTTTATGGAAGGGTATATGAAGTTCTGTATTTCTCAAAACAAACATTGCAAGTCAGCGCTTGTTGTGTCACCTTCTCATCTCGTGCACCCGTCTGTGTTCTGCGCTGTTACTTGGGAAATGCTTTGGTGTGCTGTTTTTATAAAAGCCATGCTCTGCGAGGTGCGAGGACAGAATCAGGTGGCTCGAGGGGGCATCCACAAATGCGAATATGATCATGCCTCGGGAGACCAGAGTCTTACCTTACGAAGGCCACATCACGACACCTTATCAGCTTCTCACATGAGCAGATGCTGCACAAAGGAGACCCTCTGGGTTCCGGAAAGTGCAGTTCAGAAAAAAAAAGTCCAACTCGATCACAGCTTTGGAATGGCTGGCTGTTCTGGTTAAAGGTATATGTGCATTGCACTGTTTTAAACATGCATCTCTCAGTACTGTTCTTGTTTAACTCATCATTCTCAGAAACAGAGGGCATAGTGTACTTGATCCCCGTGAATTGTGGCTATGTTTACAATGGTAAAACTGGCAGGTGTGCCAATGAGAGGTTAAAAAAGCGCCATTATGATGTGAACAAAGCTGTGAGGGAGAATTTGATGATTCACTGTCGTGATTACGATCATTTGCCAGATCCTGAGAGCTGTGTGCTGGAATTCATGCGCTGTATTGTGCTAGACAGACACAGAGAAAAGTTGATGTGTGAGATAATCAAGGCTACGAAAATTTTAAAATAACCACAATCATTGTGGTAGCGCACCTTTTGTGTCACTCACACTCACTAAGAAAGAGTTCGTGTGGTTAAATGCCCCATAATCAATTTTTGTTTTGTTTTCAACGCGTCCAGTGTGAATATGTAAGGCATACCTTGTTCATTGTTTTTTTTTTTGGGGGGGGGGGGGGGGCGCAATGTATATATTTGACGTGGTTTGCAGTAAACCTTCTTGAAAGACAGCGTTTGTGCCATCGTATTGTTTCGTCATCCTTGTCTGTGCTATATTGTCATGATTACTTGACCTCCAGCTACCAAATTAAAAATGACATATTTGATGCCACCAACACACTGAAATGGTGATTTCGGGGCAAAATGCGGCAGAACCGCATATCCAATGGCCACCATTTTGCTCTTGTTTGAAAACTGCCGCTCTTCCCTACATTTAAGCATTAATTAGTATGGGGAAGTTCTCTAGGAATATCTGCATTCTGCCATTTTCTGCGGCCTCTACAAGGGCCTCTAAAGTGCCTGGCATGCGCATCTCAAATGCAGTTTTTTCCACTTCGTGTTTTTGCCAACTTGATTACCCTTACAGATGCTTTCATTATGCTTTTGTGGTGCAATTTCAATTAAACTTATACTGTCGAGATCAGAAAGAACTGAACCATGGAGCTATGCTATATTTTTGTAGCTCGGTCGAACATATCAAATTTTAATGTCACCTAATTATATTTCGTAATTATGATGCTTTAACAAAATTGAACATTTCTGTATGATGTTGTACCTCAATAACAATACAAATAGCATAGCTTTGCATGGGTGAGGGAAAGTGTCTGAACAACCTGTAATAAATTACGTAATTAGGCTTCAGTTATTTTTCCATAATATGAAAACCGATTGAGATGTACTGAAACTAATTATATGTTCGAAAATAGAAGGAAGTATTACATATCCACAGCTAATTTCTTTACTTTATATCTTGTAATAAACATTTTCATTTTTAAGATCCACATCTTCCCTTTAGCCTCGAGATCGTTAACCAGCCTGCTAGACTGTATGGATCCTTGCTTTAAAAATTCACATTCTAAAATGTCCTTTTTTGTCCTAGGTATTTCTTGAAGACGGCACAGAAGTTGATGAGGAAAGCTTTAAGTACATTCAAGAAAACTTTGGTGGCAATTTGGGCTGCACATTCATACTTGGCTCCAGTGCTTTCACTTCAGATCGTTTCAATGCAGGTATGATGCTTTCAGTGCATGCAACACTCTGTCGCTATTCATAAGCACATGCACCACCTATCTTCTGGCCAAGGTAAATTTCAAGCCCTGGTACTCAGAGGATTCACAGATGAGGCTGACAACATAACATTTCTCGAGTGTGCATTGAAGTGTGTTGTTACACATTGCTTTGCATTCATTAGGCTGGTATGGCTTGTGATCCTGAAGCTGCACATGGGCTAAGAGAGATGCCTTAGTGCAGGGCTCCGAATTAATTTCAACCATATGGGATTCTTTAATATACAGGCACTGGCATCGCACAGAATGCGCACCTTTTGCATCAGTAGAGTTATGCGGCTCTATGGGTCTGACCTGACTAATATGCATTCTTATTATACCCTGATGTAGACAAAGGGCAGGCATGTTAATTATGAAGTAATTTAGATTTGCTATCAGTATAATTGATAACTTGAAGCAAGCATTAGCCTGAGCATCAAGTTTATTCTAGGCTAACGATGGGGTCAAGTGATCAACAGCATCTGTTTAGTGTGGTGGACTGTAGTGGTTTAACTGTATTTACCAAACTATGTGCACAAACAGTTCTGCTTTAATAATTTTTTTCTCATGACTGGTAAATCTTGAAGCAAGCAAACTGCATGCCAAGGATGCATTGTTGTAGCCACTACACCTAGTTATATTGAGTGAGAAGATCCGTGAGTTTTGATTAAGAGCCCTGCTACTGCACTATGACACCAGAGCTCCGATGTGATGGTTGTACAGTCATTGACAAAAGTTTGCAGGATGCAGATTGGCCGAAAAAAAAAAAAAAATTCTGCATTACCTCGCTAGAAAGTCAGCTATTCATTCCAGCAAATGGAGCACGCATATGTCATCATGCGTGTGTACTTTTCATTGCCGTGCTTTGCCTGGCTACACAGGAATACATTTATTGCCACGAATCTGCAACACACAGGCTTTTGTGTATGACTGTACATGTGAGCAAGCTGTGTAAGAAAACCAGAAAAATTATAACATAGTGCTATAGTTGCTATACTTTTCTCTGGACCAAGACGTCTCTCAGAGAAAAAATAAAGGTGAAAAAAAGGAAAGGCACTAGAGTTTGGCATACTGTCATCCCAAGCTTGATTGTATCCTTTTCTGTTTCGAAGAAAGGAAAGTGCTACAGAAATGAGTGGAAAGCAGGTTGAGTGTAACGAGAAATGCCAGTGTAGTCATAATCTGAAAAGAGAGCTGGAGCAATTTCTGCCAAGCAAAACTTGTACTATCACAATATTATTTTGGTGTGGCTGCTGTTATTAGCTTTTTTCAAATGACTGCACCTGCTTGACATAAGGCCAGAGTAAATTAAGCAAAGGCAGCTACAAAAAGCAAAGCTGCATCCTGCTCATATAATTGACTTCTGCTGCCCCTATGTTGGGCACAGCAAACCACATGTCCTTGCTAAAGCAGCTCATTGTAATTATTTAAAGGCGCCAAAAACACACACAAGAGAAGATAATGGGACGGAGTGCCACTCACAACTCTGTGAGTGGTCAAGGGTCAACGAGTTCAAAGGTTTGATTCCTGGCCATTGCAGCCAAATTTAAAAAGGGTAAAATAGAAAACCGCCAGTACACTGTGTGATGCCAGTACACATGAAAGTTCCCTAGGTGGTCAAATCATCTGAAGCTCCCCACCACAACATTTCTCATAAAGCATGGTCAATGACCTAGGCAGGCAAAGTAGAGCAGTGCATCTAAAAATAATATGCAGAAATGTGGTTAAGATTGGAGCTGTAAGGAATGCACCTACTTTGGACAGTTAGTGACTGCAGACCTGGATTATGAGAGTAAAATAACTAGGAGAATAAGAATGGGGTGGAGTGCACTTGGCAGGTACTCTCAGGTGATGAATGGCAGTTTACAAGCATTTCTGAGGGAAGTAACAGCCATATCTGTACTCTCCTACGGGGCAGAAGTGTGGAGGCTAACAAGTTTGGTGAACATAAATTCAGGGCAATTCAGTAAGCTATGGAAAAGAAACTGATAGCTGTAACATTCGGTGACAGAATGAAACAGGTGGTATTTGCCTACAACTGCTAAATAATTTATAACTGAATTTTTTCTCTAATGTGTTTCGGTTTCATTGACCGAACGAAGACTCTGACGTCAAGTGAGAAATCATTTTTGTCATTTCAGGTCTTGGAAGAAGCTGGATTAAATGTCGTAGTGAATTAAATCTACATATCTGCTGATTATGTTAGCTTTTCTAGTTGATCACGTGACCAAAACATCAACTTGATGTCACAGTCATCGTTCGGTCGATGAAGCCGAAACAGCATGGGAGAAGAAATTCAATTATAAATTATTTAGCTGTTGTAGGTTTAGTACCATCTGGTAATTCATGTATTCCATGTCTGATGCATCATTTGAAAAAGAAAACGCGTAATAAAATTAGTTGTCTATAGTCCTTAAAGGGTAGTGCTACAAGTGCTAGCATAACAGGAGACGAAGTCAGGAAGGCAGATGAAATTAGAAAGTTTTCAGGGTTAAAATGGCCGCAGATGGCACAAGACAGGGTTAATTGGAGGGATATGGAAGAGGTTTTTGTCCTGCAGTGGACATAGAATGATGGTGATGATGATGATACATCATGCTGAACTGACTATCCGACTTGATCAAAAATATGGGGCAGAGGTTTAAATGATTCTAAATGCTGTGCAATAAATTCCATCTTGCAATTTGTTCGGCTGCTGTAGGTACTGGTATTGTTACCACTCAACTCCTTTGCCAAGTATGATTGCATTTGAATGTTGTTTACAGAGGAGCCTTTAACGTCGTCCCCCCAGCTATCACTGGAAGCTTTTCACTCATTGACGATTCCATAGAACTCCCTGTCTCATGAAACTCTAACAGCCCTGAGTGCATCAAATCCACTTGAACGAAGTCAATATCAAGAAGTAGTAAGACTAATAGCAACAGCAATGTGCAAAGCGGCCTCAAGGCCAACTGCAAAGCAAATCCGGTCAGTGGCCAATCGTGTCGGCCAGAAATATTCGTCAGCACTCTGTGACGCACTGTCCACCTCTTCAGGGGGTAAAACGTTTCATGGACTTGCTTACAAAATTAAGTGCCGAATTGAAAACGCAAGGCGCGGATGTAAGCGCCTTTCTGAGGAATTGTGCGGAGGGCCTCTGAAGAGGGCAACAGCAAGGACAACTTATGGCTGCACAGAATGGCAGCCACCAGTCACTGCCATAGACTTCAATGATTGTGAGGAAGCAAAAAAAAATGCTTCTTGCTGAAAGCTCTAGAGGAGCAAAACATTCCTCTGCAAGAAGAACTCTTGATGCGTGCTTATGCAGCAATTCGAGCGACCATCAACACTAAGGGCAAGCGAGCTTGTGATGTACAGAAAGAGTGGCCCTTGCTGTTCACGCAACGGCACTTCCTGGCCCATTTTAGAAGGCATGTATGCAACTGTATTTGCAAGCTGCATGTCAGTAAATTGAACTGTTGTTTGAGGTTTCAGGAAAAGTAACTGTTGCTGAGTGTGTGTTAAAGTAATGCTGGATGCCGAATGTGCAGGGTAAGCCACGTATTGGATTAGGGCACTTCTACTACCAGATGCAATGTCAAAGAATAACTTCCAACAATTAGTGCAATAACTTTTTAAGTAATAAGGAATCCATAAATTACAGGCTGTGAGCATTCATTATCATGTCTGAAAAGTGAACAAAATTAAAAAATTGGGTTAAAATTTTACTTAATTTGAAACTCGGTGCAGCAGTAGTTAATATAGTCGGGAGTAGACTGCACCTATGGGTAACGGAGTGGATTCCAAGAGAAGACAAGCATAGCAGGGGGCGCAGAAAGTTAGGTGGGCGGATGAGAAGTTTGCCGGGTACGGTGGTCACAGTTGACAAAGGACAAGGTTAAATGTAGAGACATGGGAGAGGCCTTTGCCCTGCAGTGGGTGTAGTCAGGCTGATGATGATGATGACTGCACCTGGTGCAGTTGCCTTTGTAAGTCTGTCGTGCTGCCTTCTGAGAGCCTTACCTTGCAGTACAAGATCAACAATTTTTGCAGTCCATTTATTCTTGTTGTTGATAGTATGTCGCAGTAGGCATGAGGTATTAGTGTGGTCATGCATATAAGTGTATACCAGATATTTCAGGGAAGCCCGCATGTTAACTAGTTAGGTGCATAACTAAGTTCTGATAAAACTCTCACAGTTAGCACCTGGTTGCAATTAGAGATTTCTAGCTGGTCATTACTGATAGCCATGTCAATTTTTAGAATTTTGAGACACGATTACCTTTGGCGCTGTGACATGGAAAGTTTGGCTATTTCGAATATATAGTTACGTGCACAAGAGGGATTGGTTTGTCTGCATGCATTTCAAAAGTGCTTGTATCTTGGCATGATCTAGCTAAAATTTGCTGGGCCACAAAATCTAGAGTAATCGTGTTTTCGAAATTCAAACACTGATATGGCTCTTAATTACTAATGACCGGCTACAATTTTTAATTACTGCCAGTTGCCTGACTGCGATAGTTATGAATTTAATTATCAGAAATTATTTAACCAACTTACTAGCAGACTTTATTCACCTGTTTGCATTTCCCGCTTACACTGGTATTATTCTGCCGCAGAAACAGTCTTCATAACTCAAAAAGCCGATTTTTAAAAATTAGTGGCAGGCTTCCCTGAAACACATTGCATATGACCATCAATTTCGCACCAAGATGGCAGGGCCAAAAAATGAAGGGGTAATGCATGACACAAAGAAGAGAGGGCATACCCTGTAGATGTTGATAAATTGGTCAGCACTGGATCGTTAGGTTGAAAAGGGTGAAAGTCTTGTGCAAGCACACAAATTGCCTTTCGCTCACTGTTATGGTTGTTTTCAGCGATGTCAAGAAGGCTTTACAGCTAAACATCTTTTTTTTTTAGGCTAACGGACACGCAGCTGGAAGGATTATTTGTCAATCAAGAAATTGCAGACCTCGAGGTCTTGTATGCATTCCTGCGGCACAGCCTGAAGGGAGACGAGGCACTTCAATGGCTCCTTATGACAGACAGGGCAGGACATGGGCCGTCCAAAAGCTCTGCTCAGTGGGGTGTTCCCATTGCTGTGCATTTTCTTCAAGGAAAAGACAGAGTTCCTATTTAGTGTTTTTTAGGTGAGATTATTGCGGGGATGGATATTTGGTAGCCTCTCAGCATTAGCATAATTTCTGCTTTATGACCGTAGATGAAACTTTCACATATCTCTGTAAAATTCTAGAGCACTTGCTCCATCATTTGAGTTCACAGAAATTGTAGCCAGTGGCAACGAAAAATTAACAATTAACATGCGTCATTGTTCCAGTAGAATTTTATGGGCACCACCTCAAAGTTTACCAAAGTGCAAAAAGCTGTGAACTTTCCTTTTTGTAGTCCTGCTGCTGCAATTAGCCAGGTGTTCATTATTCCTGTGATTCTTCAGCACACTTGTTACCTGTGTGCCCTTGTGTTGAACATGCAGTTTCCTTATATTCATCTGCTTATGATAATGGCTTCTTACCTCCACAGACATCAACCTGTGTTTCTGAACTGATTAGTGACCTGCCTCCTACACCAATGGTGGTTGTACTTGGTAAGATTTTAATAATTTTCTGAATGCTTTGAGCAGAGTATAACCTTCTAAAAAGCATGGAAGTATGAAACCTCATTGATCACAAAGAATTAGAGCGTGGTAACGAAGGAGGTTGTTGTGAATTACCCTGTATGTCAGACTCAATGCAGCTTCAAGAATTCGATGAGGCATGCCAAGCAAGCTAAATTAACCATCCTCATGCCACAGTCTTCTCTTTGAGATTGTACCTGGCAGCATAACCCGCTGCTAGAACCTTGTTAGTGTAGCTATAAAATTCAGGTTTGTGGCCTATAATATTAACTTGAGAATATCGCATGCATTGCCATTCATCCATCTGCTCTTGTCCGTTGCTTTATAAATACCTTCAGTGTCTAGCATTTGCATCTACATAGAGGTGCCGTCATATTTTTTTTGTGAGCTGTGCTGACATGACCAGCTATGTGAGAAAGATTTGTATGCCTCATGTTCGTATTATCATGCTAAAAATTATTCTTCTGAGCTGTAGCATTAAAAAAAACGAATTGCTCCACAATTGCTAATATTTAATCCGAACTCAGTTTTTGATGCAGTCGTTGATAATTTTCTTTTCAGGCACAAGCATCTTTGACTGTGATTGTACGTGCATTGTGACACTCGATGGAGCAAAGTGCTTTGAAGGACTGAGCTTTCTGGCCGCCATGGAGACCCTGTATGCTGCGTACTTTTGTCTCAACATGAAATACAATCAAGAAGTGCAAGCCACATTGGAATTCATTCAGAGGTAACCACATAAATTTTTCTCTTGTGTATAGACAAGTTTTTATCATATCTATCTCTTTATGACTGTTGCAGTATATACTCAGTAAGACGTGAGGAAAAAAATAGCATGTAAACTGCATATGCCTGGCATCCCTCCTGCAGCATCTCGACATTGTTCCGATTCAATGTGCACGTGCATTTTGTGCATAGTTTGACAACCTTAATAACACGAACTGATGGGCGAGTTGGTCTAACACTATGGTGAAACAGTGCAGTGGCACACGGACAAAAAAAGAAAGTAACTACTAATCTTCACTAGGTGGCTGGATGGCACATTCTCTCATATGAGCTGAGCATACGTGAAGCCACTGGAAGTTGGATGGCTTGTGTCAGAAGACGGAAGGCTGCTGTGCTTTTCAGTGAATGCAACCACAGCTTTCATCCTTTCGTACATAGTTTTTATGCCACTCTCTGGTGGCAACTGCTGTTGTATCACAGAAATAAGAAATATGAACACGAGAAATGTGAGCATCGCTTGTCATACCTTCCAGTTTCAGGGAAATCCAGGAAAATATCCATGCAGATGCTGCGGTAAAGAGGTGCTTGCATAGCACTCTGCGTTCTTTTCTTCAGAGTGCAATGGAGTACTAGTAGAATGACAATGAGGCTAACGTCATCTTATAACTGAATTTTCGCATAGCAGAGAATAGGCGAACCATGACAGAAACCAGGGCACCCGTCCTTTGAACAGCCGCTCGATTTTAAATACTTCAAATATACAGCGCTAGAAGTTGCAAACAGCCGATGTCTCCTGACATCGATGGTGGATGAAAATGTTTATTGCTTTAAGCGTTCATTTAGCTACCGGACATGCCTATAGCACAGCCAAGTTTATCTAGCGGCACCTACCTGAAGCACGCAAAATAGTTTTTGGGCTAGTCATGAGCTAAAGGAACGACTTGTGAGAACGATGAATATTTACGGCAGCATGTGCCATTTTAGATATGTGCAGCGCGAGAGAAATGGCCAACAGGAGAGAGTGGTAGAGGACATGCACTGCTTTAAGCCAACTGCACCAAGCCCCATGAATAAAAGCCCATTCAGGCATAGTACTTTTTCTGCTACAATACAAAGCAGTACTTGATACCCTCGTGTACCAGGACACCACTGACGTCACATTGGGTACTAGGTACATCCTTTGTCGGCTTCGCTCAAAAGAATACAACTTGGCAAAGTGGTTGGCTAGCTGCGGAAATTTTCCACTTACTACATGACAATAAAAATCAACGTTTGCAACCTGGTAACTGCAACATAATATGCAGTATCACGCAAATTAGAACTTGAATACTAAGCAAAACTTCATGCTGGGCTTTGTGGTGCATATTATTAGACGGGTATTTTGTAGTGCAACAGGACGACACAGAGCCTAGGAGACAAGGCTAGTCTTCTTGCATAGTTGATGGTGCAACAACCACGCATTGTTGTGAAAAAAGGCAAAAATGACGGAAAGACTATATGTGTAATGAATGATGCGAAACGGAAACCTCAGAACTTTGCTGATGTCTCATTCAGTGTACTGTGAAAGGCTGGCTTCTGGGACAAGCCCATTCACTTACAGTGACTTCATGCTCAGGCATCTTTTGCATCATTCAGCCCCTTAGTGGAGACCAGTGGATGTAACGCACTGATTCGCTAATGTACAGGAGTGCTATGCCCTTTCTTTGCTTTGTTTGCATGCCATTGCAATGTTTCACCATTGTGTTAAGACAACCTGCCAGGCAATGTGGTTTAATTACAGAATAATGTCAAGTTGGCTGCACCTTATTCGGAGTCTTTTCTGTAGCCCTACATCAACTTTTTGCAAAGAAAATGTGTGCAGGATTTTCATTTCGCATTTTCCAAGCTGTCATTTGCTGTGCTTGAGGTCACAATAAAATTTAAGAACGCGTTGCTTTCCATTTATGTTGAAAGAGTAATGTGGTGCATTGGAAATAACGTTCCATACTGCAATTTAATAACGTAAGTCGAAGTGCTACATCTAAGGTGAAATTTCAGGCTCGTGTCATCTACTTGAAACGTATATTCTGCTGGTGTGAATGCTACGGGATAGCCAACTCTTGAAGCTGCATAATAATGTCTAAATGTTCAGTATAATATTGAAGTGCGTACTTTTGTAATACGCATCTCTATGTTTAGCTATCAGATTACATGATTTGTGCTACCATTTTCAGGATGAAATGCATAAAGACAATGGACTGGTAAAACAAACTGAAGTTTATGTAGGAAGGTGTAATGGGCAAATGCCTTGACTTCGGTACTAAAAAAACTATACCCTCTATAGGTGTCTTGTTTGCGAAGAATGCTTCTTCTATTAACTAAAAGAATAAGGAAACAGTTACTCACCTGCACTTGAGCACCCTGGTTATGATTAACGTCATCGTTAGCTAGATTTTCAAGCTCAACACAAGTGTTCGGAGGTACATTTCGCTGTCAGTCTGGATGCTTAACTGTCTGTAATCATCCTCAAGATGTCTTTTCTGTTCTTTGAAACAAGTATAACACGACTTTCGTAAATGAAAGAAATGCTTCACAGTTGTGATTTTTTCTGTAAGAATCAAACATCTGTCATTTCCTTATGTTGGTGTCTCAAGTTCAAGGAACATGGCAAAGAAAGGAAAAGTAAATGCGTGGGAATGTGTGCCCCAGCATAGCTATCACAGGCTTATTCCAATAATTGACAAAAAAATACCAAAGGTACCAAAGGCCAATAATATACCAAAGCAAAAAAATACCAAAAGCCAAAAAAAAGCCGAAGGTATAAAACCCTGTCCACTATGTTTTTGTATGCTAATTGAAAATATGCCATTCAATTTAATTATGTTATGTAATATGTAAGATTTTGGAGAGAAATTGTAAGAAATTTTGCTGGAGGAAACTTGATAAAAGGCATGCCATTCATTTGTAGTGACGTCATGGAATGCAATAAGGGTAAAATTATCATCTTACTTATCATAGAAATTAAGTTGTTGGTGTTTGAAGTTGCCACTTCAGAAACGGGAAGGCAAGCGTGTACATATTCTTGTTTTTAAAATGGCAACACAAGAACCTTATAACTCAAGTTATATGATAGGCAGGATAATTTTACCTTTCGTTGATGTCAAGACAAAAATAATAGCATGCGTTTCAGCAAATTTTCTGCAGCAAAATTTCTTAGTTTCTCTCCAAAATCTTACTTAACATATAAGTGCACAAGCACTAGATGTCTATAAAATTCCATGACATATTTGGAATCGCCGCATAGAAACACGTTCCATGGAATTTTCATAGTTGTGACTATGATTGCAAATTTTTTTTCTAAGACCAGCTTCCCTGCTTACATGGGTTGCATGTGACATCACAGATGCCATGATTGAGTCCAAGGCGTAGCTTCTGCAGTGCAGGTCAGAGCAGGCGGTAACACGTGGATTTAAAAATGCTCAGGTTTCCACAGTGACTGTTTTCAAACATGGAGCTGCTATGATGGTGCAACACATGTACAGTGATTTATAACTAGGAATCAGTGATTATACTGCAGTTCACTCCTCACATGTCGAGGCCATTGTTTGGTTCATGAAGTATAAATAGCATCAAGAAAAAATACGATTATAAATAATTTAGCTGCAATAGGGAAATACTACAAGGTAATTCATATATACTAATGCCTAATACATGATTTGAAAAAAGAAAACATGCAAGCAATATTTTGGTATCTGCTGTTCTTGAATTCATGTTGGGCATGGCTTATGTAAGCCTGCAGTTTAGCAAGGCAGCTAGGAAAGAATATTTATTTTCATATTCTTACCGCCCTTGAGCCGGCCCTCCTCGAGAGATGAGTTGTAATTTAATGTGCTGTAGTTGCAAAGTAAGTCTTGGGAAAGGTGCTAGTTTTTTTCTATTCTCCACACCCAGCAAGAGTTGTGCTAAAAGACAACATGCACACATGTGCGCTCAGCCTGTCTGCTTATTGTGTATCGTGCTTTAGGGCAGTTCTTCATGGCCTTCCTGAAATCTTGAAGGCCAGCATTTATGTGACTATGGCTCAGTTAATAACTTTCTTAAGCTACATTAATCATTTGGCTCAGTATTAAAATCTGAGCTCAACTGCATTGCCTAGTCATGTATAAGATCCCTAGTTTTTGAAAAAAAACCCCGCTGATTTTAGCATTTCTGTGCAATGGTGTGCTAGCAGCCACATTAACTTTTTTGGACGATATTGTGCCTTCAGTAATCAGTACGATGACGTAACGATAGGAATGCTATTTTTTGTCACGTGACTTATCATGAAGGGTACAACCTGGCAATGAAAAAAGTTCAGCTGATGCCTTGATATATTTGCTACCGTTCTGCTCATGCAAACTAGCACAAGTGCTGCGGCTCTTGCAGCAATGCTCTCACACTCTTGTATGAGGTTTACAGCACGGGCACCTGCCAAAAGCAGTACTACCATATATGCGCAAATGCAGCACGAGTTTATTTTTAAAATCATATGCTTCAGAAAGCACCTCACGTTATATTGGATCCAAGGTATGAATACAGAGCAATTTTTTTTCTAACTTTTTTACGCCCATAGCGAGCTCACCCAACAGACTATTGAGCTGCGAGAGTAAGCCAACTTTTTGGTGGCCAGGAATGTGGAAAGGAAACCGTGCAGACTACTGAGAAAGAATAGAAGGCACTGAAAGAGCCTTGAGTAGTAGGGAAGGAAAAAAATTGCTAACAAGCACAGAACTGTGCCGCATGGACCATGAAGCAGTGAGAAAAGGAAGCGATGGCATGCGAGCTGTTGCTGTAAGGCCGCGGAGAGTATTGCAGATTCTTCATATGGAATTCACAGAATTCAAAACTTTTTCTTAAAATTAGAAGCTTAGGCATGTGGCAGCAACAGCATGCACAAGGCATATTTCTGGCACCAGAAATTTGCTATGTAAAGCATGCTAAATCAGAATGCAGTGAGTAACTGCAGTATTGCTATTACTGTTGCCTGCCTAATGCTGGAGGCATTTGCTTTCTTGGCATCACAGCATCTCTTCCTCTGTGTTTTGTGATACGTGGTTCTTCTTGAAAAGCTAGTATAACCATGTAAATGATGTTAACATGAACCCTTATTTCCACAGAAGTGGCACAAAGAGCAAAGGCGGATCTACATTTAGACTAGCCCTATAATTCTGCACGTCTTAATTCGGATGATCTAGCTTCTTAATATGTCTTGTTCTTTTCAGGCAACTAGTGGGCATGAACCCAGAGGAAGGGAGCCAGCAGTTGAACCGGAGGATCACCTCAGTCCACCCAAAACTGCACAGCGCCCTTCAGCAGCTTGACAAATTAAAAAAAAAGTGGCAAGATTGCATGTCTCGGATTTAGTGTGTTTGTGAACATTGATCTTTCATTTTGGATTTATTGCGTAGCTCAGATTACGAATTCTGATATTGGAAGTTAGATATTGGAAATTAGATTCGATTTGCAAGTACATGCATAATGTATATCATTTGATGTGTAGCTTGTTTTTGCTATTTTTGTACCTTTTTGTGTTCTTAATTAAAACTGTTTCAAACTAATTCACTTCTATGCAATTTTATCACTTCCTAGATTGTGTTTGAAGGAGGTGAAAAATACCACACGCAAGCTATTTACTTTCAAAGTGTGTTCATTTTGATACGTAATCTGTGTGCAGAAAAATTTGTTTGCATGCTACACACATGACGCATTTACCATGCATAGCATGCCTCTTACCTGAACGTGGGCCTGGCTCCGATCAGAAAATACAGGAGTGTAATATTGCGTATCATGTGCCATCAAGCATTAAACAGCATGTGTTCAGTCAGCTTTCAGAGATGAACATGGGCTGCTCAAATGCTACGGGACATGCGTATGTTAGCATCTTTGCAGTGGAATGTACAGTGCAGCATGAGAGCAGAACGTGATATGTAGTCGTATAACACAGATCCTGTCATGTTAACTTGGTTACAGCATGCATGCTATACGTTGTTGTGATGGTTGGTGTTATGTTGACATAATAACAGCACATACACCGTGGCATACAGGACATTTGACATCATCACAGGGTACGTAGCTTGTGTGCGCTAACCTTGTTTCCGCAAAATGCACCGCACCACTTTACCACGGGTGTGTGCACAACGGAGTGGTGCAGCACATGTTGCGGCAACAAAGTTAGCGGCCACATGTCCTGTATTTATGCGGGATTTTTTCTTACAGTGTAGGTATACAAAGCTTGTACAGTCATTATATAAGGCTATTAAAATCTCCAGCTCCCAGGCTACCACTTCTGGGTATTCTCCTCCTCCCACGGCGAAAGGTCAGACGACGGAGGCAGCGCGCGGCGGCGACAACGGCTACAGCAGCAGCGGCCACCTGCGCTCCGCGTGACGTCACTCGGTTTCACGGTCAGACGATGGAGTCAGCGCACGGTGGCTACGACGGCTGCGGGAGCAGCGACCACCTGCGCTCCGCGTGATGTCACTCGGCTTCGCGCATGCGCAGCTGTGGAAAATCTGTAGTGTGGCTCACGCGAAGCCCGGTGCTAATGAGCCTAGTGAAGCTTTTCGCTTCAAAATATGGGGAACTGCGGTCCGCGCATTAAACCACCAGTAGAGAAGGCGCGATTTTGTAGGCTCCTCCACGTAGGTGGAGCGTGAGGCCTCATGGTGCTCTCAGAGAATGGCCTTTTGTCCAGCCGAGCCGGGGCACGGAGCGGAGAGGATGTACTACTCCGCCGTCACAGAGAGCGGCAGTGAAGGTGTTCAATGGTTTCTTCGCACTCGCGCCAGTCGGTTTAGCCGCCAGTAATACATGCCTGCAGTAAATGGCTTGAGCGCGAACATGAAGAAAGGACCGAGCCGATGCCGAAACGATGGGACTTTCCTATTTGTGCGCCCCTTGCCTGGAGCTAGAGTCTGTTTAAATAGCACGTCGACAGGAAGTTTTAACGCGACAGCGTTAAGGCTCCCGCTGTGCAGAAAATCCGGCATCGTCGTCGTCGACGTTGTGACGAAAAATCCCCGGAGAAGCAACCTGGGTGGGCTACCTAGGTCACGTGACCTTGTGGCGTAATAACAAACTGCCTGCCGGATTGTCAGAAAACTGACCACCGTGGCGGACGGCAGTTAAATTAGTGACTGGTCCCGACAGGTTGCTCGGCAGGGCAACCTAGACCGCACAAGCCCCACCGGTGGCAGCGCCTGCCATCGCAGGGCAGTGGCGCATCGCTTAATCGCTGCACCACTGCGCCAGGAGGGGTACAGGGACTCCCAGGGATCTATGAATGTAAAGTCGAGAATGACCAATTCCGCACATATGGACACAATAACTCTAAGGCCACATTCTCACAGCCGGCCTCCTCTACGGCGCGGCGGCGACGGAGCCGAAAACCGTGGCAGCAACGGAGCGGCGCGGTGTTCTAATCGAAAGAGGCGCCGGAGACCGGCAAACCAGTTAGGGCGGGTGCTCGCTCCTCCCACGTGGGGAAAAAAAACGGCGGTGGCGGAGTCCGAAGGAGATGCCGAAGGTACGGTGAAATTCGTCTGCTTGCGCGTTGCTTTGCTTGACTATTATCGCAGAAGAAACATGCGATCTCGCAAGCGGTGGCAAAAGTTAGAAGTCAGTTGAATTACTTTGCGCAATTCCACATTTTTACAGCGAAACACCACGCGTACAGCACCAAAACATTTACGAATATAGCAAGGTACCATTAAAGCGCTGCGCGCACTGCAGTCACATTATTCTGGCCAATGTGAACGAAATCGAACATGTGTAGGGGGTAATGAACTATGTTATCAATACAGGAATGGTTTGTCAGGGCTTGCTAGATTGTTCTTTATACTAACGTTCGAGAATTAGGCTAGCAAAACAGTTTGGAGAATATTTTACCAGTATAGGCTAATTGAAGCAATGAGGCTCTAAGAGCTAGCAACAAGTAAACGGGGTTTCAACGCAGCTTTCATCGCAGGAAGCGGCTAAAAGCCGTCAGCTCGGCGGGTTGGTGGCGGCCTTCGGCACAGCGCTCGTGTCGTCGTGTTTAATTCTTCCGTCCTCGTGTTTTTGCGCGCTGTTTTACCATGGATAGTAGTAACCAACTTGCTCAGCTTTCCGTACTTCTTCCAATGTTATTCCTATGATACGCTTTTTTATTACTCCGTTGTTTTCATTTCGCGTTTCTTGATCCTCTTTACTGTCTGCATTGTTTTTATCTTAGTTTGTTTTTCTGCTCTTTATCTTATCTGCCCCGTCACCTCTATCCTCCTTTTTGTCTTCTTCACCTGAATGGTTGTTCTTTTCATCAGCCATCCCCTTCTCTTCGGTTTAAACCTGGTAACAGGCTTTCCGTTCCCCAGTTCGTTACCGTCCCGAACTTCCTCTGTTCGCCATAGTCCACGGGCCGTGTTTTTTTAAAAGTTTTTTTAAGTTAAGGTTCGTTCTTCGGGCTCCACAACAGGTGCCCCACCGTCCGAGGCGGTATAACAGACGAGATCAGGCAACACTTGACTGAAGGAGGACAAACTGAATCTTTATACAGGAATTCACATATTTACAACAGAATAAACGGCGAGTGATTACGTGGAACTGGCTGAGGGAAACTCTTCCCTCCTTGGCATCGCCGAAGATGCAAGGGATCGAAATCTAGCTCAGAACAATTTTCCAGGCTCCGGAGCCCGGTTTTGAAAGCTAGGAGCCTGTCCCTCATTTGGCACCACACAATCACAACACACCAACGCATGATTTGTATACAAACTGCATGGCATGTCTTGCAGGTTCCGCAAGGTTCAAACCCCTCCCCTTAAATACTCAGCACGATAAGAGCAACAAAATTGCTTTTAAA
The DNA here is from genome assembly GCF_052857255.1 of Amblyomma americanum. Lineage (NCBI taxonomy): Eukaryota > Metazoa > Arthropoda > Arachnida > Ixodida > Ixodidae > Amblyomma > Amblyomma americanum. The sequence continues at coordinate 351,991,246 of NC_135497.1, forward strand.
GAATGTCATTTCGGGAACGGGCCCTCGAAATGATTGACCCACTAGGTGTAACGTGCCACGCCCCATACAGTATTACTCAAACTCTCTCCCTTACCAAGTAAAAAAGAGAAACACACGAAAATACATCAAAGACACTCTCACCTGCTGCCGGCTTCCTGAGAACCCGTGACCTGGCGGCTCACAGCATTACGGCAATTATCGATCTCAACCGAGCCGCTACAGCCGCAAGTAACAAACTACTTGTCTTCGTGCCGACTGTTGACAGGCGTCCCCCCAAAATCTGGAAAGCGGCGCCAGCCTGTCGTTGCTGTCTCTGAACGTGCGTCAGAATCCCTTATGTAAGTACACCTACGTTTCATTAACCCGGCCAACTTCTCGAGAGCCGTTGGTATGCCCCGTCCTCGGGCTTCGGCACCGCCGCGGCCTAGTGGGTTGGGCGCCCGTCTCGGCTGCGGGAGGTGGTCGGTTCGAAACCCACCGCCGGACACCCACCGGTAAAAATGGGTACAAGCGTCCCCCGGCCTGGCTCCCGGCTTTCATTAGGGGTGTTCGCTTGGGAGAAGCTCCGTAAACCCCGCTGCGCCCCACGCGGGCGAACGAAGCCCCAGTGTCGGACAAGCTCTGTGTCACGGCCAACGTGGCTCGAACCTTCATCACCTGCAGCAGCAGTCATAAAAAAAAGGGCCACAAATGGGCTTCTACCGCATGAGGCAGATTTAACTTTGTTGACGGCGGAACTTATCGCTGATCCATCAGAGCAACTGTGGTCAAGACCCTTTTCTCAAGCATCTCGCCCAGAAGAGCCGAGCACCAGGCCGGGGGAAATGTTGTACGCATTAAAAACCGGCGGGTAACCGGCGGCACTGGGGATCGAACCCAGCACCTCCCGAATGCGAGGCGGATGCTCTACCACAATGCCACGCTTCGTGGCCGCAGTCGTGACTAGTGGTCTGGGCGTCCGCCTCGGCTGCGAGAGGTGGTTGGTTCGAAGCCCACAGCCGGACACCCACCGGTAAAAATGGGTACAAGCCACGCCCGGCCCGGCGCTCGGCTTCTTCAGGGGTGTGTGCTTGGAGGAGGCTCCGCAAACCCCGCTGCGCCCCTTCGGGGGCAAACCCAGTTTCGAACAACTCAACCTGCAAAGGTGGTTCGTGTTTCACTCCCACGTGAAGAGTTCGACTCGACTCGTACGCTCTAACCAGCGTCAGGTTCAAACACTATGGTCCCTTCGTCAGAAGCGATTCAGAGTATCACTACGGTCATGGGCTAGTCCGGCTTTTCGGCTGTCCGACTTTGTGACGCTTGTTTGTTCTCAGCATCGCGCGAGCGTCCAGACCCGTCTCGCCCGGCGGTGAGGACCCCTCAGACCTAGGTGGGGACCTCTGTGTGGTTCCGGGAAAAACGCCTCCCCTCCTTCCCTCCGGCTCTGTCTGTGTCTTGGGCGGTCAACGCTCGCCTGCGCGTTGACCGGTAGCGCGAGGAATCCAAATGCACAACAGTGGTGCTACTTGAGCTCAACAGATGCAAATTCGCTTATCGTATATCCCGCGCCCAATGCAAACACTAAACTCATCGGAGACTCGTTTACCTGGAACGCCTCGTATATTGGCAAATGAAATAAAACCGTCATCCGCTCTCTGTTCCTTGGCAGCGGGCGCGTTTCGGGGCGCAAGACACGTGCATCTAACGACGGAGAAAAGAAACAAAAAAGGGGGGATGGCTTCTTTTATTGTGCCCGGTGGTGGTGGTGGTGGAAACTTTATTAGACACCGGGGAGTTTAGGACGCGCAGGTCCTTGGGCACCCGCACGGCCCCACTGCACTCAAACGTTCATGTCCCGGAGGCGCATGACGCTGGCAGCCCGGCCTGTGGCGATGGCTTGCTTGGCCGGGTACTGGGAGCCGCGCACCCACGCATCGCCGCCGCCGAAGCCGGGACGCCGCCAGCGTCATCTCTCACTCGCAGCAAGCAAGCCGTGGGTCACGTGAGGCGAGCTCGCGCTGGGATTGGCACGTTTTTTGTGGGGCGGGGCTCTGTCGCCGCCGCTCGACGGATACGTAGAGCAGGGCTAGGGTGGCTAGACTGGGGAGGTGTGAAGATCGCGGTGGTGGTGAAAAACTTTATAAAGTAGAGCAAGCCTTAATTGTTACATCCTAGTGATGGGATTGCTCTTGGATGCGTGTCGTGGCCGGAAGGTGATGCTTCTCAGCGACTTCCAAAGCCCAGTCCACTAGCTGACGTTGGGCAGCCGGGTCAGAACTGGACACCGCAGCCTCCCATCGCTCGAGGTCTGTGAGTTGCCAATCGGCTGGTGGAAGGAGCTCAGAGCAAGAATAAAGAATGTGTGCAAAATCCGCTTTCGGAGCGCCGCAGAGGGTGCATACTGGCGTGAACAGTCCCGGGTGAACCAGGGCTAAGTGGGCAGGGGAGAGGAAGGTGCGGGATTGTAGCTGTCGCCACGTCACCTGCTGCAATTTAGTGAGAGACTTGTGCGGAGGGGGATACGTTAGCCGTTGCTCACGGTGTAGAGTGATCTCGTGATACGCGACCATTCGATCTCGGGCGTCTCCCCAGGCGTCGGCGGCTCCTGCTCGGCTGGCGAAACCTCGAGCTAAAGAATGAGCCGCCTCGTTACCTGGGTGGCCGGCGTGGGCCGGGACCCAGAGAAGCTGAATAGGTCGGGTAGGGGCGGGAGACCGGCTTAGAAGCCGGAAAGCGGGTTCGGAGATGCGGCCTTTCGCAAAGTTACGGACCGCGGTCTTTGAGTCGCTGAAAATGTGGGTCGCCGATGTAGTAGCGATGGCTGAGGCTACGGCTGCCTCCTCCGCTTCCGCAGGAGTGGAGGCAATCACAGTGCCTGCCGTAATAGGGGTGTACGAATTGGACACTACCGCCAGGGCAAATGCGGAAGAGGAGGTGTAAGAAGCTGCGTCGACGTAGACGCTCTCCGGCTGTGCGCCATAGTGTTTGTGTAGGGCTGCAGCCCGAGCAGCACGACGAGCTGCGTGATGCTCGGGATGCATGTTCTTGGGGAGGGGGTGAATGGTGATGAGGTCCCGTGTGCGGTGTGGGGGGGGGGGAGAAGGTGTGGGTATAATAGCCAGGGGGGTGTAGTCCAATGGCGTCAAGAATGTGACGGCCGGCTAGGGTGGAGGAGAGCCGATCAAGTTGGGCAGATTGATGGGCCTCGGTGAGCTCGGCGAGGGTGTTGTGTACGCCCATCTTAAGAAGGCGTTCATTCGACGTGTGCTGGGGAAGGTTGAGGGCCGTCTTGTACGCCTGACGGATGAGGCAGTTGACTTTGTTCTCCTCTACTCGGGAGAGGAAGAGATAGGGCAGGGAGTATACTACCCGGCTAAGGACGAAAGCCTGGATCAGGCGGCGGAGGTCGTGTTCCCGCATGCCTCGGTGTTTGTTAGCGATTCGTCTGATGAGGCGAACGGTTTGTTGAACGGTAGCAGTGAGCTTGGTGATTGTGGCAGTGTTCTTGCCATTGTTCTGGAGAACCATCCCCAGGATGCGAACTTTGTCTACCTCTGGTATGCGGGTGGCATCAATGGTGACATCGATGCCAGGTGGGGGAGTTTTGTCCAGTCTTCCCCGAGGGGGCGAAGGACCAGAAGTTCCGATTTTGTAGGAGAGCATGCAAGGCCGACCTGATGGGCATATGAGGTCACCACATCTGCCCCCGCTTGTAGTGTCTCTTCAATGGTGCCGACATTACCCGTGGATGTCCACAGGGTGATGTCGTCGGCATATAAAGAGTGCGGCGCTTTCCCTCGGCCGCGCGTGACCCCTCTGCGCACCGATGCCGCCAGAGGGAATGCGGCGCTGCAGCTAGCGGCGCGGTAAGCTCAGCCGCGTCGGCCTCGCACACGTCGTTGCAGTTTTAGTCAGTTAAGTTCGTTTCGTCGCCTGTATTGGAGTGTCTATAGCAGCGTTTTTTTTTATGCGAGAGCGAGATGCCTTCAACAGCAAAAGTGGCTGCGGAAAAAGTGGAAGTGGCTGTAGGCCATCACAGCTACGCTAAGCTACACAGCGATGCGCGGATTATATGTTACATTGCAGGCTATGTGTCTAAGAAGGGTGTTTTGACAACTCATTGTGAAGCCTGCAGAAGCTCCAGAAACTCCGGAACAGGAAGGGGGGAGGGCGGTTGCCGCCCAGCATTTCTCCAAAGGGGGCAGCGGCTCCCCCACCCTCCCTCAAGTCTCCAACTTCTTGCACTCAGATCAGATTTCTGACAAACACTTCAATTTCAGGACGTTATAAATGTAAATCACAGTGAGGCTGAGCTCGTTCGCTTCATACCCAGCCTTAAAACGTTTAATATCAGTAATCTAAACCAATCATGTCCCAGCAGAAATGGTTAATTGACTGAGCTCTGTTCATGAGCATGATTACTAGCACTGAAAAAGTATGAACAAACTTTTTTAATGCAGTCAATCACTCCTCATCTGTACATTTTTATATATATGTAAAGTTGCCCATTTCAATTCAGGTTTTATATGCATTACAAATATACTTTTGAACAGCGAAATATGATAATATTAAAAACGAAATAAAATAACTAAACATTTAAATAAAAGATGGAATAAACAGACAAACAACTAAAAAACTCGAAGACCTGCCCACCACTCGAAAAAAAAAACTTCCGGAGCCCCAGCAGATCAGCATGTCTCTGTGATAAAGGCAACATACCCAAAAGGCAACATACGCGATGCAGCGATGGCGTAGAGGTAGAACATCCGCCTCGCGTGCAAGAGGACCGGGGTTCAAATCCTGGTGCCGCACAATTCTCCACCGGGCTTCAAAAAAAAAAAAATCCGCGTGTCGATGGAATTGCATAACCAGGCCTGGAGTGCGGCCTGATCTCGGTGACCAGAACCGACAACGTACTCTCTCACCAGAGCAGGATTTGGCCACCCTGGTGTAGTACTTGGCCACAACCTTCTATGATCAAACCAATTAACCCTCGGCCCTCAGTCTCCAGCGGCTGCGATCACACGCTTGGGTGGCGCTGTGAGCGCGCGAAGCGAGTGGACATACAGCGCATCGTCTCCACCAACTTTTGGCTGGAGCCACGGTTCCTCTGCCGGAACCCCGTCAACACAGCCGCGTCTGTGTTCGCGAAGTCGACAGCTACCTGTGGACACCACTCACACACAGGTGGGGAACATTTACGCATTTTAGGGCAGATCCTCACTTGCGTTTCGTGGCGACGGCGCTAGGCCTAACGCCTACGCCGAGGAGGAGGAGGAGGAAAACCTTTATTTCTATTTACAGTGAGAGGTCGATGGGGCGAGCCGGAAGGGCCCGTCCCTTACAAACACTAGGAGGGAGCCCTAGTCCGGGATCCCTGTAGCTTCCGCAGCGGCTCGGGCTCTAGCTACCAATGCCTGTTGGGCATGGAGTTCGGAGCAGCCGCGCAGGGCAGCTTCCCAGGCCTCTCGAGTGGGGTGGAGGTGGGGTGGGTAGGCAGGATTGGAAGGGCATGCCCACACCATGTGGTAGGTGTCCGAAAACTCCTCCTCACAGTGTGGGCACACGCCCGAGAAAGAAGAATTGAAGTGCTTAAGTACTGCCGGGCACAGTACAGTATTGGTATAGAGGCGGAGAAGCCAGCGCTCCTCCACCCTGGTGAGGCCTTTACAGGGAGGGGGATAGAGACCATGAAAATTTTGATAAAGAGAGGTGATCTCTTTAAAGGTGATGGCCGGATTGAAATTGAATTCCGGATCAGGCTGCGGATGAGGCGACGCCCGGTGAGTAAGCGCGCGGGCGGCAGCGTCGGCTGCCTCGTTCCCCTCAAGACCCGCATGAGCCGGAGCCCACACGATGGTACGATGGGTCGGAAACCCTGTGTAATCGCATGCGTGGAGAATTTTGAAAGCACGGTCTGGAATGTACCCTTGCTCAATATTGCGGCAGGCGCCCCTGGAGTCCGTAATAATGACTCGGGACTCTGGATCTGCGGCGGCCAGTGCAATGGCGATCTCTTCCGCAAATGTAATGTTTGGGGCACGGAAAGATAAGGCCCTGAACTGTAGTGTTTTGGTGGATGACGGCCGCCGTGTACCAACCCCCATGGTGTGGGCCGGCCGCATCCACATAGAAGACACCTGGCTTGTGGCCATATTGTTGAGAAATAGCCTCCGCCCGCGCGAGACGGCGACCATCATGGGTGTCGGCAGTCATGTTCTTCGGAAGGGGTCGCACCTGGAGTGCAAAGCACCAGGCTTCAGGGATGCGGACCCGTTCTTCTGTATGTGTTGCGTAGGAAATGTGTAAGCGGGTTAGAAGGCGGCTCCCCGCAGGTGTTTTGCTTAGGCGCAAGTATTGATTGTTAAGATGAGCTTCTCGTAACTCCCCAAAGGTGTTGGTCATCTCCAGACCGAGGAGACGCTTGTTGGACGTCGTTATGGGGAGGTCGAGCGCTCTCTTATAAATCTTGCGGAGAACTACCTCTAAGGCATTCTCATCGCATTTGCGTAGGTGGAGGTAGGGAGCCGAATATAAAATCCGGCTGGTCACGAATGCATTGGCTAGCCGCAGGGCATCTTTGCATCGTAGTCCCCCCCTTTTATTGGACACCCGGCGGAGCATCCGACCCACCTGGTCCCCCACCTTACGTAACTTGTTTAGGGTAGTGTCTATCTTGCGCCTATGATGAATGAAAAGCCCCAGTACCCGGATCTCCGCGTGTTCAGGTATCGGTCCGCTAAGTAGGGAAAGGGCAATTTTGGTTGTGCACTTTGAGTTGGGGCGTATGTGCACAAATTCAGATTTGCTCGGGGAGCATTCAAGACCACAGCGACGAGCGTATTCGTCCACTATAGCTGCCGCTTGTTGCAGGTTGGTCTCGATGTCTCCAACCGATTGTTGTGTTGCCCAGAGGGTGATGTCCGCATACAGAGCGTGCTGCACACCGGCGACCTCCGCCAGCTGGGTAGGGAGCTTCATCATGGCCAGATTAAATAGTAATGGCGAGAGGACAGCTCCCTGTGGGGTCCCTCGTGTACCAAGTTGATATGGGCCATATTCTGTGTCTTGTAGCCGGATATAGGATTGGCGATCTGTAAGGAATTGTTTGATATAATTGAAAGTATTGCGCCCACAATGTGTTTGCGACAAGTGGGATAGGATGATATCGTGGGTCACATTGTCGAAAGCCCCCCGCAGGTCAAGTGCGACGACTACTTTATCATTGCTGGGGTGCTCGACGGGGTCGAGAATCTCCTTGTGAAGTTGCAACAGGACATCTTGTGCGGACCGGTGTGGGCGGAAACCGTACATGGTGTCTGCGAAAATGTTTTGTTGTTCCAGGAAAGCCGACAATCTGTCGCGGACCATAGTCTCCATCAGCTTCCCCACACACGAAGTGAGGGAGATGGGCCGGAGGTTGTCGGTGTTAATGGCTTTACCTGGCTTGGGAATGAAAGTTACTAGTGCCGTTTTCCAATCTATGGGGAGTGGTGTGCTTCCAATCCAGATAGTGTTGAAGTAATCGAGGAGAGTTTCGTAGGCGGGATCTGGGAGGTTGGCAATAAGCTTCACCGTCACCTTGTCCCGGCCTGGTGCTGTACCTCGCTTCATTTTAGCCAGGGCTGCTTTTAGGTCATGGAGCTGGAACGGTTGATCCAAATCCGCGTTCTCGGAACCGGCATACGAGTACGCCTGACCACGGGGATCCTGGTGTATACTCAAATATTGGTCGCGGAGCGCATCGGCCAGTTTGGCCGTGTCTCCAGTGAAGTTATGTATAGCCCTTTGAAGCTGTTTTTGTGTCTCAGTACGGGTTTGTGCCGGATCAATAAGAGCGCGGAAGAGGCGCCACGTACTCCGACTCGACATTTGCCGAGCTGCAGTGTTGCATCGGTGCACCCAATTGGAGTCGGCGAGTTGGGCCGCGTATTGTGCCACTTAGCGGTTATGAGGTTCGGGATAGATGCCGCAAGGTGGCTAATTTTGTTGAGTGCCGCCGTAAGTGTGGCATTGATTTGCGTTTCCAATGCGGATATTCTGTTGTTAACTTGAGTTTCGAGCGCGCTAACTCTCGCCTCGAGTGCCGTGAGGGCATGCGCAGCCTGTCCTGAAGGGGTTGCGTCGCTTTCCATTGCCTCTGCTGCGGGTGAGGCAGAGGTGTTGTTGGGGGAATTTTGGCGACGCTCGGCCGTGAGTGAGTCGCCCACCCGTGTCAAGATGGCTGCCCAAAAAGTACAACGCGGCTACGACCCGGACGCCATGGCCTGGTCCGAGGTTCCTTCAGCTCCAACGCCTGAGAGTCCGGATTCTGCGCCCATCGAGAACCCCAGGCTCTTCAAACTAGTGGAACGCCGCTCCCGCAAGCGGGACGCCGCCTCCAAGAAAGCGGACGCCACGTCGGCAGGCCGCTCAACACGGCACAGCGCTGCTGCGCGCGCTGCAGCGCTTCACGGAGGGGCCCAGTCTAAGACCGGACCCTCTTGGAAACCAAAGCCACTGCCGCGTCTTCATCCAGAAGACATCGTCATCATCCTGAAGCCCCGGGTGACCGTCGCTCTCAGGGATGTCTACCAACATGGCGAGCTGGGAGCAGCGTTCGCGGACTACCTGGGCGCCAAGGCCGCAGCATCCCTCAGCCTGCTCCCCACATGGGAGCAAAACCTGATCGTCGCAGGCACCAGAGAGCCGCACGTCGCGGACAAGCTTCTGCAGGATTTTCAACTAACATCACCGAAGGGCCAGCTCTCCATGTACGGCCAGTTGAAACTCACTGGAGACGTGTGCCGCGGCGTCATCACCGTGGCCAAGCACGAGACCAGTGAGTCCCTCCAAAACAAGATCCAGTGGCGTGCTGGAGAGCTTGCCGATATCCGCAAGCTTGGCAAATCCGACGTCGCGTCGCTCACCTTCGTGGGAAAAGTGGTGCCGCGATATGTGCATTACAACTCTGAGGTGACCCTTGTGCGTCCGTGCAAGAGAACCATTCCGGCCTGCGTGCGGTGCGGCACTGTGGGCCACCGAGCAGACATCTGCCCCTGCCCGGATGAAAAGTGCGGCCTGTGTGACCAAACGGCGCCGACCGTCGACGGAGTCAAGGCGCAGCATGAATGCAGTCTGTCCTGTGCAGTCTGTGGGCAAGCCCACGCTACCAACTCCCGCGACTGCACGGGAAAATTCCGGCAGCTCAAGGTGCATGGCCCCAAGGCTAAGCGCCCAGAGGTGCCAAAAAACCAGCGACCTGGCAAGCAGCCAAGTCATTCAAAACCAGGTGCCGGTGGCGGAACGCCGCGTGGTGCTCACGGCACCGACCACAAGACATCGTCACCTTCTTCACCGTCGGTGAAACCAGCGCCCGGGAAGAAGACGGCGCCTCCACCGCCCAGCGGCAGAGACACTGGCCACTTCCCGGCCCTCAAGACAATTGGCGCTGCCGACGCCCGGGCATCAGCGCCTCAACACCACAAACAGGTGAGCAGCTGGGCTGAGATCGCCTCCTCTTCCTCCCATCCCTCACCCTCCCCCGTAACCGTCTCCGCACTCGACGCGGAATACAAAAAAACAGATAGACGTGCTCCGGGCACAGAATGAGCTTTTGCTCAACAAAATTCAAAATTTAGAATCAAAATTGGCGTCCGCCGCACCGAGCCCGCAGAACTCGGACGCAATGGAGAGCGACGCGGAGATCTCGCCTGCCCTCGTGACAGCCATCTCTGCGATGGAGGAGCGCTTAACCTCTAAATTGCGATATATTATCGAGACCGCCATGGACCAGATCTTGACAAAGGTCAAATCTGCCGTCCCCGCGGTGGTCTCAAAACACATCTCGGACAACCCCCGCCTCCTCCGTCGGACGGGAACCATTAGGGACGTATCCCGCCCTTCAAAATTCACCCGTCTGATTATTGATTCGGACAATGAGGACAACTGCCCCGCTCCTTCCGTCATCACCCCCTTGATGGCGCAAGTAGCTGGCTCTGAGGCAGCCAATCCCTCCTCCTCCCCCCAAGAATTTTAAATCATGGCGAGACACCTTAATCAAAGGAATTCCGCCATCTCCAATTCGGCCATGTCAACTTCAATAACACAGTGGAACTGTAGAGGCTTTAAGGACCGCACTAAGCGGGCCAATTTCCGCCTCTACCTTGAAAATTTCGAGTCCTTACTAGCCGTGGTTGCCCTCCAAGAGCCAGGCCTGGGCGCCACAATTTCAAATTACACGACGTTCCAACAGGATCCCGCGTCTTGTCTTCTTGTCCACAAAGACTACACAGCAAATCTAGTGGATCTCGACCTCCCACTAAAGTACTCTTATGTAATGGTGACCCTCCTACCAGTCCGCCGCAGGGACCCACCGTTGCATATACTCAACGTGTACTGCTCTCCCAAACTAAAGCGAGTGACTTTTGCGGACCTCTTTAGCCGCGCGCTAAGAGTAGCGGGCCGCGATCCCCTGCTTATTGTGGGCGACTTTAACGCTCCCAGTCAGCAATGGGGGTATCGCAAGGAGGAGTCACGCGGGCGTAAGCTGGCGGAGCTTGCGTCCACGTTGGGCCTCACCCTCCACACGGACCCTGTCCACCCAACCCGGCTAGGAAATTCCGTGACACGGGATACGTGTCCGGACTTAACCTTCACTCGCAACATACAACACGCAGTCTGGCTCAACACCGAGGAGACCCTCGGTAGCGACCACTGCATCATTAACAGTACACTACGCACACGCCCCCTCAAGCGTCCCAGAACACAAGCCCATATCCCAGATTGGACGAAATTCAGGCAAAATTTTAACTCACTTGATAATACACCCATTTCCGCGCAAGGCTACACAGCATGGTCCCAACAGCTGCTGGCACACCTTTCCTCGCATGAAACACACATCCAGCTCTCAGAGGCGGTCACGGACGTGGATAACCACCTTCTACACCTCTGGGAAGCCCGTCGCAGCCTCGTCCGCCGTTGGCGACGCCAGAAACACAACAGAAAGCTTAAAGCTCGAATTGCCAAGCTTACCCAGAAAGCGGCAGAGTACGCGGCCCAACTCGCCGACTCCAACTGGGTAGATAGATGCAATACGACCGCGCGACAAATGTCCAGCCGAAACACTTGGCGTCTCTTTCGAGCCCTACTCGACCCAAACCAAACACGAACCGAAACACAAAAACATTTGCAGCGAGCCATGCACCATTTTCCTGGCAACACGACTCAACTGGCACAGAAACTTCGGGACCAGTATCTGTGTACAGCCCAAGACCCCCGTGGATCTGCGTACTCTTATGCAGGCAGAGAGAACACGGAGCTGGATCAACCTTTCCAGCTTCATGATCTGCGGGCGGCTCTCGCCAAAATGAAACGGGGCACTGCGCCAGGACGGGATAAGGTCACCGTCAAGCTTTTGACGAACCTGCCCGACTTGGCATACCAGTCCCTCCTGGAATACGTCAATGCGATTTGGCGCGGGGACACCCCCCTGCCAATCGAATGGAAAACGGCTTTGGTGACTTTTATTCCTAAAGCTGGCAAACCAATTGACACAGATAACCTCCGCCTCATCTCTCTCACCTCATGTGTGGGCAAACTAATGGAGACGATAGTGCAGGATCGGTTATCTACATATCTTGAACACAAACAAGTCTTTGCGAGCACCATGTTCGGATTCCGCCCACACAGATCCGCACAGGATGTCCTCCTGCAACTCAATCGGGAAGTCCTTGACCCCCTCGAATGCCCCCATAATGACCGGGTAGTACTCGCCCTGGATCTTAAAGGGGCATTTGACAATGTAACACATGAGATCATACTCACTAACCTAAGTCACACCGACTGTGGCCTCAACACATTCCAATACATAAGCCAATTTTTAATGGATCGTCAATCCTACATTCGAATTCAAGATAGAGACCATTGTCCTTACCTACTCGGCACGCGGGGAACCCCTCAAGGCGCGGTACTTTCCCCGCTGCTCTTTAATCTGGCCATGATGCACCTGCCGGCCCAGCTGAGTGGTGTCGCCGGCGTGCAGCACGCCCTGTACGCCGATGACATCACTCTGTGGGCCACACAGGGCAGCACAGGAGACATTGAAACCAGCCTGCAAACAGCGGCGACGATAGTAGACCGCTACGCCCGCCGCTGCGGTCTTCAATGTTCCCCTCAAAAATCGGAATTTGTGCACCTCCGCCCCTCACAGAAGTGCACAACTAAAATATCTCTCTCTCTTGAGAGCGGTCCCATACGCGAAAGTGATGAGATACGGGTACTCGGACTCTACATCCACAAACACAGGCGGCCAGCCACTACATTGGCCAAACTCCGTAAGGTGGGGGACCAGGTGGGCCGCATGGTCCGCCGGGTTTCCAACAAACGCGGAGGGTTACGAAGTAAGGATGCCTTGCGGCTGGCAAACGCCTTCGTAACTAGTCGAATTCTCTATTCGACTCCTTATCTCCACCTACGGAAACAAGAGGAGGACGCCCTTGAGGTCATCCTTCGCAAAATTGTTAAACGTGCCCTTGACCTCCCCATCACTACTTCAAACAGCCGGCTTATGGCTCTTGGGGTGGTGAACACTTTCCGGGAGCTCCGGGAGGCGCACCTTACAAACCAGTACACGCGCCTGTCGCTAACGGAGTCGGGTCGCCGCCTTCTTGCTCGACTCCATATCCAACACACCCCTCCAATGGAAGACAGGTTTCGCATCCCGGAACTGTGGAGACGTGCCCTCCACGTGCGGCCTCTTCCAGCAAACATGTCACACGAAGACCATAATGGTCGGCGCCTGGCACGAGCGGAAGCGCTAGCCCGATATTATGGCAACAAAACAGGTGTCTACTACGTGGACGCCTCCGGCCCTCACCACGGGGGATGGTACACGGCCGCGGTAGTTCACAACAGCAACACAGTTAACGGCCTAACTTTCAGAGCCCGCAGTGTAACACAAGCAGAAGAGGTCGCGATTGCTCTCGCGGCCTCACATTCCAATTCAAAATACATAATCACCGACTCGCGAGGGGCCTGTCGGAACGTCGAACAAGGCTGCACTCCCTTCCTAGCCTATCGAATATACCAAAATTGCATACGGGATACGGACCCCGCACACCGTTACCTCATATGGGCCCCTGCTCATCAGGGGTTGGCAGGAAACGAGGCAGCAGACGCAGCCGCCCGCGCGCTCTCTCACCGGGCTGTTTTCTCCTCCCCATCCGATCAGGAACCCGATTTTAATCCGGTCTATACATTCAAAGATATTACAACATATTATCAAAATTGTCATCGCTTTTACCCTAGTCTATGTAAAGGCCTGAAGAAGGCGGATGAGCGGCTCCTTCTCCGCCTTCTCACCAATACATTGCTGTGCCCGGCAGCGCTAAAACATTTTGACCCCTCCTTTAGTGGCAGCTGCCCACACTGTAGTGCAGTGTCCTCTGACACCTATCACATGGTTTGGGCCTGCCCCTCCAACCCCGCTATTCCCCCCATCCCCAACCCAACCCGGGAGGACTGGGAGGCGACCCTGCTCGGCTGCCACGACTTACAGGCCCAACAAGCCTTAGTCGGGCGCGCCCGGGCGGCGGCAACCGCCACTGGGGTCCCATACTAGGGACCTCCACCTAGTGCTTGTACGGATCGGTCCCTTACGGGCTGATCCAAACATACCTCCTATTCATCCGTAATAAATGTTTTCACCACCACCACCAGCGGCTGCGGAGCAACTGACCACGGCGGCGGTCAGACCTGTGACGCAGCGGAGGGTGCTAAGAATCTCTGGCTCCGGACAGGCCGCCATTGGAATCTGAACCTGGCAACGTCTAACGCTAGAACTTTATCTAGTGAGGCTAGCTTAGCAGTGCTGTTCGAGGAACTAGCGGGAATTAAATGGGATGTGATAGGGCTTAGCGAAGTTAGGAGGACAGGTGAGGCGTATAGAGTACTAAAGGACGGACACATACTGTGCTATCGCGGATTAGAGGATAGACGAGAACTAGGCGTGGGATTCCTCATTAATAAGGACATAGCTGGGAACGCAGAGGAGCTCTATAGTATCAACGAGAGGGTAGCAGCTATAGTAATTAGGCTGAATAGGAGGTACAAGCTGAAAGTGGTGCAGGCCTACGCACCCACATCCAGCCATGATGACCAGACCGTTGAAAGTTTCTATGAGGACGTAGAATCGGGAATGAATAAAGTAAAATCGCAGTACACTATACTGATGGGCGACTTCAATGCGAAGGTGGGCAAGAAGCAGGCTGACGAACACGCGTAGGTGACTATGGGATAGGCTCTAGAAATAACAGGGGAGAGTTATTAGTCGAATTCGCGGATAGAAATAATTTACGGATCATGAATACCTTCTTCCGCAAACGAGAAAACATGAAGTGGACCTGGAAGAGCCCCAATGGTGAAACTAAAAATGAAATCGACTTCATACTATGCGCTAAACCTGGCATCATTCAGGATGTGGCCGTCCTCGGAAAGGTGCGTTGTAGCGACCACAGAATGGTAAGGCCTAGAATTAGCTTAGACTTGAAGAGGGAACGGAAGAAGCTAGTGAAGAAGAAGACCATTAACGAGTTAGCCGTAAGAGGGAAAGCACAGGAGTTTAGGATAGCGCTGCAAAACAGATATTCGGCTTTAACTGAGGAAGACGATCTTGATGTTCATTCAATGCACGATAATCTGACATCAATAATTACGGAGTGCGCAGTAGAAGTAGGCGGTAGGACAATTCGAAAGGATACCGGGAAGCTATCTCAGGTGACGAAAGATCTGATTAAGACGCGCCAAAGCATGAGGGCGTCTAACCCTACCGATAGAATAGAACTAACGGAGCTATCAAAGTTAATAAATAAGCGCAAGGTAGCCGACATAAGGAAGTTTAATATGGAGAGAATCGAGCATGCTCTAAAGAACGGAGGTAGCCTAAAAGCAGTGAAGTGGAAACTAGGCATAGGTAAAACCCAGATGAATGCATTAAGAGACAAGCAGGGCAATGTCATTAGGAATATGGATAAGATAGTTAACGTAGCCGATGAGTTCTACACAGACCTGTACAGTAGCCAATGTAATCAGAGCGTTAATGTGAAAGACAGCAGTGCACAGAAATGCGTCATCCCGCCAGTAACGAAAGATGAAGTAAAGAAAGCCTTAGAAGCAATGAAAAGGGGAAAAGCAGCTGGGGAGGATCAGGTAACAGCAGATCTGTTGAAGTATGGAGGGGACATCATGCTATAAAAACTAGCCACCCTGTATACGCAATGCCTTCTGACCTCGACTGTACCAGAAGCTTGGAAGAATGCAAACATTATCTTAATTCATAAGAAGGGAGACGCCAAGGACTTGAAAAATTACAGGCCGATCAGCTTACTATCCGTTGCCTACAAAGTGTTTACTAAGGTAATCGCTAATAGAGTCAGGGCAACGTTAGACTTTAATCAACCAAATGATCAGGCAGGCTTTCATAAAGGATATTCCACAATAGATCATATTCACACTATCAGGTGATAGAGAAATTCGCAGAATATAACCAACATCTATATATTGCTTTCATTGATTACGAGAAAGCATTCGACTCAGTGGAAACCTCAGCAATTATACAGGCATTGCGTAATCAGGGGGTAGAAGAGCCTTATGTCAAAATACTGGAAGATATATAGCAACTGCACAGCTACTATAGTCCTGCATAAAGTCAGCAATAAAATTCCAATAAGGAAGGGCATCAGGCAAGGAGACACGATCTCGCCAATGCTGTTCACCGCATGTTTACAGGAGGTATTTCGAGGCCTGAATTGGGAACAGTTGGGAATAAGAATAAATGGAGAATACCTAAATAATCTGCGATTTGCTGATGACGTTGCCTTGCTGAGTCACTCAGGAGGTGAACTGCAAATCATGATCAATGAGTTAGACAGGCAGAGCAGATCGATGGGTCTAAAAATTAACATGCAGAAAACCAAGGTAATGTTCAACAGCCTAGCAAGGGAACAACAGCTCACAATTGGCAGCGAGAGCCTAGAAGTTGTGACGGAATACGTCTACTTAGGGCAGGTAGTGACAGCTGATCCGGATCATGAGAGGGAGATAACTAGAAGGACAAGAATGGGGTGGAGCACATATGGCAAATTCTCGCAGATCATGAGTGGCAGTTTACCAATTTCCCTCAAGAGGAAAGTGTACAACAGCTTAATCTTACCGGTACTCACCTACGGGGCAGAAACGTGGAGGCTAACGAAAAGAGTTCAGCTTAAGTTAAGGACAACGCAGCGAGCTATGGAAAGAAAAATGATAGGTGTAACGTTAAGAGACCGGAAGCGGGCCGAGTGGGTGAGGGAACAAACACGGGTTAATGACATCCTAGTCGAAATCAAGAGAAAGAAATGGGCTTGGGCAGGGCATGTAATGCGAAGCAAGATAACCAAGAAGGGTTTTGAGGCGGGCTAGTTGGTGGATTTCGTTCATGGAGCCAATTCTGGTTTTCTGCTTATTGAAATGGGGCCTTCAGTTGTAAAAGTCTGCTGGTCCCAGAAGGGAGCCAATTCTGGTTTGCTGCTTGTTGAAATGGGGCCTTCAGTTGTAAATCAACAATTTCATGGCCAGATGTGTTGCTTCACTGTCTAGAATCGTCGGAGATTGCTTACAGTTTACATGAGCGTCAAGATGGCATACATGCTACAGGCTCGCAAGCGGCGACAAAAACTGGTTTGTGTGTTGGGGCGGCGCTCGGCTACTGATCCGGAGTTCCCGGGTTCGAACCCGACCGCGGCGGCTGCGCTTTTATGGAGGCAAAACGCTAAGGCGCCCGTGTGCTGTGCGATGTCAGTGCACGTTAAAGATCCCCAGGTGGTAGAAATTATTGCGCAGCCCTCCACTTCGGCACCTCTTTCTTCTTTCACTCCCTCCTTTATCCCTTCCCTTAAGGCGCGGTTCAGGTGTACAACGATATATGAGACAGATACTGCGCCATTTCCTTTCCCCAAAAAACAATTATTATTATTATTATTGGGGAGCTTTCAGCCAATGCGACTGCAGTTGCGAGGTTCTACGGCACGCATTACAACGTGCTCTTCTCGCCGTAGTGGCTGCGTTTCGATAGCGGCGCAACGCACAGAGTCAGTGCACGTTAAAGAAACCCAGGTGGTTTAAATCATTCCGAAACCTTCCACTACGACGTCGCTCACATCTTGGCATCGTCTCGAAATGAGCACGCACAATACGCGCTTCAGTCCAGCTGCGCAATGCAAACTGCGCTTGTGAAGCAGCATATTTCACGGGAATAATGATGCGACTTTACGAAACATTATTTTATGGTAAAGATTCATTCTTTGACACTCGCGGTAAGCGAAACGGGCTCATTTTCCTCTCAGTGGTAAAAATTTAGCCTACGCGATGCGCTCATTTCGGCTGCGCGCCTTACCGCGCCTCTGCTGTCAGCGCCGCCACACGGCATCGGCGCGCTGCGGGGCCATGCTTCCCCGGCCTGTTTTCACACCTGCCCACTCTAGCCACATTAGCAGGGCTAGGGTCCCTAGAAATACCTGCTAGTCCGGCGTACGCCGGCTGCGGCGGGGTCTGCTGCTGAATGACCGCCGCGGTGGCGCTGCGAGCAATCGGTGTGCCTTGACAGCCACGGCGTCTGCGGTAGACGCGCGCGTTTCGCCCCGCGAAACGAATTCTCTGCGTGTTTTCAGATGACTTGCGCATGCGATTGCACTGTTATTCGGCTTAGCGACGCAAACGATTTTTTTTTTTGCGAACAAATTTTGTGCGCGTACTCCAGAGTCGAAGGCGAAACGAACCCACTTATTTTCACTCCCTACTCCCCTTTCTGAATACTGCTTCCGTGCCGTATTATATACCGTCTTCTGAGGAATTTAAATAAAAATATCCTTGCATCAAGAACGTTACCCACGATTCTAAACCACATGACTGTGTGTGCGCGCAACAGAGCGCTATTGACAGCGGCATTTTCACTCATACTATTGATACGATCTCAACTTCTACGGACTCTGAAGCTAAAAAAGACTGAACACTGGAAACTTCTAGATGCACGCACAATAAAAAAACATGTAAGATGAGAACCTGAGTCCTGTAAATCATGTGCTTTAGGCAAACTGCAGGAACGCATTCCTTAGTGCTTAGGCAACCGAGTTACATAAGTAATGAACACAAGCATGCATTCTAAGCAGTTCTTAGAATCCCGTGCTTGGTAAAATAGCATTATTAGCCCATGCTGTGTAGGTCACACGACCTGTCAGGGAAAAGATACCCAAGGATCAGTAACGTATAGCACAAAATAAAAATCATTGTTAAACACATTTATTTCCATCACTTAGCACTCAGGCTGTCCACATTTTTGTTTGCACCACCTCCTGGCATCTTCTCATCTTTAACAGCTTCGGCTGCTCTTTTTTGACAGCCCTCTCAACATTGATTGACTTCATGTAGAAGCGCAGGCGAAGCAGAATATAGAATTTGATTATGGCGTTAACAATTTCACGTCCATGTTTCACACACCCCAGAGGCGGAAAATGTACATGTGTTAAAAAATCAGCGAAGTCAACTATATGCTCTTCTCGTGCAACTTGTTCAGACTATAAAATAAGTGGTGAAGCTGTCTTCAAGGACGGTGATAAAATTATGTTATTCAAGGGGCCAGACGGATACAGTAAGCCACCATGCATTATCAAGTTTTGCAGTGAAAGCTGCAACCCGATCACTTTCTGTATAGCCACTGCTTTTTAAGCCGTCAAGGCTGACGCACAGTCTATGCACTGATTTTTTTCAGTGCTTTTCTAGCCCGAAATATAATAATTAAATTAACATCTTGTGGCTTTTTCCTGTCATACAGGCTCTGTCGTCAGAGGTAATACTTGTACGTGGCGCACAAGAAACCAATGCAGTTTTTACATCATGAGCGCTCCTTTATCAATTAGTCTGTCGAGTCTAGGCAGCATATTCTCGCTGCACGGCTGTTTATTCGCCACCGAAACTAAGGAAGTGACCACTTCTGGAGCACAGTTTCCCGATGGTGGTAGTTTCACAAGATTGTAGAATGTGAGTACATTAACAGTAACCAAATACTGAGCGGCATTCCGATGGTCAAAGGTCCTAATGATTGACGAACAACGCTAAATACGCTTTCAAGTCTGTCTTGGCTCAAGTTTGCAGTCATCACATACTTAAAACGATGTGTGCTGAGATCTGCAGCTGCGACTAAGTGTGCTCTGAATTGAAACACGAAGTCCCTCTGCTATGCTGCTGCTCAAAAACCCGCCGATTGTGGCCTTTGCATGAATTTCCGACTTTGTGAGGTTTTCAAGGAACTTCTTTAAATTAAAAAGTTTGTTGACTGCGAGTATAACGCTGCTATTGGCACACGCGCAGTCAATGTCCTGATAAGCTTGTTTATTCTTTTGCAAAAGATTCTGTGCCTTGCACGAAATCATAAGAGCGTCCTAACGGGGTGCAATAAATAAAAAGACCTGTAAATATAATGATCACCAAATAGCTGCAATGCTGGAGCAACTCTCGTTTTCTCAAAAGAATTGGGATTCAGGTGCATGCTGGTGATCTTCGGCATAGCTTTAAGCGAAACACTCTGGCTGGCTGTCCATTTTCCAAACTTCTCGGATCGGTTTGAGCGGGCACCCGACCCTTAGGTGCGTTAAACCATTTGCCTGCAAATGCATTTCGCACGTTTTTAACTAGATGGTGGAAATCTGAAGGAAAGTCAGATGGCGAATTGAGCTGGCAAGATGTGGCGCTTGTCACGGTGTCTAGACATTACGCGATCACACATACATAAGAACACACACACCAACACACACGCGAGTCAACGCTCATGAATTTCGCAAAAAAAAAAACAAGTATTATGGGCTGGCGACCAAGAAGCAACGCGCACCATTACCGCAGCCACGGCACGACCGCTCCTGCAGGCACGACGTTCCGAATGTATGCAGCGCCCCCTGCGCATTCATCCGAGGCGCGGCCAACCGGTTCCGTAGAGAGCTCCGCGCGAACGGCAGACTAGCAAGTATTTCTAGGGACCCTAGCAGGGCCCAGCGGCACCGGCCGCCCGATTTGGGGGGAAAACCGGTCCAAATTCGTCCTCCTCCGTCGGCCCCGGCGGCGACGGAGGAAGCGAAAAACCGGCTGTGAGAATGTGGCCATGCACCATCCGTCGGATAATAACAAACCGAGTTCCATATCGCGAGCCGATCTAAAGACGATGCTTCAATGGGCCAACAGTCACCTGAAATGCGAGTTGATCGCCCGTCGCTTCGACCGCCACACCACAAAATCTGAATGACCCAAAGTAGCTTTCTTAGCAGCCGCGATGCAAGCCTCATCATTGGCCCTGAGCAGCCTGGAAAGTGAGCGAGCGAGCGAGTGAGTGGTTTGGTTTATGGGGGTTTAACGTCCCAAAGCGACTCGGGCTATATGAGGGACGCCGTAGTGAAGGGCTCCGGAAATTTCGACCACTTGGGGTTCTTTTACGTGCACTGACATCGCAAAGCGCAGAATTTCGCCTCCATCAAAATGCTCTAGAATTTCGCCTCCATCAAAATTAGACCGCTGCGGCCGGGATTGAACCCGCGTCTTTCGGGCCGGCAGCCGAGCGCCATAACCACTCAGCCACCGCGGCGGCCGAGTGAGTGAGTGAGTGGGTGAGTTACAGTTTCCGTATGCTTCACGTGACCTGAAACTTCCTTATGGCGGTGGCTAACAACCACCTTTCGCTTGCTCAAGCCTAAACATAAACTGCATGATAGCAAAATTCAGTTGTAAATTATTTACCGCAAGTCGGCGAACTTCCCATGGTGACGCATATATCCTGATGCCTTGTACGTTATTTCGATGAACGAACACGCTACAAAAGTTTGGTTTGCACACATTTAACCCGTAGACAGCGCACGAAAAGTGGTGATGGCAAATGGATGGCAAGGATCTGCTTAATTATTAGGCTGGCTGCGACGTAAAGTAGAGCGAAGGAATGAAAGAGAGGGGCCATCACCCTGAGAAGCAACTCTGAGGGATGGGGCCAACGCAAGTCTCCGTAGCCCGACTGTTGACAAAGTTCGCAGGTGGGCTTAGCGCCACTTTTTGTGTTATAAGCACATCTAACCGCCCTAGGCGGAGCGGATAACACAGTCCGGGCCAGGCTTTCTTTCAGCGTTGTAGGCGTTACAGAAAAAAGTATCTAAATACGTTACTCGTTACGGTAACTAAAAAAGGAACGCGTTACCACTTACGTTAGCGACAAAAAAAGGTAACGCGTTACAGTTACCATTACCGAAAAAAAGTACCGCATGTCACTTTGCCGTACGTCACTCCATGGCCTTAGATATTAATTTTGTGTCTTCGCTTCAAGAACTCATGAGAACAATCTTGTAAGCACATATTTCGCATAAAACTTCTAGCCCAAACAACGATTTTAGCCGAAATCCTGATTTAACGAGAAGACTTTGCACAAATGAGCAGGAGCTTAGCAATGTTATACTCGCCTAGAGTTGCCTGTAGAGTAACATGTGATGGCTTCTAACTCTGTGACACACGGTGAAGCCATTTACTGAATGCGACATTAAGCACAAAACGGCATTTCTTCATCACTTCTAACTGCACAAAAAAAAAAGATATCACGGGACTCTTAACAAATTTACAGTAATTCTGAAAAATGTGATGTTCCAAAAATCTCCGCATGCTTCCACACTTTAGCGAGTTGTGTGTGTGAGTGGTATGGGAAGGGGAGGTAGGTGAAGGCAAGTGTGTTAATGCGTGTTCATGCACATGTTTCGTGCTTTATGGATATTCTCTTTTTTTTGTCTGGGCGCGTCATCACGGGCAGGTGTTTTCTGGCATGCAACAAGGATTGTGGAGAGCACCTGTACATTTTGTTTAATTGCAACATCACTTTAGGCGCTCTGCGCTTTTTTTTTCTGAAAAAAAAGGGCGGAGGGGGGGGGGGGGCATTTGGAATAAAAAAGTAACTAGTAACCTGACACCTCACGTTACCGAATAGTGTTAACGTAAGTACGTTACCCGTTACAGTTCCGAAGTGGTAACGAGTACGGTACTAAGTTACCGAAAAAAGTGACATGTTACCGGTAGCGCCGTTACTTGTAACGCGTTACGTAACCGCCAACACTGCTTTCTTTCAAGCTGTACGGCAAAGATAAAAAGAAATGCTGGTGGTTTAGATCCGGTTAACCTTGGTCGAAGGCAAAAGCTTAATTTCCCTGGCTATGTTTGTGATCGAGCAACTGGCGGTTTCCACAGGTAGCCATACTGACACACACACAGTAGTAAGCATTTTTTTTATTTGTTAAACATTCTTCGAAACCACATTAAAGGCGCTCAAACAATACAGTACATAATATAGCTTCGGTGATATGTACAACTGTATTATTGCTTGTTGTATGCGGAGATATGGAACCAAATGCGGTTCCGAACGACGCGCAAACCCTGCAGATAATTTCAGAACGCGAATTTGAAAAAGAAATTGTTTTTTTTTTCGGGGGGGGGGGGGGGAGGAAATGGCGGAATGTGAGACAGGCGTCATTCCTTTCCTTAAAACCAACTTTCATTTCACTTTCCCTCCCTTACGGAGCTGTTCGGGTGTCCACCGAGATATGTGAGACAGGCGTCATTTCCTTTGATGTCTATCTAATTCAAGGTCAAACTTGCTGCCCCACTGACGGCTCGAAAAGCTGGCGTAGTGAAGCTTTTCGCTTAAAAAAACAAAACAAAAATCCCTCCGCCGCCTGGGCCGCAACAAAGACGGAGGTGGGCCACACGTCTGACCCCCGTCGTTCTGCTGCACCCAGAGCACCCACCGAGCCCGCGAGGCATGCACGGGCGGGGAGAAACGGAGCGCATCAACCACGCCGCCAGGGGCGGATGTCCCGGCCGCCGCGCTGTGGAGCGACAGAGGCGCTGCAGACGGAAAACGCGTCGGAGCGGCCACTCGTGTGTCTCCCAGCTGGCCCTCCGGGCTGGTTAACGGGCCGCCCCAGAACGATTATCGGCAGGCACTGACGCGTTCCAGAGGCGAGCCTGCTCTCGCGGTAGGGACAAGTCAGTGCACTCGGCGAAGGACGGGCTGCTGAAGCTCCCTGCGATGCTCAGATGATCTATACTCGCGAAGCTGTGCCTCCAGTCTCCCCCGTGTCCCACACCGCCAGACAGGTTACGGCAGGTCGCAGTAGCCAGAGGCTCGCTATACTAGACTGCAGCCGTGGCAGCGCACTGCATGGTGCGCGCCATTCAGGCCGAGATGCGGAGCAGGGGTCGCACAAGCGCCAATCTTGCGTGAGGAGTCAGCCGCCGCTTCCCTTGAACGACAGCTACGAGTAGTAAAGTACCGCCAATTCGGAAAGCCGGGTAATTCTGACACCACGCCCGCCCACGCCAAATGTGTGTACAGTTCTATGGTGTGAAACTCTCGTTAAGTCGGAGAACTTCGGCCGCGCTTCGTTTCATTCGGACAGGCGGCGAGGCTCGCATGTGTACAGGGCGCCGGAGATGGGGTGATGAATACAGGGAGTGAGTGAAATGTGGCCACTATCGCACAAGTGGCACTGGTCTCCGACCAAAATCTACAGGCGCCGTACTCAGTGACATGATCAGTAGCCGATAAGGTAAGGTGGGATGCTTTACTGCTTTGTGCTGCGCCCCGCCATTTTCTCGTTTTCGTTGCGCGCGGATCGCGCCGCTAGCGTTCTTCGTGTTATCGCGGAGGCTGTAGCCGTTTACCGTTGCGCACTGTGTGTGCGTGTACGCAGGAACGCTGGATTTTTTTTTTTTTTTGCAGGGGAGGGGGAGGATGTTGACGCTCCCAACGGTGTTGATCAAGGACATACGTTTTGGTTCATCTGACAGCGTGCGCGCACTGCACAATTAGGCGGAACTGCGAAAAGCAGTTCTTGCCACACAAATTTGTCGCACGAAGCAATCATTTATGACAGATTTTTTCAAGAATTATACGTATGCTGATGTCGGATACCTTTTTTATTCTTCGTCTGTCCCCCCGAAAATCCGACATTCGGTTAATTCGGACGTTTTCTCCGGCGCCGTGAAATCTCAATTAACGTGGTTTTACTATATTTTCAAACAACAAGAAGAATGAGCATAACCTCCGGCTCACAAAACTTTCCTTACGTAAGCGCGGTTCGACAATGGCCTCGTTGACCGTTGTGTCGTCGGCTATACCATCACTGGTAAGAGGTCCTGCGCCGACCAGTCTGGCAGCGCCTGCCTGTAAAATAAGTTTTTTGACGAAACTGCCACAAACTCTGAAAAACTGCTGGTTTTGACGAGCGTTATCGGCACGTTTCACGACGCTGCGCACAACGTGCCAGTAGATTGGAGCACCCAAGCTCGGGCAAGGTTTCCGCTCAAGTGTGCGAGAGGAAAGAGCGGCTCCTCGCGAGACGAGTGCCCTCTGTCCGGTTTGAGCCCGCGGTCTGCAGATGGCAGGTCGATGCGAGAGAAGAGGCCGTGAGTAAAAGAGGTGACTGTCTCGAGCCGAAGAAAGAGGCCAACGACGAGCAGGAGGAACGAGTACGAGGCACAGAGTCAGGCTGCATCTGGATCCCGTCGCTTCACGCAGATCCTCTTCACATCTTGCCGCCGTGTGATGCTGCCTGCGAAGGAACAGCAAACGCGGAGCCCAAGATGTGAGCCGGCGTGAAGAGGAAATAACGCGAATGTTTCACTACCCGCAGTCCAGTACACCAAGCCACGGCTGGGCATCAACTCGCTCACTCCGCGGTGCGCAAGAAATGCCCCCGAGCGCGCCCTCCCATCACCAAAGGCGCCATGTGTAAGTGTTTGGCACGGAAACAGACTCAATAAAGAAGAGGGAGATAGGCCTAACACTCCCCGCACTCCCTGTTACCGGAACAGAAGAGCGCTATCCAGCCTCACTGAAACCGAAGGGCGCTGTAGCGGCAGGGGCGGATTTATGAGCTAGGCTTGCCGGGGCGGTGGGTTCCTATATTAGTTCATTGCATTTCGTGAACTTTCTTTGTCCAAAAAATGGGGGCCACATATGTTTTCCCATCAAAAGTTTGCCGGCGCCTGCTTTCAATTCGCACCCGAGTCCCAGATGGAGTTTGCATCAGCAACCAAAGAGACAGAGCTCCTGGCACGCGATAACGACTTGTTAGTGGCCGGCGACTTGGCTCTCGCATCGTTGGGAGCCGCGATTATGGCCAGCTCCATGGCCAGCTCAGTGCATAGGGCAGTCCCGAGCATTATTTACGTGTGAGCAGATTTCTAAACTCGGTCACCGATTGGCTGAAGCTCCCAATGCAGCTCCCAAAACGATGCAGCATTTTAACGAGGCACAGGCCGGCAGGCCCATCGCGTGTCCCCGCATTTCCCTTGAACTTGAAATGAATGAAATTGGTTTTTGAGGAAAGGAAACAGTAACTGTCCCACATGTCTTGGTGGACACCCGAACCGCGCAGTAAAGGGCGGGATAAAGGAAGGCGTGAAAGAAGAGAGAGGTGCCGTAGTGGAAGTCTCCGGAATAATTTCGACCACCTGGGAATTTTTTTTTGAAGTGCACTGACATCGCACAGCACACGGGCGCCTTTTGCGTTTCGCCTCCGTTTCGCCGCGGTCGGGTTCGCACCCGAGAACTCCCGGTTCGGTAGACAAGCGCCTTAACCACTGAGCCACCGCGGCAGAGCTAACACCTGCTTTTTCCACATTGAAAAGGTGCTTCGCCGCGGAAAACAGGGACGAGACATTGGAAGAAAACGCATCACATTGCGTTCACTTTTTCAATACGGATCACACCAAATGGCCCGCAACAGAACCTTGCTGATCGTTTTTTTCTCATTATTATTTGTATTTCCTTCAAACAACTACAGCGTGGCGCAGCTTGGCTCTATTCACCTATAATTATTATGAGCGGAACAGCGCGTCAACGCAGCGCAAAAGTGTAGAGGCACACTCTTCCCCCTGACGGCCACCTCCGCAAGTGGCGCCGCTGTGAGGCCAGGCACCGCGTACGCCACGTGCAAAGGTGAGCGCCGTATACCAGAAACCTTCTGACGTTCGGCTACAAGAGTAGCAGTCTACTCATGGACATTCTCCGTACAGCACCCAAGATGATGACGAAAGGATGGCGAGAATCAGCGCGGTGCCCCACTCGGTGCCCCGAACGAGGTCCTCGATTTCACTGAACAACGACTGTAACGTGAATTAATTGCCAAAGGTGGCATTAACAAAAAAAAAAGAAACCGGTTTGAGGGTTGCTGGCGGAAAAGCAGGCAAAACATAACACTGTAGGAGTCAAATTCGCTATAGACTAAAAGGATGCGGAAATTTATACAGAAAGTAGAGTGACGTTCAAGAGAATAATTAATTGTTGGCATCAAACAATGCCGCAAAATAAATAAAGAAGAAATGGTTGGACGTCGTGGCCCCCGCCACGTCTCCGTTTCACTGTGAAGGATTTAAGCATTCTGCAAGAGTGGCTGACTTGGCCAGTCGGCGATTCGTAGCAAAAAAAAAAAAAAAACGGAAAACAGCCCAACTTTTGAAACAAGGGACAGAAAATGGCGACCACCACCGCGCTGACTCATTTGATCACAAAAGAGAATTCAGTAGTCATCGTGACAGTGTTCATCTTTATTTTTTTCGTCCTGGTCTCCAAAGTTTCGCAATGAACGCCCGTCCATCCATGCGGGAAATGTTCGAAGTCCTCAGCTTTCTTTCACAGCCAGAAACGTCGAGACAAAATTAAAGGCTTATTTACAAAGGACAGGTCGGCCTAGGTTGCAATCTTTTGGCTTGATACGGCGCGTTTGACGGCCGACCTCCAGGGCACTTCAGGCATCCGCCAGGCACAGTGAAATAAATGCGAAACCCCACCACAGCGTGCCATGGCAGGTGCTCAGTCAGAGGCATACCAGTGTCGACCCTTTACCATGCGCCGCGCGTGCACGGAAGGGCTAAACCAAATGCGCACAGCCAGAAAAAAGGCCGTTGCGAATAGCTTGTCTGCGATCGAGGTTCACTGTCACCTTGACTCTTCGTGCCGAATGTTTTCCGCCCTCAGTGTCGCAAAGAGCGCGTGGCACTGGTCTCAGAGACAGCAGAAGACCGACCGTACACGACAGGGACGTCCTGGATGCTCATCTGACGGCATGTCCGACTACAAGCGCGAACGTTTGTAGTCGCCCCCTTCGCGAAATGCTTCATTTAGAAATATTAAAAAAATTAAAGCAACTCACTGGTACTTTGCACGATCCATTCTTTCGCAGTTCTCTGGCAGAAGGGGCTGCATGCACATGTGAGTGCATATATAAGCAGTACTAAACCGAGGCTTCCAAAGCCCACGCACACACACACAGAAATGAAGACTTCCGACAAGCTATTTCAACTGCGAATGGGTTTGTAAAGGTAGTCGACCATACACTCAACTGTAACAAAAATATGTCCGATATGTTCAAACCTAAAACCTAAAACAGGAAAAATAGGTCTCTGCCCACAACGAATACGTACGCCTTCAGCACACACCGCACGCGCTTTCCGCCCAAAAGGTTATACGACGCGTACAGAAGCTAAACAGTGCAAGCACTAACATTCGGGAATCCGCTTGTCCAGCCTGGCTTTGCAACGTAATAAAACCACGGACGCCGAATAAATAGTTTATGCCCCCCCTCCCTAGAATTAACGCGTGAAGTTTGCACAGCTAGTGCTTTTAAAGGGACACTGAGGAGAAATTGAAGTTGGCTTGTATCGATAGAATACCAGCTCCTGATCACAAAAACGCCACTCTTACTGATAGCAAAGCTCTTGTAAGGTAGAAAATAGCAAGAACCAAAATACAGGTATCGCCGCCACAGGCAAAACTCGCAAGTACAAGCGTGGTGACGTCTAGGACAAGAGACGCCACCTTGGAGGAATTTCCCTTCCTACATCTGCGCGAATCTCTGAGGCTGACAAAGGAAGATTGCGCGGTTCAATATTGAAGTAAGTTTTCTTTTAAAACCGATAGTGCACTTTTATCACACAAAGAAGGCAGACAAAAGGCAACCTGAATGTTGGAAGCAAAGACAACCGATGCTTGGCGGCACCACAGGCGGCCAGGAGAGTTTCGATTTTTTAAGGCGCTTCGCGTCTATGAGCTCTGCGTGCCCCGTGGTTTTGTTTTTGACGCGCCACGATTTACAAGCGCCGAACAGCAGAGGAACTCCAAGTGCCGCTTAAAGTGCTAGTTAACCTTTGAAGGAGCCTGTTAAAGCTTGTCAGATGATCGCCACGGTCGATGAAAAACTATGATGGCACGATGGTCGGTGATCGTACAAGGCAGCACTTGTGTATTCGCACGCTTGCCCGGCGAAACATTCCCGGCTGTGCCAGTCAACTTCAAACTACTTAACGGAAATCGTTTATTAGGAACGGGAGACAAGGTACAAGGCAGTTCAGAAAAATTGCTGATGGCCTAGCTCTTTTAGGCTAGGATATACGTAGCAAAAGCGCGGAGATTTCTGCATCGGAAGAGTGCATTCACTAGATGCGCTTTTATTGGTAATTGCTACTTGAGCCGTAGTGGCGGAGTGGTAGCGTCTCCGCCTCAAACGCCACAGGCCTGGTTTGAATTCCGAATCTCGGCAGATGATTTTTTTTTATTCAGTGAGTGGGCGGGGGGTTTCAGTGGCTCCCATAGATGCCGCCACCGAATACGTTGATTAGCGGTTAAGCGCAGGCTCTGTTAAGGCGCGGTTATGCTCCGGCGTAACACGCGCGCGCGCGCTGCACGGCGACGTCACATCGGCCAAAGCGAGACCCTCTATACTGCGCTTGACCGCCGACGCGTTCGGCGGCTTGGGCGCACTCTGACCGCACTGGCGGGGAGACTTGGAGCATGTCTCGTATTTCGCGCCGAGTGCGCCAGCCGCCGCCGGCCCGGCCAGACTGATTCGGCTCCGCGGCGAGGTGCGCGTTGTGACGTAATTCAATAACTTCGGCAGTTGGGCGGAGCTGTTCTTTTCGAGCTTTCGGCTAATTTGATCCATTCACAGTACACATCTGAAGGTACATGCAAGTGGGCGAGAGAGCACAATCCAGTGGACCCGTTGGATCTAGCGGAAGCCGTTGAAGCGTCGTGCGTCGGCTTTAGTTTCAAGGCGCCCAATTTAAACGCGACCGCCCTTCAGCACCTATCCGTTTTTTGTGGCAATAAAATGAATAAATAACTTGGCCCTTGCAACCGTGGGAGACCTCGGCGCCGCCTGCTGCCCCGTGCAACCGCGCCGTTCAAGGAATCCCAATCCGTTGGCCCCAAAGCCCCGATCATCCTCCGATGGGCGCAACGCGCCGACCTTGTCCATGCGCCTCGCCACTCCCCGCACTGGGATTATATTTAGTGTACAACGGCTGCTCACGGCGGAAGGGGGAAACGACCCGCGGGCGCCTAACCTAGCCGTGCTCCCTCAAAAGCATCGCACGCTCTGTGGGGCTGAGGTAGCTGAAATGCAGGCCGGAGATTTTGCGAGAACTACGTCGTCGGGTTCGGGAACGGGATCCATCGCAACGCTTGCAAGACGCCGGTGCAAACGTAAACAGAGCGACGGTAGAGACCCCCGATAGATGCCTTCAACGTGCGGCGGCGGTTTCATTTCGGCAGCTGCTAGACCGCACCGCTAGCTACCAGAAATCACGGAGTCTCCGTTTACGTCACGTTTCACGTCACTCCGTCCTGTGACATCATAAGAGTTCTCCGCGTCGTCATAAGAGTTCTCGAGTTTGAATCGGAGCGGCGGGAAAAACTTTTTCAACTTCGAATCCAAATTTCTTTGAAATAAATGCATCTTTCGCGGCCGGACAAGCGGCAACAAAGCAATTAAATGCCGAACTATCAGATTTTGCTAACGAAAAAAATTTGATAGGGTTCTCCTCAGTGTCCCTTTAAGAGATTATCACACCTCGTTAGATTATTCCTGCACATTAGAGCATTTCACGAAAGTTTTCGGTTATATGCGTAAAAAAAAACAGCGCAACAAAGCCTTTCTGTGCAACAAGACGTAAGTCTACCGCAAAGGCAAAGCGCAACAGTGCCTCCTCACCCCCTGATGGAGCGACCATCGTAACCGACCACGCAGCGTTTAGTGTCACCTGATGTTGGGTTGCACAAAACCCACGAGCAAATCTTAGTTATGCGCAAGTTGTAGCCTAAATTAAGCCACCATAACAGTAATTTTCTTTTCAATGCGACAGTTCTCGTATCGCAGCCTTCACCTCATGACACGGCGGCGAGCGCAGCCTGTTTACGGCGTCTGCTACGCGGGCGACGAGCGTAGGCGTATCAGTCGACAGTTTCGAACCGGACACCAAAGCAAACTTAGCACACCCCGCAAACCGACTCGGAGGCAGGCGTGAGCAGGGCTCGCTATGCTGTCCAGGAAGTCCATCTCGATTTCCGTTGAATCCCATCCGAGAGAAATGAAGACAAAACAGCCTTCCTTTTTTTTCTCCCCCCCCCCCCCCCCCCCCCCCCCCCCCCCCTGCTGGCGACTCGTGCGTCTGGACGCAGCTTACACTGAGCCAGGATATTGAAAACAGCACCTTACCCGCCGCGGTGGCTCAGTGGTTAGGGCGCTCGACTACTGATCCGGAGTTCCCGGGTTCGAACCCGACCGCGGCGGCTGCGTTTTTATGGAGGAAAAACGCTAAGGCGCCCGTGTGCTGTGCGATGTCAGCGCACGTTAAAGATCCCCAGGTGGTCGAAATTATTCCGGAGCCCTCCACAACGGCACCTCTTTCTTCCTTTCTTCTTTCACTCCCTCCTTTATCCCTTCCCTTACGGCGCGGTTCAGGTGTCCAACGATATATGAGACAGATACTGCGCCATTTCCTTTCCCCAAAAAACCAATTATCATTATTAAACAGCACCCAACAGTATGACAGTAATTTTTCGCGCTTCTATCTTATTCATAACATATGCTTTTATCAAGTACGTTTCTTATTTTCTCGCAACTTTTTCGTAGCTTCCAAACTTCCAGACCAGTTTCATCAAGGGAAATCAAAGGAGCCGTCTTTGCCGAGTTGGCAAAAGGGAAAGGGAACACGAAAGGGAAACGAGAGGGGGGGGGGGAAACGAACTATAGCAAGGCCATCAAGCCGAGCGACCGCCTTCTCCTCCCTCCCTCTTTTTTTTTCTCCTGTCATTGTTTTCTCGGCCCATTTGGAAGGCTGGACGTCCGCGCAGAGCATATCGCAGCGCACATCATCACCCTGGTCACGATGCTGGCAGCCCGCGCAGAGTTGCAGAGAGCGGGCGAAAATTTTAAAAGAATAAGAAAAATGATGCGTGGACAGGACAGCAGCCTAAAGAAAGGCAACAGCTGGAGAATCGCTCACCGTGAAAGTCGGCGTCTTCGTAGCCCGACGCACTGCCGCGGCCCGTGGAACCGTAGCGGCGCTCAGCCGAAGCGTCATTGGCGAGCAAATTTTTCTCGGTCTTGGACACCGTAAACCGAGAAGTCATTCCGCTAATCGGTAGTCCGCAAGCGCTATATGTGAGAACTTCTCAAGAGTTTGCAGTGTCTCCTTCCGTCGATGCTCGCATGCATGCAGTACGGATGTCTCTCCGCTCAAGCGCTCGGTCACACTTGGGAGCCAAGCACGCGCGCACGCACACGCACTCCGCTCATATAAAACGCGCCGCGCACTCGACGGGCCGGCCGTCGCTCGAGTTCACCCCTGGCGCGAACAAAATTCAGATCTAGCCGTGAAAGAGACTTTCAAGTTCAGCAAAAATCGTTAATAGCTGCTCTACTGCCCAAGAACAAACTTTCCTCGGCCGCTCCGAACTCCACTCGGAGTTTTATTTGACTGATGCCGCTTGACTGGCGCACCACGCTCCCGATCTGTGCCCGCCAGCTCACAAGCAACGCGTGCAACAGACCTCGAGCCGCTCTCTACCTGCTCTCTGTCGTGGTGCGAAAGTGAGGAAAGTGAGGCGGAGAGAGCACGGCCAATGTTGAGGCTAACCGTGTAACATGGTTAATGAGTCGACTACTAAGATACGGGGTAATGGAAGTTAACAGGGCAGTGTACGAGGTCAGGCCCCACCCTTTTGCACAGGATGGCATTCACTACGGTGGTGCCACTTTCAAAAGGGTGGGTAGTAGGATACGTCGCCAGGCAACAGCTTTTTTGAGGGGACCAGAGCGCTGAGGGAACCAGTGTAGAGAAGGAAGAACCAAGATCAAAAGGACGATGGAACCATAGGAGAAGAAATAGACACAAGCGCCAGGGCCAAGTTAATTCAGATACTGGTTTCATTAACATGCAAGGTGGTAGGAAGACTGAAATGGGAGGAAAGAGAAGAACAGTTAAGGCAGGAGAAATTAACAGTGTATGCTTTAGTGGAAACGCATCTTAGAGACATGAAGCAACCACCCTGTAACCCAGACTACGCATGGGAATATTGCACTAGAACAGAGGGCAGCAGAAAGGGGGGTGGAATCGGGGCATTCATTCATAAAAGTACGAATTTCCATAGGGTTAAACTAGGATGCAAGGAACATTTATGGCTAAAAGGAAAAGTGGCAGGGGTGCAAACACTCCTTGCCTTTGTATACCTGTGGACAGGAGCTAATGCCAAAGAGGAAAACAAGAAAAGGTTAGAATGTATTGCAAGCGACATTGATGAGCTAGGAGGACAGGGCGAGATATTTATATTAGGCGACATGAACGCACATATAGAAGACATGGATGGGTACACAGATTCGACAGGAAGCATGCTGCAGGAAATGTGTGACAGGCATGATTTAGTTGTATGCAACAGTACCGAGAAGTGTGAAGGGCTCACGGCATGGGAGGCAGGGAGTCTGCACTCGACGATAGATTATGCACTAATGTTACAGAGGATGTATAATAGATTAGGCGTAATGAACATAGAAAAACATGGTTCCAGAAGTCTAGGTAGTGACCACAAGCATATCAAGTTGAGTTTCAGAAGAGAAACCAATGTAGGACTGAAGCGAGATGAACAATCACAGGGGAATTTTTACTCGGAAGAGCAATTGGAAGCAGCAGCCAAACAAATTGAGAAAGTGGTTTTTGAGGATAGTGAAACAGAATGAACTTATACCAAATTAATTCGATTATTAGAGCTAGAGCTAGCTAAGGTGCGAGTAAAGCTAAAAGGGAAAAGACGCGAACCCAAGAGTTGGTGGGATGAGGAGGCCAAGAGGGTGATTGAGAAACATCAGGAAGCGTCCAGGGAACACAGATATTCCAAGAGGAGGGGTGAACCAGAAGTTGAAGTAGACAGAAAATGGGATACCTTCATAAAGTTTAGAAGGGAAGCATCCTATTTTATTAATGAGAAAATTAGAAGAAAGGGTGCCCAATGGATGTCAAAAGTAAATAAACCGGATAGAAAAGCCACTCAAAAATTCTGGAAATATCTAAATGCAATGAGTAATAAGACTAGGCTAGAGAAAAGATTTATTGTTACAGATCAGGGTATTCGACTAGAAGGGGATGAAGCGATAAAACACATAGGAACAACGATGACAGAAAAATTTAAAGAAAGAAATGTTGCACATAATTTATCGAAGGAGGATAGACCGGTTACTCCAATAGCTTCACTTGAGCAAAGAGAGTGGGAAAGGTCAGAGAAGAAGGTTCCTAGTGGCACATCAACAGGACCAGATGGTATTCCGATTATGTTATTAAAGAAGCTAGGACCAAAATCCAAGCAAACATTAATACATGTATGAATAAAATGATAGTGGATGGGAAAGCCCCCGATGAATGTGATTAAGTAGAACGAACATGATATATAAGGAAAAGGGGGACAAAGCTGATGTAAGTAACTACCGTCCCATAACAGTGACATCTGTGGTGTACAGGGTGGTGATGCAGATTATAAAGGACAGATTGCAGGCTTGGGTGGAGAACGAGGGGGTGCTAGGGGAACTAGAAAATGGGTTCCGGAAACAAAGGAGGTTGGAGGACAATATGTTTTCATTGACGCAGAGTATAGAGATTGCCAAAAAGGAATACAGGGCCATATGGCTAGCCTTTCTGGATATTAAGGGAGCCTACGACAACATTATTCAGGAGTATCTGTGGGACATACTTGGCACATTGGAAGTGGAAGATGGAGTAATTAATCTTTTAAAAGATATATGTAAAGGTAACAGAGTGCTTATAAAATAGGAAAAAAAATGTATCAGAACCTGTAGAGGTACAGCGGGAGGCTTAGCCAAGGATGTCCTCCGTCTCCTTTGTTGTTCATGTTGCACCTGCAAGGGCTAGAGTCCAAGCTAGAGAGGAGCGGACTAGGCTTCAACATTTCTTTTTTCAAGCAAGGAGAATTGATTAAACAGTCATTACCGGGACTAATATATGCTGATGATATAGTGCTAATGGCTGACAACAAGGAAGATTTACAGAAGTTGATAGACATATGTGGTACAGAGAGAGATAGATTAGGTTTCAAGTTTAGTAAGGAAAAATCTGCAGTCATGATATTTAATGATGAGGGCGGTGAGCATAGAACACAGGAGTTCACGCTAGAAGTAGTGGATGAGTACAAGTATCTTGGGGTGTGGATAAATAAAGGTGCTGAGTATCTGACAGAGCATGAAAAATATGCAATGAATAAAGCTAGTAGGAATGCAGCTGTCATGAAAAATAGGGCACTGTGGAATTACAACAGGGTTGAAGTGGTAAGAGGGATCTGGAAAGCGGTGATGGTTCCTAGTCTGACTTTCGGTAATGCGGTCATGTGCATGAGACCAGATGTTCAAGCAAGGTTAGAAATTAAAGAACGTGGCGTAGGGAGGCTAGGTTTGGGAGCACATGGCAATACACCAAATCAGGGGGTACAGGGTGATATGGGATGGGCCTCGTTCGAGAGCAGAGAAGCTAGCAGTAAGATAGAATTTGAGGAGCGATTGAGAAAAATAGGGGAAAAGCAGTGGGCTAGAAAAGTTTTCAGATACCTGTATATAAGGAATGTTGACACGAAATGGAGAAAGCGAACTAGAAAATTGGCAAGCAAATATCTGGACAGCAGTAGGGTGGAAAACCAGCAATTATCGGTTAAGAAAAAGGTTAAAGAAAAAGAGAGAGCTCTGTGGAAAACAGGGATAGTGACGAGATCAGTACTGGGAACATACAGTATTTTTAAGCAGGAAATTGCCAAAGAAAATATCTATCATAACTGTAGGGGAAGTTCTTTGTTGTTTGAGGCCAGGACGGGGATTTTGCGGACTAAGACATATAGAGTCAGGTACCACGAGATAGACACGATGTGCGTTGCGTGCGGAGAGGAGGAGGAAACGGCTGAACACTTGATACGTTTCTGTAAAGGGCTTCACCCTACAGTGGAAGACAGCGGGGCTGATTTATCCAAGGCATTGGGTTTATGGACAGTGAAGGGAAAGTAGATTTTAAGCGGGCAGAAGTAACCAAGCGAAGATTATCTGATTGGTGGCTAAAATCAAGAGAATAGTAAAATTTCTTAAGTCATGGCTAGGTGGCTTGAGCCACCGCCCGATTTAAAGGGTTCAGCCGTATCCATCCATCCACCCATCCATCCACGTTGGCGCGCGGATCCGGTGAAAAGGCGATGCGGCATGTTCCGGAGCTCTGCCCGGCAAATACGATTTCACAGAAGCATTGAGTCATGTATTCTCTGCGGTAACTATGAGGCCTTTAACGTATTTTTTTTACTAATTTTCATGTATAAACAGGTTCTTGTTTAATGCAAAGACGTGAAACGAGCCACTTAGACGGTAACGTCTTTGCAGACGGCAGTTTTTCCCCTGTCATTCCGACGGTGTTTATGAAGATCGCCTACATCGCTTCCTAAAACGTGTCATTCATTCTCCGCGTTTGAAACACTGAAGCGGCAGCACTGCTCAAGAGACGCAAGAAAGCTGTTCCCGTTCGTATGCTTGACTTGCAGTGAAGTATGGTGGTTATTAATAGTTATAATAACACTTATTGTAGCTAGGGTTGTCTGTTTTTATTCGTCCAGGACGTCGTTGCATCTGCGCCGAGGTGTTGACGAGAAACTTGCAATGAACAAGCTGGTTTATTGCAACAACTGCTTTGCTCAACCAACCGGAACATCATTGTTCTTTGTTACAAATTGCGCACATGTCTTTTGCCGGGGTTGCAAAGAGGAATGTGAGTACATTCCCTTTATTAACGGGTGAAATGAATTTGAATTCATCTCTGTTGTACTTCTGCTCAGGCACTCGAAGCAAGTGCAAGATTTGCAACGCAACATGTTCAACTGCCCCCTTGAGTCAGAATGTATGTATCCCGACTTCTCGTGCGTTCAGCACAAAAATAAGGGCTGCTCACGTTGTAACTGGTTCTTTTTCAGAGGGCAATGATGGTAGTAGCTTTTGCAGTCACATATTTGCAGTCACGTAGGGAAAAATGCATGCAGTACCATGACCTTATTGTATCCGGGTGCTTCTTTATTGTCTGCTTCGATAAGAACCCAGCATTACTGTACTTTTTTTTTTTTGCTTGCTAGATCACCGGATTCCAGGTGTCGCAGCTCTCCGGGCTATCTGCATACCTGAGGCAACAGGTACGAGCAGAGCTTTCCAACCTATTGTACAGTGAAAGCTACACTAGGCTAGTCAGCGGCGCACTTCGGGAAAGCATCCCTTGTCACTAGCCGCGGGCGTTCATTGGGTTCATTGGCGTTGACAGCGTTGCAGAGGCCGTTCATTTTCACAAAAGGAAAGGTTCACAACTGGCTCCATGGGTCAGTGGACACCTCAATCTCACTTTCATGTATGTGGCGTTGGTTTCTGACTGCAAAAATTTGCTTTGATTGCGTTGCGCACACTGGATAGGCAGCGCGCCCACCCTGCCACCCTGGCAGGTGGCAGTTAACGGTTGATCGTGAGCGGTTGGTCACCACTTCAACGCTGTGGCCTATTGCTGCAGTGCCACATGCCAGTCAGCCACAACGTTGCTAGCACTAATACATGCAGCCCACATCTCTCTCTCACCATACCGAGCGTTAACACACCTAACATAGGTCGCCGGATCGAATCCCTGCCGCAAGCTAGACTAACTAGTAAGTTTATGCTGCATTAAAGCCGAAATCTTATGCCGCCATTCGAACACTCTGCATGCGACAAGCGGTTGAGCCACACTGTTCATATGAAGATTCCTAAAGACGTGGAATTGGGAGTATATATGTCGCCGGTTGGAATCCCTGCCATGAGCTAGGCTCCAACTTGTAAGTTTATGCTGCACAAGACGCTGAATTGTATGACACCATCCGGGACATTCTGCGGCAAATGGTTTGGCCACAAATTTTGCACGAATCTCTGGACTAAGTGGCCCGACTTTGACGCCTGCCAGACAGGGACATTTATACCGGCTTAACATAGTTTAGTTTAGAGTTATGGTGCTCGGGCGTCACGCTGCCGCCTGTTATTTTATTCTATTAATGTAACCACCTCGGCTACCATGGGATACAATGTCATTGCTGTGGAGGCCGCCATCTTGGATTCTATCCGTGGAATCAGCATAACTCTGAGGCTCGAAACGTGACCAGTAGAGCTGACACTCTAAGAACGAACTGCAGAAAGATGAAAAAGCTTGAGGGCCAAGGCCCCACGTATACTACATAGACAAACGGTCTCAAACACACCTGCGGCAAAGCTTAGTCGTGTGACCCGTAATGATTTCAGTCTCTGTCCTGAAAAAGCGTTGATACTTTTCACATTTTCACTCTCTCACGGCTTGGAAGAACAAATAATTCCTCGACGTACTGTCATCCCTGGCTACACCAATAATTAGCTTTTCCTGAGAAGGGCTTACAAATTTAGAATATGATGACCTTCGACACCATGTTTCTGCCACATTCGGAATTTTAACATGACAGCGTTAAGGCTCCCAGTCTTCAGCAAATACGTCGTCGCCGTTGTGAGCAAAAAATCACTGGAGGATTACAACCTAGGTGGGCCACTTGGCACATGAGACCTTGTGGCGTCGCATAACCTGCCCACGTGGTTGTGAGAAAACTGACCACCTTGGGATGTGGTAGTTCAATGATAGGTCGCATGAGGTTGGATCAGGAAGAGCAGCCTGGGTCGCACAAGCACCTGCCATCGCAAGGTAGTGGCGCATCGCTTAACCAATGCATCACTGCACCAGAAGTGATATGAGGACTCCCAGGGATCTAGAATGAAAAGTTGAGAATGACCATTTCCGCATATGTGGGCATTAACCCATTATCTCTAACCAAACAACATCCGTCCAAGAACAGTGGATCCGAACACTGGAACCGAAGTGAAAACCTAAGTGCTAACGCACCTAATTTGGATTTGGCCTAATTGCGCAAATGGACCGTGTTTTTTTTTCACTTTACTGGAGACCAAACCCAACTAAAATCTTTGCTCTGACAATATTAATATAAAAGTAGTGCTCATTTCTGTACATGTCATCACTTGAGGCCGTCACGGCTTGGTGGTCAAGCGTGTTGCTAAGTTAAAGAGGATTTCTTCGCATGATTGTTTAGATTTTTAAAATTTTTTCAAAGAGGAAAACTGCACCTCGTATTTTCTCAGGGTGAAAGCGTCTTCGTGTAGACTCGTGTGACTAGAATTGATTGAACATGCAAAATGGGCAGGAGATGTAGAGGTATTAAAAGCAGTAATGAAGGAAGATGAAGATTAGCGGTAGAAATAGTAGAATAGAAAAAGGTCGAAAACTGGTCGTGTTTGCATTCACCGCCAGTGTAGTGCAATCCCTGGCTACAGTCACCGCATTGTAATGGCCTATCCGCCTTGCAGGTATGTGCTATTATGTGTTGAGGACAAAACAGCACTATCTGCCAGCACCGAAATAGTGGAAGACGATCATGTTC
The DNA here is from genome assembly GCF_052857255.1 of Amblyomma americanum. Lineage (NCBI taxonomy): Eukaryota > Metazoa > Arthropoda > Arachnida > Ixodida > Ixodidae > Amblyomma > Amblyomma americanum. The sequence continues at coordinate 352,030,109 of NC_135497.1, forward strand.
CTTACTGCGCCCATGGAAAAGGACAAATTTTTCTGGGTTGCCCCTGGTCGAAGATACTTATTGGTACAACCGAATCTATACCACTGGCTATTTACGACCAAGAAGTGTTCTGCTATGTTTTGTTGAGTTGTATGATGAATAAGCGGCCAAGAAGTGGCAGCGGTGAAAGCTTGAAGGCTGTATCGGGAAACAACGATCAAGCGAAAGAAAAGAAATAGTACATGTCTATGTTTGTGGAATGGAGAAAAACAAACTGCTTCAAGGCTTTTCATGCACATCAATTGTGGCCTTCGGCTCAAGTTATGCTCAAGGTAACCAAGACGTGATTTTTGTCACATGAAAAATATATGTGCACCTAAGGCCTCTACAAGGGTAAAAGATCGTGTCCTGAGTTGGACTGTTTCAACCACTATGCTGTGGCCTCCTCGTGGGAAAGCACGATTCATTATTCGGTAACCATGCATATGCACGATATGATTTTACTTTTTGGTTCCCTAGCCAAAGTAAAGGACCTGAATAAGGGAATAAAAAAATTCTAGGACTGTATATGAAAATCAGGGCTAAAAGGGTTAGAGGTTAACATCAGACAATTATGCATAAAGTAAGTGCAAAATTTGGCCAAGATCTGGCGCTGTTCACGACAGATGGTGCTCAGCTGCATTTGTGGACAAAATTGTGTAATGCTGTAGATATACTGCGCTACAACACGCGCGTCGTCCGAATATGTGCACCCACGTTCACTCTCTCGAGTGGAGGAGCAACGCTGGCGTATATTTTCATAGATCATCATCATCAGCCTGACTACGCCCACTCCAGGGCAAAGGTCTCTCCCATGTCTCTCCAGTTAACCCTGTCCTTTGCCAGATGCGGCCACCATATCCCCGCAAACTTCTTAATCTCATCCACCCCCCTAACTTTCTGCCACCCCTGCTACGCTTGCCTTCTCTTGGAATCCACTCCGTTACCCTTAAGGACCAGCGGTTATCTTGCCTTCGCATTACATGCCCTGCCCAAGCCCATTTCTTCCTCTTGATTTCGACTAGGATGTCATTAACCTGCGTTTGTTCCCTCACCCACCACCCGCTTCTGGTCTCTTAATGTTACGCCTATCATTTTTCTTTCCATAGCTTTTCTGTAGATATTCTGTAGCATTTAGCATGGTATCTTTTTACATGAAAGAGACATAGAATATCTTTTATACGTCGGTAATTCTTCTGCTGCAAGGGTTACGCAGCGGAAGTATCTATCTTACTTTGTAATGTCACCTGTTTTTATTTATGTGAAAAAAAAGTAAAATATTTGTGCTCCTGCCGACATTTCTTAGAGTTCAAGGGGCCAGCATCAGTCTCCCGTCCTGCGGCTACAGTATACATGCTAATGGCACAGATATGGAGCTTTTAGTGGAATCATGTTGTGTTATATAGCTTTATATAGCTTATAGCAGCACACCTATCCAGAACCATCACGAAAAGCTGAACGAACTCTAAAGGAGGATGCAGGGACTTGGACCTCAGGTGCTGCGCCTAGTTCGGCTTTTGAACTAGATGCGCTCGAATGTCACTTTGAAGTTTTGAGCTTTACACATTCCAACATATGGCTGACGGTCCTTGTGCTAGCAGCAGTAGTGGTAGCAGCAGTCAAGGTAATATCGCCTTCATTATTATTGTGCCTCGAGTTTCTGCTAGACTTATTACTTTTTAATCGCGGCTGGTAGTAGTAGTAGTAGCTTGAAAAAAACCAGTCACAAAAGACAAGGGACAAGAGAAGCACTGTTCACGCCACAACGACTGGACTGTCAACTGAGATTTATTAGACAAAACATAGTCCCAGCAAGGCCAGCAGTGCATGCGCAACAGTCACATCACAACTCCCGTCGCATAGGGCACACAAGATGCACATCTACCGTGACCGGCCTAAAGAAGCGAATTCCTTCTCGAGTAAGCACACCGAGGTTGTGCTAATGCAATCTTGGCCTGACAAACTGATATGGTATGCTTCCTAGATTTCTCGCTCTTGCTTTCCCTTGCCTCTACCAAGAATCATTACATTGCTGAACTGTGGATAACACCCAGATTCATTGCAATGGCGAGGCAAGTTGGCACCGTCATCAGACCCCAGGGAGGAGTGGTGCTCACGCAGCCGGTCATTAATACATCGACCTGTTTGGCCTATGTATACTCTTTCGCATGTGAGGGGAACTTGTACACGGCCTGAGCGACACACGCCGTGAAGCGGTTCTCATGCTGCGTTGTGCAAACGTGGTTCCTTTCCCTGCCTCGAGAAATGCGCGAGCACAGACCCGAAAGCTTGCAAGGGGCAGAAAACACCACACTCACTCCCTGCTTGGCCACAACTTTTTTGATGCTGTGGCTCACTTTATGCACGTATGGCATGACCTCAAGTTTCTTGCGTTCAGTTGCTCCACCATCAGCCCGCTTTGTCCGTTCTTTCTTGAGCTTCTGAAGCAGCGATTCAGCCACTGCTTTCAAAAGATGCTTAGGGAACCCCGTGGCTTCCAAACGTTGGAACTGATTATCAAGGCCCCTTTTGATAGCGTGGTGACAGCTTTTTTCCAGTGCATTGCGGAAACAATTCATCGCAATCCCTCTCTTTACAATGTTAGAGTGTGCAGAACCGAAAGGTAAAAACATCCAGCATAAATGACCATCGTCAAAGAAGGTTATTTGCAATTCTAGGAGCCTGATAAAATGATTGTTATGGAGTTCATGAGTGAAATTAAGGGCGCGTGAAGGTTTAAAAGCACTCAAAACATCGTCTACTGCGGCAGGCAGTGTGTCATTAGGTAAAGCTGTAAAAGTACTAAAAGATCGTCCACGTACCGAAAAACTTTGCACACACGCTTTTCCTGAAGTAGTTCCTGAAGTGTTCTGTCAAATTTTGCTAAATATATCTGAGAAAGCACTGGAGCAACGCTAGAGCCAATACATATTCCACTTTTCTGAAGGAACAAGGAGCCTTTGAATTCAACAACGGTTGATGACAGGTAAAAAGATAACACCAAAAAGGCATCAACCGACATGTCACATGCCACATTGAATTCCGACATACCACATAGAATTCAAAGGCTCCTTGTTCCTTCAGAAAAGTGGAATATGTATTGGCTCTAGCGTTGCTCCAGTGCTTTCTCAGATATAGTTAGCAAAATTTGACAGAACACTTCAGGAACTACTTCAGGAAAAGCGTGTGTGCAAAGTTTTTCGGTACGTGGACGATTTTTTAGTACTTTTACAGCTTTACCTAATGACACGCTGCCTGCAGCAGTAGACGATGTTTTGAGTGCTTTTAAAGCTTCTTCACGCGCCCTTAATTTCACTCATGAACTCCCTAACAATCATTCTATCTGGTTCCTAGAACTGCAAATAACCTTCTTTGACAATAGTCATTTATGCTGGATGTTTTTGCCTAGAAGCAAGAATGCTCTGTTACCGTTCGGTTCTGTGCACTCTAAGATTGTAAAGAGAGGGATTGTGATGAATGGTTTCTGCAATGCACTGGAAAAAAGCTGTCACCACGCTATCAAAAGGAGCCTTGATAATCAGTTCCAACGTTTGGGAGCCACGGGGTTCCCTAAGCATCTTTTGAAAGCAGTGGCTGAATCGCTGCTTCAGAAGCTCTTGAAAGAACGGACAAAGCAGGCTGATGGTGGAGCAACTGAATGCAAGAAACTTGAGGTCATGCCGTACGTGCATAAAGTGAGCCACAGCATCAAAAAATTTGCGGCCAAGCAGGGAGTGAGTGTGGTGTTTTCTGCCCCTTTCAAGCTTTCGGGTCTGTGCTCGCGCATTTCTCGAGGCAGGGAAAGGAACCACGTTTGCACAACGCAGCATGAGAACCCAAGAACCGCTTCACGGCGTGTGTCGCTTAGGTCGTGTACAGGTTCCCCCTCACATGCGAAAGAGTATACATAGGCCAAACAGGTCGTTGTAGTAATGACCGGCTGCATAAGCACCACTCCTCCCTGGGGTCTGATGACGGTGCCAACTTGCCTCGCCATTGTAATGAGTGTGGGTGTTATCCACTGTTCAGCAATGTAATGATTCTTGGTAGAGGCAAGGGAAAGCAAGAGCGAAAAATCTAGGAAGCATACCATATCAGTTTGTCAGGCCAAGATTGCATTAGCACAACCTCGGTGCGCTTACTCAAAAAGGAATTCGCTTTTTTAGGCCAGTCACGGTAGATGTGTATCTTGTGTGCCCTATGCGCTGTGAGTTGTGATGTGGCTGTTGCGCATGCTCTGGTGGCCTTGCTGGGACTATGTTTTGTCTAATAAATCTCAGTTGACAGTCCAGTCGTTGTGGCATGAACACTCCTTTTCTTGTCCCTTGTATTTTGTGACTGGTTTTTTTCAAGTTACTATGAACCAACTGGCCCGCATTTCAACCCTTCTGAGTAGTAGTAGTAGTATTGGTTTAATAAATTAATAAAGAAATAAGAAATGGAAGGAAAAGATGTTGCTGGCCGCAGCATTTGATGTCTTAAGAGGAAACAAAAGGGACGGGGAGAAGACAGATAGGGGAAAACGCAGATAGCACTGATGGCGAGAAACGACAGGGGTTGATTTTTGTCGAGTTTTGCGATGTAGCTGCCCAGCTTGTCTGGTTCAGTGCACTTTAAAGGATCCAGGGTGGTCGAAATAAATGAGGTGTCCTTCACTGTGACGTCTCTAATATGCCATGTGCATTATCAGTAGTTTAACCCCTTACACTATATCATATTAGTACCATGCCATGCCGTACCGCACTGTACCATACCAAACCAGTTCTTTTGCCATTTCTTTTTCTTGCTGACCATATGCCTTACGCAAGATCCGCTTCCTTGTTACCCTAATAGCATCGCACGGCTCCATCCTTGCAGGTGAACTCGCTCAAGGCATCCCTCAAAGCGGCCACTGATAACTGGATCAAGCACAAGCAGTGAGTAAACCATATGCATGTGGCGGTTACGAGATCTGTCAGGTCAGCGAGGAAATGATTACGATTAACGTGTCCATTTCAATGCAGCCATGAGTAGCATTTCTTTTCAAAAGCCATATGCCTGCGCTCGGGTGGATGTTAACTGTAATCATTTCCTCCTTCGCGAACTGCTCCACCTCAGAAGGCTCCCCCCATACACTGCTCGATAAGGTGATGACTGTGGGCACTGCAGCGCCTTTGCCTTCATGAATTTTATGCGTGTGCGTGTGAGGGGTAATCTGCATGCACGTGTACGCAATGACAAGTGACTGGTTGTGTATGTTTTACATTTGTTTTGTTTTAATTTTTTATACCCGGCCAGACACCATGTGAAGGTGCCCACCCGCTTAAAGGGCATGGGCACTAATCCATCACCATCAGCAGCAGCAATAGTTGCAGGTGTAGCACTGGCATTGATGTTCTTTGGAATTGGAATTTTATTTTTTGGATCATCAAGAATCCTGGAGCCCAGAGCTCGAGGCAGATAAGTCTGAGTGATGAGGCTCTGGGCACCAAGTAAAAACATACAGTACAGGAATGCGTTTACAGCAGCACTGTGGGACATTGTTTACAAAAAGATACATGCATCAATACAAAAACAGGAACCAATGCATCTGATGAAATGAAAATAACTCGTCTGAATAACGCAATGAATAAAGCACCAGGGATATGAAACAGCAAATCTAGCAAATGAGGATCATTGAAACAAATATCAAGTATACAAATAGTTGAGAGAAGGTTAAGTCTAATAACCCTTTTAAATGAACGAACAGCTTTGAAATGCTGAGATAAAGTGTTGATGAAAGGGAGTTTATGAACCGAAACAACATAAGAGATTATCTGCATACCATAACTAGTTCTAATGCGAGGAGTGACATATCGTGTGTGTCTGAGGTAGCATGCATCATGTTTTATGAATTTTGTATTGAAAGAATTCAGTTGTTTGTCATGTTGTACCAGACTAACAAAAAATACTGGAGTCGAGATTATATTAGGGAACAGTAAAATAATGTTTTAACCCTTTCGGCCCCAATTTTTTTTACCCCTTGAGGGATATTTTTTCTTGTATTTTACTTCATTGCCACCCAAGAAACATATATACATGAAAGATTTCTTCAGGACCGAATTTGTATAAAAGGTGGCGTTGTATCCTCTATATAGGACACCTGGGCTTACTGGTTGTAAAATAGAGCAATATGACAGAGATTGGTGTTAGTGTTTATTTTAAAGCTTCCGTGATGTTTAGAAACTAACGCAGTGCTTTCTTTAACTTAAAACAATTAGTAGGCTGTGATTATTGCCTGTGAGAGGCCTTGAAACAATTCTTCGCTTTTGTTATGCTCAGCTAGACATTGCACTCCTCACATTCCGTTTTTGGTTTCTATTTGCATTCGTCCATCTTGTATATATAGTATTGGACGCATATATCGTGGCATGCTGCCACAAATGTATTAATATTAACCACAGAGAAAACTTTCCGCATCTGTTAAGGCCTTGAATATCTTTGAAATAACACACAAAATTCTAATCGGGAACACACCTGTAGCTATAGAGAAAAAAATGCCAAAAGATGCGCATACCAATGCAGCCACTGCTTTGAGTTTCCACCATCTTTTTTGTTTACTCTTGGCGGCGTTGCGACAAGGACACAACCATTTTCAGGCAGGTAGGCTGGAAATGCTGCTAGGCCAAAAAACGTGACGTCACACATGTGACGTCAGTGGGCTCGTGACATATGATGACGTCATGTCTGGTTGTGGACAAGCACATTTTCTTTAGATTTTTCCGAGAGTTCCCCACATTTTTCCGAGCGTGCGCGCCCCGCTCTCGCTGCCTGCTTCTGTCTGGAATAGCATCAGTATCCCAACGAGGGTCAACATCAACCTGATCACGGTGACCATGACTCTCACCACAATGATGCTGGTCATTATAGAGATTTCAGCATGTGCTACAAGGTCTTCACTAAGCGGAAGAACATGCTGAAGCGTATTAGTAATACCCAGAAGTTGGAGACAGAAGGAGCATCCCTTAAGTACGACCAGTGCAGCAGCAGGCTGCAACACTGGAAAATTTGGTTCGTGACTGCTGCGTAGTACACCAGTTCCCTGCCGAAAGCCTGCAGCTTACCCTTGAGAACGACAAAGGTAATTATTTATATATCATGCATGAACTTGCGCGCGGTCAGCTACTGTGACGTCTCTGAATGTATCTTTTTTTGGGGGGGGGTGGGGGAGTTTTTTCTGCGAGCTTCTCGTATCTCATATTTATCCGTGCTCGGTGCTGTGCTCCTTTTGTGGCCTGTGTAGAGCGTGCTCAAAGGGCGAGCTCGACCGTTGTGCATTTGTGTCAGTTGCCACTTCTTGGTGTAGCATACAGCTTTTAAAGATATGAGGTTAAACACGGTCCGAGTTCCATGGGGATGTGCATGCACGACAAGCCACAGGCGACTCAAATATGACACAAGTGCACCGACAGACAGGAGTGGTCGACTTTGCATGTCATTGCATGCATGTAGACAGTTCTGGAGAATGCTTGACAAAGCCCCTATGGACCTCCTTCATGTTTGTAAACAAACGAGGTGGCGCTACAGTCGCTAGCGAGCTCGTGGTAGGCAAAAGGTCGGGGAGTGGCGTCGCGGATAGGTGTTGAGCGCGGGTTTTCAAGGCTTGTAGGCGCGTTTCCAGTTTCTGCGAAACATAGCAATGGTCGATGCTTCCAACTTAGTAATTTGTCGAAGTACACGAGCTCGCATTGTCCACGTGCGGCCTATAAAGAGAAATAGTTTGTCACTGTATTGTATATATGGTTAGTAGTAAACAAGTAGAAAGCGTTCCTGCCGTTTATTTATCCGCTAGGCATTGAACAAAAAAAGTTTTGACACTCTGCACTAGCCGGAATGATTTTACTTCGGGACAATAGTGAGGGGAAGTGCTGGCCTTGTTTCGTCGGAGCAGACATGCGCTCATCGTCTGCTGACATACGTACGTGTCGCGCTGTGCGAAAAGTGGGGACAGCGTCGTGTCCCTGATCTCTTGTCTAGCTTAGCGCTGTGTTTAGCCGCATGACCACGCACCAGCCAGGCCGACTTGTCCTCTTGTTAAGCTCTTCGATTTAGTAAAATTTTTGATTTCTAGAATTATTTTCTTTCCTAGCCCTGAAGTCTAGTTTCGTGACAAAAAATTATAGCAAAATATTGAGTACAAATTTATAAATTACGCTTTTTAGAAGTGTGGTCGTCAAAAATTGTGAGGTAATTTCTTTGATTTCAGTGCCGCATTTCTTTGACCAAAGCGAAAGCGAAGATGCCATAAACGAGGGAATAAACTTTAAGGTTCGTTTTGTGACCTCTCACATTTTCTGCGACTGGATCACTCACCTTCGTAATTCGCATGAAAATCAAATGATTCCATTTGTCGCAAACTGTTCCTGAGACATTGTGGAGCGTAATAAATCTCGATTTTTTTCCCTACACGTGCAGTACTGTGTTAGTTATTTCTTCTAAGAAACGTTTTCATGTAACTATGCATGCATAAGTACTAATCATATAGAAAAAGAACTAATCGCGTCATAGTACAGAACAGGGCTTTATGTACATGCTGGCATAAATAAACTGCACACTATCTACTCAATTATTTAGACCTTGGAGGAACTTGACGGTGTTAATTATATTTACCCAGAACTGCACCAGGTATAGCTATAAATAAAAGGAATTACTGAAACTAGCGTAGGAATTCCATATTTGCACCAAGTTTAGTTACATATCGCATGCATGAATAACGAAAACACTTTTCATTGCCGCGTCCCCTCTCAATCTCGCCACGTGTCTGTTAGTAGCACGCCTGCGGCTGCTTCTTTCCATACAAGCTTCGCGATCATGTACTACCTCATGAAACATGACACATGCATGATGCAGTGAAAAAGCATATGGCGTTTAGCACACTTAAGGTACGCACGCTATTCAAAGCACACCAACCGCGCAAGATTGACACAACTTACCAGACTTCTTTCTGCTCGAATGAAATAATTACGTCGTCATATCAAGAAACAGTTTCAAGTAAATATTAAATGTAATAAAACGCGCCATTAAAACATGGTGTGCTATTAACAAAAAACGCATTCCTTGGGGGGCGAGTGAACCTGTCGGCGCCTCGTGCACTCCGGCTCAAGGTGATAAGTACGTGTGCAGCTGCATATGTCTTTTTTTTCCTTGAGCAATTATCAGCCTACTATCCTGAAGTTCTGGTGAATGAACGCAGTAACTTGCATGCTGTAAGTGCATTGAGTGGCAGTGCCTATCGACTCCCAGACTTCGCACTTTACTACAGTGGCCCAATGCCTGTTAGCCAGTTTCCGAATGCGCCATTTATGCGCGAGAAACCTATCGAGGCTAATTTAATATTTTTTATGCTACTACGCGGATCAAGCAGTGACGCAGCTGGTCAATTCATGCTGCTTCTGCAGTGCACAGGCTTGAAGCAGCCGCCGGTAGCTGCGGTAAGCACGGGCAAGCGGAACCTGTTTTGCCTACCATGCGAAAGTCGCTGCTAACGTCAGCGCCACCGCATCTTCGTGACGTCGCGGGGTGAAGGAGGTCCATAGGTTTTGTTAGTGCTGACATTTCGCACGGGATATTAAAAAAAAAAAGGTTTCTGTAGGACGACTGCGACATCAGTGTTCAATATGTTGTATGCGTACTTTGACAATAAGTGACACCATATAGCGGTATTTGGTTGGACTGCCGTGCTAGAGAACAAAACTGCTCGTTTCTCTAACCTGCGCACAAATATTGTGCTGAATCGTTCGCCACAGTCTGTTGTGTGCATATTTATGATCCATTTGCTAGCTGGCCCAGCAAGCGATAGAAAACGAGGATCGCACAAGGGAAAGTCGCAGCCTAGCGTAATACCTTGCGAACTCTTTTAGTGTGAACTGTAAATAAATCTATACAGATGTTTAACTGCAAAGCCGGTGATGTGCCTTCTTAGATAGAAGTTCTGCCTCCTCTCATCTTTCATCCTGTTTTCGTTTTGCATGGATTTCCTTTCGGCAAAATTAAGGGCCCTAATTGTTTGAGTCGATTTCGATAAGCTTTTATATATGACAGCTGCACGCGAAAAAGCTTACTTGGCGATCAAGAGGCACATGTTCGTCGTTACATTGCTGCGGACAACCCCTTTTAAAATTGGGAGCCAGAGTTGCTTGTCGGGCGAAATCAAGTTGCGTTTTTGAAAATCGACACACGGAAATGTTTGCTTATGGCTTGTCACTCTTGCAAAAGTGAATGTACTTAAGCTCTGGAAGAATTGCCATTATTTTCGGCACAAATTCCGCACTCTGTAGATATATTCCGCGTATACAATCTGTGCATCAAAAATGCATATGCAAGCGCTGATCATATATGATCTGGACTGTAAGAGAAAAAAAAAAGTCTTGTTTCTAAGAAAGGCTCATGCTTTCAGTATCCTCGGGTGCACATGTCCGCAATCCAAATAACATATTGCATTCCAGTATTCTATCACCTAATTGCACTCTTCTGCGTGAAAGTGGGTGTTATTTAGGGAGCAACTAGGGGCAGCTAGCAAACCCGCATTCAAATGTTTATTCAGGTGGCGGCAACAGAAGCACAGCTCGAGTATCACAAACCTTCGTGATTGAAATGCATTGGGAATTTGAAGATATACTGAGCAATTTTGAGAAAAAAAATGCGCTGTATATTCTGCAAGGTGCGAAGTTTCAACTTTTAAACACTTACAAGTGGGGACAGCGTAGTGCAAATTAGAGTACACATAATCCACAATGTTTTGTTTTTTTCTATCAGCCATGCTTGATGAGCACAGGAGCATTTTTTATTTGTCATTGACATTGAGTGTTTTCAATTTGAACACCGTTGTACATAATATTTTGTACAGTATATTTTTCCACATTTTACAGAATTCCATGAAGGAAGAGATCCAGGTGTGCAAGTTAATAATATCTGTATGTTATAAAATCTTACCGACAGAAGTACAAGGACGTTCTACAGCTGCAACATGCCTGGAGTGGCTTGACCAAGTCGAGGCAACAAGACTCTTGCGATGTAAAGTCAAGGAAGCTGCAAGTTTGGTAAGACATGCTTCTCTTTTATGATCATTACAAGAGAAGAGAGTACTTTCAAGGTCTTGTACCAGAGGACACATTATGGGCACGATACCAACATCGCACACCTGAATATAGGTTTCCTTATCTGGCTCCACTTTCTGCACTTGTTCACAAAAGTGCCAGTGCAGTGCCAGTTCTTGCAGCGCGGGTGTAACCTGACTCTAGTACTCCCGGTGCAGTGGCCAAATTGAGTGCAAAAGTGCAGAAATGTTCGTTTGCTCCGGCCATGTGTTGGTGTTTATCGCGCGGTTTTAACTATGCACGGGATTGTGCTAGTTGTGTTCAGCAGCGTGCACTTGTTAGAAGAGGCACATCTCATGGAGTGGCCATTAAATTTGTTAATTCCAAAAGTGATGAAAATTTGACTCTGTCTTTTCTCTTGCATTGTGCATAGTGGGCCAGGTTGACCATCACTGTGTCAACGGGTACTTGAGAGAGAGGCAACGAACTTGGAATTCAAGAAGTTATTCAGACTTGCTCGAGATGACCTTTGAGTTTATACATGTGGCTCAGGCTGTTGCCGTTCTTTCAAAATCTGCAGTTGTCAGCCAATTACAGCAGAAAAGAGTTGCTTGATAACTTGGACTTATTTGAACTCAACAACTCGTGTTCACTGTCAGTAGACGGTGCAGCGGAGTGACTATCAGAGACTGACTGGCTGGCAAAGGTGTCGGCTGACGGTGACCTCAAAGACAGTCGCTACTGCAAGCGGAGGTGCGGATGATGTTGCAGCGAGTCATCACTAACGTTATCATCCACATATTAAAGATCTCACCATCTGCCTCTTATACAAATGCTACATCGTGCTGCATGTAATAATATTTGCACACAAAACAGATATAGCATAAAGAAACTTGCAAGGTTGGACAGAAAGGTGAGAACCCATATGTAGTGCACCTGCCAGGCAGTCGCTTACATGCACATACACGGGCATGCACACACACTGTCATTTGAGCTCTTTGGTGAAGGCATGGCGCAGATGCTGTATCTGGCATGGGCACACAGCTGTCTCAACGCCACTTGGCCGTGTAGCTGTCTGGTATTGAGCACACTGCACTGCTTGCATGAGAAGAGCACTCTCTGGGAAGCTATCGCGGAAGAATTCATACAGCACGAAGTCACATCAAGTGCAGAAGTGCAGGTGGCGCTAGCTGCACTGTTAAATCGAGTGCAAAAGTGGTGCACCTCCTGAACCAGTGCAGAAAGTGCAGCCAAATCAAGGAGACCTTATGGCTGACCGTGAAAGGGCAAGCATTCCTGATGACCTTTCGAAAGGAGTTCTCATGAAGACAGTACTGAAAAAAATTGGATGGGCACTTAAGCTCTATCTTAAGAATATGACGTGAGTGTTAATGCACTAATTAATAGTCATTATCAGTTTACATTCTTCTGTCCCTGTGAGTCCCACTCCATGGGCAATGGTGCAGTGGTTGAAGGGACCCTGAAATGATTTCGATGGGCATATTTTAGTACAACAGATCTGTAGAAGCGATCTTTTTGGGTATTCGAGTCAAATTTGAAAGCTGTTCGTGTACCGTATAATTTAGAAATAATTTTTAAAAATTCCTGCTCGCAGTAGCTCGCAACTGATTAGGATGACACACCTCAGAGCATGTCCCCTACCCCGATGACGACAGTGGGCAGAAGAGCCAGCCTTCAATCTCGCCCCGTATGCTCTCTAACATCATCGAGGTAAGGGACGCGTGGTGAGGTATGTCGCCCTAATCGATTGTGAGCTTCTGCGAGCAGCGACCTTTAAAAATTATTTCTAGATTATAGAGTCCACTTTGTTCTTGCCTTATAGAGTCCCTGAGAAGGGTGTTTGAGGTTGTCTATAAAATGCTCACATTATGTAGAGACCAATGAGCATTCATGCCGCGTACAGGACCTGCCGTGAGCCAATAATTTACAATACAATTTTTAAAACTCCTGCTTCTGCACCTAGCGGTGACCTGCGGTGCTAGGTTTTCGCCCGAATCCGTGCTCGTTGTGTCATGTAGCGCTCATTACTTCAGCAGCGGACTGCTAGTATTGGTTCGTGCATTGGCAGCCAGCAGAGGGGGCGAGTGCGAGGAGCTGGTGGAGGAGTGCAAACATTTCAGTGTGCAAAAAGTGACTAGAGGAGAGTGAAAGGCATGAAGACGTGGAAATTCATATTTTGACTACAGATAACTCAGCTTGCACAAAACGCGCCTGAAAAATTCTTGCTGGAGGATATTTGTAAAGCAGCGTCCTTAAGCTTGCTATGCACATCGCATCTTTGTTGAGACCTGCTTTCACTGCCGCTTTAATGACAGCGTCCCAGGAAGAGCAGCTGAAGGTATTGGGGTCATGAACAGTATGTGTTGATTCTGCACTTGGAACAATAGGGCAAGAATTTGAATTGGTTACTCTTTTGATGGTGGATGAGTATGGAGCAGTATTGCCTATGGCCTGCTTCATCTGCAGAACAATGCATGTGCAAACCTTGGCAGCATTTTTTTAATCCATGAAGTCCTCCACAGGAACCCTGTCACTAGAACTTCCCCTGTGGTGGCTCGGTGGTTATGGTGCTCGGCTGCTGACCCGAAAGACGCGGGTTCGATCCCGGCCGCGGAGGTCGAATTTTGATGGAGGCGAAATTCTAGAGGCCCGTGTACTGTGCGATGTCAGTGCAAGTGAAAGAACCCCAGGTGGTCGAAATTTCCAGAGCCCTTCAAAAAACCACCATAAACCAGAACTTCCACGTCACATGATGCATCTGAATACTTCAAAAGGTGCGAGTTCAGTGGAGGCGAAATAATGGAGATCCGTGTACTTACTCTTCGATGTCAGTGCACATTAAAGAATTCCAGGTAGTCAAAATTATCTGAAGCCCTCTGTTACGGAGTCCCTCATAGCCTGAGTTGCTTTGGGGTGTTAAACCTCATAAAACCAAGCATCTGAATTCTTGAAGGCCTGGCTGACAGTCATGAGCCCACCTCAAGTGAAGAATTATTTAGGTGATAAAAGAAAAAGGAAAGAAGAATGTGCTGCTGGAGGGCAGTGACAAGAATGAGATGGCTAAGCTTCTCGAGTCGTCTCTAGCCAACATGGACCCTAGGCTTCAGGAGTTTATTCAGTACTTCGGAGGAAACTATGCTCGCTACCAGGAGATGTGGGCCTACAGTTTCTGAACAAGGCTTGGCATCAACACGAACATGCATCTTGAAAGAATTCACAGGACTTTAAGGCATTGTTTCCTGGAAAATAATAGGAATCATCATGTTGCAAGCTCATCTCTGCACTGATGGACATGACACAAAACTCTTTGATGGAGAGGGTAGGCCACATTGTAAAAAAAAGAGAACAAGCAAGATGAGCCAGATCGAGAACCACCAGAGATCTGCAGTGGCAATTACTGCATCTGCCAAGAGGAATGAAGAAGGTGCATGGGCTGTGCAATCCTAGTCCACAAAAGTCCTCGCACACACAGTCTCAAAATTGACAAGGTGTGCCCACTCACCTCTGAAATGCACCAAATGTGTTTGATGGTCTTCATACACGTGTATTCACTGTGTGGGCATTACTAGCCCACCTGAAAGAAGAGATCAGAAGATCCTGAAAACTACTCAAGCAGTGTCATCAAACTCGGCAAATTTCCTCATTTTGGAAAGTGTTAATATAGCAGAAGCCTCCACGAGCGTGGCAAACTCAATTTGTCTTGGCCATGGTGGAAGTGGTCAAAGAATAATATCAGAGGAAAAAAATTCTCAGGAAGTGCACAATGAGGTCAGCAAGCTTTTGGACTCTGTATTCAAGATCTGTGAAGACAATGTGAAGCAATAAATGCCCCACACATCAGGGGACCCAGCAAACAATAAAATTGAAAGATTTCATTCTACTAAGAAACCATGTCTGTCGAGCTCAGGTTCAGGTTTTTCGAGCAAGCCAAGCTTCAGAAGAAGAGCACGAAAAAGGCAAATTCTCAACAGCAGTATCGAGGCTACTCTTATGAATACATCCCCAGGACACTACTTTTGAAAGGTGTGATCGCCCTTTTGGCACCCTGTTCTAGTCATTGCATCTCCTTGACTAGTTTACCTGTGTACTTATCAACATAACCAATGAAGTATGTAGCTATGGGGTACCAGTTGGGCGGTGTGTGCGTTAGAGAGTGAGAGACACTTCCATGCTCGCCACATGTGCTGCAGGTAAGTATATTTTTCTTTCAGCAGAGTGTCTTGCACACTGCAACTGCAGCACAGGGGTTTTGCTGCATCTGGCTGAGCCAGACCACTTCTTATCTCAGCAGACCCTGGCTGCTATGGAGTGCGTATCCCAGGTTACGGATAGGGAGGCTCTAACTAAGCACCTGAGTTCAAAAGGCACTATAGGTTTGATTAAATGGAGGCATCTCTCCAGTCACGGCGTGTCTTACTATGCCAAGGGTGCTTGGGAAGAGTGGAGCTTGCATGTGCAGACCAATGGGGTTTCCACTGCATTGTCACATTCCTCACCTGTACATGTTTTCTTCTCACTCAGGTCCATGGTTGCATGTTGCTAGCAATCAACAAATTTGCTGTGAGGGTGCAGCTTAATGCACACATGTTCTGGTCAACTTTGCTGGGTGACACATAACACTATTATGTGGTATGAAGTAAGAGGCAATTGTGTGCAGAGCTAAAAGAGATGACTGCTCTAATTTGTGCCATTGTGATGCATTTCAGAGGACAAACAACCAAAGAGACGTGAGGACAAAAATGCTGGCTTTTCATGATTCCATTGAAGATGTTATTAGCGTCAGTTATGGAAATACTTGGAAGATGACAATATATACTGTGCCTTCTTTCTTTTTTCTTTCTTTTTTTACTGATACTATCAGCCCTGTTGAAGGGCCATTAAAGGAGTGGAAACCACAAACAAGAAAAAAAGCAATTTTAACAAATCAAATAGGGGTAACGTGCAATGTATGCAAATAACTGGTCACACTTGGATAAAGGTTTGGAGGGGAGTCAGTTCGACCATATTTGTTGAAGATAAACCGTGAAGCCAACTCTGGACCCTTTCCAGTTTGTTACGGTTTTTCTCTGTGTAAGGATCCCAGACAATTTTCGCGTACTCAGTTATAGGTCTAACCAGAGTCCTATAAGCCAAATTTTTAATTTCAGGTGATGCACTCTTTAAATTGTGCTTTAGGCTCCAAAGGGCTTGTTAGCCTTATTACTACATGGTGATACGGGAATAAAAGAAGAGGCGGAGAGCGAGCGCGAGCGGCGAGCGCGCGGCTCTAGCACGAGGGAGATAGAACGAGAAAGCTTGGCCGCCGCCGGTCGTGCTTCGCCGGCTCTCCTCCGTACTGCTGCTATATTTCTCTGGGCGGGCCCGTGGCCACCCCGTGGCATCCCACACCGTAACATTTTGGTGGCAGCGGTGGGATCATGCCGCTCACCCGCTCCCAGAATCAAGCACCCGACGTGCCAGACGACAGGAGTCCACCACCAGCCGATAGCGCCGACGACGCGGCGGCCGGCGCCGCTAGACCTAGGCGCTCGGAGAGGCTCGGCTCTTCGCAGCAGCCGGACGCCGGTGTTGAGCGCCTCCTGGATACAGTCACCCAACGGATGGACGCATGGGAGGCCCGTCTGACTGCCCAGGCTGGGGAGATGGAAGCTCTCCGGCGCGAACTCCGTCGCCTGGTGCCAGCCGAGCCGAGCACAGGTCAGGTGCCTTTGGGCGTCCCCGCCGCCGCTGTTTACGGCTCTGCCGTCGCTGGGCCTGCGGTCGTGGCCGCCAATGGCGTGCTCGGCGCGGGTGCGTCCTCGCCGCAGTGTTCGTTGGACGTTGTGGAATTGCCCACATTTGACGGCACCATCTCGTGGGATGCTTACCGCATCCAGCTGGACGGTATTGCGGCGGCGAGAGGCTGGGACGAGCAAATGAAGGCATGGATGCTCGTTGCAAAACTGAGGGGCCGCGCCACCGAGCTGCTGCAGAACGTGCCGCCCGACCAGCTGGGCTCTTACAATGTTCTGGCGGGCCTCCTCGCCGACCACTATTGTGCCTCAGGTCAACCCCGTGTGCAGTACCACCGCCTGCGAGCCCGCCGTCAAGAGCCCGGGGAGACGTACCAGGACCTCGCCGCCGCCATTGAGCGCCTGGCTCTGCAGTCGCTGCCGGGAGCGCCTCAGAACGCCGTGGCCCTGGTCGGCACCGAGGCGTTTGTCGACGCCATCCGACTCCCCGAGGTGCAGCGCTTGGTCCGCTCTGGCCGTCCTGATTCCGTCCGCGCCGCCATGGCGCTCGCCATCGAGGCGGAATTGACTTTGCTGGCCACGCGGGAGTCGCCACCGTCTGCCGAGCGCAGCGTCCGGGTGCAGGCTCCTCGGTCCGCAGCCCCAACTGCGGCCTCTATCCGACGCCTGCGTAACGACGGCCGCATGACCTGCTTCCGCTGCGGCCTGCGGGGACACTACGCGAGGGACTGTGCCGGCCCTCCAACGTCGGGAAACAATTTGGCGGAACTCCGGGGGCACCGTTCCACCGAATCCACGTCCACGTCCACGTCCACGGCCACGTCCGTCCCCACACTCCTTCGTTCTCTGCGTCCCCTCCTTTCGTCGGCTCCGATTACCACTGATGCTCCTTACGTGCTCGTCGACGTCGCCCTGCTTGACCTTGACCGGCACGTAAAGGCCTTGGTTGACACTGGAGCGGCTGTCAATGTACTGCACAAATCGTTTGTTGCTAACGCGCCCCACCTGCTTCTGCCAGCCGCCAAAACCCGGCTCTTAGCTTTTAACGGCACCCCTGTGGAGCAAGTCGGACGTGTCGTCGTCAACCTGACAGCACTCGGAAATACCATCTCCACCGAGTTTGTTGTCGCAGACAGCCCTATTTGGCCAGTGGTCCTCGGGTGCGGGTGGTGCCAGCAAGCCGGAGTCGTCCTTAATTTTACTAGAACCAAACCACGGGCGAGCCGAACTCTGTGGGCCGGGCTGGCTTAGCCGGGTTTCCAGCCTCGGTGTCGCCCTGTGGCAGTCCCTGGTGCCGCCGGTAAGATCCGAACCCACAACCTCCGAATATCGCCTCCGGTGCTCTTACCAATTGAGCTACGGCGACCCTGGTGTCGGCGACCAAGCGTGCCTCAGCATCTCTGCGTGACCTCGCGACGAAGTGGCCGTGTCGAGTCAAGCCGTTCGACGTCACTACCGTGACTGTGGCGTCCGCCGTGACCCTGCCACCGGGTGCGGCAACGTGGGTGTATGCCAAGCTTGACAGTCCGGTCACAGCAGACGTGCTGTTCGAACCCATCCGGTGTTCAGCTCCAGCCCGTCAGATGACCTCCCCTCGAAGCCTTCTGCCTGTGCTCAAAGGAGAGGCCCACGTATTTATACTCAACATCAGCAGCGTACCTCTCGCGCTGAATCCCGGCACGCAATTGGGTACAGCCTCAGTTTTGGACCCCGGGTCACCAGTGGCGTCTCTGCAACCTGAAGCCCCGCCTCGCCACCCTCCAGCGCCGGCGATCCTATCATGGGAAGAATTTAACTTTGGACCCAGCCTGACCTGCGCGGAGCTCGCCTCTCTGAAGACCTTGCTGCTCGAGCATCGCAGTTGCCTTGCTCTCAGCGCCGGTGAACTCGGGTGCACTTCCTGGGCTCAACACCGGATCAACACCGAAAACCGCGGGCCCGTTCATCACCAACCTCGCCGTGTAGCGCCAGCCGAACGGAGAGTCATCCAGCAGCACGTGTGCGACATGCTTGACCAGGGAATCATTGCCCCTTCTTGTAGCCCTTGGTCCTCCCCTGTCGTCCTTGTGCGCAAGAAGGATGGAACATTCCGCTTCTGCGTTGACTATCGGAAGCTAAATGCTATTACTAATTGCGACGTGTACCCGCTGCCTCGCCTCGACGATGCGCTTGACCGCCTGAAGGGGGCCCGTTATTTTTCCACGCTAGATCTGCTCTCGGGCTACTGGCAGGTGCCTGTTCACCCCGATGATGCGGAAAAGACGGCTTTCGTGACTCCCGACGGCCTTTACCAGTTCAACCGTATGCCCTTCGGTCTCTCGAACGCTCCAGCCACCTTCCAGCGTCTCATGGACCGAGTCTTAGGCCATTTGAAGTGGACTATGGCGTTGGTATACCTGGATGACGTAATTGTCTACGCGGCTACATTTGAAGAACACCAGAGACGCCTCAAACTCGTCCTCGAAGCCCTTACCTCTGCTGGGCTTCGCTTAAAACCAAAAAAATGTTTCTTCAGGTTCGCGGAGGTGACGTACTTGGGTCACGTTGTGAGCCGGCATGGCATCCGTCCCGACCCTGAAAAGCTAAAAGCGCTTACAGCTTACGAAGCTCCCACCACCGTCAAGGAGCTCAAAAGTTTCCTTGGATTTGCTTCGTATTTCCGTCGTTTCATTCCGGACTTTGCCAAGCGCAGCGCTCCATTGACCGCCCTGCTGAAGAAGAATGCACCATGGAGTTGGACGCAGGCCCAACAGCTCGCGTTTCTTGACGTCAAGCACGCCCTCCTCGAGCCTCCTACATTGGCCCATTACGACGAATCGGCCCCCATCGTCCTCCACACGGATGCCAGCCAAGATGGGCTCGGCGCTGTCCTCCTGCAAGAAGACGAGTCTGGTGACCACAAAGTCCTAGCTTATGCCAGCCGCCAGCTTTCCGACGTTGAGCGCCGCCGCCACTCTTCAGAACTCGAGTGCCTCGCCGTTGTCTGGGCCGTCGAGAAGTTCCGTCCCTACCTGTACGGCCGTCACTTCACCATAGTCACGGACAATAGCGCTCTCACTTGGCTGCAGTCCGCCAAACATTTGAATGCCAAGATTGCACGCTGGTCCCTGCAACTTCAAGAGTACAATTTCACAATAGTGCATCGGCGCGGCTCTGCCCATCAAGATGCCGATTTCCTTTCTCGCCACCCTTGTTCCGTGACGGCTTTGACGGACCTGAGGACTGCACAAACGCAAGATCCCGCCATTGCTGCCATAATCCACTCCCTTGGCACCGCCGCCGGCGCAGGCCTCCGCCAACTACGCCGGGTCTATCGAATGAAGGACGACCTCTTGTGTCATGTGAAGCGGCTCCGTGGTCGACCACCCGTCTGGTTGCCAGTTGTGCCGGCAACACTGCGGTCGCAAATCTTGCGCGGCTTACACGACGCTCCCACGGCTGGTCACCTTGGTCGCGGCAAGACCTACGCACGAGTGTCGGAGCGGTTTTGGTGGCCTAATATGTCCAGAGATGTCAAGGAACACGTGGCGTCCTGCCAGACATGCCAGTACAGAAAACCGTCCACAGGTGTAACCAAGCCACCCCCGCAGGCTTTTTCGCCACCAAGTTCACCTTTCGAGCTGGTTGGACTGGATCATTTGGGCCCGTTTCCGAAGACGCGTGCCGGCAACCGGTATATTCTGGTTGCGATCGACTACTTCTCCAAGTGGGTCGAAGCACTGCCCGTTCCAGACACGTCGTCCGCTCATGCCGTCGCGTTTGTGGAACAGCATCTCGTTCTTCGGCACGGTGTTCCCCGGCGCCTCATCACGGACCGTGGGAGCTGCTTTATGTCCCATGAATTCGAGCGAGCCCTCCGCTCCTTCGGCATTGCGCATTCCACTACATCCGTCAATCATCCGCAGTGCAATGGCCTCGTGGAGCGTGTTAACCGTACCCTCATTGATATACTCGCATCCTACGTCGCTCCGTCCCACACAAACTGGGATCGTTTTGTTTCTGCTGCAGCTTTTGCAGTCAACACTGCAGCGCAAGAAACAACGCATGTGACGCCGTTCTCAGTCGTCTATGGCAGAACGCCCTCCATCCCTCTCGACGCGCAGTTGGGCCTTCCCCATCCTACTGCGTCACCAGCTGAATCTGCTCAACGACTTCATTCCGCCCGCCTCGACGCCCAGCGCAACCTCCTCACGGCTCACGCGCGTGTGCAAGCGGCCAACGCGGCAGCACCACCACATCCCCCCTTCCGGCCCGGTGACTTGGTCCTCGTTCGCGGCACCATCCGTGCGACTGGCCGTGCCGCAAAGCTCTTGCCCCGATACCGCGGCCCTTACCGTGTCGTTGCCCGACTCGGCCCCGTGACATACCGCCTCGAAGACCTGCCAGAGCATCGACCATGCGGTGTGCACCACATTTTCCCAGAACATGTTTCAAACATGAAGCGATATGTCTACGGCGCCTGCGGTGACTCCGACTTAGCTACCGGGTCCTCATCAGTGCCGTCGTCGCCTGCTGGCTCCATGCCTTCCCCACGCAATGCAGTCCCATAAACGGATCGCCGCTCAATATGCATAAAACTCCCTGAAGTTAGCCTAACCGGTGTGGGACCTTCTTCGGCGACTGCAGACACCTTCGCCCAGCTCACACACTTCGAATTCAACGAAGAGTGTGACAGTTTCCTATCTGCGAGCCCACATTGCGTCGCCCCAGGAAACCCTGCATCAAAGCACGGCCTGACTTCTCCGCCCCCCCCCCCCCCCCCCCCCCCCCGGTGGAAAGGTGATACGGGAATAAAAGAAGAGGCGGAGAGCGAGCGCGAGCGGCGAGCGCGCGGCTCTAGCACGAGGGAGATAGAACGAGAAAGCTTGGCCGCCGCCGGTCGTGCTTCGCCGGCTCTCCTCCGTACTGCTGCTATATTTCTCTGGGCGGGCCCGTGGCCACCCCGTGGCATCCCACACCGTAACAATATCTCAAGTCACTTCTAGATATTAAACCATGATATTCGTTCTCCCCTACTCTCCCAAGCTCATTCTCATACGTACGATACGAAAATTCCAGGATCTTCTTTTTCCTGGTAATGGACATGCATACAGATTTTATGGGATTGGTCACCATTTGCCAGTCATCGCAGCATTTTATAATGTTTTCTAGGCTGTTCTGCAATCTTATTTGGTCACTGAGAGATTCAATCTGATTGTAAACAATGCAGCCGTCGGCAAATAATCTTAATGGAACAGAAGCGAGGTTAGGCACGTCATTAATAAAAAGAAATAGTACAGGCCCAAGGACACTTCCCTGGGGTACTCCCGATAACACCAGTCGTAAGCTGGACCTGTACATGTCGGTTTCTACATATTGCTGCGGTTTTGTAGGTGCGAGGTGAACCATTTAGTGAGGTTGGGATTCTTGAACACTGTATTGATTTTTAGCAAAAGTTTGGAAAGTGAAAGCTTATCAAAGGCTTTAAAAAAATGTAGATAAATAAGGTCCATCTGTCCTCGCAAATTTATCGTTTCTGAAGCGTCATGCGCCAATTCAACTAACTCTGTGATCGTAGACAGACTTTTACGAAAACCATGTGGTACTGGTGATAAGTTATACATTTCAAGGTAGTCGGAGAGGTGTTTGGATATAATGTGTTCTAGCATTTTAGAGCAAGTACTAGTAAGGGAAATTGGCCGGTAATTGCTACCGTCTGAACTGCTGCCTGTTTTATGAACCGGAACTATCTTGTCTAGTTTCCATGCGTTTGGGAAGGAACTGTTCACAATTGAATGAAATATTTTCGTAAGGAACTTTGACACCCATTCAGCATACCTGACTAAGAATTCATTCATTAGGAACACCATCTGCTCCGGGGCTTTTTTGTGTGTTAATATTAAGCAAAAGGTTCAGGACACCTTCCCCGGCTATTCTAATCTCTGAAATAGGAGTACGAGCAGAGTAGTCGGTGAGGATTGGAACTTTGCCATCATCTTTAGTAAAGACGGATGAGAAGAAGATGTTAAATTGTTCAGCTCTCTCTTCAGTATTAATTTCACTGTTAGAAAAGTGCTGCTTAGTCGGCGGATTCACATACCACGAAAACTTAGCCGGTGCTTCGGAAAGGAAATTCTTTAACGTTACTGTGCAAAATTGGACTTTTGAATCCCTAATGAGGCGCTTCAAATCTTGTGTCATATTTCGAACACTGATTTTATCCACTATATTGCTATTTTGGAAACATGCTTTTTGTTTTCTTTTATTTTTGTGTTTTGCATGAATAATTTCTCTATTCTTGTACTTCTTATTCTCCTTAGGAATAAATTGCTCTATACAGTGGGCTACAACATTGGAAAAGAAATTCCACAATTCATCAGTGTTTGCCTGTGATTCATAAAAGTACACGAATTCATCAAAAGAAGTTTAAGGTAGTCTGGGACACTCGCATCATCTGCGGACTGAAAATTCAAAACTAGTCTTTTTGGGTTGCCCGGAGAGATGCATGGAGACATACTGAAAGTAGCTATCGGCATTCGATGATCTGAAATTCCATCTTCAACATAAGTCTTTCAGAAGGCTTATCGAACCGCGCG
Source organism: Amblyomma americanum (assembly GCF_052857255.1). Classification (NCBI taxonomy): domain Eukaryota; kingdom Metazoa; phylum Arthropoda; class Arachnida; order Ixodida; family Ixodidae; genus Amblyomma; species Amblyomma americanum. The sequence continues at coordinate 352,053,509 of NC_135497.1, forward strand.
ATACTAAAATTAGATCAAGGATAGATGAAGTTGTTTCACACAACCTTGTGCGTTCAGTTACTACCTGCACTAAATTATGAGAGAATTCCAAGTCTAAAAGCTGTTCACAGCTTGCCATATCCGTCTCCCTGGGATAACATGATGTCCAATTAATTGTTGGTAAATTGAAGTCGTCTAAGACAATTATATTGTCTGCCTGTCGAACATTGTTTTCCATGAATTCCCTTAGACTGGCGATTACTGCACGTGCAGAATTTGGGGCCCTCTACACCCCTTCAATGTAAACTGTCTGATCCGTCAGCTTTATTTTAATCCATACTGCTTCTAAATTGTGCAACCGCTCAAGGGCAGTGCACGAAATGCTTTGCATAACTAGTATGGCTGCACCACCTCCTCTTCCTGCTCGATCCCTTCTGAATGCTTTATAATCGGTTGGCACACACTCGGCGTCTGTTATATTCTCATGCAACCATGTCTCTGTTATGATAATAACGTCAGATTCATGTTCCATGACCACGACTTTCAGACCATCTGTTTTGTTTATTATACTCCGAGCATTTATATTTATTATCTTAAAACCATCCACTTTTTTGTGCTCCCGTCAGTTGCTGTTTTCAGTGGCGCTGGTAATTTGGTACCTCTAATTTTTTCCTTCGTCCCAACCATACAACATATTATTCATTTTTAGTTTGTCAAAAACAAGTTTGGCCTTACGGCCTTCTTTCCTTTCATCTGCACACGAGTTCCAAAGTTTCTTCCTAATCTCCACTACCCACTCAGAGTAATCCTCACTAATGCTGATTTCAGAGCCTTTAAGCTTAGTACAATTGCTCAAAATTTTTCGTTTGTCCCTAAAGTCTGCTACCCTGAAAATAATGGGGCAGTTTCTTCTAGGTGCTTTCTTACCAAACCTGTGAATTCTTTCAATGGAGCTTACTTCTACCTTGAGGATGTCACTACAAATATCTTCAGTCACTTTCTTCATCAATATGACCTCAGTTTCATGGGCGTCTTCTTTCACGCTTCTGATTATTAAATTATTCCTTCATGAGTGATTGTCTAGTTCATCGACCTGTCTAGCAATGCTCGACATGTCATCATTCCACCTATCGGTAAGCGCTTCAATATTTGCAAGCCTGTTCTGGGTATTGTCTGGGTTTTCTAGCTTGTGTTTAATTGCAAGAACTCAATTTTGCACTTCAAGGATTCTCATTTCAGAAGAAGCCTGGTTTGTCTGGACCTCGGTGAGTTTTGACAGGATCTATTTTTGGTTCTGGATCAATTCTGGAAACATTTCTTCTGTCACTGGACTGGGATTCTCCTCCACATTGCCCGACAACTTTAGCAACAAGTCCACTAATGATAAATATTCGCAAAAACAACTTAACGCAGTGTGTGGACACTGCAACACTACAAGACAGTTTTGAATGACTAACCTGCACAAACGTGACGTTGGGTGACATAGGGCCGTGTTGCCGCGTCCACTGAAGCTGTCTCTCAGTGAGCTCCAATTTATAGGCAGCAGGTGGTCCTGGATGGGGGCGGGTCCCGTAGTCATCGTGCTTGAAGAAGATGCGCAGAAGGTAATGTCCACGTGCGGTGTCAGTGGCATTGCGCTGCAGCTTTCCCTGAACAATCCATCGCAGTCGCTCTTCCGGTCAAAATGTAGCATTGGGTTAACGCCGCAGGAACGCTGCTGGCATCCATCCTCCAAGAGTGCTGTAATCCTGCTGAAGGCGAAGCCGATACACGTGTTCAAGACCAATACAAACAGGGGAATGTTGGGTGACATAGTCACGGTTGTGTTAGGTTCTAGTATATTGCAATTTGCCTGTTCTAGCACTGGAATAAAGCTATTATATTTAGTTTGTTCATGTAGTTGTGTTGTCTTCCAGTCTCTTTTAGGTATGTGCTTCCAGAGATTTTTTAATTTATGAGTAGCACAGTCTGCCATGCAGTGAACAAATAAACAAAGCTGCAGCAGTGGCTCAACGGTTATGGCGCTAGGCTGCTGACCCGAAAGACGAGGGTTCGATCCCGGCCACGGGGGTCACATTTCGATAGAGGTTAGAGGCCCGTGTAATGTGCAATGTCAGTGTGCGTTTAAAAGAACTCTGGCACCCTCCACTATGGCATCCCTCGTAGCCTGAGTCACTTTGGAACGTTAATCGTAGATCGTTTAACCATGCTCCTCAGCATCCACATAAATGGAAGTACATATGCTCAAATGGGACAATTAACTGATGGGTTCTGAATTGAGATAAGGCTATGGAGTGCACAAAATAGACGTCTAGTTGTCTCTTTGTCCGAATTTGATTTTCATGCTCATGTGATGTCAACTGAGGGCCACCTAATGAGATCTGGTATACTGGTTCAGGTGACAGTTCGCGCTAGTAATTGTTGAGATAAACCAAAATACTGACAAGTGGCAATGATTAAATGGCAGTGCTCTAGAGGTTGAACAACGATGATGAAATATGGATACATGCTTACTGCGTAACACTATGTTGCTGTAGTATTGGTGGTAAACAGCTGTTCTTAGAATGTGCAGAAAGAAGCAGAGAGCATTTCATTGAGTGGATGGTAAAATGGGTCAGTCTGCATTCAAAGCAACAGTCAATCATTTAGAACAGCAGTTTTTGCTTGCAGGTTTCCTTCTTTGAAGTGATGCAATAAATATTAGCATACATAAGTCACCACATGGTGTTCCCCTACGACCACTAAATAATTTATAACGGATTTCTTCTTCATGCTGTTTTGGTTCCGGCTTAAATGAAATTATGGCTGTGACATGGAACGCGTGTCTAGCTCACGTCAAGCATGAAAAAAAAACTAACTTCTCGCACGTCATTTCTTGTCTATCCAGCTTATGAAACAGGCTGGCTTAAGCATTGTGATGGATTGATACATGACTCTGAGTGAAACTACATATCTGTGATTATTGCACGTTTTTTTCATGCCCGGCATGACCTAAATGCACCTTGCACATCGTGGCCATCGTTCGGTTGTTGAAAACAGAACCAAATATATGTCGAGAAGAAATTAAATTGCAAATTATGTAGGGGCAGAAGGGGTGATCCATGTATACTATTGTCCAATGAGCTATTCGAAATAAAGCACACAAGCCAAGAATTTGATGTCTCTATTCCTTCAAACATAAAGGCAATATTCCTGTAGAACACAAAAGGACACTATTGTAGTGAAACAGAAGCATGAATCAAAATATTTTCCCGCTCAAAATGTTCACTGGAGCATATGCTGTTTCAGTAGCCGCCAGCACTGCTTATGCTTGATAATGTCTGCTTTGCCTGTTGCACGTTTTCAGTGGTCAAGATGATATCAATATACTATACAACTTGCTTTAAGTCTCGCTATGTTGCATCACATGTGAGAAGGTTGGCGCAGTAGCTCTGCTGAATACATGGTATTTCACTGCGTGATTAGTTTGTTTGGTACTGAGCACTCCGTTGTGATCCACTCTTCAAGAGCTATGCAATGGAAGCACTTTACCCTTTCTGGTGACCTATGCTTTAGTGTCATTTAGAGACATTAAGGAACAAGAAATTGTTACATCAAGGTCTGACATTAAATATTGACAGTCCATGTAAGAATTCTTATACGTTATGGTAAATCAAAGAATCGCCAGTGAATAATCTAATTCCCGACTTCACAGCTGGGTAAGTTGTTAATATATTAAAAGAATGTAAGGGGCCTAATTGACTGAACACATCCCTGGAAGACAGATGTTAATGTTCTGTGGAAGAATTAAAATAGTTATTTGAAATGAACTTCATTGAAATGACCGAAAACTTTGTATCATTGCAAAAATGTCAGGATGATTGTTTAGTTGCAGTAAAGTTCAGAATCAGCCTGGGGTGAGGAACACGATCAAATCTCATAGGAAATCTAAAAACACTGTATCAAATTTGAAACCCAAATATAAGCATAAATAATATGAATATTTATTCAATACCTCAATAATTAAATCTAGTGAGTTGCATTTCATACCGATATCCCTTACAAAAACTGATGCTTAGAAACTATGTTTGGCAGGGTAGTTAATTATTTGCATATGTAGGCTATATAATAGAAGTTAAAATGCTTACTTATGAGATTTTTTTCTTTTTTGTTCACACAACTTTATCTGCTCTTTTTTTTGATAGCATTGTTTATTGCCTCTGGGCATAAGGGGGGTTAGGAAGAAAAGAGAAAAGAAAGGAAAGAGAAGAGGGGGTGGGTGTTAAATAAAGCAGGAAAGATGTGCCGATCTAATGAAGGCGAGGAGGGAGCGGTGATGTGGCCCCTGCGTCCAATCAATGTATGAGGACGGGTTGTCTGGGATGAGACCCAGACAACCTGCTTTTGTTCTTTTTATTTTTTAGGTGTGTCAATTGTAGGCACTCACCCATCCGATTGTCCACTTCGTTTGTTTTAAAACTATGCTTTCAGCGTTGTTTTGCCATTTTTTCTTTCTTTCTCGTGTTTTTCTGGGTTTATTTGCTCTTCTGTTTTCTCTGGTGGCATTCCACATGAGCTGTAGTTGCATGTTTCACTTGCTTCATCTACCATAGGGTGTTTTACATTTACCTTCAGTTCTTTCATTGTTGGTTGTCTGAAAAAGGCATGATCTGGCCTAGCCTTATCCTAAATGTGATTTCTTCGTGCATTTGTGCCAACACGTGTACTGTTTTTTTCAACCTTGGTGGGCGCTACCTTGAGGATATATATGTAATGGCTTCAGCCTTCTCAAATAAAGTTGTTAGTTAAGCGCTCTTTCCTATCCGTCTCTTCCTTCCTTCCTTGAATGTGCTCACGCTGCTGAAATTATGATCCAACACCAACTAGCCCGACGTCAGCTCGTGTTATTTAGAATACAGCTGCCATTTTAACAGACGTGTGTGTCACTGCTCTCTTTTTCAACAGTGTAATGCTTCTGACAAACAGAGTCATATAACTGCTCAGAGCTTTATGTACCCAATGCAAAAACATAGCCAGAAGTTCAAAAACATTGATGTAGGTGCAACTAACTTCCAGTACTTCCCAAGAATTTTAGCAGTTGTCTTTGTTAAATCTAAGCAGAAATTGTTCGACCCTTTCTAAGGAGCAGGGCAAAAACTGTTAATAATTGTGTGTTTCTTGTTAACAAGTCAATAATACGCATCATATGTTTGCCTTGGACCTGTCTAGACTATAAGTGGAAATGTTATGAACTCTGCTGATACAGCTTCTGAGATACACCCAATGCACCCAGAACTCAGAATGGAGATATAAATCTAGCATTTTGTTCAGATAAGGGTACCAGTAGTAGCACACCAAGTAAACTGACTTGCCTATTAGTTTTCATGAGACATGTGAAATATGTTTTACATCAATAATAATGCCCGTGTTGTGTCATATGCTGGTGAAAGAATTCTCACAAGTGCTTTAGAATTAGCTATAGAACAAAGTGCAAAACCTGTGCTTATATAATCAAAGCATCAGGCACAAGTAAATTTGAGAAAATTTATTGCAAGTTAATTTTTCTTTGTATTCTCCAAACAAATCGCTTCTACATTAACCCTACTTTTCTAAAGTAACCAAAAGATAAAACCACTCAGTCGGTAAAAATGGCCAGGAGTCATTTCTTAAGATGTCTAACTTTGAATGCAAAAATACACTACTTTTGTTCAAACTTCACAGTAAATGCATGTAATTAGCACAAGTGCATGACCAATCAATTGAGGCTCACGCTTCGCTGTGCATTAGTACCAAATCTTATTTTGGGACAGTTTGCTGCAAAACAATTACGTAAGCGGTCAGCATTCATTTACTTGGGAACTAAGCACAGGCATTAAGAAAGTGTTTACTCCAACCTCCAGAAAATTTAATTTTTTTTTATGGTTGATATAATATGCTTACATGCTGTTAGCACACCGAAAATTGTTAGTGCATCATGATAATACTGTCATGAAAGAACAGCTCTTGTGGCTCAAGGCTGAGAGCAATTTGATTTATGAATCAACTTCTTAATATTCTAAGGGTTCTAGTAAGCAAATGAAACTGGCAATTTTGATAATGTGTCTAATCCTTGTATGCAGCTATAATACCTTTAGGAGGTGGTACATGTAAATAAAAAAGTAAATTATTTGATAATGACCTGCATGTTGTTGCACCTGTGTTGTATGTTTCTTTCTTGCTGTGCATTTTCTTAATGCTGTGTATTTTTTGATGGACATGTTTTTGGCTTATTATATTCTTTGTTTAGGCTCACAATTTCTGCATTAGCTACATTTCACCCGCTTTCGTGTCGCGATTTCAATGCAAACATGACTTTGTGTTTGGACATATCTTTTGTGTGCGTGCCTTAAGTGTTGGAAGAACTTCAGTTTGCGCTAGATGGTATATACTACTTCAGACAGGAAACAATAGCACCAACAAAGAGGAACACAAAGAAAAAAAGACACAGGACAAGCACTGAACTTCATCTAACTTTATTTGCTGAGAAAGTTGTACTCATCTTTGTTGGCACTATTGTTTCATGTCTCTTGTAGTGTTGCTCTCCTAGTACATGCCAATAATGTTGAGAGCTGAGTCAGGCTGTTGTACTTTCTTTGAGTCTTGCCTCCTCCTTACCTTAGCCTTTACTTAGCTGGTATCATATTTTTTACGGAGACATTTAAAAACCAGGCACCAGTGTCGATTTAAATGTTATTTTATGGCAATAATAATTACAGAATATAATATGCAAGCTTTGCAGCAAAAAGAATCATTCACATTTTTTTTTTTCTGTGAAGCAGCCTAAAGACTCACACTGACATTAAGGTTCATTTTTCATATTCGCAAAGTTCTGTGCGGCTTGAAAAGTTTCAGAGAAGAAAAAAGAAAAGGATGTGTTCACGGTTGGTGCTTGCCTCTCCGTTTTCATTCTTGATTTTTAATAGGGACATCGCCATTTATACCACCAGCACCCTTTGGTTCGTCCTTGATAACTTATTCATTAATAGGAAAATTAACAGCTGTGACAACCTGTTAGCCATCAATGAGTCTGTTACACATACATTTAATAACATTTACACTGCAAGATGGTGATAACAGAGCGAGTTTGTAACTCTGGCCACTGCATATAATCAAGTATTATCATTAATAAAATTGTTTTCGTTTTTGTGTAAAGTATTTAAATATATGATGATCATGGCATCAATAAACGTACACAGCTTATCTGCCACATGAATGGAGATGCTGTATGAGCTGGTTGTATTCAGTCATAGGATGACAGTAGGCACATAAAGTAACAGAATTAAGTTACAAGGATGAAAGTTTACACCCCGGATGAAGAGTGCTTTGGTTTCTTCTGAATTTTAAAAATGCAGTCTTAATGGTCATGTGCGAGAATCGTCACAACATCCGTTACGAAAGCTGAACAATTCAATAAGTATTCAATGGCACCATCCATGCACCATCCAAACACTATCTGCAAAAGTGCAATTAGCAGCAGTCGAAAGTTGGCCCTCAACACCTCCAAAGCTTTCTCTCTACTGCTGATACTCTACAACATTGAAAACCATGCACTGAGATGCTCATAAAAAAGCTGTGCCCATTGACTGTGCTCTGATTGTTTTGCATTTTTCTCTTGTGCTCAAGCACCAAAACCTGATAGCTTAGGCATGGAACTGGCTGCATATGGTGCTCTTATCATCATCTGCAGTTTTGTGGTGCTTCAGAAGTCTGTCTTGCAGCTGTTACCTTTATGCTATTAAATTAAATTTAAATTAAAGCAAGTGAAATGTGAGAAATAACAAAGGCAAATCCAGATATGAACCATGTGAAGAAATAGGTTTCAGAACAAGACTGCACGTCCTCTGCTGTGCAAGGCCAGATATATTTGACTCAAATATTCACTTATCATGCTCAGAAAATGCTCTCGCTCGGTGCATGCCTCCCTTTTTAAATGAGGTTAAAGCATTAGCGCCAATTTTAGTGTGGTGATCCCCCAATATGTGCACATTACACAGATTTGGCTCTTTGAATGATCCATAAACAGATTTACTTAGAGAATGTGCCTCTAAACTACTGGCCTAGCGCTAACCACGGCTCCAGTGAACACCGTCTCTGTTCGGTGAACCGTCTCGTACTTGAAGGGACATTCGCTGCCCCCTTCCAGCCGACAAGGAAGGGGGATTCCTAGTGCTGCCCTCTTAACTGTGCGTCAAAGAGGGTAGGGAAGCTTTTCTGTCTTCGTTTCCCGCGGCCAAGAACATTTCCTTGAAAAAAATTAAAGTTAAGGCCAAGAAAGTGTGCAAAAAACTTAACCTTGAATTGTTAACGAAAAGAGCCGATTACAGTAAAGGACTTAGTTTACAAGTGTTTTTTAGCGCAAAGACCCACAAACCAGAGTGTCCGTTTTGTGTGATCGTATCTCGGAGCGGCACTTGGCAGAAAACTCTTGCCGTTTTTCTAAAGATTTTAAATTCACTCACGGACTATCTGTACCAGGTAAAAAAGTTTACAGGATGTAATCCAGTTTTTAGAAACTAACAAGGGATTGATGGCCTGCTCCTTTGACGTTAAGGACTTATATTCACTACCCCATGATGAGCTTTTCGCATGCTTAGAAGAATGTATTGACCAGCTAGGATTAATTGAATTCCGAAACAAGAACGGCATATCCGTTAGGGGCTTTTTAGAACTGCTTCAAGTGTATTTAACTTCTATATTCATTTCCTGGGAGGGTGAGTTTTACCTTCAAAAACGAGGAGTTTACATCGGGTCATGCATAGCTCCCGTGCTTAGTGACTTGTTGTTAGCACAAAAGGGTAGAAGGCTTCATGAAAAATTGAAATGGTCAAAGGTTTTACAGTGTTTTCGCTATGTTGATGACTTTCTTGTTCTTATAGACACTAGTGTGGAAATATTTGACGCAGTCTTTATGCAGATAAAAGCTACCTTTGTTCAGTGCCTTCATCCCCTCATACTAACTACTAAAGTGCCAGAAAACAATGTCATCCGATTTTTAGATATCAAACTCAGATTAATGCACCATCACACGTGTTAGTCTTATGAGCCACGAAGCTGTAAGCCATTGCTCCCTTTTACGTCATCTCATTCTAAGCTCGTTAAATGTGCTGCGGTGAAATCTTGCTTTCACAATGCGCTTAACAAATCTTGCCCGCGCTCCATATAAGATAGCTTCTTTGACATAACTGATCGGCTCGTAAAGGCTGGGTATCCCAAGGAGCTGCTAGTGTCAGTGTCAGAATCTATTCTCAGTAGTTTGAGAAAAAATAGAAAAGGGGAACGGGCAAATTTATTGACGCGAAAGGAAAAAGAAAAAACTACTGTTGTGCCTTACATTCATCATTTCTCCCACTGACTGAAAAAGATAGCAAATAGATCACGTGTCAAAGTAATTTTTTTGGCTCCAGATAAGCTTGGGGAGATGTGCAAAATGGTTAATACCGATTTCGTTCCTAGAGAGTGCGACATCAAACATGAAAATTAATTCGTCTCCTGTGAAGAAGGTGTTGTTTACGCCATTCCCTTGTCATGTGGCAAGCTTGATGTGGGTCAGATGGGGAGATGCCTCAACGAACGCTTGAAGGAGCACAATAACAATGTGCATAATACTGTAAAAGGGCATCTCGGCATCCACTGTAGAGTCTGGGACAGCAAAACTTGCCATCCTGACTTCACTCGCACACAAGTTTTAAGGAAGCACAATAACCAACTAACGCATGAAGTAATTGAAGCAGCGCACATTGCCTGGTTAAAAGACGCCTGCGTCAGCAGCCCCTCTTTATCGATTTGTTCCAAAGGACTGGCATTTTTAGCGGGGCGAAAATGATGATCATGGTTATCTCCTTTGCTCAATGTGGCATGGATGAATGACTGTGAATCTATGAATGGTTGTTTTGTTTATTTTTGTTGGAACTGATTATATTCCTCATTCCAAGCAATAAACATCAGTTGCAAGTCAGTGCTCGTCTCTGTGTCATGTCTGCCTCGTTGTCCCTGTCAAACTACACACTGTTCTGTTTAAAATAGTGCTAACCACATTACTTTTAATGAAGCCACATTTGCTTAGAGTGACATCTGGCTCATCACAATTGACATCCTTTCAAAGAGGTAATGTCTATCACTGCCTGAGAAAAATACTTAGGCCATGGCATTAGTATGGTACCATTATGTACCATTACATACTGTATCATTAGTAATGTACAGTACTGTACTGTAAGCCCGGAAGAAGCTCTCGCTTCTCTCCGGAAGATCCTACGCTGACGCAGCACGCCGGGGGGCCGCGCGGCATCTCGTCTCAGTGGGCACGCAATTCAGCATCGCTGATGCGCGTCCACTAAGGCCCCTCAACAAGCAGCCTCCGGCTGCACCAAACTTCCATGTCCCAGAGGTCAACTTTTCACAGACCTCTGGGAAAACACAGACTAATGAGAGGGAGTCTCTCCCTCTTGAAAAATCCACGTCTGCTTCCGCGTCTCCACCGGAAGCGTTGTACATGACACTCGGACCCTCAGCGTCGGAGGCGCTGAGGGAGACCCCCAAGAGAGGTGAAGTCTCCTAGACCGCCTCTAACAGAAAAGACATCTGCCAGTCAGGACGCCTGATAAAGGCGGCGACGTCTAAATACTCCCACTAATCGTCACTTCCTCACCAAGAAATATGGCTGTAGAGAGCATTATCCAATGTAACTGCGGAGGTCTACCTAAGAACCTGAATAACATATATGAAATACTCATGGAATATCAAGCAAGCATACTTTGCCTACAAGAAACGCACTTAAACACAACACACAAACTTTCTAAAGAAGTACACAGTATACCGGAAGGACAGGCAAGGCAGTGTGCACTCATCAGGAGGTGTTCCTGTTGTGGTGCAGAATTCAATTGCCTCGCAATTTCTTCCACTGGCTACTGATTTAGAGGGAGTGGCAATACGAGCCCTAACTTTTGGTTGAGTTATAACCGTATGATTCCTCTATATCCCACCAGATCATCGGCTGTCGACTGACCAACTCGAAAAACTTTTTGTTCAGCTTCCCGAGCCGTTGCTGTTGGTTGATGATATTAACGCTCACCACCCATTATGGAGAGGTACCAGAACAGATTCTCGAGGAACGCTAAACGAAAAATTCCTGTTGTCATCTGGCTCATGTATATTCAATAGAAAAGACCCAACATACTTTAATTCAACACACAACTCATACACAGCGATAGACCTTGCTATTGGCTGCCCATTACTCTTGGCAGCTACTGAGTGGGCTGTTATTGAAAACTGTATAGAAGTGACCACTTTCCCATTTTTAAAAATATACTGAAAATATCAACCTGGGGGTAAATAACCCTAGGAAGTTTAAAAAAGAGATTGCTGATTGGAAAATGTTCAGGGAACTATCAGCATTGCCCTGTTCATCAATTACGCAATTAGGTATAGATGAATCTCAATCCCTGATCACACTGCATATAATAGACGCTGCACAGAAATCCATCCCACACACGTCAGGTAAAACAGAAAACAAACGAAGGCCATGGTGGAATGCCCACCGCAAGAAAGCTTGTCAGGACCAAAATAATGCATGGTCAAAATTCCGCCGTTATCCTACGATTGACAACTTGACAAACTTTAAGCGAGCTAAAGCGAATGGCAGGTGTACTTGCCGTATATCCAAACGGGAAAGTTGGCAATAGTTTATTTCCTCTGTAAATTCTTACATAGATAAGCATAAAGTGTACGGTAGACTAAAAGCACTTAAAGGGCATAGTACACATCTGATTCCTCTGGTTAGTATTGCTGGTGATACATTGGAGCACCAAGCAGATGCACTAGGCAAACACTTCGAATACACTTTTAGCTCGGTGCATTATACAGATTCTTTTTTGAGATACAAGCTAGCTGAGGAGGGCAAGCCTACTCACAATAATAAAAGGCCATCAGTTGGAGGATACAATAGACCATTTAGTTTACAAGAGTTGAAGGTTGCCTTAGGCTCATGTGGCAACTCAACAGCAGCAGGCCCTGACAGGTTCACATATGGAATGCTCAGGCACTTGCATGAAGAAACCCTTGGAACTGCCCTGTGCCTGTTTAATAAGATATGGGCTGCTGGCCATCTTCCAGAAGCCTGGAAAGAAGTGATTATAATCCTGGTCTTAAAGCAAGGCAAAGAAGCCACACTTGCGGCCAGTTATCGGCCAATCGCCCTAACAAGCTGTTTATGTAAGCGATTTGAAAATATGATCAATCGTCGCCTTGTGCATTTCCTTGAATTCAACAGTCTTCTTGACCAGCACCAAACTGGATATAGGACTAACCAGTCAACAACTGACCAGCTCGTTGCCTTCGAATCTTACGTAAGGGGCGCTTTTGTGCATAAACAGCACTGTTTATCGGTTTTCTTTGATCTAGAAAAAGCATACGATTCCACATGGCGCTATGGTATAGTCCGTGACCGTTTAGTCTTTGGGATCTCAGGGAATATGCTGTCCACCATTCAAAGTTATCTGTCTGAACGAACATTCTAGGTTTGTGTAGGGAACTCGTCCTCGCAATTTATACAAGATAATGGTGTCCCTCAAGGCGGCATTATTGTCCAAAAAGAGCACAAATTTCTTGGCGTCATAGTCGACGAAAAGCTTGCATTCATAAAACACAATAAGCACCTAAGGCTTAAATGCATGAAATTTATGAACCTTTTAAAGATCCTCTTCCACCAGTCTTGGGGTACAGATCGATACTGCCTGCTGAGTCTTCTAAATAGTGTAGTTCTATCACGTATAGACTGCGGCTTATTAGTGTACGAGTCAGCATGAAAAAGCACCTTAAAATGCTAGACGCTGTGTACCACCTGGGTCTGCAATTGGCTACTGGTGCTTTCTGTACCAGCCCAATTGCCAGTTTGTACGTTGGGGCGGACCGACAGTCACTTGAACGACGACAGAAGTACATAAGTACCAACCGTCTGAAACCCCACCATTACCCATTAGAGTGGGGTTTCAGACGGTTGGTTTGAAAAGAGCAGTGTATTGGTTGGGTTTTGCAACAGCGCGTTGCATGGATAATCAGCATGAGATAATACCTTCATAGCGTACATTATACTTATGTACTTCCGTCGTCATTCAGGTGACCATTGGTCCGCCTCAACATACGAACTGGCAATTGGGCTGGTACGGAAAGCACCAGTAGCCAACTGCAGACGCAGGTGGTACACAGCTTCTAGCATTTTTAAAGTGCTTTTTCGGGCTGACTCGTACACTACTGAGCCGTAGTGTACCCCACCTTTACCCATTAGAGTACCCGCCATGGTAGCTTAATGGTTAGGGCGCTCGTCTACTGATCAGCAGTTTCCAAGTTTGAACCCGACTGCAGCAGCTGCGTTTTTATGGAGGCAAAAAGGCTAATGCACCCGTGTGCTGTGCGATGTCAGTGCACATTAAATATCGCCAAGTGGTCGAAATTATTCCGGAGCCTTCCACTATGGCACCTCTTTCTTCCTTTCTTCTTTCACTTCCTCCTTTATTCCTTCCCTTACGGTGCGGTTCAAAGATATATGCGACAGATACTGCATGATTTCCTTTCCCCAAAAGTCAATTATTATTATTATTATTTCCCATTAGGGTCACCACACTTGTCGAAGACATGAAAATATCAGTATACAACATTCTGGTAACTTCTAAAGACATAATTGCTCCCTGGGAAGTGTATCCAGTTTACTGTGACACATCTTTTCATGAGGTTGGTGAGAATGGGTCACCAATTGCCATAAAACAGTATTTAAAGTCCCCACAAGCAAAATATCAGTGCATAGAGTTTTACACTGATGCCTCAAAGACATCCTCAGTTTCATGTGCAGTTCACAGTTGTAAATTTTCTGAAACAAAAACAATGAATAGACACACAAGCATATTTACTGCAGAATGCCATGGTATTCTGTTGGCTGTTAGATTCATCCTGAAAAAGAAAGTCCCAAGCTCTGTTATTTACTCAGATTCCTTAAGTGTGATTATGGCCCTGTCTTCTGGGAAACCCTGTAATGAATTCCCTCTTGAAATGCCTTATGTCTACACGCACATTGAACCTTAACGTTACAGTATGCTGGGTACCAGGTCACTCTGGAATAGATGGAAATGAAGAAGCTGATAGGCTCGCAGCCTCAGGTGCCGAACTGAGTAGGATGGATATAAAACAACTTACATGCCAGGACCTCAGGCCATATATTAGGACTGCACGTCACAAAGAGTGGCAGCAGGATTGGGATGAACAAACAGACAACAAACTGCACACAATAAAACCATGGATTGGGAGGTATGCCACAGAAAAACAAAATAGATTCAAAGAAGTTGCTCTCTGCAGACTGTGGATAGGACATACATACATCACACACATCTTTTACAGGGTACTCCGGCACCACAATACGCGAGATGTGGTGCCCACATCTCAGTTGTCCACACATTAGTCATGTGCCCCAGACTAGGTACACGAAGACGATAGCACTTCCCTGAACTTTACACATTTCAAATACCAATGCACCCTTCATTATCTTTAGGTGATCACCGCATGTTTTCATTGGATAGGGTTTTTAAATTTTTAACTGATGTAGGGTTGTTACGAGAGATTTCATATTCAAGGTAACCAAAAACCTCGTGTTTGGCACTGTTTGGCCTTAGTTGCCCTTGCGCCATAAAAATCTAGCATCATCATCAGATGAACGCGCACCATTGATTTGATTAAATTGAGGACGGTTCTGAAGGTATGTACTAATACGTTGTAATGGCGCACCTCTGATTCCGTAAATTTCCTTTTTTTCAGTAGTATATTGTTCCCAACAGAATCGAAAGTCTTCCTGGAAAGAAAAAAAAAGAATGCCTATGGTATTGTTTCTGTTACTCTTATAAGCTCTCTGCGATCATGTCTCCGATCGACAAAAGCGCGTCTTCCATTGATTTATGCTTTTGAAAACAATACTGCTTTTCAGTAATTATGTTACGTAGCTGGAGAAGAAATTGGACAGCCTCGTAAAAGGACCTGGCTTGCACAATTATAGCTTGCGTAAACTCGAGTAAAACCGGGCCGGGTCGTTGCGATATGGTCCAGTAATTTGCAGTACCTTTCAAACGCAGACCGACCTGAGCAGGAAGCTAAATCGTTGGTTCCGATATCTAGCAGGATGGTTGAGGCTGTTGAAGGCACGATGTTTGGGAGCAGAAACGCGTCCGCAATGAGGGCACCGCATTTCGTAACGAATGCGCAAGTATCCGATCAAAAGTGATGAAAGTGCTGGTAGAGGTGTTTGGTTCGGGAATCTCCTAGCACGACACTCGATACGTCAGCATGTCGGAACTTCAGGAGTATGTTTTTCGCCGTGGCCTAATTAATCGGGGGTGAAGATCGGATGGATTCGATAGAACATAAACATAATTGAGTTGGCATACACTGAAAAAAAAAACTTTCTTTATTCTAACGTTTCGGTCAGGGTCTGGCCTCTGTCAGTGATATACTACTGGCAGAAGACACATAAGTATACATGCGCGTTGAGGGAGTATTCTGGTTGGCGGGTCGCAGCGGCAAACACCTCAGTATTAATCGGCAGTGAAAGATAAGTGTAAGTCAGTCAAAAATGATTGAAACACCGTGAGGGACCACTGCAATATGTCCTTGCGAAAAACACGCAGGTCTTCTTCACCGCGAGGCACTCTTCAAAAGAGAAAACCACGCATCTGATCAGTCACAAATCAACCTGGTCCTAACCCATCTCAGCATCGCCCCCGTGTTGTCCATCGCCGTGGCAAAAATCACTGTGGCATTCTCACTTCATCTAAAACAAACCCAAGTGTGCCAATCGGCTGCCACCCATTTAATAAAGCAGGTTGCAACTTTGTGCGCAGATGACGACATCAGTAATGGCTTCCAGCACTGCATCGAAATTCAATGTAAAAATTCGCGGTAACTACTCATGTGATACCAGCAACGTAATCTGCATGCTTAAATCTTCAAATTGCAAAAATCAATATATCGGCCAAACAGAAACGCCGTTCAGATATCGTTGTAATAATCATAAAGCTCATTGCAAGACACTGCCAAACCTCCCTATCTCTAAAATGTGAACAATACTAAGCACCGTTTTGAAAAAAAAATTCAAGCAACTTTACTAATCAGGCTTCAAGATCCGTAATGAACGCGAAGTTTGTGAATCATTCCTGATACGGAAGTTTAATGCTGTTTCTTGCGGTCTGAATGAAAATGTTTGGAAGCTGACTTGTCTCTCGTCATAAAAGTATTACGTTATGGTATCATGCATGCCGTGTTTCATCTACACTGATCTTCAATTGTGTCCTCTTTTCCACTGTTCGCTCTTATTTTTTCGATCTTCAGTATAATGCCTCTCCCCGAAACAGCATCACATCTCAGTGCCATACCCCATAGCCTTCCACGCGACGCGTTGTTTAATCTACACTGGTATTCACCTGTGTCCTCGTCTATCTGATTTTTTCTGTTGCTCGCCTGTTCTGGTGCTTTTGAGCACACGACCAATTTTTCGTAATAACATGACTGCGGTGATCCCTCACGATGATTAATCATTTTCGACTGCTCTATAACTTTTCTTTCACTGCAGATTCATACTGTGTGTGTGCGTGCGTGCGTGTGTGTGGCACGCTGTTTTAGAATGGAGCGAGAAATGGCCCAAATTTGTTGAGCCACTGCGGAGAGGGTAACAGAGTTTTCACAATTATAAAAACTGCTACTGCTACAGCTATCGATATGCTACAAATCTCTGATTTCAATCAGGTTCCTATCACAAAAGCTATTACACTTTAGTTATTCACTTTACTTTTAACATGATTCGCCTGTTTTAAGACATCTCCCAACACTGGTATCATTACGCCAACAAATGGCATTTCTTTGCTCATTAATGGCGTGGATGAAAGCTGCAGACAAAGGCTGTCCGTAAGTGTCCGTACGAACTGTCAGTCATAAGTTCTATGGTAATTATAATAAAATGTAAAAGTTGATTAAGCAATAGTTGATAATCAATATATATGCAATGATAGTAGTGATGCCTATTAAATAGATCGTAAAAAATCATGTTAGACAGTGGTAATGGTAGCTACTGATAGTTCTAGATATAGTGATGGTAGTGATAGTGAGAGTTAGTGCTAGAAATAGTGATTGTAATGATGATAGTGATGATGGTAGTGATACCAGAAAAAAATTGGCGGTGGTTTAGCTTTGGTTAAACCTGGAGTGACGCGATAGCTACAGCTAACCGAGTGGAACTTGTTCACGTGAACCACGTGATCAGCCACGGCGCCGCGCCGCCGGCAGCTGCGCACTCCACACCACGTGACAGCGTGGTGGCGCAGCCACAGGGTGGCAGTGCCGCCACGCTGAAGGCTCGAAATGCTACCGTAATGTAGCTATCCCTACAAAAAACCGTGGGTTCGAGTCCCGTGAAGGTCGTGGGATCGAGTCACATGAAGGTCGTGGGTTCGAGCATGAAAAAGGGATTGAGAAAGAGGAAAGGGAAATGCTTTCGCATTTCAGCTCTTAAAGGGACTCTAATAAAGTTGCGGTATGGCTGGGATGTTATCACATGCCACTTCACGAATATTGCCCAGCAAGAATTTTTTAATCTGCTTGGTATAGAAGCAAAGTTATCGGTAGTCAAAATTTGAATTTCTGCCTCTTCGCGCCTTTCCCTCTCCTCTCGTCACCTTTTGCACGCTGCAAGGTCGCCGCTCCTCAGCCGGCCTCACTTCCGGGGGCAGAGCTTCCTGGCACGCCGGGATCTACGTGGCTTATTGGCCGCGGCCATGGCAGCTAGCTGCCTGCCGTCTGAAAGTATCTAACCAATAGCCACCTCTCAACTTGTATACGCATGTGCGAGCGACTGAGGAGGCTGCGAGCATGAAAAAGTCGACGGGAAAGGGCTCGCCAACGTTTGCGCGTGATCGTGGGGTTTTCTGGTGCGTGTAGAAGTGCGTTGTTTGGCTCAGGTCTTCATGACAAGACTATGCAGTGATTGAGCGAGTTGATGTGCTATCCTCGGAAGGTGTTTGAGAGCCCCTTTAGCAGACCTAAGTGCAATCCTGCTATTTTGTAGCGACAGCTGCATTGGCCACGAACTCGCATTTCGCCGTGCTCGCAGTCCCACCGTGGTCGCACCGCACCACGTGACCAACCGCGTGACGAACCTCCTGACAACATCTAGCCGAACAAATACACTAACCTGGACTTGCAGTGAAGATTAACCATAGCCGAGCTAAGCCACTGCTAATTTTTGCTAGCACTACTGCGACTTCCAGTGGGACTTAGGCTGCGGGTATTTTATTTAAGAGAAAATACCGTAAAATACAGGTGTGCATTATAATTAGGGTTCTTCGTCTTTGGGTTATATTTTTTCCCTAATTTTGAGAATAAAAAGTCGGGCGATATTTTCTGAGCTAAAACTCGGGTACAAATCGGATTATTGGCCAAGTAGTTCCATAATTCGGATTTTTTGGAGTTATTGTTTGCACGAAAAAAACACATTTTATTATTTCCGCTCGTTTTCTGGTTGGGCATAAAATGCTCATTCGTTTTGCTAATAATTTCATCAGCATTATGGAAATTGAAGGTTCACTAAAATATTCTCTACTAAATCGAAAATATTCATCCAGCATCACAGCAATCCTTTTTAACGCTGAAGAGCTTGGAAGCTGGACGTTGTTGAGGTGGGTAACGCTTCATGCACTGATGCCAATAAGATATCTGGTCAGCGTCAGTGTTTCCGTCCCTCGCTTCAGAAACGTACTTTCCGAGTTTTTCCTCAAATCCAACCGCGTCATGAATAACAGGCGTTTTTAGAAGTCTAAAAGCATAACTGGAAACACCCCTCTGGAATAAGCGCAATGCATCTGCTAATTGTTCTGTGGAAAACTGCATTATATATAATAGACATATTGCGAGCAGAAAAAGGTTTTAACCCCAATCTTAAGAAATTGTTTTGCGAATGTAAGAATTTGCTAAATCTTTGGTTTTACCCGAAAACTAAGTTCCCTAATTATAATATGCGCGGGGAAAACCACAACCATGAACGAAATTCGGAAAGTAACGTTTTTGGTTGCACGGCACTTTTCTTTTAAATGTTAACACAAGCGAACTGTATTACAATGACTAATTAACGAATAGCCGTCAGCGTATTCATGCTCAGCTATCAGAGTTTCTATAGTCTCCATGCGGGGCGTTTTGCAGTCTTCCTGCTTGTTCTCGTACGATATAAGAACAATGAGCAGGAACCCCTTTCAAGTACAAGAAAATTGAGGAAAAAGCCAGGTTTGGTTCTGTACGACATTTTCTAAGTTAATTTTTTCAAAGCCTGTGTAAGCTTCTTAAGAGTGCACACATAAGTTTTCAATATAGCTGGCATATTGAAACCACAGCCACGCAGTGTTTCTCCGTAACACCGTCTGCGAAAATATACCTTCGTCAAGCATTGACTACCGAGTGATTTCGCTGGTCGTCTGTTTTTTGAAGATACAGTCCCATGTTCCGACAGTAAGAGCGCCGTCATTCCTACCTGTGGCAGTATACCGTTACTCTGCAGTGTAGTTCGCATTCTGCACCCCCCCCCCCCCCCCCAATCTGTCCGGGCTTCGCTTTTTTCTCATTGTGTATATAGTAATCCCCCTGCATTAACGTAATGGAGCGCCTTGAAACTCTTACTGCCGCGCGCACAACCTGCACCCGAAGTGGGAAAAACGTTTGCAGCCGTGCATTGTCCTCTGTTCACGAAATAGCGCACGCCTTCAGAGCCGTTGTGTGCGCATGCAAAAGAAGCCACCGCATGACTGGCAATGTTCGCAGCCATACCGGCGAATATTAAGTTCCCAAGCGGCATCCAGAGAGCATGCGCTTGTGAATGCGAAAAGTATAAGCGACCACTGTAGATACGAGATGATGTAGCGGAGCGTGTTTTT
Organism: Amblyomma americanum; assembly: GCF_052857255.1. Taxonomy (NCBI): domain Eukaryota; kingdom Metazoa; phylum Arthropoda; class Arachnida; order Ixodida; family Ixodidae; genus Amblyomma; species Amblyomma americanum. The sequence goes on from NC_135497.1 coordinate 352,073,449, forward strand.
TCTTTCTTCATCGGCCTCCATCCGCGCATGTTTTCGCGGCATTACATTCCCCCGGAACACATCCGGGCTGGCGGTTTGCATTCGCAGGTCAGGCGGCGTAATGCCACATGCCTTAATGACGAGGTCCAAATCCCTTTCACGAACTGTTGTGTGCTGTTGACAAAAAGAGAGAGGTCGCTGCGGCTGTGTGGTTCGGCGATGCTATCAGCACGCGGTTGCCGTGGTGACACGAGCGGCCCGCATCGGAGATCTTCCGACGCGCTTTCATCTATAGGCCGCCCTGGCGGCTGGACGAGCCTCAAAAGGCAGCCGCCGTAGTTATTTGCCCGCTGTCAGAGCGACGCAGACCACTACCACCGAGAGCGAACGTGCTACAACAACGCGCCGGCGCTCGGAAGGAAGCCGGCATTTAACTCAGTGGGGCTCTAACTCCACGGACCCTGCGCCCAGGCGCGGGGTACCAGCGAACAGAGATCTCACTCGCGTGACCGAAGGACCAGAGGAACGTCTGCAGGGGACAGCACGTTTACGAAATGAGTGCTTGGGCGGGTCCCTATCCCCCCCCCCCCCCCCCCATGCCAAGATAACGCGCCTGGTGACGTAAATCTGAGTGTCCGAAACACGACCGTATATGGGCGAAATCAGTGGCTGCTTTCTTGAATGCCCCCCTGGGTTCCGTGCTCTAGCCGCTGCAGTGCGTCCCCCGCTGCCCTCCTCATTACGCTCACACCGCCTAAACATGTTCACTGTCTATGATGAAATTGCATGCATCGACTGACTCTCACGTCCCTGTCTGTTGCCGCACTCTCGGTCACTAGGTGCGTATTGCAAACAGGCCGCCATTACAACTATGTGCCGGCCAGGCTCAGCGGGCTGGATTGTAGGCGGCGCTTGCTTCAAGGAGCTATTCTTGGCACGCAACATGCTGCCCTTGTTTCCCAGTTTTTACCCTGTTCCGTCGCTGTGTCAGCCTCCTTTCTTTGCACTTGTACGATAAAAAGTAAAAAAAAATGATACTGTCTCTTGGCCCAGCGTCATGCAATAATTCTGCGACAATTTTATTCCAATTTGATTTCTCCCTCACCCTTGGTGATTGGCTCCAGTGATGCCACGCCAGCGCTATCACCGGGATCTGTCAGTCTTTCCGGTGGGCGATAAGGATGGAATTATGGGATCAATGGAGGAGAATAGTTATCTTGATCGTCTGCCGTGACCTACATCCATGCACTGCCTGGACAGCTAGATATTTACTTCCACTTTCGTCGCATGTGCGCGCGCTTTCTCCTCTTTCAAACCGAGAAGGCTCGCAACGGCGCTTGGGGGAAGGCCTAGTGATCAATTTGCGCATTTCTTCGTCTTAGCCATTTAGTTGGCTGTTGAAAGCCATGTAACGATGCCAACTTGCACTTCTCGTAAAGTATATGTAAGCCTATTATTCTCGTTATTTGACCCTTCGCGACAAATTCACGCGCGCGTGGCTAACCGGCCTTTTGTCGGCTTTGTTCTCTCTCATGTGCGTGCTTCGCCTTTCGAGCTTTCAGCGCCTCGTCACCACCGCGCACCTTTCTCCAGAGAGTCCAGCGGTTTCCAACAGCGCAAATAAACCGTCGTCCAGGACTTCCAATCCACTCCAATGTATTCACGCACCCGCCGCGGTGGTTCAGTGGTTATGGTACTCGGCTGCTGGCCCAAATGACGCGGGTTCGATCCTGGCCGCGGCGGTCGAATTCCGATGAAGGCGAAATTCTAGAGGCCCGCGTACTGTGTGATGTCAGTGCACGTTGAAGAACCACAGGTGGTCGAAATTTCCGGAGCCCTTCTCTACGGCATCCCTCACAGCCCGAGTCGCTTTGGGACGTTAAACCCCGTAAACAAAGCAGCCAATTTAATTACATGTATGGACAATGAATAAAAGCCTCAAAACAGGGCTTGACAGCGTCTACTGACCGTCTACTTGACAAACAGCAATACAGCAGTGCAAATAAACTTTGTACACAAACAAAATATAAAATCAAGAAAATATATGCAAGGAATAAGGGCGAGTAACACCTAAGGGCGCATGCAAAGTAGGACCAGAGAAAGGAATTGTGTTTTTATACTAAAAGTCACGTCCAGACAAACAGCGTAAAGTATGTGCAACATACTTAGGCCTAGGTACACAGGCCAAAAGCTGCGGGAAAGGAATGTATATGTCTTATCACTTATTAAGTTTGGAGGTTGGAAGCGCTACACCTGATCCTCATTGTTCGTACAATTGCGTGGAACTTCCCACATCTCATGAAATCGAGTGCGCGAAATGTTTCTGCTTAGTTTTAGACAGGATACTCCTCAAGCGATTTGTTTTCCCTTTTAATCTGCGTTTCATAACGCTTTCTGATAGAACCTAATAAGGTTCTGGAAGCAGCACTAATTGTAATACCTTGTAAATTGGCTGAGATTGAATTAGATATATAGCACTCATGATTGCTCGAAAAACATTTTTATTATATGTAATTGTTTAATGTCTGACAAAGCAGCCGCCTCCAACTTACTAGTGACACAAAGAACGAATTAGAAAAAATGAAGTTGTACACTTTTACTGAGGCGACGTCTAAATTTATAAAGTACTCCGGATACTCGGGATATCTTTTCCTTCTATATTTAGATCCCAGGACATGTCATTTAAAAAGCGGCATAATTTAAATAGACAAATTGTCAAATTGGGCCTGATATTGCAAATCAGCAACAATTTAGTTTTTGTAGTTTATTACTTCCCAATGCGAAACCGTGAAAAATGCGTTTTTTCCTTAGAGAGCGGAAGGCGCGCGAAGAGAACTGACACAGCCCTGTAGAAAGCCCGGTCGAAACTGCCGCACTCATTCGACTGTTCATTTATTTATTTATTTGGTCTCGGGTGTTGTCGGAGGGGCGAGAGACTCTCTACTGCGTGGAATCTTACACTTCCCGACGTCGACATTGATTAGGATCGACTCGTCATCCACAGGCAGTCTATCTCACCATCGGGAGCAGGTGTAAGCATGAAATGCATTGTAGGAAAAGCGTAACGCGTTTTAGGGCGTCTCACAGATGGTGGTAGCTGCACTCGAGTGTTCAGGAGCCATTAGCCGATTTTCTTACCTCAACAGCCCGCTCGGCTTCCTTCGCCCCTTGTGCGTAGCACTAGAACGCACTATGCACAGAGCGTTGGGACCTTCGCCCCGGCCGAGCAGCGCCCTTACCTCACGGCGCGGCAGAGGTATAGCGAGAAGTGAGACAGTTACATACTGCGACTTTCCTTTTCTCGAAGCCAATTTTTCGCGGCGCAGAACGAACGCTTGAAGGATGAAGACGATATCCAACGTGCAGAGCGAGAGGCTACCATTCAATTATGCAGGCCGTGTGGTCTAAGGCAGCGGGGGACGGTAGTTCGAACACCACATGGGGCTGAAGATTTTGTTCTGCTATAGATGCCATTCGGACGGAAATATTCGTGGGTTTCCAGATAAGTCCGTCTTCATGTTCGACCTCAGGTTCGCCGCATTTCCCGGACGATGTTTGCCTGAATTTTCCAAGGAGAAGGGCTAAAAGCGTTCCGTGCTTAACAGATATAATCGGCGTATGTTCAGAGTGCAGTTCTCGACGCACCCGGCACGACTCGCTCGTCAGACTAAAGGCGCCTCATTATGCACCGCGCAGCGTCGGCCTCTTGCCGCGGACGGGCGATTTCAGCTAGGGCGCGCGGCAGCGACCGCGCCGGAGCATTGTTCCCGGACATTGTGCGTCTCCGCATTTAGCGGAAACCGCAGCGGAGCGACGCGACACGCGTCTCGGCTGTGCCCGTGCGCCGCAGTCGCGGTGGGTGATTGCTCACATGCATGTGGCTGCCCTGTGCGCCTGCGGCTGGTGCGGGAGATGCTTCGGGCCCACACTGTTGCTCCATACATAGCTTGGTCAACAACTCCTTCGTGAATTGAACGGCTGGAAATAGCGATAACGAGCACGGGCTGCTGACAGGGGGTAGTTGCGTAGTCCGCCCGAGACTTAAACTTTCGTTCGAACCGTCCGACCTAACCTGCACATGTACCGAGCACGTGGCAGTTGCCAAACCTCCAGCATTAAGCGCGGTGCCGTGATCTTGGTTTTAAATCGCGGATAAATCAGCTGGATGTAGGTAGTGATCGCAGCAAGGTCTCCTGCATGTACTCGTTGCTCCGCCCTCGCCCTTGGTAGCTGACGGCATTTCTCGATGACACTCCGTGACACGAGCTCCACCCAAACGCCAAGGCGCCCGCGTGCTGTGCGATGTCACTGCACATTAAAGACACCCAGGTGGTAGAAATTATTCCGGAGCCCTCATCTACAGCAACTCTTTCTTGCTTTCTCCTCTTAGTTCTGTTGGGAAATTCACTCAATATGCGCAGCCATCGTGGGTTGTGGTGGCTAACTCTCGATCAGTCCCCGTGCTTCCGACTCGAAGTCTCTGGAAATGGCAAGGGAGTTTCAAAGTACAGCGGGATTTAAGGGGCACCTTCCAATCGAGAAATTTCCATTTGAAAACTATACTGACCCCCCATTTTTTTAGGCGAAGGAAGGTTTTAGGACGAAGGCAGAAATGCAGTGTGCGAACTCTTACAATAATTGATGTTGAATTTCTAATATCGTTATAATATACCGTATACACTCGGGTGACGGCAACACCTAGATATGCTGCGAAATTTTTACAGTGTGCGGCGCCAAAAGGAAAACGTCATTTTTCCACGCAATTTTTCTGACTGCAATGGAAATCAGATTATGCGTATCCCGTTTGTGCGACGGCCCGCATTTTAAGACGAATTAGCGCGGGTCTAGTTGAGCCTTTATGAAAATGGCGCATTGAAAGTATCGACGTTATGACAATCGGCAGCAACCGCAATAAAACAGGCTCGTAGCACATGCTGAACGTAAAAGTGCAAAAAGACAAGGACACAGAATAAGACAGACAATACGAGCGCTTACTTCCAACTGATTTTATTTCATGCAAGAAGCGGAATATTATAGTCCAGATATTGCCTGCGCATGCTTAAGAGGCATTACCACAGAGTGGTGAAAGACAACAGTTATCGAGCGGCACGCTTGAACGATGTACGATATGCCATCTCTTTTTTTTTAGAATTGACGGAGCACTTACGCAGTCATCGCCAGCTAGCGCTGTCTCCAAAGCCTCAACAATTTCTCGCGTAATTTGACGTTTGTTCTTATAAAGGACTTTGCACTTGTTAAAGAGAGGACGACATCCTTTTTTTTCGTTTGCTTTTGCACTTGAGACAATGAATGCTCACGTGCCCCCCTTTATTGTTGTTCACAACGTAGTCATGCTCACCCAATCGCTCATTTAGGCATCTTCCCGTTTGGCCTACATAATATAACCACAGGTTAACTGCACTTTGTACACAACACCTTCTGTGCATCTCGCGAACGGCTTTTGATGCCTGATTTCACACGGAAGGGAGGTGGTAGCAGACCCTAATAAATCGAGAAACGTGATGAGTAAGAGCTAACGCTCTTAAAATTTGCTCGCCGATGACGCTTCGGCCGAACGCAGCTACGGTTCCACGGGCCGCGGCAGTGCGTCGGACTACAAAGATCCCGACTTTCACGGTGATCGTTTCTCTAGCTGTTGCTTTTCTTTAGGCTGTTGTCCTGTCCACGCATCATTTTTCTAATTCTTTTAAAATTTTCTCTCGCCCTCTGCAACTCTGCGCCGGCTGCCAGCATCGCGACCAGGGATGATGTGCGCTGCGTTATGCTCTGCGCTGACGTCCAGCCTTCCAAATGGTCAAAAAAAAAGAATTATGGGAGATAAAGAAAAGAGACAGAGAAGGCGGTCGCTCGGCTTGATGGCCTTGCTATGGTTCGTTTTTTTTTTCCCGTCTCGTTTTCCTTCTTTGGTGTTTTATTTCCCTTTTGCCAACTCGGCAAAGACGGCTCCTTTGATTTCCCTTGATGAAACTGGTCTAAGTTTTGAAGCGACGACAAAGTTGGAAGGCCCCAAGAAATCGAGAAGAGTGATGAGTAAGAGCTAACGCTCTTAAAATTGGAGGAAGCTTACGCTTCGCCTTAAGAGTGGAACGCTGCAGCATGTTGCAGTGCTGCCAAGGAGTCCACGGAACGCCATCGCCTGTTCGGCGAGACGCTTTGCCCGTTGGACAAATCGCTCGGAGCCTGGCCTCTCAAAACAGCCCATCCGCCGCCCGAAGAGATCACGATCACGAACGGGCTGCAGTGACTGCTCCCTCAGTTGCCCGTTGTGCGTCTCCGTTATGATTGTGAGTTTAGAGGAAAGGAAAGGCGCAGTAACTGTCTGGCGTATAGCTGGGCACCTCATCCACGCCCTAAGAGAAGGAAGGTTGTAGTTCGCTTTCTCCATTTCGTGTCAACATTCCTTATATACAGGTATCTGAAAACTTTTCTAGCCCACTGCTTTTCCCCTATTTTTCTCAATCGCTCCTCAAATTCTATCTTACTGCTAGCTTCTCTGCTCTCGAACGAGGCCCATCCCATATCACCCTGTACCCCCTGATTTGGTGTATTGCCATGTGCTCCCAAAGCTAACCTCCCTACTCCCCGTTGCCTAATTTCCAGCCTTGCTTGAACATCTGGCCTCATACACAGGACCGCATTACCGAAGGTCAGGCTAGGGACCATCACCCCTTTCCAGATCCCTCTTACCACCTCATACCTATTGTAATTCCACAGTGCCCTATTTTTCATGACAGCTGCATTCCTACCAGCTTTAGTCATTACATATTTTTCATGCTCTGTCAGATACTCAACACTGTTATTTATCCACACCCCAAGATACTTGTACTCATTCACTACTTTTAGCACGAACTCCTGTATTCTATGCTCGCCGCCCTCTTCATTAAATATCATGACTGCAGATTTTTCCTTACTATACTTGAAGCCTAATCTATCTCCCTCTGTACTGCATATGTCTAACAACTTCTGCAGGTCTTCCTTGTTGTCAGCCATTATCACTATATCGCCCGCGTATATTAGTCCCGGTAATGTCTGTTTAATCAATTCCCCTTGCTTGAAAAAAAGATAGGTTGAAGCCTAGTCCGCTGCCCTCTAGCTTGGTCTCCAACCCTTGCAGGTACAACATGAACAACAAAGGGGACAGAGGACATCCTTGTCTAAGCCCCCGCTGTATCTCTACAGGCCCTGATACATTTTTTTCCCATTTTATGAGCACTCTGTTACCTCTATGTATATCTTTTAAAAGATTAATTACTCCATTTTCCACATCCAATGTGCCCCGTATGTCCCACAAATGCTCCTGAGTAACGTTGTCATAGGCTCCCCTAATATCCAGAAATGCTAGCCATAAGGGCCTATGTTCCTTTTCCGCAATTTCTATACACTGTGTCAATGAAAATAGATTGTCCTCCAACCTCCTTTGTTTCCGGAACCCATTCTGTAGTTTCCCTAACACCCCCTCGTTCTCCACCCAAGCCTGCAGTCTATCCTTTATAATTTGCATCACCACCCTGTAAACCACAGATGTCACTGTTATGGGGCGATAGTTACTTACGTCTGCTTTGTCCCCCTTTCCCTTATATATCATGTTAATTCTACTTAATCGCCATTCATCGGGGACTTTCTCATCCACTCATCCACGGAACACGGTCACACCACCACCTATCATACTTCAGCGCAAGCTGTTTGCATTTACTTTCATCTTTACGACATAGATGTCGCTGCTTTGCCACTGCTCATGGATGTCAGTTGAAATGCTTTATAGAGTAGAATGCATTGTTACGGGGTCCTGTTTCAACATTCGCTCGCGCGTAATTACTCGTACGCATCAGTACACAGACATTTCACGAAGTCAAAGACCGCAATGCATTCACTAAGTCCACTTTTTTTTTCAGGATCGATCGAACCAACGAGCCTTCGTAGCGCTGCACTCTCAAATATCAAGAGCGGACATGTGTTTCACTCACGTGAGAAAATCAAAACTGTTTCAAGGAACACAACTTTTCCATCAAATCGATAACTTCATCTCCTAAACATAGCTCATTGTACACTTCACGCAGCTTAAATACGTTATCTTTGAAGTAGAATCTCGGACAGACCGCGCATCTTCATCGCAGTGTCGTACAACCATCTTGCTTCGCCAAATACTGTGGAGGCCAAGAAGGAAAAATACATTGTATTTATAAAGATCTGGCTCAACGTCCAGGAATCTTATACCATACGGCGTAAATGGTAAGTCATTCTTTATTGTTCGCTGGAGCACGTCCCAAAAGAGCAGCGCATCCCAGCAATCAATAAAGACGTGTTCTATTGACTCTGGTTCGTGACACAACAAGCAGTCAGCACCCCATAGTAAAAACATTCCCTTCTCCTCCATCCATGTTTTAACTGGTAACGTACCAGTGTGCAACTTGAAGAAAAACGTCTTCACACACGCTGTCACCACCATTTTCCGTACTCTTTTTAAAACGTTTCCTCCTTGGCCTCCACTATATATACAGAGATCGATACATCGGCTCGGGGAAGACAGGGTGAAGTAAATGTTTTAGCAATTTCTTACGCGTGACATTTGAAAGGTATTCCAAACTGAAGCGAGCATTTCGAAACCGGAAAGCAAAGATCACTTCTTTCAAAAATCTGCTTGCACTGTATCGCATCCAGTCTACAGTGGAAATAACACAGTTTGGCAAAGCCGAAATCCTCACTTGAATAAAAGTCCGCAGGAAAGGGTCGCGTTGATCTCGAAGAAATATAAATCTTGACATCACTTGCCTCAGGTACAAGTGCCACAAGGAAAGGCCCCGTTTTCTCAAACGCAGAAATAAATTATCACGTTTAGTCCTCTCCCACGAGGACTGCAAAAAAAAAAAGAAAAACTACGAAGAGACGATGAAACTTTTGAATGCTAAGTCGAAAGAACGAAAGGACCTGCAACAAGTAGCACACTTTTGAAACAAGGTATACATAACATATGTTTGCACACTAGAATATATGCAGTTCCTTTTCCGACCATTTCTGTGTACTCCGTGGACAGCTCTTGAATTTTGTCCTTCCAAAAGTCATCGTTATCTCGATACTTGTCAAGAGGAACAATTAGGTATTTTGAAGGGACATGTGACCATTTTACACTTGCATGAACCAAATTTGCTGATGCCCAATTCCCATGTCAAAGGCCCGCGCATTTTTCCAGATTAACAACGCTATTGGTTGTATCACAAAGCCTGCGAACAACTGACATCGCATGTTCTATGCTGCTGTGGTCGCTACAAAAAATTGCCACATCATCGGCATAAGCCAATACTTTAATTTCATTCTTCCAGTTCAAAACCACGAATAGGGCTTTTATTTATTAGATTCCGGCATGGCTCTATAGGTACAGAGCGAAACGTAACGGTGAATATGGGCAGCCTTGCCGCACGGATGCTCTCACGGCAATTCTGTCTGAGAGCTCTCGGTTAACAACCAGATTCGTGGTACAGTTACTATAAGCCATTTTAACCCCTTTAAAATAACTTCCCCAACAGAGACATGTTCGCGGATTTTAAACACAGTGTCATGTCATATACGGTCAAATGCCTTCTCTAAATTAATTTGCAACATTGCGACTCGACTAAAGTCAGCGTCACAGCATTCCACTATACTCCGAGTGACATGAACATTTGTGAAGATGGTCCGCCCTTGAATTTCACACGTCTGGTGGGAGGCTACCAAGATGTCCATAACTGATTATAAACGTGTGGCTAATACATCAAAATTTTATAATCAACATTATTGAGCGTTATCGGCCGATAACCAGTTACTTGCTTAAGCTTAGCAAGATTGTCAGTTTTTGGTATAAGTACTGTATGTGTAGAGGAAAACGACGATGGTAAAATACCTATTCTAAATTACTCTTCATAAACGCGTTGTAAAATGAGAGTAGTTTCGCGTTTGAACACCTTATAAAATTCCGCTGTTATTCCTTCAGGACCTGGCGATTTCCACAAGTGGGGCTGATCAATAGCGTATTCCAATTCCGCTGTTGATAAGTCGGTAGACAGGCTATCACTGTCTTCACCGGTCAGTCGGGGTAGTAAACTTAAAAATTCAGCCTGAAAGGCCGGTACATCCTCTGATTTGGAAGCGAACAAATCGCGATAATATTGACTGAAAGCCTCCCTTATCACCTTCGGATCGTCCGTCAGAGTACCTGTGTTTTCGATTTCTGCGATATCTTTCCTTCCAGCGTATATTTTTTCTGTCGTTAAATTCTGCCTACAGGGCATATCATCTGCCAGCAAGCGATCTGTTCGTGCAGGGACTGCAGCTCCCTGAAACCTTGTCACACCGATAACGTCAAGCTTTGCTTTAACTTAGCTGATAATTGCAGTATATAGTCTCTTAGCGGCTTATAGAGTCCCTTAACGCCTTAGCGGAGCACGCCGTCGTGAATGGCCACAAAATTGACTGTGACAAGGCAAGGATCATCGCTACCGAAGAAGTAGCAGCATCACGACTTCATTTGGAATCCCTAATCATACAAACTACCCCACACACGTTAAACCGGAACGACAGTAATCTAAACCCGAAATACGCACGCTCCTTGCGCCGATTATTCAACCAATTTAAATGAACCATATTTAAATGACCCTTGTTTGGTAATGAATTCATTGTGAACAAGGCTTCCGTGTGGAAGCAGAAACGTGAAGAACGAACCTTTTTCACTCGTCGGCGTCTCTGATTTTTCAACAACAAAGAAAAAATCACAGTATATAGTCCCGGAGCTCTATTTTCCTCAATATTTAATTCTTTCAGTATCTGTTTTAGATTCTTTTGTTCAGCTTTTTCAGCGTGTTTTATTTGTACGGACCTTTCGATAGCCCTCATTTTGACACCAACTTTAAATTCCCCCCACTTTTCTGCGCAACTTTTCTCATAACTCAACCAAACTTTCTCTAACACGTTCTTTGTTTCTAAAAAAACGTATCATCCTTTAATAATTTTGCATTGAGCTTCCACAAGTCCCAACTAAATTTCGCTTGAGATGTCACGTTCTTTCCTGTGGTGAATATGGTACAACAGTGATCGCTAAATGTAACCGGTTCGACGACGTACTTATCGCAGACGTTGGTGACGTGTTGTAAACTGTCGAAACGGTCAATAAAGATAAAAAAAAAGCCTTCGTAGCGTTTTCTGCGCGTGCTCCCCTTCCAATCTGAAGGACCTTAGTTCGATTCTCCGTATCTCCACAGAGTTTTTAATTTGGATATTGTCGGTTTTCGTGTTACAGCGCTAACATCGGCTCTTCTGCGACTCGAGCTCCTTGGCCCTATCGCGTTAAAATACCTGATGACTGTGATGTGTCAAGTCGTCGAGTTTAAATAAGAAACTCGTCACATATTTTTCTGTGCGATTAGGACGGCTTCCACAAGTATGCTTCAGTCTTGCGCTCACATGTGAATCTCGCAGCTGCGGAGAGTGATGGCTCGCTCAACCAGCCTATGTCGCATAGCTGCGGGAGCTTGTTGCGTATGAAGGAACGGAAAATGTACGAAAACGAAAAGACCTGGGGCTTCGAGCAAAAAAACGCGTGCGCTATTCATTTTGTTACACGCGTAAAGTTGGCATACAAAACAAGTTGCATTTTGTAGTCTGCGGTGGCCGACAAATGAAAGCTCCCCCCCCCCCCCCTCTCTCTCTCCCAGGGAAAACGAGAGACTGCGCAAGGAGGTGGCGGCGCTCAGGAGCGAGGTCAAGGAGCTGAAAGACCAACAGAGGCAATCTTCTACTTCTCCATTCTTTTCCGCGCGAACGTGATGCAAAGTCAAGCGCGCGCAACTCCTCCCTCCTTGCGCCTTGCCTTGTGTGCAGCATGTCATGGCTGCAATAATAGGATGCATGCAGATGAAGCATCGGTTGGCGCAACTCATCCAATCGACCTCGAGGTCCTCGACTTGCGGTTACGCGATAAGCGTTCGGGGCATTGCGTTGGGACTACTGAGGCAGCATTTTTTTTCGTATTAGATGCTCAAAAAAGTGGCGCGCAATTTGTAATATAATACCTCGTCTTAAAACTAAGAGGGATTCGCGCAAAGAGTGTTCACTTGCCAGATAGCAGAAACAAGGAACGTATTTCACGGTTTCTTCGAGGAATTGATCGCACCACAGCACGCTGGAAGAAACTATGCACGAATATGCAGAGTTATGCATATACGCAGGAAATATATGCATATATGCAGGAAATATCTTGGATGCATGTGTCCAACGTAAACCAGTTCTGCACCCGGCAGTCCCGCATTGACCTTGCAGACAATGCTGAGCGCAGACACAACATTCGCACTGTGCAGCCCTGGCATCGAAATCGGCCAGTCGCCGACCTACCTGACCCGGCCCGACTACCTGATCCCGCCTGCCTTCGAGCAACCCACCGCGGCGCCACCGGTGGCACGCATGGAAGGTGAGAAAGGCATTCCACAAAGCGAGAGATTTTACGAAGGAAAAGCATGCTGAAGCCACATTTTCTACCCCCCTCCCCTAAATGCCCCCCTCGGAGTGGCCCTTTGAGAGTTAGCTTGCAGGTATATATGGATGGGTGAATTTGTCAACAGACACCCTGCGTTCAGGTTGACTTCAGGAGGGTCCTCCAGTCCAGGGCCGCCTCCGTGCGTGGCGTGACAGCGCTGGAGTCCCCAGCAGAGAATAAAACCGCGCCCTAACATGACTCACTGAACGAAGAAGCGCAGCTCGCTTCCCGATACCAAGTCCACGTTCCGAGGCATCGATCGGGGTCTGTCCCATGCTTGAAATTAACTGACGCGCGACATATACTACCGCAAGTGATCGGCCGTGGTCTTGCAATAGAAATCTGTACTCTAGAAAATTCAACGTGCCGACCACCAACGTTCCATCGAGTTTTGTGCCCGAGTTACTTGGGTATTGCCACCCCAGTTCACTGGGTGTTTTAAATAGGACGTGACATTGAAAATCGTCATGCCCTTTGTGTTCATGCGTGTGTGCAGTCCTCAGCCCGCAGCGTCATAGTTTGTAGCATTCGAAAATGGCGTGCGGTATTTTTACGGGCCACGCAGGACTGAGCCCTCCGCTTTAGTTTCGTGAGCGATACACTGATTCGGATGCCCTCAAGCTGGCGGCAAACGGCTTGAGAGCTGCGATCTCCAGCAGCTGGGGGTCCACTTCAGAGCAGCAGGGCGCGTGATCCGTTGAGACCTTCTGGGCGCGTTAGGCACGAATGCGTCGCTGCTGCGGTACTGTAGCCTCGCGCGATTCTGGAGCAGGACTCGTCCGCCGTCTGGCCATTTCAATTCACATATCGTTGAGACCTAACAGACGGCGGTCTCGAAGCCGGCGAACTGTGCGGTGCGCTCGTCTTTTTGCTGACCTTGCCCATGTTGTTATGTTGTCACATTTCGCAGATTTCGGACAACGCACTCCGAGCATGCAGAATTTCTCCGGCGGCGCCATCGGGTAAATTCACTGCTACCTCCCTACTGTGCTCACCTTGTCTAGAGAACTTCACTGCCTCACTGCAAATTTCTTCTGAACCGTGGCCACGATTCGATGACGCGGTACCTTCGAATAACTCAGTCATTCCAGTTGTTGTAAAACTTGCTTTGTAACCATTGTGCCGAAAAGCGGCTGCGAAGACTGTCCGTCCGCTGCCAGGCAGTCTTTTTGGCCTTATTAACTGCGACAGGCCGCAGGCTTCGCCTCTGCGAAGCAATAATTCCGTTCTCCAAAACTCTACCTACCGCAGACTGCTGCTGCAAATTGAAGCAGGAGAGAACTCAGGCATCTGCACTGGGTTCTACGAGCTATTTACATTGGGCTTGTACTGCTTTGTGAAGCTGTCTGTCTCTGTCCGTACCTCCCTCCCTCCTTCACTCACTCATGGCCTGGAGCGGGTTGGTGACTCCCGAACTCTCTTCTCATGCAGTTACACGCCGAGCAGACGTGCCACCGCCATGATGGCCAGCACGGTGAGTTCATAGTGACTCCGATAAGGTACTGCACGGTGTGGAACGTTCAACTCAATCCACATGTGTTGGCATTTTTCGTGAGCCTTCGTATGCCTTCGTTGCTGTGTCGTGTGTTTAATAAAACTACAGCCTCCTGACGTGCACCTTGTGGCTATCTGCACATGTTGTCCCAACTAAGGAGCAGCCAGCTCTTATTATCAGAACCAGCAAAATTCTCGACCCTCCATCCGCGCCGAAGAGCGTCCCTCCTCAATTCATGAGGACTCTCTGGCCTACCTGAAAAGTACACCCAGTGGTTAGGAGATGGACGCGGGAGCTTTTGTTTATGGCATATTACGACCAGTAGCACGTTGATAGTAAACATATCCAGACTAAGCTAGTCCTTCAACGGCTAAACATTTTGCGCCAATACCGACTCGACGTTGTGCATAAACTCTCGAACAGCTGGGCACCTCGACGTTCATTTGTTCTGCTTCGCGCCCCGTGGCATGCCTTTCGCCAGTACTACTAGAAAGTAACGCGAACCTCGTGTTGCTGCCGCAAGCTCTCATCAAAAAGTTTCTGGCCTTTCGAAATGCACTGTCGCACTTCTAGGCGAACTGGTTGCCACCAAAACCAGGGCAGCTCAGAAAGTCTCCTATACTAGCCCCATATCCAAAAGTGCTGATAAATTTGCTCCATAGCCTCGGAGGTTGAGCGTACTGGTCAGTGCGGTATCGGCTGTAGCCCAGTGCATACAACGTACTCGGGAGCAGGTTTTGTTGCAAATACGATGCGAATGTCTTGCGAGTTCCGCAGACGGCGCACTTCTCTCTAAAGCAAAGCATCAGTGAGGATGTTCGCATGGACGAGCTCCAAGGGGACCTCTGAGCCACAGTTTGAGTGCGTATATTTGAGCCGGTATCGAGCAGCTCCACCACTCATTAATGCGACGTTGTCACTGCACACCACCCCATTCCAAGGAACTCGGCTACCGATCAAGCCAACCAAAACGACTCATATGACTTGCACAGTGGGGATCTCCCTGTAGCAGATGGCTGCTGAAGTGGAAGCCAGCCGCAGGTTGCACAGATATCCAGTCCGGTCCGATACTTTGTGCATAGACCTCGTATTCTCAGCCGCACAATCTTTACTGCATGCATAAGACTGCGCATCGGCAGTTTTTCCGAAGCTCTCTTGGTAGTTACTCGCGCGCTCTACAATTTTTAAAAGCCAGTGGAAATGGTTAAGCGTACCACTTCCGTCAAGCAGTCAAAGAAAGGGTGTTTAAGCCTTTTCTCTTCAACCATTCATCTAAGAAATCGGTCTGCGTAATTTATTCCCTCATGAAAAATACCAATGTCGCTTCTTGACTGGTGGTCGTGGGGCTACTTCCAATACGTAACGCGCTTGCCACACAAAATAAACAGTATATTACTGCTGTAGGATTTTTATCCGCACGCTTTAAAATCGTGTTACGTCGTGTATTCGCATGTTTCAGTGCTGTAAGGTTCATACCACCTTGCATATAACCCTGGCTGGTTTCGAAGCGAACGCACAAAATGTTGTTCCTCAACTTGAAGCCCTCCGTGTTCCATGGCCACCCGTTTTGTTTATGGCACCCAGCTGTACCCGTGGCGCCATCTATCTGCGTGGAATTTGCAGGCTCTCGTTCACTGCCAGGCTGCGTAGCATTTTTCACGAGATATTCTACCATTCTTCGCGTGGGTCTTACCGAGCGCGCGTTGGTCAATATGCCTGAAGTGCGCCGCGGACGAACATGTGCTCACGCGATTGACAGTCTTGACGCGAATACCGCAGGACCTATCCCAGCAGAGGGGTCACCGCACCTACGCCCATGATGACCAGCCCGCCAGCCGCTTGGACGTGGCTCAAGCCACGCTGGCCTTCGGTAAGCAATCTCGCCCACCACCAGCTTCCTTGCAACCACAGGGCGTCCTGTAGCCGCTGAAAAAGCTAACGGGTAATTGAAGACAGCATGGTTAACGCCAGGCCGCTGTAAATTTTGCGCTGCTTCCTAGAGGAATAACAAAAAAATGTCATCAAATTCGCCAGTTGGAGGACGAAGATATTGCTCAGTACACGGCGCGCACGAACCTTCAGAGTTACTATATATACCGGGCCAGATGCAGAGGCGACCGCTCTCGTGCGTCATTCCTCATATGCGTGTAGCATGAAAGTGATGCATGGTTGGCTGCGGTACGTACACCTCGCAGGAAATTTTATGTGGAAACACCAACCACGCTGGTTGCGAGCTGAACGTGAAAAGGCGAGACATCTTTGCAGCCGGTGTTCCCGTTTGATTCCCGCTTGATAGTACTCGCACACGTATACGGTGCTCCCACGAGCAAAGTAGAAGACAGCGAATCTTTGTTGCGTGATTTGTTGATTACCTAGTTCATTTCGAAGTGAAGATCCAGCAGCGAACCTCCCCTGTAACTTGGTCACTGGGACTGAAATGCAATTCAAAACAGAAAGCTAGGGAGGTCTCTTGGCGTGCCTTCAGCGCAACGATTTCGGCAGCACGTCAATGATGCTGAACTGCAATTCAGCATTACTTGGCTTTACATTTTTTCCCCCTCTCTTCTCAGGGAGTTCACCGAGAGAGCGCAGGTGAGGAGGCTTACGACTTTCCAAGATATGGGCGAAGCTATTATTAACGTGTGCAAGATGAAAATGCTGCTGCGCTTTCCAATAGCATAATAGAAAAATTTTCTAATCAATCACGCGCGGCTAGTGCCACGTGTGCCACCTTCAAGAGAATACTCCCAGCACTTTAATGGCCATGACATTTCTGTGGGGCCGCTTCTTTTGGAGGATTCGCAACTTCCAATCGAAACTGCCACTATGCCCCCCGCCCCCTTCAGCATATATTTTATTTTTCATGAGAAAAAAAGGCAAGTTAAGCAATGCGCAAGAACAACGCAAGAAATATGCTTAAAGGGGCCATGACATGGTCGTTCTTCATATTGCAGTTTTCTGCTTCAGTAACTAATGCAAAAGCTTATGATTCAAATTCTGAAATTTGGCTGCCCTGGACGCGCTGTATTTTCCAAAAAATACGATCCAAATTGAGACCGGGAGACTCCTCCCACCGGCAGCGACCGCCATATTGAAAGCTGTCGTGACGTCACTAGCACATGCACGGAGCAACGTCGTCTGCTCTCGTTGCTGCAATATGCGCAGCGAGGTCTCATTCCACCCTGTACTTTCGCCGGCGATCGAAGTAGCAGTCGTCCCCCATATATGAATGACTGGTACCGAAAAAGCGATAATAGTAACGCAGTTTTTCTTCGGTATAGGTTGGGTCCGGTCACACTATAGCTGATGCGACGGCGATCGATGGTCGGTGGGCTGATGGGTACGCAAATGCCGTCGCTGACGCACTGGTCTGTCACGCTAGATTGACGACAACGCCAGCACGATCAACGATCGCGTATCGTAGTAATGTTAAAGAGGCAGCATAGTGGGAACCAGAAGAGAGCGGTAGGGGATTAGTTGGTATGACATTCTATAAACTTAAGAATTGACCTCATGCTAACCACGGCGACGTACGCGGTGTGCATGCACCAGCGAAGATGGGCTTTCATTCGGTGCCTGCGCATAAATCCGATCGGCGAGGCAAGCGACACGGGCAGAAAACGCCGCATGACGGTGCCGCTCGCCTCCGTCGCCTGGGCTTGTGCGGCCTAGTGTTCCTGTATATGCTCCCCCTTGTGTTCCTGTATATGCGCGTCTGTTTTCCCTCGCCGCTCCGAACGCCATTCGCCGAGAGGCGGTCACATGATTTTCGTGACGTCAGGTGTTCGAATTTCCGCGGGGAAGCTGACTTCACAGGTGCAGTGCCGAGCGACCCTTCGTCAGCTCGATGCCTCACGAGAGCCCACGCTGTCGGCTACATTTCACACATTTCCCGTGCACGCCTGTGGCGTCAGGTTTGGGGTTCTGCTGTGGCAGTGAGCCGCGCAGTTGTCAGCTATGACTGCATGCAGTGCGCCAAACTGCAGCAACCGCACTGGAAACAGCAAAGCGTTTTACAAAGTGCCATTGGGAAGTTCGGCGGCTGAAGTGCGTCGGCGATTGAAGTGGCTTATGAGAATGGGCAGCGTTAAGCGCTACGAAATATAACTTATTAACAGATGAAAAAATGCTTTTTAATAAAATTTGGGTAAGCTAATATCAACGAGAAAAGTACTTATTCGCGGTCCTTTGAAGATTCGTCATTTCACTGCATTTAGCTACGGGGCACATTTTGTAGAATGTTTTAGGCAAGCAATTGAGTTTGAAATTTTTTATTTAGGTCAGACTCGCCTGTTCAATGCATTGGTGTTGCTTTAGTCTGCTTGCCTGCGACAGGTTGCAGAATCATATTAATGTGGTTCTAGGGAGATGTGTTTTCATATTTTCCTTGCATAACTCGCACAGAACACGCGGCGGTGCTAGTTGTGAAAAAGTAATTCACCGCAATACTCCCTATTTTTAAGACGCGCGCAGAGGAAGACAGGACGGGACAGACGCTGCCCCATCCGGAACGGGACTGCTTGTTCATTTGAAATTACTTGTTCCAGGAAAAAAAACTGCAGGCCGTTTCTAGTATTTTTCGTCAATTTATTGTCATGACTACAATTTGCTGTTAACCGATGGCGATTTTTTTTTCATCCTGTATGCACACCCTCGGCAAGCCACAGATTAGTTTTTCGCGCTATGTTTAAAAAATTGAGATCGAGTGCAATTTTTACGCAAATAAAAAACAAGCCCAAGCGCTGTACACAGCGAGACGATGTACGCAGCCCCTGTGCGCACGAGCGGTGGCTTTCCCGCAAAGATTGGATCATGATGGCGGACCTTCGCGCAACTCTTCTCCCTGTGGGAGCATATACAGGAACACTAGTGTGGCCGAGCGAAAGCTCCACGCCCGGCCGGTGAGCCGACGGCTGGAAAAACTGCGCTTGTGTACCTTATCCGTATCGAAAAAAGTGAAACAAGCGGCTACATATCATATCTTCACACGTTGTTACTAGTCAGTGAGGAACCTTTCCCATATTCTTGAATTTTGGTTGACGGTGGACTGCCGGCCCCTTTCGTGATGAGGCCTAGCGAGTACGCAGGATTCGAATGTGCGACTTCGGCGATTGTGAAGAGTGAATTCGCAAGCTTTAGCGCCTGCAAATAGCTGTCGAGCGTAGTTTTGGCTACAGTGCCCTCAAAGCGACGACTGCCTACATCTCAGGACGCGAGTACAGTAAGGGGGAAGTGCCGATATATGTGACCCGGTCTGCATAGCATGTGCAGAAGGCAGCCGGCAGCAGCCGTCAGCGTCGACTGTGGACAACATATCTGGTTGTTTTCATTAATTCAAGTAATGCCCGAACGTGTTGTTAGCCAAACCGACCTAAAATTAAACTCTGGTGACATAAAAGAAAGCAGATACAATTAGCAGAAAGCGCCGGTATTTTAAGCGAAGCGTTTCCCAAGCAGGCGATATAGCATCATCGGCCCTTATTGGAGTGTTATCATGGTGTGTAAATGAGTAAAAGTGCAATTTGTGAGCAAGAGTATGTAATATTTAATAAAAGGATAACCCACCAGGCGTTTTATGCCACCCAAACGAGCAGTACTGTTTGCGCACAGCCATGTAAACAACCTCAGCGCGGGGCTGCAGTTGTAATCGTGGCACTCCTGGGGCACAATGCGCACACACAGCAAAATGCTGTACTATAGTATCAAAGCACTTATTTAGACGGCGGCGACTATTCATCACTCGGACAGTGAAAGCATTCGAGTCACGTAGGGTTTTGCAAGCGGCAATTGGTTCCTAGCTACAAAAAGGTTCTATGAGTCGAAGGAAATGTATGTTCGACCTACAAACGCGTACATGCAGAGCGGAAGTCGTTGCACTCGGCACTTTTCTCTGCTCCTTTCGTGCCTCAAGGTTACGGTAGTGCACCTCTTGATAATTTGAGTTTAATTATCGAGCAATGAATAGCGGACAAGAACTTGGCAGCTATAGCTACAAAACGCCGTGGCTTTCACGGCGCACATCGGCTAAGGCATGCACGGCACGTGCCGCATTTCACATACGGGACTGCTCAAAAGAGACCACACTCATAACATACGAACAGCATGCTTCCAAGCGTAAATAATAAAGCAGGGGTCCATCGATTTCTGTTTCCTCAACAATCGGAAAGTGGGCGCCATGAGCAAGTCCGCTTTCCCAAGGATCACTCAGCTCGCGTACCAAGTTGAAGGCTTGCCAAAAGAGAACACGGAAAATGCATTTTATTTTGCTAGGCTAAAAGAAAAAACCTTTCGAGCGACCGCTGTCTACGGTGTGCATGCAAGCACCTCAACAGCTCGCAGCAGACGACGCGTGGCGTGTATGTGCTTGTGACGTCAGCGAACAGAGGTTGCCAGACCAGCAAGCATTTCGCAAAAGGAACGAAAAAAAAATTCGTTTTAAGGATATTTACCGCACAGAATCAACTGAAAATTGGGGGAATTGTAAGTTACCTTGTTGGGAATTAAAGGCGATAAGCAGGGTATGCGTGAAAATAGGCTGTCATGGCCCCATTTAAGTAACTAAAGTGGTTCCTATCCTTGCTACTAAAGTGAATCATCTTTAGTGTAGGTGGACTTTTGACAGTATACGAAGCATAAGGGTGTGCGAACAGCGAATCAAATATCCTCCTATTTGATTCGCTGAATGAATCAAATTGTGTGCTTTCAGCCTTATTCGAAACGAGTTGAATAAGTTCTCAAGTTTTCGAATAGCTTTTAAACTATTGGCAGTAACGCTCGGCGTGGTTTTATTCAATGACTGTTTCAAAAACAGGGCCTATACTCTGACCCCGCACAGCATGCTGCCGTGATCGCACTGCGCAGGAAGTGGGGTTCAGCGCCACGACGCGGTCGTTTCCTATGGCGGCGTTCAAAACGCCCACGCATGGACCGCCACGGTGGCCAAGTCGTTTGAGCATCCGCCTCGCATGCGGGAGGTGTGGGGCTCGATCCCCAGTGCCGCCGGAAACCCACCGATGATACAATGGGTACAAGCCTTCCCCCGCCTGGTGCTTGGGTTATTTGGGGTGAAATGCTTGGGAAATGGGTCTTTGACCCCACCTTGAGCAATAGAAAAACCTTGTGCTATGGCGCTCTTTGGCCACAGGTGCCCTTGTGCCCTAAAAATTCATCATCATCATCATCTTCATACATTGCCGCTGTGGTGGCTGAGTGGTTATGGCGCTCGGCTGCTGGCCTGAAAGATGCGGGTTCGATTCTGGCCGCGGCGGTCGAATTTCGATAAAGGCGGAATTCTAGAGGCCTGTGTGCTGTGCGATATCAGTGCACGTTAAAGAACCCCAGGTGGTCGAAATTTCCGGAGCCCTTCACTATGGCATCTCTCATAGCCTGAGTCGCTTTGGGACGTTAAACCCATATAAACCAAACCAAACCATTGCTTCCTAGATTGGGCGATGAGGTAGGGCTCAGGCAGGTTTCAGCAAATCCCGCCTTGATGCGGGATCTCAAAAGCCTTGCCTCACAACTCTTGCCCTCGCCCGTCTACTGAGATATGGCACTGGTTTATTCGCTGTCGTCACCAGTAGCAAAAAGTGTGTGTGTGTGTGTGTGTGTGTGTGTGTGTGTGTGTGTGTGTGTGTGTGTGTGTGTGTGTGTGTGTGTGTGTGTGTGTGTGTGTGTGTGTGTGTGTGTGTGTGTGTGTGTGTGTGTGTGTGTGTGTGTGTGTGTGTGTGTGTGTGTGTGTGTGTGTGTGTGTGTGTGTGTGTGTGTGTGTGTGTGTGTGTGTGTGTGTGTGTGTGTGTGTGTGTGTGTGTGTGTGTGTGTGTGTGTGTGTGTGTGTGTGTGTGTGTGTGTGTGTGTGTGTGTGTGTGTGTGTGTGTGTGTGTGTGTGTGTGTGTGTGTGTGTGTGTGTGTGTGTGTGTGTGTGTGTGTGTGTGTGTGTGTGTGTGTGTGTGTGTGTGTGTGTGTGTGTGTGTGTGTGTGTGTGTGTGTGTGTGTGTGTGTGTGTGTGTGTGTGTGTGTGTGTGTGTGTGTGTGTGTGTGTGTGTGTGTGTGTGTGTGTGTGTGTGTGTGTGTGTGTGTGTGTGTGTGTGTGTGTGTGTGTGTGTGTGTGTGTGTGTGTGTGTGTGTGTGTGTGTGTGTGTGTGTGTGTGTGTGTGTGTGTGTGTGTGTGTGTGTGTGTGTGTGTGTGTGTGTGTGTGTGTGTGTGTGTGTGTGTGTGACCTGTATCAGCGAATGCTTTCGAAAATTTAAAAAAATAGGCTTTTCGGGGTAAAAATATGGCTTTTGCGGCATACTATTTT
Organism: Amblyomma americanum; assembly: GCF_052857255.1. Lineage (NCBI taxonomy): Eukaryota > Metazoa > Arthropoda > Arachnida > Ixodida > Ixodidae > Amblyomma > Amblyomma americanum. The sequence continues at coordinate 352,095,743 of NC_135497.1, forward strand.
CAGTGTTGGTGGACATGAGAAAACCGGATAATCGCCTTTAATAGTAAACTGGTTAACTAATTTTTAGAGATTAAATTTTAACTAATAGAGTTAAGTGACTAGTTGCAATCACAGATTTGTAAAGCCAGTTGTTAGTAATAGCCACATCAGTTTTTAGAATTTCGAAAACGCGGTTACCCTTGGCGCTGTGGCTGGACAAAGTTTGGGTGCATCGTGCGAAAATACATGCCCTTACAAAGGCATGCAGGCAAAGCAACCCCTTCAGTTCACGTAACTAGCCGAGAAAGCTGGCTCCCTGGGTAAATGGACACCTCAATCGCGCTTTGAGGTATGTGGCAGTGGTGTCTGCCTGTAAAACGTGCTTTCGCAAAACATTTCATTCTTAGCAATGCTAAACCATGAGCCATTGTTTTTTAATTTCAATGCAATTGCCATCTGCCCACCGTGGAACTGGGAATCAGCTCATTGGCGAAGAGGTAGATAGCCTCCCGAAAACATTATGTGTAAAAATGAGCCTTACGGGAGCTCGACTAGAGCAACCTGGGTCTTATAAGCCCCATCGGTGGCCATCTTTGAAACAGCAACCTGCAGGGGCATTGGCGCATTGTTCAACCACACCACCGTGTCAGTTGTGGTATGAGGACTCTCCGCGTTCTATGAATCTATGCAAGAGAACAAGTACTTGAGCGGTAGGGATCGCTAATGTTTTCACATTATACTCTTAAGGGAAGGTTAAACGTCGTCTAAGTTTCCCAAAGCCCATTTGTAACGTTTCACAAACGCCTGAAAAAAAAGGCATTGATAGCAATTTATTAACCTGCGACAAAAATAGTAAAGTCGCATAGTTGTAAGGTTTCAGTGGTACAGAATTTTCCGATTGGTCGGCAGAGGTCACGTGACTTTGTGACGTCATCATAACCTGCCCATCATGGCAGGTAGCCCCCCTGATTTTTGAAGTTGGCCCACCCCCCAAAATTCCAAAGGACCGCAGAAATTTGCAAGTAGGTCTACCCAAGAAAATGAATTATTGTGGATTAGTGGGAATTGTTTGGCGGATTTGTTAGATTGGTATAACCCCATCTGATAATCCAATAGAAGGTACTCAAACACTAAAGAAGCTGGTGAGTTATGCATACCATATAAGGGCAGTGGAGGCTGTTCCAACAGAAGTTTCGGCGTGAAAATCGCAAAAACATTAGACACTCATTATAGACACCATACAGCAGGCAACCTAAATGCTATCACATTTTCTTTTTTAAGAATGTGGTTAAGAAGTCCCCCAAATTTTAATCACAGGTCCACTTACTATGAACTTCGGATATAAATGATAGAAAACCGCGCTACCCTCAGGTCCGTTTGAACTGAACTCGACTGACTAGCCACTTATAACGGTCGCACGGATTCTATTCCTAATGTATCTGAGGTTCGGAGGCGACATTAGTTGTCAGCAGCAGTTATGACTGCATTGTCAGTGGGAAAATGCTGTCCTCTCAGAAAAGCGAGGTCGGGTGATTAAGGTGGGGTCGGTAACAGTGCATTGCTTCAAGCAAATGGGGTCCTGCGTCGAAGAGCGTGTTGTCCAGCTAAAAAATTACCGCAAGTTCTAGCTTTTTCAGAGTGTTTCCTCGAAATATTGGCAGGTTTCGGTGCTTCCAGAAAGTTCCAATAGTACTGGGCATTGATTTGTGGAGCTTTTGGAGGTAATCAACCATCAGAATTTCCTCAAAGTCCGATAAGGCGGAGGCTATGACATTTCCCTGCAGAACATTTCCATTTCTGTAGAACATTTTTATTGTTCTAACTGCTGCTTCATTTCTGGATCAGAGTGGTGCACCCAATTTTTGTGGCCAGCTGACCCAAGGAGGCCTCCCGACTGGCGCGGATACGCTTCATTTATATGAGCAGACCATCAACCTTTGTTGCATTTGCGCCTGACCACGTTGGCCACAATACATTTGCCACCTTGGCCTCGCTTCCAGTTGTCCGCCGCCTTGCGATTTCCACCGTTCTCCTACCTGGTGTTGAAGCTGTTCCTTGGGACACTGAGTGCCTTGGGTTTCTCTCCATTCCCAAAAGATGCATGTATAGTACCCCACATCAGGAATATATTGGGGACGCCGTGGTTGAGGAATGCGGGTTCACCGGGGTTCTTTAATGCATGCCGACATCGCACAGCCGGCTTTTTTTTTTTGGACTTTGCCTCCATCCGAATGGGCCCCCTCGGCTGGGATTCTGTCCGTCAACTTGGGCTCAGCAGCCAAAAGTATATGAATTGTAAATTTTGGTGTTTAATTAACGTCTCGAAGCAACATGTAGGCTATGGGGGATGCCGTAGTGAAGTGCAACGGATTAATTTCAACCACCTGGGACTCTTTAATGTGCGTTGACATCGCATAGCTCACAGGCGCCTTTTGCGTTTCACCTCCGTCAAAACGCGGCCGCCCTGCTTCTGATTGAACGTTGGTCTTCCAGCTTGGCAGGAGAGTGTCCCAACCACTAAGCCGCCGCGGCGGGTCTATTTCTAGGCTTACAGACCATCTGTAATGGGCAGCGTGTTGTACAATACACTCACGTGCATTAACGTTTCTGGTGTGGAATGAACTTATAAAGTACAGCAACACGTCTCATACTTTTCAATCTCTGATTAACGCACATGTGTAGAGCATTTAGCCCTTGACTGACTCTGAAGTGCAAGTCTTCTTCCCACCACCCACTGCGTGAACTACTGGCTGCTTTTCATACATAATGCTTTGAGCGGTGTTGATGTAGCCTTGTGACTCCTGTACTTAGTGATGTTAGTCCAATATGGTCAGGGTGGGGGTTAAAAAAGCAAAGCATCTAAATGACTGCACTCAATCGTATCCACAACTGCTCTTGATGAATATACTCAGGTCACTACCACGCTCCGATTCGTCTCTGAGCAGCATCCGCTTCCGGACACCAAGGACTGATTCTCATTCAAGGTGAGTGCATATGATTTATGGATCCAAAAGTAATAAAAAAATAGTGTCTTTCTTGGCCATGTTTCAGGCCATGTTTCAGGTATAATTGACCCCAGAGGTGGTATGCACTGTAATCTCTGCTTGTAGCAGTATGGTGATTATGTTAAAAGAAACCTGCTTTGTTCGCAGATTCAAAGACATATTTTAATCCAGCGGTAAGGGTGAGTCCTTTGTTCTTTAGGAAAAGCATCAAATACTTAATGTGGCGCACATTTACACAACTGCATGCCCAATCAAAAATCCAAGCAAAGAGCACTTAAATGTTAAAGTTGCAGTGACCTTCCAACAACCATGCTTTTAAAGCTTGCTTTTAATTCTTGTGAAGAGGGTTCTAGTTTTCACATTAGGTACCTGCTGTATGTATGAATGGTATTGATTTCTCTTTCATCACAGTGTGCCAGCATTATTTAATTGCATGATTCTCTTGGGCAAGCATCGTCGTTCTCAAGAACTTTGAGAAATAAGTTGTAGAAGTGACCATTCAGTTAAATCTAATCGCCATTTGCTTAAACGTTGTTCTGGCCATTACCACAGCTAGACTCTCTGACAAGAAAGTGCAGGCAAGAAACAGGTGTGCAGAGAATGTTTTTTGGGCACATCTCCCATTTCTAGATTCAGGCATCCAGCAATGTCTGGAAGTACAGTGTGTATGGAACTGGCGATAAGATTCTGATAGCAGCTTTTGTACAGGTTTTGCAGTAAAAGAAATTTGAAATTTTAGCAGAAGTTTTTAGGTTTTCAATCAGAGAAAATGGCATTTTATAGCAGAAAAAAATGGTTCGCACCAAAATTTCAGTTCTTGCAGGACATAAAAAAGGGGATTGATAAACTTCAGGTTTATTTGGCAAGTTCAGTGTTCACTGTGACCATAGTAAAGCAAAAAAATGAAAAACCCTATTCCCAACTGCTCTCGTTAAAATGCTATTTCCTAATAAAAAAGGATAGCCAGAAATAAACAAATGGAAAAACGATTTTGCTGAAGACTGTGTAATTTTTATTAATTGTGAACAATAACAAAATGTGAAAAAATCAACACAACACGCTGGCGAAGTTTGGCGCAGAAGTTCCTCCACTGCAAGTAACATGATAGTGGCACCTTGAATATTCCAATATTTGTCATGAGTTTTCTGTCAGTGGAAGCAGACAGCTCCATTGGCTCCAAGGCAATGTCAACACAATGTACCACTCAAAACTTCGCTTGATATTCTCTACGTGGTCACATTGTCGGGGATATGACATCAGCAATCATATCGCATTAGGTTTCTACTATACTGAATCTCATGTAAACCAGAGCATATGGACTAGAAAGGTGTATTTTCCTAATGTAACAGACAGGCCATGTTGTAATCAGTAGCCATGCAGGATGAAGTGCCAGTGCCTTTTGTGAGATACTATATGCAAACAGCAATTCACTGCCGTAATGCGATATTATTAGCATACCGTAAATTATGGTGTACAACCTGCATGCTAGACGTTTAAAAGTTATTTGGGGCTTTGTGGACACTATGCGATTCTATATACAAGGTGCGATCATAAGAAAAAATATTTTTGCAGCGAAAATTGAGTCCTGCAGACTATACCCAGGGTGTGTGTGGACTGTATACCAGAGATTACTAAATTCATTCAACACACCGATCTCGATTCAAAATAGTGAAAGCATCGATTGAAGACTGTTGCATGAGTTTGTGTACATGGTGGTGCAGCTGCGCTAGCTAACAAATCTGCGCCAATATTTTTGTTGCAATCAATATTTAAGTTTCACCATGGTGGAGCAATTGGAGGGAGAGTAATTGGAAGGCTAACTTTGCCGGTAGCTAACAACTCAGCTACGGTGAATCATACGCCCCATTAAATTCGGGGAGCCAGAACTAGTGAGGCTGGGCATTACTGAAAGAGCTTCAGAACAGCGAGCCTGTTTTAAACAGTTGGGTCCACAGGGCTTCCTAGGCATCACCAAAATTGCTGCGCTTCACTGATACCTACAAAGATGAGAAGTGTGTACAAAGCAGGGTGCATAATACCACGACACAAAGTCAGCTAATTGAATTTTCAGTTTATTGATAGCTACTGAAAACACCGTATGGGATAGGCCAGAAAAACAAGCAGTTGTGTGAGTACCTCCAAAAATGTCTCAGCACTTCATTTGTGTCTCTTGCCATTTCTTATGTCTCGTCCCTTTTCCTATTGCCATGCGCCAACCAGCCCAACTTAGCGCTTCGCTGAACTTCCAGAATTCAATGAGAAACTGCTACTGATGGCAGTTAGGAGCTCACGATGCTGGTCTGATTTTTTTCAGGTTCCCAGTGAGCAGGTGCTTCTCAGAAGACCACACGCGCTCTGGGAAAGCTTCACCTTCCAGGAGTTAGAACACAACGAGAACTGCAACATATTATTATAGCTACCTGTTAAAAGTTCTTGTTGAAGTTAAGTTTAAAGTCTTGTTCCAGTTACAAGTTAGTTAATTTAAAGTTCTTTTTTAAGTAGCGTGGTTCTTTAACAAGATGGCAAAGTATGCCTGAACAGCTGTGTGCATGTAACAGCTTCTGAGAATAGAACACAGCAATAACTGCAACACATTTAACGTAGCTAGCTGTTAAAGTTCTAATGAAATGTTAACGTTTTTTTCCAGTTAAAAGTTAGTTTTAGGCTGTTGTTGAAATAGCGTTGTTCTTTAACAAGATGGCAAAGTGTGCCTCCTTTGTTGTGTACCTAATAAAACAAAACTTCACTTTATCTCAAGAAAATTGCCCTGCAGACTCCGAAACCCAGCTTATGCCAGCAGCACCAACACAAAGAACTGAACATCGCATAATCAATCCCTCGCGAAGTGAATTTTACAAGAAACTTGTGCGGGGAATGCAAAATGAGAGGAACACAATTTTCACATCTCACCTTACTGAATAAAGAACACAGAATGGCTTCAGAAAGCTTTAAAGGAAGCGTGAAATTTTTTACCCATTCGTTAAGCGGAAACTACCTACTTAACCGTGCAAATTTGTTAAAAAGGCCAAAACAAACCTCTCTGTACAATTGCATAATGAGGTAAATCAAGAACATGAACTGAAATTAGGCGTTTCCAGAGATTTACTGTTAGCTATCAACTAGAACAAGCAAGTTGCCTGGCAGAGCATTGCGAGTCACTTTGTTTGCCATCTCGTTTTCATAATGAAGTGAAATTACACGTTTCCAGAGATTTACTATTAGATGTCAACTAGAACTTGCAAGTTGCCTGGCAGAGCTTTGCGAGTCGCTTTGTTTGCCATCTCGTTTTCATAATGGCAGTGTGCTGGGGATATCTAAAGTCAAAGGAGATTGCCTGATGGTTACTTTTCCTAAACAGACTTGAGAGATTTTTGTAGGACTGGTTTCAAGCCTGTGAATGTCACCCATCGCCCATCTATTCGTCACAACATTTATTATAAAGATATTTTCTTTGATGCCGTGCAGCTCTGCCACTGTGGAGACTGTTGTCCATTGAAGGTGATAGGAGAGAATTTGCCCTGCAGAAGTGGCACACAGAAACCAAAGGAGGAGCTGTGGTTTCAACATATTTAGAGTGAATAAAGTTTATTCTCGCTCTCCTTTGAACATGAACCATGGGTGAAGATTTTGCTCTCTTGCGAGAATTTTGAATTATTTAGGTCAGAGCTGCTTGCAGTAGCACAGCCTGTGGCACACGGTTCTTTGCAATAATGCGGGACATAAATCACATGATCGCTTTTGCAAGTGCGTGTAATAAATCATTTGCACTAGCAAATGCAGGTATAAATGCGTGCAGGCATAAACTGATCTTCCAAGCGCAACAGCTGTTGCAGTAATATGAGGCTAACATGGTTTTCCTACTGATGTTGGCTTCAGCTGTTGTAACAGCACATTGCCAGGCATCTTTTTCCTGTGTACCGTAGAATACAGTATCTGAGCAATAATATCACCCCCCCCCCCACCCCCCCGCAAAGATGAAAATTTTCTTTAGCTGCATAATATGTTTCAGATGGAAAATGTCTTTGCGCAAGCGTGAAACAAAAGCTGCTGAAAATGTACAGTGGGAGTCATAAAGGCATGAAAAAACCATGGTAAATCTCAATTTCGGATGAAGTAAGTGCTAGGATGTGCAACAAAAAATGCAGCACTACCTAAGGATCGCAAGCGGCATTGCCTGTTGATATTTTGGCACCACCGTAATTCTGATTCAGAGTTGTCAGATTGGAACCAGATGCAATCACTACCTGTGAGTAAACACAATTGATGGCTAGCCATGACACTGCCTGCACTTCCTCGTACAGTCTTCAAGTTCTCGGGAAGTTCCGCTTTAAAAAGTCCATCCCTAATCAACAGGGGCTTTTGCATGTAAATGGTCACTTTTAGAGTACTTGCAATTGAGTTGAACAAAATGGCAATATGACCTTTCAGACATTTGTTCCATTGACAATGGGTCAAGCTATGAGGTGGGGGTCAATACGCGCACTGCCATATTTACCCGATTTTGACACGCACTTCTTCGTGCTCGAAAATTGAGCCGTGAAACAAATGCGCGTTAGAATCGGATGCAAAACCGAAACCAAGCTATGAACCGTCCCATCACAATGTGCTGATTGCACTTTTCTCCGCTAGTAGTTATAATTCTGGAGACAATAGAGACCTTTAATATAGCGCATGAGCGCTTACGTACGTTATACGCAAGCATTTAGCAGGAGGTTACAGCAGAAGTCGCATGAGCACACTTTTAGTTTATCATATGCCTACAAGAATGCAACGATAGCACAGGCAGCAGTGGCGCCATTTGGTGTTGAGTTCTGGAAATAATTTGTGACAAATTTTTCACACTTAGCCAAGGTTATCCAAGTCGTATAGCGTAGACAGCCAGTTCCATGGCCTGTACAGTCGAGCCACGGCCTAATTTTTTTTAGGTCACTGAACCGAGAAAGGTTTTTAATAACATCATACTGATTTTTTTCGAACCTTTCTGCCTACCACCGTAACGACTACACTTGGCAAGGCTATGACCACTATGATTACCTGGGCGTAAAAGTCCAAATCAAGGCAATCCACAGGCGGCGGTCGCAGAATCGAAAACAGGTTAAGTTTATCCCTCATTCGTTCTACTGTCAGTGATAGGAGGAAAAGCGAATATCACGCGTACCATTTAAAGTCAATGAATATGCCTAAAAACCGAATAGCATTGACGAATTCTCTCCAAAGCGGGGGATGTGGGCGATGCGAATTTTAGAAGCTATTTTTCTTAGCGCAAGCAGCAGTACGCACGCTAAATTTGAAAAACAGCGTACGTAATGCGAACGTAAAAGCTCAATTTGAAATATCGTTTGGCGCATGCACAGTACGAAGAACACTATTTTATAGACCTCCTGCATGTTTGAAAACAAACGACGTGGCGCTGGACTCGCTAGCGGGCTCGTGGTATGCAAAAGATCGGGGAGTGGCGTTGCGTATAGGTGTTGAGCGCGGGTTTTCAAGGGTGGTAGGCGCGTTTCCAGTTTCTGCGAATCACAGCAATGGTTGATGCTTCCAACTTAGTAAGTTGTCGAAGTACACGAGCTCGCGTTGGCCACGTGCGGCGTATTCAGAGAAATAGTTTGCCACTTTGTATTGTGTATATGGTTAGTAGTAAACTAGTAGAAAGAGTTCCTTCCGTTGGTTTATACGCTAGGCATTGAGTAAAACAAGTTTTGACACTCTTCACTAGCCGGAATGATTTTACTTCGGGACAGTAGTGAGGCGAAGCGCTGGTGTTGCTTCGTCGGAGCAGACGTGCGCTCATCGTCTGTTGGCATACGTGTCGCGCTGTGCGAAAAGTGGGGACAGCGTCGTGTCTCTGATCTCCTCTGTCTCGCTTAAGCGCTGTTTTTAGCCGCATGACCCCGCACCAGCCATGCCGACTTGTCCTCTTGTTTAGCTGGTCGATTTGGTGAAAATTTTTTATTTCTAGAATTATTGTCTTTCCTAGCCCTGGAGTCTTGTTTCGTGATGAAAAATTATACCAAAATATTGAGTACAAATTTATAAATTACGCTATTTAGATGTGTGGTCATCAAAAATTGTGAGGTAATTTCTTTGATTTCAGTGCCGCATTTCTTTGACCAAAGCGAAAGCGAAGAGGCCATAAACGAGGGAATGAACTTTAAGGTTCGTTTTCTGACCTCTCACATTTTCTGCGACTGGATCACTCACCTTCGTAATTCCGTAACGCATGAGAATAAAATGATTCCATTTGTCACAAACTTTTCCTGAGACGTTGAGGAACGTAATAAATATCTCGATTTTTTTTCCTACACGGGCAGTACTATGTTAGTTTTTTTTTGTAAGAAACGTTTTCATGTAACTATGCATGCATATATGTTCTGATCATCTAGAAAAATAACTAATCGCGTCATCATACAGTACAGGGCTTTGTGTACATGCTGGCATACAAAAAACTGCGCACTATCTACTCAAATATTTAAGACCTTGGGGTGACTTGACGAGGGTGTTAATTATAATTACCCAGAACTGCACCAGGTATAGCTAAAAATAAAAGGCATTACTGAAACTAGCGTAGGAATTTCATATCTGCACCAAGTTTAGTTACATATCGCATGCATAAATAACGAAAACACTTTTCATTACCGCGTCCCCTCTCAATCTCGCCACGTGTCTGTTAGTAGCACGCCTGCGGCTGCTTCTTTCCAAACAAGCATCGCGATCATGTACTACCTCATGAAACCTGACACATGCATGGTGCATTGAAAAAGCATATCGCGTTTAGCACACTTGAGGTGCGCTATTCTAAGCACGCCAACGCGACCGCGCAAGATTGACACAACTTACCAGACTTCTTTCTACTCGAATCAAATATTTACGTCATCGTATCAAGAAACAGTTTCAAGTAAATTTAAGTGTCATAAAACACGCCATTAAAACACGCTGTGCTATTAACAAAAGAACGCATTCCTTGGGGGCGAGTGAACCTGCCGGCGCCCCGTGCACTCAGGCTCAAGGTGATAAATACGTCTGCAGCTACATATGCTTTTTTTCCTTGCGCAATTATCAGCCTACTATCCTGATGTTTAGGGGAATGAACGCAGTAACTTGCATGCTATTAAGTCCATTGAGTGGCAGTGCCGATCGACTCCCAGATTTCGCGCTTTACTACCGTGGCCCAATGCCTATTAGCCAGTTTCCTAACGCGGCATTTATGTGCGAGAAACCTATCGAGGCTAATTTAATTTTTTTTATGCTACTACGCGGATCCAGCAGTGACGCAGCTGGTCAATACATGCTGCTTCTGCAGTGCACAGGCTTGAAGCAGCCGCCGGTAGCTGCGGTAAGCACGGGCCAGCGGAACCTGTTTTGCCTACCATGCGAAAGTCGCTGCTGACATCAGCGCCAGCGCATCTTCGTGACGTCGCGGGGTGAAGGAGGTCTATGGGCACCGTGCAGGAACCCAGGTGGCAGCACTCTCGGCAAACAGACAGCGCCGCCGGTGGCCGGCGGAGCAAATCCGTTGGGAGAGTCGCGGCCGTCGGAAGGTTTTCGGGATTGTTGCAGCAAGGTGGCGGCAATTTCGGCTAGTTGGAGTGACACAGCGATGGATAAACAGTGCGGGAACATGAATACACCAGACAGAGAGACAAGGACGAGTCCTGGCTTTATGCTGGGCGTTTATTTCCAAGTAGGAAAGCACGAGAAACAGAGCAGACGACACAAGGATAAGGGTGCCCAAGAATAAGGAGAAAAACACAACAAAACCAAGGAGAGGGGATAAGAAAATGCGATGCAAAAAGAAGTAGAAAAATACAGAATAAGATTTGTGGCCGCCCCCACGTGTGGTACAGCGCGACACAAAGCCAGCCACAAGCACGTCGACCGAACGGGACGGCCGGGGGAAGATTGTTGTGAGAGGTGGGGACGTACTTAGTCGAAAGCTAAAAGAAAAAGAACGCTGCCAAGAAGGTGCCCCTGGAGGAGGAAGGAAAAGGTGCGGAAGAAGAAGAAAAGGAATGAACGGACGGGGAGCTGAAACGGAGAAGTGGAAACAAAATACGAGAAGCTGACGAAAGGTCTGAAAATTCGCGTACGTCGGCCGGCTCTCCCTGTCTGTGCGAATAATTGAGGTAACTCACGTAGTAGAGAGGCAGAATTATTTTCAAAGGTTTCAATTGTCTCTCCGGTGGGGCACATTCCTCTTCTCCTGATGACAGAACAGTCCTTAAAGGACGGCATGTAGCGGCGGTCTCCACAGCGAACATCAACAAGACGCCATTTGATCATTCCCTCCACATCGCACTGGTATGCGCACAGGAGGTAGCTGATTCAGCATATTAGGCAGACTCTTACAAATGTTCCGATTGGAACATACGAATTCGAATTTTTTTTTCACTTGCCGTCAAGATACACCTGACTTAAAAATTTTTGTTTTCCCGTCTGTATGGTTAGAGAGGAAATCATCGCAACTATAAAATTTTTTATCCTTTTACTTAAGGACTGAATTATTATTGGAAAATGGACACATTTTAGCCTGTGTCGAAGCCGAGTGTTTGTGGGGCACTTCCCCGGAAAAAAAAAGTTACAATCATCAAAAGAGAACAAAAGTACTGACAAAGACTTGCTTTACAATTAGAGGAGAGCACTGCAACAAGACAGGAAGAGGAGAGTGAAGGAAAGGTAGAAAAAAATGAGAAGGGAGGGGGAGGTTGTCAAACCACTTGAGAAGGGAAACGGCGGTGGAGCTGGAAGAAAAGGGTGTAGGTGCGGAGAAAAAAAAAGAACAAGGAGTGTAAGGACGCTCAAAAAAAAAAAACTAAAGCAAATGAACCTATTTTATTCAAGAAAGAGAAATAAAAGATAACGTATTGAAATACAATTCTAAGCAAGAGAGACATCAGAAAACAACGCATTGAAATACGGGAAGCTGATCAAAACCTTACATCGGCCAACTTGCCAGATTTGAAGAAGAAGCGGCATTTCTCGGTAGACGGAACAATGACGTAGTCTTGTGCAGTAATTTCAAAGGATTTTATTTGCTCAGATATGACAGCGAAGATTGGTGCCTGACAGCGGCGCCGGCTACTTCTTTTCACATATTGGAAGAAATCACTTGTATTCGCGACCTAAATGTCAAACAAACACAATATACACACTAGGAATCTGGTGATGCGGTTTCCGTATTTCACGGTCACTGCAGCGAACGCCAATGTGCCAGTTCATTACTTTTTCTACATGGTGCTGGTGCTTACGCATGCTATAGCGGACACAGTGACCCGTTTGGAGAATATAGACCAAACCACGGAGCGTTATGGAATAACTATCTACGTCGGCGCACGCCACAAGACGCGTTCTGCGGTTCCTAGTGCAGGCCCTTTCCTTCTGTCGGGTAGGCTAAATGGCAACAAAAAATACGAGTGCAACATTGTGGAATAGCTTGATTCTTTTAAGATGGCGAGAAAAATTACGAATGCAGGGGTTTGTAGAGTGCCTTATTTTTCTCTTTTAGGAACAACGTCATGCGGCGAATACTGACATGATTGCCGGCTCACTGCCCGTCGGGACGAGAGCCATCCACTGTTCCTGTCGCTTTTCTTCGTAGAACTTGTTTGCGGACGTGAAAAACATTGTCCCTGGCGAGTTCAAGTATGTGCTATTGCAGACTCCTGCGCTGCAATTCATCTGCGACCACAGAATATCACCAAAACAACAAACGAAGAATACGACGCGCTCCCGGGCAGTTTTGCCGCATCTGAGCGGCGCGGGCCGGCGCGCGTCTCCCACCCGGTCTGCCCATTTCGCCGCGAGGGGCGCGCGCATCGCGCCGGAGTTACTCCTGCACGGTGCCTATAGTGTTCGCTATGCCTTTGCGTATGTCTGCGTACGCCCTACTAACAGTCTCCGAACCACGAATGACCAACCTGCAGTGCCCGGGCGGAGCTGTGATTGGTCCATCAAGCGCCTAAAAACTGCTGCTGTAAGCCGCTTCGGCCACTACAAGCATGAAACCACATTCTGAACGACCAAAGGCCCCTGTTTGGCTGATAAAATTTCTTCGCCAAAGCGATCTCGACGTAGGGCAGTCAGCGAGCCCTCACGAGAAGTGGGGGGGGGGGGGGGGAGACGCAGCCTGACGCCAGCTGCGGCGCCTACTACCTTTGTCGGCGCCGCCCCAGCTTCCAGAAATTTCGTGCTTGGTTTTTCGATCGACAGACCGTGCACACGCGTCGGCGGCTTGGTTAATGTGCTTCCGCCTTCGGCGATCGTCTCTCCCCTGCTCCCCCAATCCCCCTGAATGGACTCCTTATTGAAATTGTAATGTTGAAAGGAAGCTGTGCCGGCCGTTGCTCGTGGCATTTTGCCGCGCCGCGTAAATCAGCGTGTGCCGAATCGTTCTTCTCCCGTTTGCGACCGCGTTTCAATTCAAACAGTGATGTGTGATGTTGAGTAAATGGTGCAGCGTAAGAGCAAATAGTGTGTAGTATGGTGTGCTACGTCGCGTGCGATTCATGACCAATCCCGCGAAAGTTAAGGACTCTGGAGAAGTGGAGGGGAGACGGCGAATAAGGCACTGAATTGCGCTACACAACCCACTGAATTCCAAGCAACTGCAATGGACCCCCGTCAGGCGGCGAATTTATAACGTCATTTCGGACGAATGACATTAGCCAGAGCTGACTTCCTCGCTTGCGCCGTTGGCACGTGACTAAAGCTGTAATGTCATTTGCTAATGTTTCCAGTGAGGATTCCCCGAGGAGAGGCGGCGGCGGGTCGCTGTGCGCGCTGCACGCAGAAGACTAAACCCATGTCCGCCTCCGTTCGGCCCTGCGTGTCCAATCGGCGGTCGCCTATGGTTGAAATACCGCAGCAGCTGCGCTCAAACATCGCATTACCGAGAAGTGTAATCGCCGGCCAGTTTTTTCATGCTCACGCCCTCCTCCGTGGCATTCTCCTGCGGATTTAATTCTGTGCAGAGATGGCTATTGGTTAGATTCTTTCAGGCGTCACACAGCTACCATGGCCGCGGTCAGTCAGCAGCCTCGCTCCGGCGGGCCAGGTACATACGTCGTAAGGGCCGTTATACGATCGTTTCGGAGCGCCTTCCGCCTCGTCCGGTTCGGGAGCGGTCCGCCAGTTTTCGGCCGCCAGGCAGACGTGAGGCGGAAAGGTGTTGTACGATCACTTTGGCGCTTGCGAGCGAGGCGGATGGTCCCAGCATGCCGATTGGCGCGCCGGGCATATCCGTCTGTCCAATAGCCTTCTCCGGCTGGTGGCAACCTAGCCGGCGCGAGCGCACCGCCAGCATCGCTCCACGCGCCGAAACGGGCTCCCGCATCCCAAGGGGCAGATCGGTATGCGCCCGACTACCTTCTCCCTTGCCTCCTTTCCCGCCCCCCTCTCCAAACCCCGATATCCCTGCACACTGCGCTCCCCCCCCCCCCCCTTCCCTACCTACTTCCCGTACGAGCGCCCCCCCCCCCCCAAATAATAACCTCTTTTCGTGGTCACGTGGTACTTTTTTCCGTTCCTCGGCGACCTGCACCTAGGCCTAGTAGGCTGCGCTTCGGCATCGCCATGGTGTGCGTGTTGAAGTTCCTGCTTTTGTCGGCGGCTCTCGTCAGCGACCCTTGTGTAGAGATTTTGCGCACTACGAGACGAAAAATGCAATGCTCTGGTTTCAGGCATGCACGTTAGGCAGAAACAGAACTTTGTTCCAGTGCAAAGTGGAGAATCTGTGAATGCTAATGGCCACAACCATTTCAGCCGATCCAAGCAAAAAAGAAATGGCTTCAATTTATATCTGGTGTCAGCCTCAACTGATCCAGAGTTGCGTCAATACTGCAGGGCTCGCAGGAATGAGTGCAGACTGGTATTGCAAAGCCAACCGCCACGCAACAGTGCATAGCACATTTCAAGGCATTAAAAAAGCCTTGTAACTGTTGTTTGATAACATGCGCAGGAATAGTGCTGTCATGACCATGAAACAGATGGGATCGGATAAGTGTTGCAGGCAACTTATATAAGTGAGGAATGTTCAATTATGAATTTACTGATGAGCAAATAAATTTCTGCTCGTGGAAAATGCGAGGAGGGCTAAGAAAATCCCGGAACATACTACATTGCCGACACAAGTTCTTGCAGGCCAACCAGGGTTATCATCACCCTGCAGGCAAATAATCGTGTTCATAGGCAGTCACAAACAAATGAAGGCAGCATATGAACATGCAAATGTGCATGGATTACATCTCTTGAAGGCTTCGATAATGCCTCATCAAATAAACTAATGCAGCTGATAGCATTAGGCGCTGCTGCTCAACAACTGCTCGGCACTGACAAAATCATGTTGGCAAACAGGCCTCCAACAAAAGCATAGAGACAGCTTAATTCACTTTGGTACCTTTGTTTGACGTGTGGCACACACACACACACACATACAAAATGACGGTGCCCCCGAACTGACATTTGCACTGCGCACCGATTTTTTTCACACAGGCTACATAATGCCGCTGGCACACTGTCTCAACCTGCGCACCCATGATCATAAAACGTACCACTGTATCGTGCACCAAGACGCACAAGACTGGCGACGCTGCTGTTGGTCGCAGCAGAAAACACTGCGACGGCCGTGCAGCCAAGATCGTGTCAAGTCGCACACGCAGCAGTTTGCTATGTAGCAGAAACAACGTCGTGGGCTCGCCTCGGTCACGATCACTGCAGCCATCGCAACGGAAGCGACCAGCTGCACAGCTCCAAGTTCATTTCAACATTCGGAAAACGGCGGGCGTCGCGAGTTTTTCGCAGATGAACATATCGCTGATTTGACGGGAAAGCACTCGCACCGACCATAATCACTTTCACTACGCGGACACTTGTCGCTATGCTGTGAAACTTGCGCACGCACAGGAAAATAACTCGCAGCAGAAATTCAAAACGCTTGCCACAACCACAAACAGCTCGAAATAAACACTTCGTGACACCGCCATTGCACAGGTCTTGCGTCGGTTTGCAGAGCCGCAGCAGGAATTACAAACGCATGCAAAAACCAAAAACAGCTCGAAATAAACACTTCGTGACACCGCCACTGCACAGGTTTGCATCGGTTTGAAGAGGCGCTCTGTCAACTCCGTCAACGTAGATGATTACACAATTCAACTAGTGGAACTATCGCTCGCCACTGCTGAACGCGGCGAAGTTTGCAGTCGCTCTGAACACTGGTAATATCAAGATGTGTACAATATAATATGCTTCGCGACATCGCTGCCACTGCCCAGGCCGCGCTCCCCAGTTCAGTCGACGGATGGCCATCTTGCCCCGGCAGGCCGGGGCAGAGCAGAACCGAGGCGGAGGGAGGAGGGGCTCGGACGTCACTGACGTCACGGGAAAAGCAGCCAATAGCTGCAATCCGGTCCCCGGCCGGATGCGCTCGTCCGCCAGAAAGTTGAAGTTCACCAACTTTCCATCCGTTCGCCGAACGAGGCGGATCCGCCAGCTCCGCTCCCGAACCGGACGAGGCGGAAGGCGCTCCGAAACGATCGTACAACGGCCCTAAGTAAGCTCCGGCCCCTGGCGAATTCCCGCGCGTCTCAGCGATGGGGCAGGCGGGAGATCGCCGACCTTTGAGCGTGCAAAAAATGACAAGAGGAGAAGGAAAGGCACGAAGACGCCGAAGTTCAAATTTTGACCACACATAACTCAGCTTCTGCAAAACAAGGTAGAACGTTGGGCCAGTTGGTACTTCATTTTTTTCCATCGTCAAACAGCGCACAAAAAAAAAAACACCAGAAACGCTCTTGTCCATGTCGTTCCTTCCAAGTGTCCTGGTGTTTTTTGTGCACTGTTTGACGTTGGAAAAAAATGTTCGAGAAAACGCATTAAAAAGTTGGAGGACGCTTAAGCTTCGCCTTAAAGAGCGGGCCGCGACAGCGTGTTGCAGCGCTGCCAGGGAGTCCACGGAAGGCCATCTTCCGTTCGGCGCGACGCTTTGCCCGCTGGAAACACCATTGAATGGATTGTTCTTTTTTTAATCGTTTCAATAAATTTTTGATCAATTACACACTATAAATTTTCTTAATAATATTGTAATAAAATGGATTGAGGCGTACCTAACGCGCAGACAGCAGTTTGTTTTTCTTAATAACGTTGCCAGCTCAAATAAAAATGTACGATCAGGTGTTCCACAAGGCTCTGCGATAGGTCCTTTGCTTTTCTCTTTGTATGTTAGCGATATGAGCACCGGCTTTTCACCAGAGGTAACGATTAAACATTACGCAGATGATACTATTATTTATTGTACCGTAAAATCTTGTGATGATCAGAAGAGACTGAATGACCATCTGGACATAATCAGTACCTGGTGCAAACGGTGGCAAATGGATGAACACAGAGAAGACCGTTTGTATGCATATGACGCGTAAAAAACAGCCCTTTGTATTTTCTTATAAAATTCATGATGTCATTCTAAAAGATGTCGCTGAGTACAGGTACTTGGGCTTGTGTCTCAGATATGATCTAAATTGGTCATCGCATGTAGATCAGGTTTGTGATAAGGCGATCAGAAAGCTTTGGATGCTACGGAAGAAACTAACTGATGCCACGCCAGATGTCAAGTTGTTAGCATATAAAATGACAGTCCTGCCACTATTTACTTACGCAAGCCCCATTTGGGAGCCATACACTGAGCAGAATATTTTGAAATGTGAACGTGTGCAGAACAAAGCTATTAGGTTCATTTATAATGCCTATTCTAGAATACAGTCAGTTTCAGAACTAAGAATTAAGGCTGGATTAACCACTGTTAAGAAGAAAATGGAAAACAATAGGATTGTTTTCTTTTATCATATTTTACGTGGCTATTACAAAGTAAACCTCGAGAGGTACATTGTAGCAGACAGTTCCATCCAGTCAAGGACAAAACACAGTAAACATATCAAACCACTGACTTACAGGACAGACTCTTTTCATTATTCTTTTCTCATGAGGACAATATACGATTGGAACAAACTACCCAATGGAGTTATAAATTCTGAGACTAAGGGCTTTGAAGCTGCACTACGGGAATATTCTATGAGGGCATAAAAACATGTCTTGTATACTAGCCTTGTTACCTGACACCCTCTAAGTGATCTATGTACATTGCTCTCTGTTTTCTTTTATTTAACTTCTGTCAGTCGGACCTACTCTTAATTACAATCGTTGTACTTTGCTATTACGGCCACGCGCCTCTCTTCTTCACATTGCACCACAGCGGCTGACGTTTTTGTGCGCTATTCAAATATTTTTTTTCCTGCCGTCAGTGACGTGCAAAAATTCCTAATGTTCAAGGAGTCGTTTTGTTTTTGATTGTATTGTGCATGCAAAAGTTCTAACAAGATGTGTACTTTGTAAAACTGCAACTCCTGCCTAGGCCTGTGCCGGCAGTATGAATAAATAAATAAATAAATAAATAAATAAATAAATAAATGAAAATACCATCATTAATCATTGGCTTCTTAATTCAGAGCAATTTGACACCAAGCTTTGAACCCCTTTTTCCATTTTTCATTTCTTTGATTAATCAATTACAATGATTCCATAAAACTCGTCATCGCCAATCACACACCAATCAATCGTCAATCACTAGAACCACAAATTACCATGATACGATTTCTTTTACGCAGCCCTCGATTATTTCGGACACATGTAAGGTGCCGACTACTAGTACGCCGACGGCTTTTCGACCGAACGAGCTGCATACGCTGTCGCGTAAAAATTCTTGCTTGAGGATATTCGTGAAGCTGCGTCTTTTAACATCCCAGGAATATCGCACCTTTATTGAGAGCCTCTTTAATTAGGGAATCCACATAAATCGGAATGCTAGCAGCCAACGCCCAAGCAAGGCTATGGTGCCGGACGCTCGCACCGGGTAATTTTGACGGGCTCCCGATGGGGGCCATGTGGAGGTGTGACTGGCACGGCTGAAAATAATGCGCATAGCCGCAATCCTTGAGCATGAAATGCAGGAGGCATTCCTGTGCACCTCCGACGTGTGCGCAAAGACATTTGCAACAACGATCAGAGAGTCTGATTGGTGAATAATAATCCGGCCGCATAGCCCAGTGATCAGCCGGTTGAACCCGGCTAGGTGGGGATTTGGATGCTATAATTGGCGCGTAGCTTGCCTTTCTTTTTAGAAGGCCCCCTGTCATACCGGCACCAACGCACATCCCCCCGCTTCCGTCTGTGTGGTGAATCTATTCTTCCAGTGCGCACTTTCTGTCCGGTGTTACTGCAGCGAGGCCTCCTGAGATGGGACGCTGTGCTTGCCAGAGCCACTATCGCTTCGCCAGGAGTGAATGCTCTATGGATGCTGAGCGCCGACCACCTGACGGACCTAAGCAAGTACATCAACGAAGAACTGTGGGAGAAGGGCCAGCTGCCGTCGGCTTGGAAACACGCGAACATCATCACTATCCCTAAGGCAGGAAAGCACTATAGAGAGTCTCCGTCCAATCTCCCTCACTACTTTGCAGGGAAAGGTCTGTGAACGAGTAATTCATCTGAGGCGTCAAAATGACATAGACGAAAACAACCTATGTCCTTCCTGCATGCTGCGCTTCCGCAAGAGACTCTGCATCCAGGATGTCTTCCTCCCTATCAAAGAAGTCATAAATACCATCCCCAAACACGGCGAAAACATCCTACTCGCAATAGACTTGAAAGCAGCATTCGACAATTTAGGCCACCACACAATATTACAAGAATTAATCAATATCAACTGCGGGGAGAAAATCTTCAACTATGTGAAGGCATTCCCTTCAGATCGCACATCCACCATAGGAATTGGAGAGATCCGATCACCAATGGTACCCATGCACAAGAAAGGCACGCCGCAGGGCTGTAAAGCCACTCAAATGCTGTTCAACACAGGAATGCTCAACTTAACCAAAAAGCTCTTAACCCGCGAAGATATCGGCTTCACCTTCTACGCGGACAATATCGCCATATGGGCTACACAGGGATCCTTGGCGTAGAAGGAAGAAGCTCTGCAAGCAGTTATAGGTATACGGTCGAAGAATTTGCCGAAGAGGCAGGTCTTCATTGCTCCCCGAAGAAATCCGAACTTATCAGGCTACAAAGGAAAAATAAGTCCCTAGGAGAGATTCAAATCTACCTACGAAGCAAGAAAATTCAGGAAAAAGAAAAGATCAGAGTTTTGTGGCTGTGGTTACAAAGCAATCTGAGAGAAGATCATGCAGTCAAAACTCTCAAGGCCACGGGCAACCAAATATCAAGATTGATTAGAAGGGTAACCTGGCATTGAAAAGGAATGAGGGAGGAAAACACCCTCCGCCTAGTCCAAGCCCTATAGTCGTAAGCAGGATTACCTACGATTGCAATCAAGAGATAAGAATCGTTGATAGGAGGGCCATTATTGATGCCATAAGGGGAGACTATAACACTGACCTGAACATCCTGCCAACGACATCAACGGAACGTCTTTTGGCACTCGGGGTACACAACACCTTCGAGGAGCTCAGGGAGGCGGTTCTGGAGGGTAAAAAAAACCCCTAACCACAACACAAGCAGGTAGAGATATTCGGACCAAACTGGGGCTATGGCAGGCACTACGAACTAGTGAGAGCAAGTCCAAAATTTCGACACCTGCAAGAGAAAATATCTATGTAAACCCGATACCCAGACACATGCACTGTTATAAATCGGGTAGCATGGCCGGTTGGGTCGATGCAGAGTAGCGTTGTTCGGCCGGAGAAAGGGTGAGGAAAGATGGAAACTGACATTTGGGGAATGAAGACACAAACAGGTTTACTGCACTTAGGGAAACTTATTCAAATATATTACGAAAGAAAGAACCAACAGTCAAGAATTAAAAGTTCCTAGTGTCGAGCGACGGGATGAGCCTGTCGCCAAGGCCCAGAGCCACTGGATGAGCCATCTCGCTAAGGCCCAGAGCGATCGTTCGTACTCAGGACGCTAGTTAAATACACTGAGGCTTCGCCTCTTTCACCACACAAGACACAGGTCGGAAGAGTTGCCGACCGCACGTAGCCCGCAGAGCCCCGTGGGATTGGGAGAGGAGGATTCGGAGGTCCGCTGCTACTTCATCCGAAGCTGTCAATCACGGCCCGCTTCCCCCTCCAACTGTACACCTTCGGCCGCGTCTTGCGAGGAACTGCAGACGAAGGAAAGGTAATCTCCCCCTCTTCGTGTGCGTGGGAAAGATGGCAGCGGCTGCTTCCCTGGGAGGCACATTTTTTTCGCAGGGGTCCTCGTGGGTCAACGGTCTGTCGAAATTTCCGCTTCCACGTGGTCATCCTGGTCGTTGAATTTTCGCTTTAATCGCTGCCGGGCGATGAATCTTCGTTTTAATCGCCAGTGTGGATCCCGTTCATAACGGCACTACGAGCGGCAGAGTCAAAGCACTGGCAAAAAAAAAAAACTATCAAATCAGCTTGGCCACACCGCCGCTGTCACCGGCCTCCCCCGCGCCAAATTTCCAGCTGTCGAGTGTGCAACTCCTCACGACGTCGACGCTCCTCTGCTTCGATTTCTGCACACTGTGACCGATGACGTGCTTTCTTTCTCTCTCATTTTCCCCATTCACTGTATCGTTCGTCAAGGTAACGGCCATCGATAATTTCAAGGGGCCACACCGCTGAAAACACCCGTAGTGTGTTTTTTTCTTCATCTCCTTCATAGCTGCACGAAACGAGAGGAAAGGGGGGAAAGAGCGAAAGTCTAACATGCAACGGACCGTATATCGTTATGCCGGTGTAAGGTCACATGTCCCCGAAAGTCGTGCATGCCAATAGCTTTCAGGGCGCTTGGAAAAAAAAATTAGGGGCACAATTAAGCTCCGCCTTATGGGTATGACGCGACAGCGTTAATGGCTCCCTCCAGCTGCCTGGGACCCTCTTTGCATATCGCTTCGCAGGCTGAAGCCACTATACATTTTACAAAGCAGTTTTGGCACTTTTTCCTGCTTTTTTTTTCTTTCTACAATTCCACAGCACTTGAGGGTAGGTAGAATAAATAAATATCTAAGGAGCACCATTCACATCAAACTGCTTGTGCAAATTGTGCACATTCTTTTTCTTTCTGCCAGGAGAGTCCCCGGTTCGTGGTATCACTGGTGGTGCACGGTCGGACCGGCTCGGACCCGTCCATCTTGGACATTGTTGAGGCCAACCCATTCAAGCACCTCGTCTACCTCTCACTCAAGCTGTCTCGTGCACCAGACGCGGTCATCCGCAAGCAATTGACGACAACCATGCACCTGCTCAAGGTATGGGCTTGGAAGCCATGCATCTTTTGGATTTGTCTGCAAAGCTATAGTTGCGTGCATGGGCTCCTGCATCGCGCCCATTCCTAGTTAACGTATTCTTACTCATTTGTCTCTAGTTTGCCTCTTGCCTCCTGAGCAAACTCTTCTTTATTGGGGAAATATGTACCTTAAAAGAAAGAACACGCGATGGCAGAGATTGTAGTGACAATAATTTGCATGCCTCGCTGTTATTGGAATGAGAATGGCCATGACACTGTTGACTGCACTGTATTTAAACACAACTTGGAACATTCTTGATAGTACATTTACATTGTCCAAGGCAGTTCCAGACATTGCAGGAGTGGTCACGCTTGACAACTGTTCTGAAACGATCTAAGCACGTCTAGTGAGCCTGCGCAAAATAGTGGACCCCACGTGATGAACAGAAAATGACTGTGTTGCATGCGAATGGCAGTAAACAAATTACCACTTGAATGAAAGTGAAACAGAACTCATCGCATTATTACGCGGCTTGCGCCCTTCGAAACCAGTGTACTGTGGTGGAATTTTTCTTTTTGGACATCTGGGGCTAAACCACTGCACCAAGCACATTCCATTAAGAACCACTCCAATGCCCTCAATGTCATCATCAATGTCCGGAGCTTGAATCGAATTATGGAAAAAAATATTGAATTTTTGTGCAAAAGCACTACTTAACAGGGTCAAACCCAATGAAGAATCTTGTGTGAAGCCTCAGAATAATATGGGTAATTGGGTTAGATTGGAGGAGCGTTGCACAAGCTGCAAACAATGGGAGGAAGCTCAGGTAAGTTCAGAGGAGCGTCACGCCAGCTGTAGCCAATGGGATGAGGGCGTAGCGCCAGCTGCCGCCGAGTGGAGAGATGGTGTGACGATGAAGAGCGAGAAGCGTGGTTTCGCGCACGGGCAGATGCCCGAAGGAAGAGGCGAAGAATGAACTCATGTTTTCACACGTCTACTCAGTTTAACTAAGTTAAAACCCTACCAATTTTTTAACTCCACATTTTCTGGGAATAAATATATCTTTTCCGCTGAACAAACTGCAACAAAGCCTGCATCTCTCTTAAAGTTTTTCTTTTGAGCTGTAGACGCTGGCTGGTATTTTACCCTTGCGATCCTCCCCCATTCAATGACGAAAACAGAAGGCTCGAGGCGGCACTGAGGAGCTCTGAGGCGAACTTCCACGCACGCCTGCACCAGTACCAAGAGGTGACGACGGAACGGTCACGGGAGCTGGAGCATATCCGCTCCCTCCATGCCTCCCAGCTGGCTTCGCTGCGGGAGCTGCACGAGCGGGAGCTCACAGCCGAGAGGGAGCAGCACGAGCGGGAGCTCACGATCGAGAGGGAACAGCACAAATGGGAGCTCACGGCCGAGAGGGAGCACCACAAGCACGAACTGGCAGCCGAGAAGGAGAGTGCACGCAAGGTTAGCAAACCAACAAAAGGGGGGCTAGTCATTAAAATTAGCAGCGTAAAAACAGGCAGGCGCAGAAGCAAGGCATAAAAAAAGACAAAGGTAGGTGCTGACTAGCAGCTGAAGTTTATTCTACAGTCGAGCCCGCTTATAATGAACATGAGCGTCACGCGGCATCCGTTCGTTATATTCCGAAGTTTGTAGTAAGTGGCACAGCTTTAAAGAGAGTTGCTTGTCAAAAAACAAATTTTTTTCTTTGCAAGAAAGTCCGTGATGGACGTCTGTTTTTGCAGCGCAGATGCGATGAGTGAGGTTTCTAGTTTATTTAAAGGAGAAGCGTGCTCTTCGCCGAGGCACTTGGCATAGACAAGTTGTCTGAGGCCCTCTATGTAGGCCATTGCTACGGGCGCGCTTATGGACGCTGGCTCCGAAGTTTCATCCTCATCCGATTCCTCCGCGTCACTCTCGTTCGCACTTCAGAAACAATGTCCTCGCTTGTGCACGGTTCCGCGGTGCCGGCGTTGTCAGCGACAGAAATAAAATCATTCCAACCGACGTCATGACTCCCCATGTTGGAGTCGACAATGCGCTGCCACAAATCGCCGCCGGGCTGGTCATCTTCTGAAGCATCAGGCTCGGCATCAGACACTCGACGAAGCCGGCCTTGCAGAAACATTTCCGCTCGCCAGTGGCCGTCACCTCCGTCCAGGCCGCTTGCGTCATCTCTACCGCTGAATACAATGGAAATGGGCACGGTGTTCCCGTCCGGCATCCCGAATAACAACCAGGGCCCGAGATTTGAAAGAAGCCAACAAAACGTCCGCACCACAACAAGAGGGACCAAAAAAAGATATCTTTTTTTTTCCCTGCGGGTATTTTTCCTGTAGACGCAGCATCTTCTAAAATCACGATCCGTTTGAAGGCTTTTGCGCCATTCCGCTTACACGGCCAAATAATTTTCTATGCTTGAGACGCTGTTCAATCCATTTCTGGTCTTGACGAAGATGCTCAATAATGCCTTCTATGCTCCTCTTCTAAAAGCTCCCATTCTCTCCTTGCTTCTAGACATTCCTTTCTATCGCTTAATCTTTTATGAAGGGCTGAACCAGCGCTGGTGGAAAGTCAAAATGGTAGCAATGCGAGGGCACTGTTCGATGGCATAGCTGCACAGATTTTTGTTGGCTTGTTTGTTTATTTTTACATACAGCCTCGAATGAAGCTATGGGGGAAGGAAATAAAAAATGTGGAAACAAATCAAAACAATTCGCGGAATCTGAGATACAGTTGAATCTTAATGTAATGAAGGGGCCCGGTGATTACTTCACGAAAGCCGTAGCTTCGTTATAGCCCGCATTGACTGAGCTTGCAAGGAAAATCTTCATTACTTCGTTATATCCATTACTTCGTTATAAACCGTTTCGTTATAACGAGGTCCGACTATAATACGGAAGCACTAATAAACGCACAACAAAAAGATGGCAGGTACAAATAGCAGAATCGAAAAAAACCCTTCATAGGCAGAGCATGAGTAGGGCCAGAGCGGGATTTCCAAACTTCTTTAGAGCACAAAAAAAAACTATCTGAACAAGTGATTGCAAGGACTTAAGGTTGATGTTCAGTGCGTGATAGGCTCCTAATTGTGATGGTCTATAGAGGTTTCCAAATGACTCGGATCGCGTAAGGTTTATTAATGTGTGCAAAAAGTTTGGACGTTCAATGCAAACTCGTAAGTAAAGTGAGTCAGCCTCAGATCAGACAGATGAGAGACCAATGAATTAATGTTTATTAAGAGAGGATTTGCAAACATAAACGGCACTAGCGGATAGCACGCAATGCAATTACGTCTGAAACGTTCTGAAAGAAGTGTATTGCTCATTTTTGCTCTAGAGTCAATCTGCCAATGTCTAGTATGCCAGCCTTCAGCGCCGTATTGAACTGCTCGGCAAATTCCACGATGAACCGGACACGACGGTGTACTCTTTGGTGAGGCTGACTTGCAGAAGAAACAACAAAGCACGACAGCGATGTTGGAGACGCGAGATATATCCTCGTCCACTGTTACATGTTTCTGCAAAAATAATGGGCTGCATGGTTTTCCTGCTTAGCGTTTTTTTGTTTGTTTTTCATGGTTGGCTGTTTACAAAACACCGTAAGAAATTATGAGGCACCCATTCAGACGAAGAAAAGCAGACGTTTGTCAGAAGCAAAATTACGCTTTATGCTCAAATTTATCCTGTGAACAGATACATGCGTAATTGCAAGTTTTAATATTTCTGAAAATTCGTGCCTTAAAACATTTCAGATTATGCAACAAAACTAAATTCATAATTGTGTAAACTATGATCGGATGGGGGGCTTAAAGTGGATGACGCCGAAACTTCAGAGGACTTAATGAATTTCTTCTTAGGTTACGAGAATTTTGCGATATTCTGGCGCATGAAATAATGCCACATATGAGTGAGTTTATTCAGAACGAAAGGTCCTAGGCCACTGGCTGGCAGGCACGTAAAATGTAACTGAAAGTGTGAGCTTCTTCCATTTCAAATGACCTGGCATGTGGATTTCAAAATAATTTTGTACTTTGCTTTCGTTGCAAGGCTATGGTTTATTAAAAATATATTCACAATTTCAGAGCAATTATTTCTGAGTTTTCGTAGAAAGTGTTGCGGTCAAAATTAACCAATTGCTACTGTACTCAGATACAACTCAAGAACGTAGCTGCCAATTGCACTGGAAGGAGGCACTCCGAGTATTGGTGTGGACCTATTTTCATGCCGTAGTGATCAACCACCTTGAAGTCTACGTCATTACAAGATATATACATCGCAAGGGTAGTTTGTGAGCAATATAAATGTAATACCCCTGTCACACGGACACTGTAAAGGTACTTTGAACTAATGCTCCATTACTCTAAGGACGAACGCGCGCCGCCACACGGACGCGCC
Organism: Amblyomma americanum; assembly: GCF_052857255.1. Taxonomy (NCBI): domain Eukaryota; kingdom Metazoa; phylum Arthropoda; class Arachnida; order Ixodida; family Ixodidae; genus Amblyomma; species Amblyomma americanum. The sequence continues at coordinate 352,122,385 of NC_135497.1, forward strand.
AAAGGACACCTAGCTCAAAGGAGCTTCGAAACAAAGCAGCTCGAGTTCGTCCTTCGAGGCTTCAAGGGAGTACTCTCTCTCCCAGCGAGTTAACAGCATAAATAAATTGAGAAAAGAAACGTTCAATTTTCATTTTATAAATTCACTTCATAAGATTAGTGGTGTTTTAAAATATAAGATCATTTGTTTTGTGGCAATATCACCACGCTATGCTCTCGTTCCAAATATACGAGCGTCACGGTAAATATGCCGCCATGTCGGCCATGTTGTTTGTTGTTTGTAGCGAGTAGCGACGGAGGGCAGCTCGTCACATCTGCGGTGCTGTTGCCACTAGACTCAGGTCGCCACTGCTCGCCCACGATTATCGCACATCGAGACTGCACTGCTCTTTTTTTTTAATACAGTTTCGTGCTTGTTTTTTGTGTGTGTGTGTGCGTTGACAAAATGAGTGGCGGTGAACCTGCGGCGTCTGGCAGTGCCAAACCGATAAAACCGCGCGCCACGTGGACCGAACGGGAGACTTGGGCTCTCATCGCGATATGGGAAGAGCATTTAGATAGCCTCAGGGCAGAGAAGAGAAACGCCAAAGTATATGAGGCCATCGCGCAAGGCCTCGCCCGAAGCGGGATTAATAAATCACGCAAACAAGTGCAATCGAAGATTGACAACCTCACCCAAGCATACAGGTAAGTCCTTTGTTGGTCTAGACTTTGGTGTTCCGGGCTGGTTGCTAGTGCGTTTACAGGAATCAATGCGGAGGTGCTGCACGGTTTCGTGAAAGTTTGCGGAGTGAGTTCACAAAGGATTGAGGCGCATTGTAGTCGCCGAGAAGGCGGGATGAAAGGTTTTATTGGAAGCGGCATCACAGTCAGTTATAAATGAATGTGCAACTGCATTTAATGTCCTGACCTCCAACCCGATAGCTATATTACGCTGCTCTTCCGAGATTGCCTTTTCACCGTAAACAATTACATTTTGTACCTAGATCTTTTTGCATGCAGCGAGCTCTTACCACTCACCATTTCCTGCTTATTCTGGCGCTTATGTGCAAATAACAAATGAGTTAAACTGTTTCAGGAACTGTGCCAAACAAAGGACAACGGGCTCAGCGCCAGTTGCATGGATTTATTTCTCAGAAATTCACAGGTTTCTGGGCAGCCTGCCAGCCAATGACCATTCATTGGTTGAAGAGAGTATGACAGTACAACAGGTGGGCAGCAGTTTTTTTCGGCACTGCATTAATGCTTGCAATTAATAACCCAAGTGAACGAAAATGCAGTCCATGCCACTACACTCACTTTTACATCAAACCTTGTGCACATTATTGGTTGTATAGCAGCACAGAAATGACACGATATATTAATAGGCACAGAGCACTTCCATGGTCTCCTACATACATTTCCAGACTCATACATTCACTGCTTTCTCCAAAAATGAAATTCTTCATTAATGCAAGGAATTCCGCATGTGGATGTGAACTTGTTCACTGCTGAAAATGTTATACGATTACTGTTCCATACAAAAGGCTGTTTGTATGCTACGGTACAGTGCAATAATTTTTAATTGCAATTCAGTGCAACTCCTGAGACGAAAGTCATTTTTTGAAGAAGTCTGCACAAAAGTGGTTACGTCGAGAACGCTTTGCTGCTTTCATTGCTACCAATACATGGAATATGACAAGCACATGTTAATTCTCTCACATTCGTTTTTTCAGCTCATCGCCAGCATGGAAGCCCGCACAAGCCCCTCTAGGAGCACAACTGAGGATTGGGATGCCCCAGTTTCACCGCATACACCTGCCTCTTGCGCAGCTGTATGCGAGGACAATGCTGAAAATCAGGAGCCAGCAAGCAACCAGAGGCAGCGCTCACGCAAGAGGAAAGCTTATAGCTCAAGCTTCCAGCAGCAGCTGCTTGAAGAGCAACGCCAGCTACTAATTGCGCTGGCAGCTGCCTCAGAGAAGGAGGCTCAGTTAATGGAACGTCACGTGAATGCACAAGAAAAGCTTGTAGATTTAATGGGAAATTTTTTTAATAAAGCTTAAAAGGAGTAGGCGCACCTATTGTTTGCACGCTTTATTTTTGTTCTTTCAAATGATGCTTTAAGCATTACATAGATCACCCCGTGGTATTTGCCTACAACTGCTAAATCATTTATAATTCAATTTCTTCTTGACACTGTTTCGGTTTCATCAACCGAACAATGGCTGCGATGTGCAGTTTGTGTTTAGGCCACGTGATGCACGAAAAAAACTGCAATATAACTGCTGCTACGTAGTTTGTCATTATTCCCGTTCTTGAAGAATGCTGGTCAAATGTTCCAATGAATTGTAACTATGTATCAGCGATTATATCGCACTTTTTTTTTCTGCCCCGTCACTTACCATACACACATCACAGCCATCGCTCGGTTGATGAAATCGAAACAGCATCAAGTTCAAATTGAATTTAAAGTTATTTAGCAGCTGAAGGCAATAAGCCACACCATGACAGATGTATTGAAATGTATAACCCATCATATGAAAGAGAACATGCAAATAAAGTTAGGTGCATATAGTCTTTGTTTCCATTAACAGTATTCAAGTCGTGTAGTACATATTTTAGGACTCGAATGACACTGTAGACAAAGTACAAATTGGACCTCAATGTGCAGTACACATGGATTTGCAGCCTGAATCGGCAGCAATTCACAAAGCACCGCAATGTGCCACGACAAAGAAAAAATTACAAAATCATGGCCCACAGCACCAGCAACATGCTTTAGAACAAACTTGTGTTGCCCAGCCTCTGCTCTTCACAGCCTATGTTAAGCAGACACTGAGTACAAATGAGTTAAAAAAAGCTTTGGGACAAATGAACATGAAACAGTAATACTAAACGTGCGTGTTGTTTAGCCCAACTCTCCATCAGTAGGTCTATTATTAGGCACTAGGCAGAGAAATTAATTGAAAATCCCTTATTATGAGATGAAGGCATAAGGCCACTGTGGGGGCAAATGGGCATAGGATAAAAATCTGTTGAAGACTACATTATTCAAACAACACAAAGAATGACACATTCTTTCCGCAGACATGTGTGCCAAAACAAATATTTCTAGTGTTGTTCAAACTGCCGGTAGTACTCGACAAGTGCTTCCCTAACATCTGCACCATTTGCAGTTACAACATCAGAGGAATGTGCAGGCTGCACATGCACAGCGTCATCAATTTCTACCTCGTGCAACCACTGTTGTGCCACAGAGTCATTAAAATGCTCACAAATATTGTGGAGCACGCAACACGCCCTTATTATTTGTGCCACATTCTTGACGTTGGCATCCATTCTTTTTGAAATGAGCCTGAACCTTGCTTTAAGCCTCCCAAATGTGTTTTCCACAACCCTTCTGCACTTGGACAGGTGGTAGTTGTAGCTCCTGTGCCCATCGCAAGTATTCAGGCTTCTGAATGGCTTCACTAAGTTTGGTGTCAGTGGAAATGCTTGATCACACAGGATCAAGGGTGGCACAATCACTCTGTTGATGGTGGCAGTTGGCGCACTGAATATCGGTGACTCAACCATCGTGGCCAACGTGGAGTTCTGGTATACATATGAGTCATGGCACCGCCCCGGTGAACCAGCGCTCACGAACCGGAAATGTTACTTGTGGTCAACAAGGGCCAGTAGAATGACACTGTACCTGCAAAGCACAATATTTCATGACCATACAACAAACTGCATTCAGAAAGAGTCATCAAATATGTAGTCTCATGAGGACAGCAATGAAGGAGGAATATTATAAAAAGAAGAAACACGATGCGCACACATGGAGTGCTTCAAATTGCTTGCTAATGTCACAAGATGCATTCCTGCCTTTGTTTCATATGCTTCCACATCAGCAGTTCATACGTTTGTTCTATCCTATATTGACCATCAAACAATTACCTCAACACATACGCTTAGAAAACTCACATTTACAATGGCTATATATTGTTTTACAGATGAAGAGCACAATATATGTAACCATGAAAAGATGGACATTTCATTTACAACTGCTATGAGTTTATTTTTCACAAGTGGCAATGAGCATAGTATGTGAGAAATAAAAACGCGGCGTCTCCAATGTATGACTGCTACAAGTTAATTGTGCTGGTGTCAAGCAGCACAGTACATGCAAATATAGTGGACGTCTCCTGCATGATCCTTTCAATAATATCAGAACTCGTTGACTACTTACCATCCTTTGTAATTATAATAGTCACTGGCATGCTCCTTCGACCCCGCAGGGGGGCGCCGGCAGCTTGCAGGCGTCGCGACGGTGAGTGGCGACACCGCGGGTTCCCGAGCATCCGCAGGGACATCCCCGCAAGGGGATGATGGTGAACAGTGCATTACCACGGACCCGAGCACCCGCGCCTCGCCGTGCGTGGCATCGCCGTGTCCGGGGAAAAGGGGATCCTGGTGGTTGAGCCGATGCCGAGCGTTTGGACCCTTAAGGCCCCTTGGCGGAGGCAACACACCACTTTGGCCCCAGCTTCCTGCAGACGGCACCTCCGGCCTGACCCGACCGGGGGGAATCGGCAGTCGCCTTTTCCTATCCTCCTCTCCATCTTTCACTTTCCTATCTCTGTCTCACAACTCTCCTATATCCTACTCCCTTTTTGGTTGTGTGACCAACTACCCTGAGTTGCGTCATATTTGGTTATAGTTGAGGTGTACAGCTGGCGTGGGCAGGACTTGCTATCAAGTTCCTGTCCCGTCCCCTTGTTGGACTCCGTGGTGGGTGGCTGGCACCATGACCGAAAAACAATTTTTTTATGGCTCCCCAACTTTCAAAACCTGATCGCTCTCTCAAAAGAGGGCGGAACGAGGCAGACAACTTCTTTCAAAAAGAAAAGTAACTTTCCCCAAATATCATGTGATCCACAGTGAACAACAAGATAAACAGGCAAGAATAATATCCCCCTTCCTTGTGTCAAAGTGCTTGACTGAAACCTTAGGCATTGGCTATAAGCTGTCAAAAATGGCCAGCGGCGACTTATTGCTCGAACTGTGTGACAATGTCCAACAATCTAAGCTCTCCAACCTAACGTCCATAGGGAAAGTCCCGGTCTCCATGACTCCTCATCGCTCACTTAACACTGTCCGAGGCGTAATATCGGAAAATGATTTTCTTCACATAACTGCAAAAAGAAATGCTCGAAGGGCTCATCGACCAAGACGTCATAGATGTCCACCGAATCAAAATCCGGAAGGACAACAAGGAAATAGACACAAAACACATGATCCTGACGTTCAACACCAGCACCCTGCCCGACACAATCGACGTGGGATATTTGAAAATCAATGTAAGACCATACATACCAAACCCTCGCAGATGTTTCAACTGCCAAAGGTTCGGGCACGGCTCACAGAGCTGCCGCGGTCGCAGAACGTGCGCAAAATGTGCCTCGAACGATCACCAGTCTGATGTATGTGACGCAGCCCTGTGCTGTGCAAACTGTGAAGGAGAACATGCTGCATACTCCAGGGCGTGTCTGTCCTGGAAGAAAGAAAAAGAGGTAATCACCATAAAGACAAAAGAAAACATTTCTTTTAAAGAAGCGAGAAGGCGTTTTGCGCTTCCAAACACATTCTCCTTCACAGCAAAACAAAACTTCGCTGATGTGGTGCGCAGGGGCGTAGCACCACACAGCACTCCGGCACCTGCCAAGGCCGCTCCCACCGAGCCGATGGCAGGGCCATCCATGCCCCAGGCAGGGTCCGCGAAAGCTGCCCTGTCATTGCCAAAGCAGGGACCGCCGGTCCATGGGTCGGCCTCCCGCAGGACCTGCCCCCGTCGGGAGAAACCTGAAACTAACACAACCGCGACTGCGCGGTCCTCCAGCACCTCTGTTGAGGTGATGGATACAACACCCACTCCGCATCCATTACAGCGGCGGAACAGCTCTCTTGAGCGAAAAAAAGACAGGCCCCTCATAACGGGCCCACCACATAAGTAAATCCCCTTTCATTTTCTCTCAAAAACACAAGCATGGCTTTTTTAATTCAATGGAATTGCAGAGGACTTATGCGGAATTATAGTGTCAGAACACATATTTTAGGGTCAATGTTACCCATAGTTTTATGTCTTCAGGAGACCAATCTTGGTCAACAACATGTGCATATCCTGAAACATTATCAAACTTTTAGACGCGATCGCGAGCAGGCAAATCGACTCTCGACGCAATTGTCGTCCAAAGCGGCGTCCCTGCTCGAGAAATCAAGCTCAATACAAAACTTGAGGCGGTTGCAGTCAGCATCGTCAGCTATAAAACACTAACAATCTGTTCCGTATACATTCCTCCACATTTTACATTAACAGTCCATGATCTAGAAGAATTGATAGATGAACTTCCAGAGCCATATATGATAGGTGGGGATTTTAACGCTCACTTCCTTTTTGGGGAAGCGAGCGCTGCGACTCTAGGGGGCAAACAACCGAAGATTTTATCCTCTCAAATAACATCTGTCTTTTAAATACAGGAAAAGCAACTTATTGTTGCTCAAGCTCGGCAAAAATGAGCTTTCTCGATTTAGCTTTCGCATCACCATCGCTTTTTAACGATTTTAAATGGGATGTTTTAAATGACCCTCTGGGAAGTGATCACCTACCTATTATCATCAGCCTTTCATCGTCTACTGCAGTCATCCCCACAAGACCACGGCGCTGGAAACTTCACCTCGCCGACTGGTCACTTTTTACAGCAAGTGCCACACTAGAAAAAGAATTTTGTGAAGATCTCAGCATAGACGAAATTAATGGAAAGTTTACTACATGCATAATATCGGCCGCTACACTAGCCATACCACAAACAACAGGACTCGTACACAAAAAACATAAAGTATGGTGGACACAAGGATGCACATTGGCAAAAAAACCACAAAATAAAGCTTGGGGCTCTCTGCGTCGGTATCCCACAGCGGAGAACTTGATTGCCTTTAAGAGGGCGAAGGCCAGAGCGCGATTCGTTCGGAGAAATGCCGAGAAATCCTCGTGGCAGAAATATGTGTCCTCAATAAACAGTTCAATAACCTCAAAAAAAAATGAGGGAAAAGGTTCGAAGATTCAGTAGTGACCATACCCCTTTCACACTTCCTCTATTGACTACACCCTGGACACAAATATCATTAGAACAGGCCAACATACTAGGTGAGCATTTTGCTGAAGTTTCCAGTTTGTCCAATTACACAAACACGTTCCAGAAGTACAAAGCAATAGCAGAAAATCAAAAACTTCCATTTGCAGCAGGTATGCACGAGGACTACAATCAACCCATCACACTCCAGGAATTGATTAGGGCATTATCTTCTGGTAAAAAGACAGCAACAGGCCCAGATAATGTGCATTACGCTATGCTTGGCCATCTCTCTGAGGCTGCCGTGCAGGCATTGTTGAAATTCTTTAACAAAATATGGACAACTGGAAATATACCTGAGGAGTGGAAGAAAGCAATAATAGTACCTTTTCTGAAACCCGGAAAGCAACCAACAAGTCCTAACAATTACAGACCGATAGCCCTCACCAGCTGCATCGCTAAATCTTTCGAAAGCATAATAAACATTAGACTGACCTTCACACTTTAATCTCGTCGACTCTTAGATTTACATCAATGTGGATTTAAGGAAGCATTCTCGACCACTGATCACCTTGTCCGCCTAGAAAACACCATCCGGGAGGCGTTCATCCACAAACAACACTGTATCGGGGTCTTCTTCGATTTGGAGAAGGCCTATGATACCGCGTGGAAGTTCGGCATCCTCCATGACCTAGCAGAGCGAGGGATCCGCGGCAGGATGCTGAACTGCTTGAACGACTTCCTGACTAACCGCACATTCAGAGTCCGTCTGGGAGCAACTCTATCAATGACATTCACCCAAGAGAATGGCGTACGCCAGGGATGCATTTTAAGTACGACACTCTTTATAGTAACGACGAGTTTCGTGCCGCGTCGGGGATGGCGCCAGGGCTCCGCATGAACCCATATCTCGGTCCGCTCACAGCATACCGAGGACTGCGCGTGCGCCACTCGAGCAGCAGAGAGGGCAGAGCCTCCTTCGCGCACCGCGACACTAGGAAGACGCTGTTGACACACTGGCTGCTCGAGTGGCGGCGCAACACGTAGACACCAGCGGGCAGGCGGCAAGTTTCGCAAAAGTTCGTTTAGGTTCGCCTTCGCGTTCTCTTTTCAGTTCGCCACCGTTCTGGCGTCAAGGTCACCCGCGGCGCGCCGAGAACTGGAGCTAAACGTATTTCACGCTTTAATTAAATGTCAGAACATGTACGGCCTTTGTCAAAAGTACAGAGCCCGCGGGGTCTGCTCGCACCTCCGTGTAGTGGGCCACTTGTGCACCATCCGCGAAAAGCCCAACTTTGGGAGGGGCGAGAGTTCAAGAGATCTGGGACGATGCAAAACGAGCCACACAACATGGCTTAGAATGAAACCCCTTGGGCACTTCACTTTTGACAAGTACGCGGGATGCACCTTCTCGAAAAAAAAAATTTGCTGTAGCACTGCCTCACGACCGAGGCGCCTGGTATTGCTACCAGCGGATGGAGCATGCATGTATCCTCACAATTTCAGACATTTGAGATGAGTGACTTTCGTGACTAAGCCAAAATAAATTTGTCTTCACACAACCGCATCCCGATCAATTTGGCTGCCGATACTACATCCCATAGCTCTTGGCTTATGGTGCTTTTTGTTTGCTTCTTCAGGCATGGCGCATACAAACGAGAAGGGACTGGCTATGGTGTGGCGAGGAATGCCAAAGAAAATTATTGAAGTCATATTGCAAGGTAAAGAGAAGAATTAGGCGTATTTTAACGACAGCGAAATAAAAGGAAAGATAACTGAAACAGAAAAGACCGCAAAATTGACTAGAAAGAATAAATCAAGAACGCAGAAAAGCGCGACAAAATTTGGAACAGTTTTGAGCACAGCTGACAAGGGAATCTGCCGGTAGCTCTAATAAAGTCGTGAAGACATTCACAAATCTGACTCAACGCATAACGTCTGCCGCTCGCACCGAAGGAGAGAAGAATTCGAGCTGACGAAGTAAGCCCTAACCATATTGCGAGGGGGATTTCCAGATACATCCTTTTCTAAAGTGCGAACCGCCAGCCAGAGTGTACTAAAGTGATTCAACTTCCCCGCACGAGTCGCAAAGGTTTTTCGGGCTGAACCCACATGTGCATAAATACAAATTTAAGCGGGGGATTCTGCACCGCAAGACATTCAGCGACACAGTGAAGATAGGCTCTTTTCCGTTGCCTTCTTCTTCTTCAGACTTACGGGTTTTACAGAAACTCGAGAGAGATCAGAGACAAATTATTTATAAGCAGGAAATGTGTACAATGTATCAATAACGACTTGCAATGGACAAACTTTCTGGCCGCGGCGCGGACCCTCTCCGCGGCCACTCGAGCGTGGGGTCTGCCCAGCTAGCTAGCCCCAGAAAAGTGGACCCCTGAAATAGGAAAATAACCCGCACCCTCTCCGGACATAAAAGTAAAAGAAATAAACCAGAGCTCCCCCTGAAATCAGTCTGGAGCTTTCCACTTCGTCAAAAGTGATGTCAGGGTTTCTCACTCTCCTTCGTACAGCTACCGGCGGATTGCGTAATATCGCGTATCGCACGCGCAAACACCCACAAACACCGGCGGGGTGAACGCGAACCTTTGAGATTACAAGCAGACCTGATGCCAGCTGCCAACACAAGAGCATCTGACACCTCTGCCGTGCTCAAGGGCCCATGCGGTCGTTCAGTTCCTATGATGCCCGTGCCGCTTACTGTAAACATGCCAGAACAAGCGCCGTACTTACGTCGCCGTAGAGCAAAAAATAAGGTCTGGGTTTCTGTCCAACTCGCGGAAAATCCCGCGACAGACAATAAGACACATAAAGAAAAAAAATTGAAGGGGACACTTAAGATTCCCCTTAAGGGTGCGACGCGATAGCGTAACAGGTTACTTCCCATATATGTAGAAGGTCGTTCTCTCCTTTACATTCATAGATCTCTGGGAGTCCTCATACTCCTCCTGGCTCAGTGGTGCAGCGACTGAGCGATGAGCCATTACCCCGCGATGGCAGGTGCTCCCAGCGGTGGGCCTTGTGCGGGTTGCTCTTCCCGAGAGACAAATCATTAATTTAACTGCCATCTGCAAGGTGGGCAGTTTGCTCACTCTCCGGTGGGCAGGTTGTGATGACGCCGCAAGGTCACGTGACCCTATAGGTGGCCCACCTACCTCCTAGGTTGCTCTCTGGGGACCACCTGCCAGAGCCATGCCAGTGATTTTTTCGCTCACAACGCCGACCCCGGACTTTCTGGGTAAGGGGGCCTTTAACGCTGTCGCGTTAGAACGACGCGTCTAACCTTGCAGACACGTCACACTACACATATCTTAATGATCGTGCGTTCCAAGGGTATATTAAATGCTGGAAATCGGCGATAGAAAGCAAGGGACATCGGGCGGAGACATGTTGGTAGCGCTGAAAACGGGACATTGCCGAAAAAGAGGTTGGGAATGCCGTGTGCAGCAGGTGCACTCAGAGCCAACTGAGCCAAGAAGTCAGACACCTCGTTTGATTAGACAACGCGCAATGCCTGGAACCCAGAAACAACGCACTTCTTTCACACTGCGGGGAGCAAACAATCCAAGGGAACGGCTCAAAAGAGCACCCCCTGAGGTTTCGAGAGGTACTAAAGCAGAGAGGCAATCTGCAAGTACTATGACATTCCAGGGAATTTTATGAAGAGCCAAATCAAAGTGCAAAAATTCCAGCGAAGGCTATCGGCGTATAATTAGCGATGCGAGTGGAATAACTCCGAGATAGTGTCTGGGAATAAATTCCGATTTCCTCCTGATCTAGGTGTTCATCGAGTAGATTATCTAGTCTATTAGAGGGTAAGGGCCTCGCACTGGATGAGAAATTACGGTCAGAAACGACATCCACATCAGCATTTGCGTAAAGAGCTGAGATTTATGTCAGGGTTTGATAATAGGCTCTGTGTATACACTACCTGAGGAAGCCCAAGTATTGGTTAATGCTTAGTGAAAAAAAGAGGGCCGGGTGTGAAACAAAATTGGGTGAAGCCACAGTGGGGACAGGCACAAATGACTGCAAGAAGGTTCGAACCGTATCACAAACATGGCAGTAATTAAACTACCGTATTACAATTACAGTAATTTAATTATTTTTATCTGTAATTGGTAATGTAATGAATTACTGTCCTTTTTTCGTAATTTCGTAATGTAATGAAAGACTTTGGGGAGTAATTTGGTAGCGAAAGTAATTCATTACTGCCGAAGTTACTTTTATTAAGATGCACCACCACTCATTGTGTCGGCAAAGATTTGATCTTTATTTTATCCGGTCGGGCACCTCGAAACCAAGAATAACGCGTGAAATACCTGGGCCAGCAAGCCAGAGAAATTCCACACTCGAGTGAGTGGCGATGTGCGCGCGCCCTTAGCCGCCACCTTGCAATTGGGAAAAGGGAAAGTTACATAGCTACTGGCGCTTCGTAACGAACGCGAACATACCGACATGCGATTTGACGATTCTTTAGTTGTACCAAGTCTGAAAACCTCCCTCACCATGCACAAGACATGGCTGCCATAAAATGCATCATTAGAACGGCTGTTCAGCAAGGCGAAGGGCACCGTATCACCAAAGCAGGGCAAAAATTTCGACGCCCAAATTGAAGCCCTGCTGCCCCTGTGATTCAGCAAATTGAGAGATCTGGAATGATTGTAGGAGCTGAGTCCAGTGCACTTCTTCTATGTGTGAAAATTTAAAATGAATGGCAATAACTTCTTGAAAGTAATTGTAATGTAATGGGGGGGGGGGCATTTCCTTTCTTGAGCAGTAATTGGTAATGTAACTGAATCACATGTTTGCCATTTTTGTGAAAGTAATTAGTAATGTAATTGAATTACTTTATTTATTATTATTATTTTTTATTAATTATTATTTTAACGCTGTATACGCCGTATAAGAAGCCGCAAACGGGATGTAATGGCTCCCAGGTAATAGGCGCAGCATTTGAATCCGATTTTGGGAGACCGAGGCAGAGACGCCGAGCGGGCCCTTCTAATAGTAATAAGCTTGTTGAGTTTATAATTTCGACAACCAGAGAATAGGGCACAACCGAATTCCAGTAGGGGTCTCACATAGGCCTTAAAGAGAAAGAGCAGCGCGTCTCGACGCATACCAAACTTTTTATTACTTATTGGTGTCAGCCGGCAGAAAGCATGCACACTCACCTTTTGCAGCATTGTTCCAGTAAAAGCAAGGGTCGCATGTGGCACCCAGAAATCTGTCAGATTCCACGTGTGGAATGGGCTCGGAGCGATACGTTAACAAGCTGTGTAACGGAGTGTCCATTTGAAATACGAGCAAGCTGCTTTTGTGCATACTTAAGGCTAACGGTTAATCTTGTCCACCTATAGACGGAATTCTAGAGCGTTTAGGTATACCTGCAATAACTTGTAGAGAGCGTGAATATCTCTTGCTGAAGCAAAAAAAAAAAGCTATGTCGTCTGCACACAAAAAAACCGTAATATCCTGGTATATATAGATATATCTCAAACTGAATAATAAAGAACAGAGCCGACCCTTGTGGCACGCCTCTGGTCTGAACGTAGGAGTTGGAAAGGAAAGTGCCGTCTATGCAGAAGAGCAGTCTAATTCGCTTTAAAAATTCTCGAATCCATGCATAGAGGTTTATGTTGTTGTTGCTTGCCTCTTCAGACATGGTGCTCAGGTTTATGTGATGCACCATATCTTCGTCCTTTCAGCCACAGCAGAAATCATGAAAGGGAGAAAAGTGAAGCCGATATCAATAAGGGGATCTTGTTTTAGCAATTTCAGATTTTCAGTGACTTTCATGAAAATAGGGTATCAAGAATATTATTTGTTCACCCTCATCTGTGGACAACAGGGCCAACAGGGTTAGCATGGCCCAAAGCCGCGGCATATTTCTTGACCGAAGACAGCCGCCCGTGCGTATTTCTACGGCCGCTTTTCAGGTTGTTTCTTCAGCAGGTAGTACGAGTTCGCCCACTTGGCAGGTGCTTCCAAGTCTTTGTCTGCTTGGGTGCCGTCTCCGACATGGCATTATATTACGCGACTGGCTCGGAACGATTCCCGGAACGAAGCGTTCCCGAGGGAGCCACAAATGCTCCTTTCTTGCCCAAGAGCTTGAAACACCGCACTTTCGTGCTCCAATTCTTCCCTGAATAGCAAGCAGCTTAGCTCAGGCGCGTGTGCTGGGCCCAGCAAGCAGGCACGCCGGAGCTAACATATATGCGGAAATAAAGTACACTTTTAAGATGCTCAAATTTACAGTGCTTGCACCATTACGAAAAGTTTAAGCGGTGCGTGGAATTTATATCCAAAAATAAGCCTCCGACTGAACAATTATTTTCAATACAAAAGCGGCTCTTGAATTGTTTTAGGCAGCAGAGCCTGCACCCACTTTGTAAACTCGTGATGCGTCTTTGTGACGCGAATCATGACGAAAGGTGGGAAAGTATGCGACCAATCACAGACATGGCCTGTCCGAACGTGGTGCCTGCCATGTCACGGGGATCACATTCCGCCATTTCGTCACTCAACCACCGCACAGCTCCTTTTCCGAGGCGGAAGTAGCGCCGAAAAAAGCACGTCAGGCGTGTTAAACGTGTCGTTGTGCTCCGTCATTCGTCGGCGTCGGTCCGCCAGTGCTACAAGGGCGTGGGACGTGTTTATGCGAGAGGCACTATGGGCGGGCTTCTGCCATGATCAGCGCGACGTCATTCCCAACGTACGACATGAACGGCAGCAGCTACCAGAGGCTCAAATGTAGGGAAGTATAGGGGTGTGGAGAGTGGTCAAAATTGGCCAACATTGCTTATGGAAGTGACTTTTTACTTTTGCCCTTGTACATCAAGGCAACGAACATCCCTATTTCTGTTACGCAATGCGACAAAAGAGTTTGAACGCGGAAGCGTGGTTCATATTATTCTGTCTGCCACCGTACATTGGTGTCGTCCTGTTCCGCAGTACATACTGTTGAAGCTGACGGTGAATGAACAGAAAGACTGAAGTTGCCAGATTATCACGCCATGAATTTGGTCCGCATGAGAGCTATCTGCTATCAGGAGGCGTGCCGGTTAACGAAAATATGGGGATGGTGTGTATGGGAATAGTGAACCACGCATGGTGGTGCAGCCGCCATTCTGGCTCTAGTGCGAGTACGTTATCTCTTGATTCAGGGTATATGGCCGAGTTACAACAAAATGCTGGAGCCAATCAGAAGACTAAACTCTTTACTGTTAATCAAGTATATGTAACTGCCCACGCGCTAGGAAGCGCGTCTCCAATCGGCGCTGTATATAAGGCAAACTGACGTCTTACGACTGATTAACTTGCTGATGACTCTCGTTTCCTTGGCCTTCTTCCACAACGCAACCAATCAAAACTGAGCTTCCTGAACTCCCGCGCAGAGTCACGAAGCTAGCCCTGGCCCTGCTACTTCGGATGGCCACGGCCCAGTCAGAGGCGTTAGGGATGAATTCATTGCAGAAACCCCCAAAAAACTGTAAAGTTTATTTTACATATTCACAGCAGTTCCAAAAGGCATACGACGATACGCCGTACGACTGGTTTCATGGGGTCCGTGGTCCCTAACTCCCAATCAGGGGAATGTGGCTACTTGATTAGTATTCATCCAGGTGGTCACTCGTGGTCTTGCGGAGCCGCCCGTAGCAGGAGGCATGACCTGTGCTCTCTCGCAGTTGTTCAGTGGAGAGGGCCAGCTCTTCCAGTAGCGGTGATGCCACAGTTAAGCAGCACTTCTGGCGGCGACGGACATTCTCCGCCAGGTAAAGCATGCCCCGCTGGAACCGGGCGCTGACCAGGGTCAATTTGAAGCACCATTCCTAGAAAGCTGACCGCCTCTGACGAGGTCGTCGTCTTCTGTCCGCAGCGACCCGTGGGAAAGAACCGGCTGGCGCCGTCCTGCGCTACTGTAGGCGCCCCGCCCGGATCCCTCCCTTCCTTCTCGCAGCAAAGGGGAGACGCCGTCGCTTTGCTTAACGTCATGATTGATGACGCGTCTGCTGGGTACGTAAGAGACTCTTTGCAGAAGAATGAAAATCTGGGCCAGTTCGTCACGCAAGAGACGCCCTGTGGAATTGCTCTCGTAGACAGTGAGGTCTCAGTACTCTGGCAGGCTTTAGTAGTAGTACGATCACAACATCGGACAATCTGCGCCACGCCGCTCCGGTTCAGTCTGAGCCATGGATCTCTACAGACGGGACTTCCGGGCCAGGCTGACTTGCCATTACAAAAACGGCTTGAAACAGTCAGAGATTTCTGAATGGGTGTCATGCGCTTCTGGAAACAGTGCATCATCACGTGGGACCGCTTTTCTGTGGTTCGGCGAA
Source organism: Amblyomma americanum (assembly GCF_052857255.1). NCBI lineage: Eukaryota > Metazoa > Arthropoda > Arachnida > Ixodida > Ixodidae > Amblyomma > Amblyomma americanum. The sequence goes on from NC_135497.1 coordinate 352,137,835, forward strand.
TTTAAGCACGACCGCTCTTCCAAGATCAACGCCTGTGACTGAAAATGGAAAAAAAACATCGCTACTGTTGCAAGGCTCGTTACAGAAGACCCTCTTTTGACATTCAGTGTGCAGTGAGCGTAATCCACCGAGCGTTTCAGCAGTTCTTCACAAACGCTATCAAGTGAAAAACTTCTCATGTCGACAGAGCGAGAGAGAGAAAGACGGAAAGGCAGGGAGGTTAACTAGGCAACACCCGGTATGCTACCCTACACGTTTGAAGGGGAACGGAGGGAGAGATAGAAAAGGAAGAGAACAAAGGGATATGATCACTTTTCCACGTGTCCGTTGGCCGTTACTTGCAGGGTACACAGGGCACACACTGATTGTTCACAATCTTGCACTTAGTCCTGAGTCCTTCAAGAACTTTAAAAGTGCCTTCAAAGCTGTCCTCTGCGATGAAGGCTTACTCCAAGGACCCAGAATCTTGGCTTCAGTAAGGGGCCGAGGATCTAAACGGCGGAGTGTTGCAGCCAGGAGTGCACGCTCACGCTGAAACCGAAGGCAGTTACAAAGAAGGTGTTCTATAGTTTCCTCGCACCCACACGCAAGGGTTGAATGATATGGTAGTGATTTTAAAGTGACGACCGCCGGCATATAAGTTGGGATTGGAGATGATATTGCCGCGAATATTTGCAATGTTTGTTCGTTTTTCAAATCTGCCGCCACACCACCTTATCGCTTTCGTTGCGACGCAAGACGCGACTAGATTTATCTCGATTGATCGCAGCCAGGCAGAGCTGATTCTACGTTGTTCCGGAATGGTCAAGTAACTTTTCACGCTTTATCTCGAAAGTTCGCTATCAGCTTTAAATTGAGCACGGCCGACAGCGGCGGGCATTCTGTTCGACGACCGCCGAACACGCTTGTCGCTTCGCCGCCGCCGAGTGATTCAGTCCATTTTGGGTGCAAGTCAGCCCAATAAAAACTTTTCTTTTAGAAGACCCTCTCGTCCATCTTCATCGCTGCTTCGACTGCCGTCACCACTACGTGACATATGGTGGAGGTGCGGGGTAGCCTTCCATGTTCCGGACGCCCCCTTCAAGTCGTGAGGCCAGCCCTCAGCGCTTCGACCCGAGGACGAGCCAGCAGCTCAGCGAGCCAGTCGACGTCTCCAGGGAGAGGATCCTGAGTTCGGGAAACTGCCGGACCGCACCAGACAGCGAAAAGACGCTGCTATGAGCACCGCAATCTCGCCGAAGAAGTCGACACCGATCATACTACAGCAGCCGCGGGTGCCGCCAACTTTCAATGGATCCCTAGGCGAAGATCCTGAAGAATGGTTGGATCAATTTGAGCGCGTGGCGTCATTCATTAAGTGGGATGACGCGGCAAAAATTGGACACGTGTTCTTCTCATTGGATGGCTCCGCACGCACGTGGTACGAAAACTACGAGTCGTCCCTTACGACATGGGAGCTAGTCAAGAGAGAACTATTGAAGGTATTCACCAGTGTCGTGAGGAAAGAAAGAGCCGAACGACTCCTCGAGTCCAGGATCCAGCTTCCGAATGAGCCCGTCCGCGGTTACGTCGAGGAGATGAAGCGCCTATTTCGCCGCGCCGACCCCAGAATTACCGAGGAAAAGAAAGTTCAGTTTTTAATGCGCGGCGTAAACGAACAACTCTTTGGCAGCCTCGTCTGCCAGCCGCCAAAAACAGTCGAGGAATTCATGCAAGAAGCCTGCACGATTGAGAAGACCCTCGACGTCCGAGCTCGGCAGTACAACCGCCCTTCCTCTGCCTGTGCAATCCGTTCGGACACGCCGGCCACCACCAGCGACAGCTTGCGGGAAGTTATCCACGAAATCGTCCGAGAGGAGCTACGCCGATTACTTCCATTTTCCCCACAGCCACAAGCAGCGACTCTGATGGACGTGGTACGGAAAGAAGTGCAACAGGCACTTGGCACCCCGACGGCCACAGAACCCCAGGCCATGACCTACGCCGCTGCAGTAAGGACTGCTCAGCCCCAACGACAACCCCCACGTCCTCCCCGAGATGAGCCACTTGTTCCACAACGCCGCCTCCCAGCCCCCGCCCGCCAGTCTATGACCGACGCCCAAGCCCCAGGAAATGCGACGCCTGGAGGACTTCCGACACCCGGCCGTTGTGCTTCCATTGCGGTGAGGCCGGCCATATTCTTCGTCACTGCCCGTACCGACGTATCGGTCTTCGAGTATTTGCCGTTAACGCCTTACGACCAGGCTTCGGACAACGTCCGCAGGAAATCGACGAGTACTTGCGGCGAGAAGAGTACACACCGAACCGTTTTTCGCGCTCACCATCGCCGTCAACCGCGCGCTTTGCGTCGCCACGGCGCAGCTACGCAGCCGCGGTACGAGGAAGGTCTCCCAGCCCCCGTAGGGGAAACTAAAGGCAGCAATCTCTGGAGGTGAGGTTGCTCAAGAGCGAAACGCCGAAGATCCTCCACCGACCACGCCCCATGAAGACGCTACACCCGCGACGCCGCATGAAGAACCGGCACTCACTGCACCGACGCCGCACACAATGAGAACCCCGACCACGACGCAGGCTGCCTTGAAAACGACGCCGCCACCCAGAAGAGCTTCGACCACTCGCCCCAACCGCGACTCGCATACGCGACGAAGCCGTGACCCGACGCCGAGAGCGACATGCAATGCAAGAGCCAGGACCTCCGACTTAGAAGTGACTATCGACGGCCGGAAAGTTACCGCTCTAGTCGACACAGGAGCCGATTACTCGGGGATGAATGGGACATTCGCTGCAGCAGCTGAGAAAAGTCACAACGGCTTGGGACGGCCCACAAATTCGCACCGCAGGGGGCCACCTCATTACGCCATCAGGACGATGCACAGCGCGAGTGACTGTCAGAGGACATACGTATCCTGCCACCTTTGTTGTACTACCGCAATGCTCCCGCGAAGTGATCATGGGTATGGATTTCCTTAATGAGCATCAGGCGATCATCGACCTCCGATCCAAGCAGATCACGCTTTCGACGGATAAAGCCATCGCTTCGATGAAAACTGAGGAAAATAACGTTGCTCTGAGTGTCCTGGAGGAAGAAGTGAGCGTCCTACCCCGATAAAGCGTTGTCGTGGCCGTAGGTGCCACGAAAAAGCTATTAACGCTGAAGCCATCATCGAGGGGAACATGCAGTTGCTTCTAGACCGAGGAATCAGCATCGCAAGAGGCATCGCACATTTTCGCAATGGCCAGGCCGAAGTACTGCTGACTAACTTCAGCGAAGAATACCGGCACATTAACAGAGGAACGACGATTGCTTTCTTCGACGTAATGTCTGACGTACGAGACTCCTTCGCCCTCTCCGACCCCTCCGCAGAAGATTCGCCTGACCAAGGGAACTCACCCACTTTCGACATCAACCCAGCCCTGCACTGGAACAGACAAGACCAGATCCGCAATCTGCTTCAAAGCTACAGTGAGTGTTTTTCGACATCGCCGAAGGTGCGACAGACGCCAATTGCCAAGCATCGCATTATAACGGATCAACACGTCCGACCTCTCCGTCAAAGCCCCTACCGTGTGTCACCGCGAGAACGACAAGCCATCCGGGACCAAGTCGAAGAAATGTTTCGCGACGACGTCATCCAGCCTTCAAACAACCCATGGGCGGCACCAGTTGTTCTAGTGAGAAAGAAAGACGGCGCACTTCGATTCTGCGTGGATTACCCCCGCTTGAACAACATAACAAAGAATGACGTCTACCCCTCCCCCGCATCGACGACACACTGGACCGCCTCTGCAACGCCAAATATTTCTCATCGATGGACCTCAAGAGCGGCTACTGACAAATTGAGGTCGACGAAAGAGATCGCGAGAAGACAGTATTAATAACTCCGGATGGGCTGTTTGAGTTCAAGGTGATGCCATTTGGTCTCTGTTCCGCACCAGCGACGTTTCATCGAGTAATGGATACAGTGCTGGCAGGCCTGAAGTGGCAAATTTGTCTGGTATATTTAGATGACGTCGTTGTCTTCGCCTCGAACTTTGAAGAGCACCTCAAAAGACTTCGAACAGTACTAGACGCAATCAAGTCGTCTGGCCTAACCTTGAAAGCAGAGAAATGCCACTTTGCCTACGAAGAGCTGCTGTTTCTAGGCCACATCGTTAGCAAGGAAGGAGTACGCCCAGACCCGCAGAAAACAGCTGCTATTAAACAGTTTCCACCACCGGCCGATAAGAAAGCAGTGCGCAGATTTCTCGGACTGTGCGCATATTACCGACGATTTGTGAAAAACTTTTCGCGCATCGCCGAGCCCCTGACCCAACTGACGAAGGCAGATGTGCCGTTTAAATGGGAAGCGCCGCAAGCAGAAGCCTTCAAGGAACTTCAGCGTCGTTTACAGTCCCCACCGATCCTTGCGCAGTTTCATGAAAACGCCGATACTGAAGTTCATACCGACGCAAGCAGCGTGGGACTAGGCGCCGTCCTCGTTCAAAAAAGTGACAGGCTGGAGAAAGTCATCGCATACGCTAGCCGTTCCCTTTCCAAGGCCGAGGCTAACTATTCGACAACTGAGAAGGAGTGCCTTGCCATCATCTGGGCTACGTCGAAATTCCGCCCCTACCTCTACTGACGGCCGTTCAAGGTGGTCAGCGACCACCACGTGCTCTGCTGGCTTGCCAATCTGAAGGACCCCTCTGGCCGACTCGCTCGATGGAGTCTGCGTCTCCAGGAGTTTGACGTCACCGTCGTTTACAAGTCCGGGCGCAAGCACTCTGACGCCGATTGCCTCTCACGTGCCCCTGTAGATGCACCGCCGCCGTACGACGATGAGGACGCCTTCCTGGGACCCATCAGCCCCAGCTCCTTTGCTCAGCAGCAACGCTCGGACCCCGACCTAAAAGGCCTCATCGAGTACCTGGAAGGCAAGGTTTCTTCACCCCCCGCTTCATTCAAGCGAGGACTGTCTTCCTTCTGTGTGCAGAATGAGGTCCTTGTGAAGAACTTTACAGCGAACAAAACAGCCTACCTCCTTGTTTTACCTACTTGTCTCCGCGAAGAAGTTCTACAGGCTTCACACGACGAGCCAACAGCTGGACATCTCGGGTTTACTCGCACCCTCCGCCGCATTCAAGACAAGTATTACTGGCCCCGACTGTCTGCCGATGTCGCACACTGTGAAAACCTGCCGAGATTGTCAGCGACGAAAGACTCCTCCCACACGACCAGCAGGATTTCTGAACCCCATTGAACCTCCCTCAAGGCCCTTTCAGCAGATTGGCATGGACTTGCTAGGCCCTTTTCTAACGTCAACATCTGGAAATAAGTGGATCATCATAACGACCGACTACCTGACCCGCTACGTCGAGGAGAAAGCCCTACCGAACGGAACAGCAGCAGAAGTCGCCAAATTTTTTGTGGAGTGCATTCTTCTTCGACACGGCGCCCCCGATGTGCTCATCACGGACAGAGGAAGAGCATTCACGGCGGAACTAACGCAAGCCATCCTGCGCTACAGCCAAACCAGCCACCGGAGGACAACTGCATACCATCCGCAGACCAACGGACTGACCGAGCGCCTGAACAAAACCATCGCCGATATGCTCGCCATGTATGTCGATGCCGAAAACAAAACCTGGGATGTCATCCTGCCTTACGTCGTCTTCGCCTACAACACCGCAGTGCAGGAGACCACACAGATTACGCCTTTTAGACTCGTCCATGGCAGGGAGACCACGACCACGCTAGATGCCATGCTGCCCAACGTTACAGAAGAAGAGAACGTCGACGTTGCCGCCTACCTTCAACGCGCAGAAGTAGTTCGAAGGCTTGCCCGATTACGGATCAAAGATCAGCAGCGGTCCGACGCCAGACGCTACAACCTACGAAGACGCAACGCGGAATACAAGCCAGGAGACCAAGTCTGGGTGTGGACGCCCATTCGCCGCCGTGGATTGAGTGAAAAGCTTTTGCACCGCTATTTCGGCCCGTACAAAGTTCTTCGTCGGCTAGGTGAACTGGATTATGAAGTCATCCCTGACGCAATGACTGCATCCCAGCGACGCCGCGTACGACCAGAAGTTATCCATGTAGTCCGTCTGAAGCCGTATTATGCGCGATAAAGGCCGCTGCATTTCCATGCTCTATTTTCGCAAGATCCGTTTTTTTTTCTCTTACTAGTCGCATTATTTGTTTTAATGCATCGGGTCGATGCTTCTTTGAGAGGGGAGTAATGCCGCGAATATTTGCAATGTTTGTTCGTTTTTCAAATCTGCCGCCACACCACCTTATCGCTTTCTTTGCGACGCAAGACGCGACTAGATTTATCTCGATTGATCGCAGCGAGGCAGAGCTGATTCTACATTGTTCCGGAATGTTCTAGTAACTTTGCACGCTTTATCTCGAAAGTTCGCTATCAGCTTTAAATTCAGCACGTCCGACAGCGGTGGGCATTCCGTTCGACGACCGCCGAGCACGCTTGTCGCTTCGCCGCCGCCGAGTGATTCAGTCCATTTTGGGTGCAAGTCAGCCCAATAAACAGTTTTCTTTTAGAAGACCCTTTCGTCCGTCTTGATCGCTGCTTCGACAGCCGTCACCACTACGTGACAATGTCAGTGAAACAGGTTCTTCAGCAGATTAAGCCGATTAAACCGGACAGCACTACTACAGAACACTGATTTGGTTTTCATTACATTATGTACAACTGCACACTTTTCAGTCAGAGTGCGGCGCCTCTGCTCGGTACCCGACTGCAATCGCTTCGGTTGTCTCCACTTCGTCGACCATGTCTCGTCGAAGCTGTCACCTCTGGGGGCATCCTCGCCCAATGGGTCTTCTATCAACGCGGCTGCTTCCGTAGGCGCTTTCTTTGTACCGGAGAGCCAACGGGCTCCGCGAGTTCATGGAAATGGGCAGCTGTTGCGCAGAGTTCCCCAACTCCGCAACCCGCGGGCCCCGTTTAGGAACGGCCGCGGAATGTCCTGCCCCGCTCCGGTGCCTGCTCGCGACTCCGTCGCCACTCCGAACTGCTGTGCACACAAAACACACATACGGCGCGCTGGGGTGGGGGCGGTCAACAGCGCACAAGACAGTACCCGAATACAGAAGTACGGCGCTAAAACAGGGTAAAAGCGAACCGTTCGAAATAGGAGCGCTGTAAAATAAATGACAGCAACTGTCACCTAACAAAAAAGAGCTAACAAGGCAAAGGGTTTTTGGAAGACTAAAAGCCTAGGTCTAGTGCACGACACACCGCAGTTTTCTGCCTATATCCTTTCAGAAAAGGCTGCGACTAACGGTACAGCTGTGGACATAAGTAAACGGAGTACACCATTCTGTTCTAACTTCAATCACGCCTTCCCTATTGGAAACGAAGAAACACTGTTCCATGACAAAGCATGCATGCACACCAACGTCCACTACCAGTATGCACTTACCATTGCTGGAAATTTCAGTTGGATCAAGCGTAAAAAATATTCGAAGACAAATGCGTGCTCCGTTCACTCTTGTCCGCACCTGTACGTCGGACGGACCCTGTACACTTTTTTTCCTGAGTACGTCGGGCGGACCATGACCTCTGTGTTTTTAAAAGCCCGGCCATTCGACACTCGCTCGGCGGTCTGCTCGATTTTGTTTCCCTTGCACTCCTTTGGTTTACAGCCTACATATAATTGTATATTAGGTTGGTTCAAGAATATTTACGTTCATCGCCCGGAATTGGGTGACTGGAGTTCGGTGCGCGTACTTATAGAGCCCGGAAGTTGTTCTGCTACCCGCATGACAAACACCATGTAGTACTCCGGTTGCACCGTTTCCCGCACTTCGTTTGGTCTCAGCGTGCGAGCTCCAAAATTACTCCTGCTATTTCCGTGACAAACCTATGCTGCCAAAATCCGCTTCGTCAACATCGAACCTTGTTTCCTTGCGGCGAGCCGCTGCCTTCCATCTGAAGCTGAGTGCATGCTCCATATCGGTGCTCCAAATACACGTTTGTGGCGATGGCTGAGCGGGGGCCCTTCGGCTCGCGCTAAGCTCGAATCCGCAGGGGTCTAAACTCCATGTGCGGGGACAATTTAGCTGCGATCAGGTTAATTTGCTTGTATTCTCCGCAAAAGCGCCTGTGTCTGCCCGGAAATGGCACATATACACGCTTCAGTCAGTCTTTCTGATGGGCTAGCTGGTACATATTAATTTTTGAAAGGCGGTGCGCTAAATACACGGTCACAGGAAAAAGGGGGGTAGGGACGGCAGGATAAAAGCGCAACTTTCAACTTCTGGATCACGTCTCGATCACGAACTTTCAACGGACTGGACCACGTCACCCGTGCGCACGGTCTGAACCCGTCAGCAGCAGCGGCTACTCAGTTCGAGGGAGAATAATAATGCTAACGCATGCTCTGCCGCATCAATCGTATGATCGTCTATAATTTTGTAATGCGTTAGCATCCCAGCAAACAACGTACCTCCCCAGGAGCGCCCAGAAAGGATGGAATGTCCCGGTCCCAGTACAACATTTATCGAACATTTCCAGGACGTAGAAGCAGGACATAGAAACACAAGCAAAAGGGAAGTTCGCCCACTAATGTCCTAGAAACGTTTTTTCTAGGGTGTTAAGCAGAAACAAAAACAAATCACAGCATTTTGGTCCCAGAAAGGTAACTGGGAGAACGTTTTTGGGACCAATGCTTTTCAACAAAAAATACAAATTGACTCCTCGCGCCCTTTTTTGTCTCCCTCGCGCCAAAAGCTACGGGGAGAGGTTTTGCGCTTGCACTCGCCGTTTTAAGAGATCAAACAGTTTTGTTCGAACAGCCGAAGGAAGCGCAGTTCACACCGCATCTCTCTCGTGGGCCGTCGGCTCGATGCTGCAGGCAGGCAGGCGACGGCGGTCTGCCTTTTCATTGCATCGCCGGGAGCGGCGGTCACCAACGTGCCCGTCTTCTATAGTATTTCCAACTTCAGCACGGTGCGGCGGTTCCTGCAGGCATCTCCTACTACCAGCAGTCCTCGTTTCTCCGCTGTCTAGCAGAGGCAGAAATGGGCCTCCCGTCGCTCACCCGGCTTCCTTGCTGGACGGAAGCCATCTTGCGCACACGTATTCGCGCAGCCCCTAGCCGCTCGCGCGCAAGCCCCAGCGCGCAGCAGCTCTTGCTCTCATCACTGGGCTGTCGTGAACTTCATAGCTGCGGATTCATGGCAGCTTTCACGCGCACCTCGGAGTGCCCACATAATTCCTTTTGGAACTGGTGCAGCGGCGCGCGGGTCATCGCAAGTCTTTTGCACAGCCTTACACCATAATGGCGCTCTTACAGGCGTCGTTCGCGGCAGCGGATTTCAAGGTAATGGGCGACTCCTAGCGCGCACTCTGCATCCCTCAGCGCCTCCGACGACTGTGGCGTGTTGTTGGTGGCAGCGTGGCCGTCCACTGCGGTCAGAGGCGGGAGAGATCTTAGGAAGCCCACCAGACTCTTTCTGCGAGTGCCCATGGATTAACCTGCTCTACCTACGTTACCGTCCTGTCGCAGCGGTATAGTTTGTGTTGTGTTCGCGTCGCTGACTCCCAACCCACCCCCACCGGATTACTTGTGCCTTGATCACCTTGATCTCGCCTCCCACGCCGTATTGTGTCGCACGCGTGGTCTGCTGTACCGTGGGTGCGGCGAGCCAGGGCTCCTACCTCAAGACGTCCCCCCTTTCCATCCGGCTCCAAGCAGTCTTATCTCCACACTTAGTCACAAGAAAATAAAACGGGGGTGTAACGAGGATGTAAGGCGTATGTTTGAGCGTTCGCTGTGCCGTGAGAAGGCGCAGGACAGAAGGCTGCGTTAACTCATATATATAGTTGCAGCACTTTATTTCATCCCCGGGTTTCTGTTGGCAACGTCGTCAAGGTATGTGGTTTATGCTCGTTTTTTTTTATTTTCGCCTTGTAGAATTATTTTTTTCCTGTTTTGATAACACGCTCAAGCTTACTCCGAGGCTCGTGCGAGAGTCAAAGCGAGAGGGAGGTTTCACCCTGCAGAATATCCGTAACCTGAAACCGTGTATCTTTATCGTACGCCCATATAGTCTTTTCTTTTGGCACCCAGGTTGCTCTTTGCATGCGTTTGGTTTTGCGTGTGCATATGTGCTTTTGTACCCATTAGAATGTTTGCTTAAGGCGCACCAACTTTCAGCCTGTATTATGTTTTTATTTCTCCATTTTTTTTAGATTTCTCAGAGCTAGAGAAAATTTTGGCCATTATTATTGCTGGTGTCGTAGTGCTCCGTACATTGTGTGTTAAATGGTGCTTACATATGCGTCTCCTGTTTGTATTCATTTAAATGCAAAGAGCACATCTAATAAACTGAAATTACATCTGCATTGCGCTGCTATTTCCTGTTATATGAGCGGGATCGGGCGACTTTTTGAATAAATATTTTCTTTGTGGTGTAAAATTCTAGCACATTTCATGTTCTTGTGGCGGGAGCAGCGCAGCACGAAACAAACAAGAGAGAGGCGGGAATCAACGCTAACAACCAGATTTTTAATCCATGTTCGATCGAATATATACATCTCGCTCGTGCAATAAGGAAAGGACAGAAGCATGACAAACGCATAAGATGTACACGTGGTAAAAGATTAGGACAGCGCACGCAGATAATCAATTTCGCAGTCACGAAACGCCATCGAAAGTATGCTGACGCATATACGTCGCTCTTTTGCCCTATGTTGAAGGCTTCTTCAATCTCCCTGGTCCGTTGATCAAAATACGACGGGATGACCATTGTGTTCATAAGGTGCGGAGCACACTCATGCTCTCTGCAATGTTTTCCTAATTCACTGCTGATGGCGCCCTTTAGGGATATTTTGTGCTCTCGAAGCCATTCATTCAAACAGCGCCCTGTTTGACCTATGTAGGTGCGTCCGCATGACAGAGGTATTTCCTAAACCCCGCTTTTCACACATTTCACATGTTTTCTTTTTCGGTGCTTTTTCTTGCATTGATTTTTCTTTGCCCGCTGTTGACTGGCGCACAGGCTTCTTAATTTGTTGGGTGCTGACATGAGCACTTTTAAAAACACCAGCTCTTGCGCCTACCTTTTTGAGACTGGGAAATGCCATTAATGTAAGGAATGACCGCGTACGGCTTCCTTTCTTCTGATGTGGTTGTGACATATTTTCTGTCTCTAAGTGCTTGCAGAATCTCTTCTGCGACACTGGATAGCGGTCTCGTCGGGTAAACTGCTGCTTTCAGCCGACTGTTATGGGCGTCAAAACTGCCTCGAACTTCATGATGACAGGATCTCGTCAATGCGGCTCTCATTGCTACTTTTGCTAAGGACTAGAAGGACTAGAAGAACTAGGGCTAGAAATAACAAGTGCACTCCCAGAACACAACGTTATGCGATTTCTTGACTTGACGCTAGCCTTTCTAGGCGCTCACATATGCTGGCGGTACGGACCACGAAGCTAGAAAGGACTACTCCCCTACACATCTGCGCACTCCAAGATCATCAAGCTGGGGTAGAAAAAAACAGCAATGAGAGCCGCATTGACGAGATCCTGTGATCATGAGGTTCAAGGCAGTTTTGACACCCATAACCGTCGGCTGAAAGCAGCAGGTTGCCCGGCGAGACTGCTATCCAGTGTCGCAGAAGGGATTCTGCAAGCACTTAGAGGCAGAAAATATGTCACAACCAAACCAGAATAAAGGAAGCCGTACGTGGTCATTCCTTGCATTAATGGCATTTCCCACAGTCTCAAAAGGGTAGGAGCAAGAGCTGGTGTAAATGTGCTCATGTCAGCACCCAACGAGTTAAAGAGCCTGTGCGCCAAAGTCAACAGCGAGCAAAGAAAAAGTCAATGCAAGAAAAAACACCTGAAAAACATTTTAAATGTGTGAAAAGCGGGGTTTATGAAATACTTTTGTCATGCGGACGCACCTACATAGGTCAAACAGGGCGCTGTTTGAATAAATGGCTTCGAGATCACAAAAGATCCCTAAAGGGCGCCATCAGCAGTGAATTAGCAAAACATTGCAGAGAGCATGAATGCGCTCCGCAGCTTACCAACACAATGATCATCCCGTCGTATTTTGATCAACGGACCAGGGAGATTGAAGAAGCCTTCAACATCCGACCAAAGAGCGACGTATGCGTCTGCATACCTTCGATAGCGCTTTGTGACAGAGCAATTGATTATCTGCGTGTGATGTCTTAATATTTCACCACGTGTACATCTTATGCGTTTTTCATGCTTCTTCCTTTTCCTTCTTATACGTGCGAGATGTATATATTCGACGAACGTGCATTAAAAATCTGGTTGTTATTCAGCGTCGTGTCCCGCCTCTCTCTTTGTCTCGTGCTGCGCTGCTCCCGTCATAAGATCATGCACCAACCAGCCCAAATTTTCACCTTGTTAAAGCACATTTCACGTAAACAGGTAAGTCTGAATGGCCTAGCCAGCATGCATTCACGCGAGTTGACAGATGTATTACACCACCTGTAACGTAAGCATGCGCCTGAAATTTGGCACATATGTGCGCTTAGATGCCTGAAGTCTGCATGAAAAAGAAGAAATAATTTCATTGAGCCAGAGCCGAGAAATCTAGCATTAACCTTTTGGGGCTGTCCCTGGGACGCACAACTTTTTGGACACGGCTAGTTGTGGGGACGTTTTTTGGACGTCTTCGGGAAAAATGAGAACCTCCTGGGGACATTCCAAATGTCCTGATGGGATATTTCTGGGAGATTTTGAGGAGGTTTTGTGTTTGTTGGGATTAGAATTCCCATGTCCTAAAAATTTGTCCGTCCGTCTTTCCGTCTGAAGCCTCGGTTAGCAGGTGGCAAAGTAGAGAGAAGGAAATACCCTCTCCGCTAGTGCAGAGAGAGGAATTGAAATGGGAGAGCGAAGAGGGAAGGAAATCATTCTCTCCACTTTCAGGGTAGATGAGGGGGGAAAGTGGGAGAGGAAAACGAAGAGAGGGTGAGAGGCGACCGGTGGCGGAAAGTGGAGAGGGGCTGGCATGTCAAACTGTGGTTGCTTGAATGGGTACGGAGAGAGGAGCAGGGGTACGGCTTGTCACACGGTGATTGATGGACTGGGTCATGACGCCACCCGCTCGCAAGGTCGGCACACGGCAGCGGCTGCTCCGTCCGGGCGGAACACTAATGCTAACACACACTCTGCCGCATCAATCGGATTTATCGTCTATAATTTTATTTGTTCCCACGCCAAACTTACTAGAGCCTTGGCGAGGTGGAAAAGATACAAGAGTAAAACGGCGAGCTCGCCATATCAACAATTCGCGCATTCTTCGGCTGTCGTTTAATCACTAAATTCTGCGAAAGATAGTCGGATACAATTCAAAACGAAGCGGCAAATGCCCTTCAAAGGAGGCCTACCAACTAAAGGCGTCATGACGTGGAGGTCAGCTCCCTTGAACCAACTATAGCTACCGGCAATGCCACGCTAGCAAGTGCACAGCATTTGGCCGCGACGTCATGCAGCAGGTCGACGCCATTCAGATTGGTAAGGGGAATTGGCCGCTTGTTCTTAGTTACATCGACTACAGCTGGTTTACGACCTCGGCAATCGGTCGGTACTCTGAAGTGGGGCAATCTCAAGCCCTCATTACAGAACAATGTTCTGCTCTGATCACTACCGTGACATTGACTACTTCAGAGGTTGTCGGTAATTCGTGCACTAGAGTTGTCAGTCGAGTCGGCTCAGCTGAGACCCGGTTCTATACTATCATTCTTTGCTCAAATTGATGGATGGATGGATGGATGGATGGATGGATGGATGGATGGATGGATGGATGGATGGATGGATGGATGGATGGATGGATGGATGGAAGGAAGGAAGGTAGGAGCGTCCCCTTTAAAACGGGGTGATGGCAGTTGCCACCATGCTCAGCTTTTTTTGCAGCGAGAGCTACACTGGGCTACCAGTCGAGCAATTCGCGGTACATGGGAGAGGAAAGTTGTGCGCATGCGCCGTTACCATCGCAACCGAAGAGGAGCAAAGTGCGGCGCGCGCTTCGCCGTCGCCGCGGCCGCGCGCCCGCTCCACCGTCAAAGCCGAGCGTGACGTCACGCGGATTAGCAGCTGTGCGCATGCGCCGATACCGTGGTAACTAGCCAAAGAGACCCCACAGCTGCACCGCGTTCTTCGTCACCGCCTCGCCGCACGCCACTCTATCACCAGAACCCCGCGTCGCATGCGCAGCATTGCGTATAAAAGGCGGAGATGTAGTGGGCGTCTGTATCGCAAGTTTGGCATGCATGCAGAGGAGAGTCCAGTCGCTGCTAAACGGCGATATAGACCAGATAAGTTTAACTCTTCCGATCCTGAAGTTGTCGCCTGGCAGTTGGCTTGAACCAAAAAAAGAACGCTGGAGTCTGTGTGCGTGAAACAAGGTGTGTACGTGAAACAAGGTGAATAATGGTGCAGCCTGCTGTGTTCGGCTGTGGAAAGCGGCATTATCATCTAAGGAGTCTACGTGGCACCTGGAACATCTGTCAAGCAGACGATTGATGTGGTTGCCACGTGTATATCAGCCTACGGTACGGTTTCACAGTTGTGTGTGACTTTGCGTGATTTCAATGGGAAACAGTACTGTCTTAGACAGTGTATGAAAGAAAAGTTTGTAATTTTGCTTCCAACCTACACGTCCAGACTACACAATGGGGAACTACTATAGAGCTTGTATGCTAAAAAGGTTCTACCAAATCGAAATACTGTATCGACAAAATTCAGACCGCTGCATGCTACTTCAAAGATCATCGGGCAGTCTTCGTCTCTGTCAAGCAAACTGAATAACAGACGTGTATACCCAATGTCTCTCATTGCTAAACATACAGTGACCACAACAAGCTCAGCCAGGGAAACGTACCTCTCGCTACGTATATCCTTGCATAGCCGAGCTAAGTCACTGCCAATTTTTTGTTTATTTTTGTTTAACTGTGTTGTAAGTTATTAAAATTCGCTATTTTCTTTAAATACGTCTTCCTACACATTTAACCTTATGTCAGCCTTCTGCTGTTGAGCCACTAATCTTCCAATCGCTTTTTGCTAATTTACACCGCATATTTACTTGCATGACTATTGTTATCTCGAAACCCTAGGGCCTCAGGAAGAGTGACTGTGCCTGCATCGACATCAGGATGCATACCATCACATTTTAGTATGAGGTGTTCTATTGTTTCTAGAGATTTATCACCCACAGTACATGTGTCATCTTCTTCGTTCAATTTATTTTTGTAGCTGCGCGTTCTAAGACATCCTGACTAGTTTCAAAGAGTAGGGCACTGCCTCTTGAGTTATCATAAAACGCTTCCTTCCTGATCTGCCTTTTCCAATATCGGCATAGTTCTACACTATGCTTCTTTTACATTGAATCTATCCAATTTCATCTTCCGCGTTCTAACCTGTCGTTTAATGCTCTTTCTTTCTCCGTCCTCGTGTCTGGCATACTTACTGGTTAGCTTCCTAGTTCTTTACCACCAGTGGGAGTCAACGCTCTTTCTGTATAGGTATTTAAATACCTTAGCTGCTCATATGTTATTGTCCAATTTCCTCAGGAGCTTGTCAGCGCCACCAAGTGCAGCTTTGGCGAAGTTCGCAAAGTATAAGAGCCAGGGCGTTTTGAATTTCTCATCCACCAAAATGCGACCGCCGCGGCCGGAATTGAACCAACGAGCTCGTACTCAGCAACTGAACGCCATAGCCTGCGGCTGGCCTATATTCCTTGTCGCATAGCCTTCAACCTTTCCAGGTGCCGTTCCTTATTTTGATCCAAATCAAATATTTTTTTCAGCCCAGATAGTATATTCTGCCTTCGAGACAGCCAATTCGTTAGCATGGAATGGTGGAGAGCGTGTTATCAAGCTCATCGTTTTCAGATATATTTGCTCCATTCGCTAGTTGGAATAAAAAAGCACCCTTTTGCGACTTGAAGCACACTAAATTCGCCTGAATTTAAGAAATCACTGCTAGTTTCAGCACACTCAGAAAACGTTGCGAGTTCGCTTTGCGCCCAATGGTGCGTGTGCAGCCTATAGCTTTGTCAAAAGTTAAGAGCCCAAGGGGTTGGCTTGTGGGTCTTGCTGTGCGGCTCGTTGCCTAGGCGGCGCTGTAGTTTTTCCTCTGCACGCCTATAAACTGCTGCCGTAAGCCGCTTCGGTCGCGATAAAAAAAAATTGAAAATTGGTTTTTGGGGAAAAGAAATGGCGCAGTAACTGTCTCACATATCTCGATGGACACCTCAACTGTGCTTTAAGGGAAGGGATAACGGAGGGAGTGAAAGAAGAAAGAGGTTCCGTAGTGGGAGTCTCCGGAATAATTTCGACCACCTGGGGATCTTTAACGTGCGCTGACAACGCACAGCACACGGACGCCTAAGCGAAATTTCGCCTCCATCGAAACGCGGCCGCCAGGGTCGAACCCGGGAACTCCGGATCAGTACACGAGCGCCTAACCACTGAGCAACCGCGGCGGGTGAACGCAAGACAATTATTTGATCGATTTAAGGCACGCGTTTGACCAATTGTCTGGTAAGATTACTTGCCTCGGAGTAGCCCAGTAAGCTGACGGACGCCACGTGTGGCTTTGAAAGAGCGCGTAAGCTTGCTTATAAGCGCAGGCAGGTGACGTGGAAAAGTACTCTGCAGGGTCGCGCCTAAAAATGCTCCTTCCTATCGCTAGGCTGTGTTACGGCGCTGCGATCGACATGACAAACTTGATCACACGTTGCTTACGATGGTGGGCTATATACGGTCAAGTCTGTGCCCGCACATTTTATGAGCAACAAAACCCGCGACGTCACAAGTGTCACGCGGGAACTCGATGCAGGGTTAAGCGCGGACAGACTAACAGCTATCCCCGAGTTTCACGCATTACGCAGCAAGCCTGAACGTTCTTTCTTTCTATACTTTTTTACGTGTTTTTTTTCGTCGCTCGTTTAAGTGTACAATCCAGGAATGTCCATATATTCCTGGAATATACAGAACAGAGTCCACTGGATGTCTGAATATTTGTGGCCACTTGGGATGGCAGGTGGGGCGTATCACGCCCGCTGGCGCACGTTTAGAAAAAACGGAGGGAAGCGTAACTGCGAAAGGGAACTACCGCACCTTTGAACAAGAGTACTGCTATGGGCTAATTGGTACAACATGATGATTGTTTATGGTTTATGGGGTTTAACGTCCCAAATGGGGTTCTTTAACGTTATGGGGTTCTTTAACGTGCACTGACATCGCACAGCACACGGTCCTCTACAAATTCGCCTCCATCGAAATTCGGCCGCCGCGGCCGGGATCGAAACCGCGTCTTTCGGGTCAGCAGCCGAACGCCATAACCACTGAGCCACCGTGGCGCGCTACATCATGATGAAACGTAACAGAGCGGAGAGAGCACGATACAGCGCCTGTATCGTTCATCTTTATCGTCCTGTCTCCGTGTTGTTACTTTCCACATTGTACCTTTAATTTCTTTGTTCTTGTTAGAATAAAATCCACACTCGAAATAACGCGCAAAGCTTCCACCGATCCCAAGGAGTCTCTCATGAGCCATGACTAACAAAGGGTGTTTCAAGGCTTCTAAAGGGTGTACGGACATAAAATTTCGAAAGCTAACATATTACATGATTTTCGCAGTGCCGAGGGATTCCTTCTATCAAAGTTCAGTTGTAGGCATAAAGCTAGTGGAAGTATTGGGGGACAGCCTTCCGCCCAGTACTCCCACTCCGCGGATGCAGCGTTTCCGTTCGCTAACCGCGGAGGGGTTCGTGCTCGAGGGAACAAAGGGAAGGGACGACAAAGCGTGAACACTCGTATGCTTTTTATTACACTTGCAAATATTACACAGAGCGGTGCCAGCTAGCTTCAAAACATCAACGAGGCATTCCTCGGAAGTAGAAGGCTAGGTGACACGGGCTTCCGACTTACCGGCTGGGGCAGTGGCGCTACTTCGGAGGTATCGGCAGTGAACGTTTGCATGCGTCGGCAATGGCGGCCGGGTTTTCCCGTGCGCACCGACGGTTATTCTTGGGGCAAAGCCACCCCCGAGCATTTGCTGTGGAAGGAAGGTGCCGAGAGCGCGCGTTTGCTGCTCTCACTTCGCTGCCTGGAACCAGAAGTCCAGCGGCAAGGCACAAAGGATCTCCGTGCTCCTGCCGCGGAAGGTGACGAGAGCGTACGGCTGCAACCGCCCGTGACGCTGGCCGGATCCCGAAGAGACTCCGGCTCCGCGGAGTCAGCGGAGTTCCGCGTAACCTTCGAGCTGGCGCTCCCGTCGCTGCTTTCGCTTCTCCAAGAGGGAGACTTTCCTCCTCGCCCCGCCGGTGCTGTCCTGACGCCCGATGGTGAAGATGGGCCTCGTCGAAATGTCCAGCCCTCTCCCGGACGACCCCCCCCCCCCCCTTCCGGCAGGCCTAGCCAGTTCTTTCGCAGCCCTGTGTGATGCACCCATCACCCCCACGAGCTCCACCGTGCCCTCCACCACTCTAAGCGGAAGAGCGCTCCTGGGGAAGATGGGCTCACTTTGCAGATGCTGCGAATCCTGGATGCCCCTGAGCAGGCACGCCTCCTGGACGCCTTCAACAGCATCTGGGACAGCGGGATCTTTCCAGAGAGCTGGTCCACGGCCATCGTGGTCCCGATCAGGAAGGCGAGGTAACCCCCCAGGGCTCTTTCCTCCTACCGGCCTGTCTCGCTGACCTCGGCGGCCTGCAAAACCATGAAGTTCGTGGCCCTTCACCGCCTCTCCTGGATGGCCAGCGCCTGCGGCTTCCTCTCCGAGTGCCAAACGGGCTGCCGCAGGCACCGCTGCACGGCAGATTTCATCTCTGACGTGGTCTCCTGCCTGGAGGAGGCCAAGCAGCAAGGAGACGTCGCCATCTTGGTCCTCCTGGACTTCCAGGCAGCCGTCGACAGCCTGCCCCACTCCACCACCGAGCAGGCCCTGGACGAACTTGGAGTGACCGGGCGGTTGCGTCAATTCGTAACCGCATTTCTTTCCACCCGCTCCATGCAGGTTCGGGTTGGGGGCACCCTGAGCTCTCCGCAGCCCATCACCACCGGTGTCCCCCAGGGCTCAGTTCTCAGCCCCTTCCTCTCCAACCTGGTCATGGCCGACCTCTCGTCCGCCGTCCAGCAGGGTCTTCGCCACAGGCCCTTCTGCTTCGTGTATGCGGACGACGTCGCCCTTTGGGTCCGGGCCTCCCGGAGGCACATCACCTGTGCCAGGCAGGCCCTCCGGCGAGCCCTCGACGAGGTGCAGTGCTTCCTGGCGTCCAGGGTCCTGGTGCTCTCTGCCACCAAGTCAGAGGCACTCTTCGTCCATTCGCGGGGTGCACGGGCCACGTCGCGAATCCGTACCCTGCGGATTGACGGCACCGACCTCCCCTGGAGGCAGCAAGTGAGGTACCTCGGTCTCACTATCGACCATCGCCTCACTTGGATCCCAGCGGACAAGCCGCTCCTGCTCCACCTGGACCGCGTCGGCCGAGCAGCCGAACGCCTCCTGGCACGCGGGGACGGCTGTTCCTGTACCTGGGCCATCCGGCTGTTTGAGGCAGCTGGGACATCAGCGGTGCTCTACGCCCTTCCTCTGGTGACTATCAGGACCACCCGGCTCCGCCGCCTCGAGACCTATCGGCGGAAATGGATCCGCTGTCTCCTGGGAGTCCCACAGAGCTCCCAGATCGCAGCCACCCTAGCCGAGGCGGGGGTGCTCCCACAAAATCTTCTTCTCTTACAGAGAGGCCTCACACACATGGACCGGCTGCACCATGTTCCTGACGGCGGAGCCCTCCGTGCACGCCTCTCGGAACGCCCCCCCCCCTCAGGATGGGCATGCTCTCCGCTGCCTATATGGAGTCCCTGGGCTCTCCCGCCAGCCATCCTGCCCTCCCCTCACCACCTACGCGTCCTCCCCTGCAGGTCTCCCTGGACTTCGGAGGCACGTCCAAGCGCCACACACCAACTGCGGACCTCAATCAGACCGCTGCTGCCTTCCTGGATGAGATGAAGGGGTACACCCTTCTCTTCACCGATGGGTCGGTGCTGCTAGCCACAGGACAGGGGGCAGCGGCACTCGTGGCTCCGCAGCTGAACACGACAAGGATGTGCAGGCTGCCCTTCCGGGGCAGTTCCACTGCGGCTGAGCTGGCCGGACTCCACCTGGCAGCAGACCTGATTGCGACCATCCCACCTGGTCCAGTCGCGGTCCTCTGTGACTCCCGGCCAGCCCTCCAGCTGCTGTCCAGGTCTCATGACAACGTGACCACTACCTCCCTGCTAAGGGCCCGCCTGCAGACCCTGGAGGATGCGGGCCACCAGATCTCCCTGCATTGGGTGCCGGGCCACTCCGGCATTGAAGGCAACGACCTGGCTGACGCCCTGGCCAAGTCTGCCCACATCGATGGGTCCCCGGTATCATTTGCGGTGACTCAACATGACTGTGCCCGCCCCCTCCTCATGCAGATGGTACGGGCCCTTCACCCCGAACGGAGGATTGCGGCCTACAAGCCCTTCCGCCGGCTCTCGGACCAGCTGCCCAGGCGGTACCAAGCCCCCATACTGTGAATGCGCATCCGGTGCACGTGGACACCCTCCAGGTTGTACGCCTGCGGCAGGGCCCCTCTCCTGCCTTCTTCTCCTGCGGGGACACGGGGACGCTCGGCCATCTCCTGCCGGCATGCCCGACCCATGATCCCCGCAGGCGACGACTCGAGTCGGGATACCGAGCACTCGGTCTCCCGACTACCACGAAGCACGACCTCCTCTTACCGGCTCGCAGCCAGCTCCTGGCGCACCGGGTCCTCCTATCCTTCTTCGAGGAGACTGGCCTGAGCATCCTCGTCTAGACCTTCGCCCCGTCCAGCACGAGGCGATGGATCTGAGTGGACCGATGCTCATTCCCCCTGCCCGGTGCTTGCACACATTCCCAGTGCACCGAGGCTACTCGCCCCCCCCCCCCCCCCCGCCAGGTGCTTGCACGCACTCCCAGTGCACCGAGGCTCCCCTCCCCCCTCCCGGTGCTTGCACACACTCTCAGTGCACCGTGGCTCCCCTCCCCCCACACACTAAACAAATTCTCACCCTTAAGGGTGCAAATCAGCTGTCCCCAGACGAACACCCTTTTGGGTGCTAAAAAGGGTGCAGAGATCAGCACCCTTCAGGAAGGGTGCACAGCATGAAAGTTTAGTGGGCGCGCATCAGTCCAAGGCTTTTGCTTCATGGGTGGATCAACATGGAGCACCCTTCCAACATGCATTCGTAGAGGTGTTATGGAAAAATAATACCCTTTAATGAGGGTGCAACCATTACATGCTCTAAAGTATCATTAAGTGCACCCTTCTTTAAGGGTGCTGATCTCTGCACCCTTTTATAGTACCGAACAATTGGAAAAGGGTGTTCGTCTGGGGACAGCTGATTTACACCCTAAAGGGTGAGAAATTGTTTAGTGTGCAGCCCGGTGCTTGCACACACTTCCAGTGCACCGAGGCTCCCCTCCCCCCGCCCGGTGCTTGCACACACTCCCAATGCACCGTAGCTCCCCTCCTCCCCTCCCGGTGCTTGCACACACTCCCAGTGCACCGAGGATCCCCTCCCGCCGCCCGGTGCTTGCACACACACCCAGTGCACCGTGGCTCCCCTCCCCCCGCCCGGTGCTTGCATACACTCCCAGTGCACCGAGGCTCCCCTACCCCCGCCCGGTGGCGTATTTCCGTTTGCTAGCCGTTGCAGACAAGCCCAATGTTGCCCATGCCCGTCCCCGACAAGTGCAATGTTGCCAAAACAGACGCTGCACCCAAGGTCAGTGTTGCCCACGCCCGTTTCCGACAAGTGCAATGTTGCCAAAACAGACGCTGCAGCCAAGTGAAGTGTTGCCCACGTCCGTTCCCGACGCATGCAAGCGTCTGCCAGGCCCAAGTTGTATTGTAGTAACGCTAGCCTGGCCTGCATTTGTGCGAATAGGTGAGTGTCACAGGCAGTGTGTAAAATTCCTGGCCTTTCACAATAAGAAAGCCAACATTCCTTCTGGCACTTTTGTTTCATTGTCGGTGATTTTTCTGCGTAACCGTCGCTATGTTGAGTCTTTTCTCTTAGCGGTGCTGCCGTAATGTCCCTAACAGAGTGGTTTTTGTATGATGTAGGTTTTCAGCGTATATTTTCATGGTTTACTGCAAAAATTGTCACGACAGTCCATACTCATTTTGCCCATTCTTCGTCTTGGGTTGTGGCACTTCTTTTTTCAAATTGCTGAATCGTCAAACGTTCATATCTACCTGACACCTCTCATGAAAGCTGCGTGTGGTTACGGGTGACGTTGTCGCATGACTGATTAGGCGAAACTTAAATAAAGGAGCTTGTGTCAATTGTTTCAGGTAACCTAGAACAGTGTATTGGGCTGTAAGATCATTTCCTTAATTTAGACACTGTTGCAAACAGTTTCATGATGGCATATACTTGTTGTCTTATCTTAACATTGGGCACAGGAAGGGAAAAATCCCACTAATCACAACCTCCCCTAAATAAACTGTGCAAACAGTAGTCATTATTAATATTGCATCCACTGATCTGTGTCTAATCTGAGCTCGATGTGGCATCCACATATCTTCTGCAATCTGTGATCTGGTAGGTCCTAAGCATAAGTGATATTGCTTCTGAAAGTGCAAGCTTCTCTCACTTAGGGACCTGCTTTCCATGCGTGGTTTATGTGCTTGCTCCTTTTATCCAATGCATAATGACTCTTGATGTGTAGTGAGCCCCCCTTTGATGGCTTGGAGCTTATCTAGTGTCCTCAGAATAAAAAAAAAAAGGTGGCTACTTCTCTGAACATCAATATATTTTTAATAGTTACTTGCACCACCCCATAGCATCCAAGGAGTTAAAAATATTGAAAAAGAAAACAGTCTACTCATTGAAATCATGGAAGAAAGTACCATTGGATAATATATGGACAGTACTTGACACTAAGCTGTTCTACTCTAGGATAGGTAAAAAACAGAAGAATGGAAAACATCACCCTTTAAGGAAAGCTTTTACCTTGAAATGCTTGAATATGTAATTAAGTTGTTGGTTGAGTATATTTCTCACAGTTTAAAGCAGTTTTAGCAAGTAAATATTGTAGAAAGATTTTAATCAAAGATTTTTCCCGTGTGCGTTCTGCTGCTGTTTCTATTTCAGTTTGCATTTGCTCTGTCATTCTGTGTTGCTGTCTTTAATTTCCCGGTGGAAATCAAGCAGCACTGTTGTGAATTTTTTTAATTTACTTATAAGTGGCCATGTATGCAAGCCCCAACAAACACATCCATACTCAAGTATAGCTCAGACTTGACTATCAGCTGTATTCTGAAATCCCTTTGCAAATGACCGATTCTCTACTGTAATAAACCAGGAGCTGATGGCTGCCTCGTTCGAAATGTAATTCACATGCTTAATCCAAGGCCTGAGATAAAAAGCACTGCTAAACATAAATTTCTTGCTTGTTCTTAAAGTAATATGATTAACTCTGTACCTATCGAAGTGATTACAACACTTTCTTGTAAAGGTGATGTGAACAGTTTGCAAAGCTTTTAGCAAAGTAGGTGAATCATACACAATTTGTGAATTACACTCGAAGGAATATCATCAGGACCAAATACCTTGGCCTATTTAACATCTTGGAATAATATACCAATCCCATTAACTCAAAATCTGACCTTCAGCATGCGGTCTAGCTTAGCAGGCGGTGTGAATCTAACAGTATGTGAGCAAGGCGGCATGCAGATGACGAATAACCACTGCAAAGTTTTGTTTGAGATACATTATTGTTAATTCAAAAACTAGTGCAGGCATGAGGTAAATAAATTAGTAGAGGAGGAGGCCCCGAGTAGAAACTGTCAGGGGGACCTCCTGTTATTAATTGTATATATGACACATATTAAACATCTGGCAGATAGCAACTACATATCGTAAAACAGGTACAGCAGGAATTAACAATCACAACAGAAAATTAGATTCATGCTCAATTTTACAAACTCATTAAGGAACATGGCAAAAAGAGAACACCATACTATACAAAAGCACTCAAGCAATAAAAGCCATACACAATAAATACAGGGTTCATTGGCATGGCAAATGAAGGTAATTAAAAAGTACACACTTTATCAACCTTTTATGGAATGATGCTTCTGTACTAGATGATGTGATGATTGCTAGTAGAGAGTTGCAGACAGTGATTGCTGAGAATAATGAATAAAAACGAAACTCTAGAATATCATCGCTTTTCAAGCCAGGTATAGAGCTGTCCGCACCAAAAAAAAAAATTTCCGGGCGTAGTGTACAGTATACCGTGCAGAGACTGTAAAACCATGTGCATGTGGGTTAAAGTGGAAACTTCGTTGAAAGGTTGAAACAACACCAGTATGATGTTGCAAACAAGAAAGCTTCGTCAAATGCACTCTTCGAAAATTCTGAAAGCAAGCAGCATCATATAGATTGAGCAACGCGTGCATTTTGAAGACAGAAAAGAATCTCCAGAGCTGTCTATATCTAGGATCCTTAATGATCCAGAAAACCAAACACACTCTTAATCGCACTGACGGAGCACTTCCTAGTCCATACGCCCGCTGCCTAGGGCACATTTTCAAGCTTAAATAGCCAGCCTTACACGTCTGCACCTGTTTGTGAAAAAGGCTCCCGTGTGGGAGCTGAAACGTCATTTAGGAGTTCATTTTATTTTGCTCGGTGTTCTGCCTTCTCCACGTACAGCCCCGATCAGACAGGTTTCCTTCCAACCCTCGACTTCATGCAGCAAGCATATAGTTTCTGCAAAGCCCAACAGGGAACCTAAACTGAAACGTCAGCATGTGTTAGTTCATGCTCTAGGTCATCCTGCTATGATTGCAGCCACGACAAAAAAAAATGTAAAGTTGCTTCTATGCATGTAGCACGAAGCATTATCTAACATTGTCTCTAATTTTAAGTTTCAGTGTACTCCAAAAATGCAGCAAGATGACCCTGAGAAACTGCCAGAAAGCACATGTTAGGTCCAACAGGTTTGCAGCATAAGAATCCAGTTGTCTAAAAGCTTCCTGCTACATTTTATTCCATTGCAAGGAAAGTAACTTCAAACACTCTGTGGACTGCAGCTACTAGCCTGCTAAAATACCTATTAACTGAAACAGGTGCAGTCAGACTATACAGCCTTGGCAAAATAAGAATATGAAATTGGAAAGGTAATGGAGGCAGCACTGCAGCAAAAACCCTCTTATAACCAAAGAGTAGACATGAAGGTTCATCATGAGAGGCACTGAATGGAACTGTAAAGTGAGAGTGCGATTGATTTGTGTCCTAAGTCTGTGTACACAATGCTGTATCAAAAATATTGTTACAATAGGATGCATATTTTCTTAAATACTGAATAGAAAATTCCTGTTGACAGTGTCAGCATGGAGCCTCTTGTTTTGTTTTGAGTTTCAGATTTGTAACTGTTTTAGGGCAAGGGTAATATTGGGGAATGGAAGATGCTCTTGGAATGCACATTCAGAATGTAGTCCAAAGTGTTTTAAGGGAAACACTAGAGGTGAAGTGCATTTCAATTAGGCTGTAATTACTCATGAGTTTCTACTTGATCGCAGTTATACGGTTGCAGAGCAAAGCTAGACAGCTTTCTCGGAAGCTTTGTGTTGTAGCGGCGGGTGCCGCTCAAGTACATGAACTGCTAGCAACCAAAACCATCCCGGTTTATTTCCACATACAGTCATATATATACACATAGCGACACTGGTCCCTCTGGCGGCAGGTGATCCCCAAACCGAAACCACATATACAACATATTCCCTTCCTTATAAAAAAAGACAGCTACATAGGTTAGTGATTTAGTAGTGGTAGTACGTTAGTACTCTTCTACAGAATTATATTTACAGTAACAACAATGTGCTTGTCTTATGCACTTAATACAAAAATATAAAACAAAAAGAGGAAAACAAGATACAACTCCATTTATGTCCATATTTCACAACGTCAGCAAACTCAACACTCGTGCAGATTGTGACACGTTCACGTTCACTGCAAAACGTGTCTTTCTGTACTTAGTGTCCATAGCGGTCTGGAGGTCGTCTATTCCTTGATAGCTGTACCCTACGCTGAGGTCCCGATGCTTCTGAGAAACCACTGGCGGCAGGCGAAGTTTCTTCCGGCTCACAGCCGGTCACTGGTGACAAAGGCGGCTGCTTCGCAGCAGCCACAGCTGAAGTTCCGGTTGGCGCTTCTGAAACGGGTCTCTCCAAGGTAGGCGGTGAGCTGCTTTCCCTAGCGGTGTCATTTGTATCACTCCTTTCCCCCCACCCAAAGATAGATGCAGAAGCTCGTGGCATCCTTGACAACTTTGAAGCGTTCCATGTTTTTCCATCATCAAGTTGGAAGGACGATTGCCCCCGTTTTCTTATCACTTTTCTTGGACGGCTAAAAGCCAGGTCACCTTTAAATGCAGTTTGTCTGCGTACTCGTACAAGGTCACCAACATTCACTTTGGTTTCCCTTGCGGCCCTGCGAGCGTCTGTGTATAGTTTACTGGATTGCTGCTTTTGCTTCACCCGCTCGCGTAGGCGGTGGAGCTCTGAAGTAGGGTCGGTTGCAAATATTGCTGACGGATACCCAACGACATCGAGCCGAGTCCTTGGTAGACGTCCATGCAGGAGAAGTGCTGGAGCAACTGCAGTTGTGGCATGCGGCGTACAATGGTAAATGCCCAAGTATTCTGTTACCGTTTGGCGTAAGGGACGCTGCTCGAGTGTAGCCACTTGAACAAAGCTTTTAAAAACTCTGTTGAACCGTTCTACCTGTCCGTTTGCTTGCGGGTAGTATACGGACGAATGCCGCAAGCGGATGCCGCGATCCTGCAGAAAAACTTGGAACTCTCGAGATGAAAACTGTGGCCCGTTATCGCAAACAATTTCCTCTGGGTAACCTTCACGTGCGAATACTGACGCCAAGAAGCCTGTTACTGTGCGTGTTGTGACTTGGTTGCAAAAGTATACTTCGGGCCACTTAGAAAAGTAGTCGACCAGCGTGATCGCATATCGACAATCGTGTGGTGCTCTCTCAAATGGGCCAACAATGTCCATGCCAAGCTTTAGCCACGGTTCCTTTGGTAAGGGGACCGGGTTCAATGGTGCAGCCATAACCTTCGTGCTCTTGTCCGCTGCCTGGCATATACTACACGTTTGAATAGCTAGCTCGACTTGCCTGTCCATGGCTGGCCACCAAAATTTTTCTCGCAGACGTGCTTTCGTTCGTACAATTCCAGGGTGAGCCTCATGAGCAGCGGTAATTATCCGCGCTGGAAGTGAGGCGGGAACCACAAGGCGTTCGCCACTCAAAATCAAATTGTCCACCACTGACAGTTCATCGCGAAGTTTGAGGAACGGTTGAAGCTCACCCGGCAGAGATTTTTGCGCAGGCCAGGACGATTCAATGTAGGCCTTGATTCGTTGCAGTGTGCTGTCTTCCGACTGGGCCTGTTCAAACTCTTCCCTGGTAATGCAAGAAGATATAAGGGCAACTGATACAGTTTCGTCTGGTAAAGTCTCTTCTTCCTGAGGAGGTGACGCAGGGAGGCGAGAGAGCGCATCTGCTACTCGATTTTGCGAACCCTTCCGGTACTTTACTGTGTAGTTGTACTGCAGTAGGCGCTCCGCCCACCGTGCTATTCGCAAAGGACGCCTTCCTGGCCCTTGAGTAGACAGCAATGCGACCAAGGCTTGATGGTCAGTAAGCAACGTGAAATGGCGTCCCCACAAGTAAACATGCCACTTCTCGCACGCCCAAACACACGCAAGCGCTTCGCGTTCTCCTACTGAATATCTCCTCTCTGCAGATGAAAGCGCTCGAGAAGCAAAGGCGACAGTGTGTAGTTTCTCTCCCTCCACCTGTTGGAGAACCGCTCCAAGCCCACAGTCTGAAGCGTCAGTGGAAACAACAACTGGAAGAGATGCATCGAACATCCGCAGGACTATGTTGGACGCAAGTGCCTCTTTGGTCTTTCGAAAACTGGAGTCTACCTCGCCAGACCAAACAAATGGTTGCCCCTTTCGAAGCAGAACGCGCATCGGTTCAACCATATCGGCAAAGTTGGGAACGAACCTAGAGTAGTATTCGGCCAGTCCCAGGAACGATCGAAGGCTGGCTGTATTGGTGGGTGCCGGTGTATCCTTGATGGAAGCAACCTTTTCCTCCAGCGGAACAATACCACTTGCTGTGATCCTGTGACCCAAAAATGAAAGTTCCTGCGTATCGAAGATACATTTGCTGTTCAGTTTGAGTCCTGCCTCTTTAATGCGTTGAAGTACTGCTGCAAGGTTATCTATGTGCTCCTGCCGGCCCCGCCCGAAGACTATAATGTCATCTATATAGAAGAGCACGCCCTTACATCCCTGCAGGACTTTGGACATCATACTCTGAAATGCAGAAGGCGCGGAAGCCAGTCCGAAGCACACTCGTTTAAAACGAAATAGGCCTTCGTGAGTTATAAATGCGGTCAAATCGCGACTCGCAGGGTGAAGCATGACCTGGGGGTAAGCTGATGCGAGGTCTAGCTTAGAAAAATTTGTAGCCCCCACTAAACTATGCAATAGCTCTTCTGTATGAGGAAGGGGAAAGCTGTCTATTACGACAGCTTTGTTTGCTTGTCGAAGGTCTACACAGAGGCGAATACCTCCCTCTTTCTTCTTAACGACCACAATGGGTGACACCCATTCAGATGCCTCCACCCTCTCTATCACGTCCAGATTTTCCAACCGATGGAGCTCTTCCGAGACCAATGGTCGTAGCGAGAGCGGAAGGCGCCGAAGTTTAGATTGCACTGGCTGCCCCGTGGATCGCGTTTTGACGTGATGAACAAAACCTTTCGCGAGGCCAAGGCCTGGATCGAAAAGAGATCCAAACTCGCCAACTAATTCCTTTGGGAGGTTAATATCCTGCACGGCTTTCGTCGGGTCAGGGCGCTGTTCCCTTCGAGAATTAGAAGTTAGCGTCGTTTCAAGGCATTGCAGAGATGACCAATCTGTAGACCGAGGGCCTTGATGGCATCGATACCCAAGAGTGAGGTGCCTTGTTCAACGACGTAGAAAAGAAGGCTTGTTGTGCTAGCTTTGTACGTAACATCAGCGAAGAAACAGCCACGAACCGGAATTGGCTGTTTTGAATAGTCCAGTAACCAAACAGTCGGGGCCAAAAGTACTTTGCCTTCAAAATACTGCTTAAAAAGATCGTGTGCAACAATGGAAACTGACGACCCAGAATCTACAAGAAAAGTTATGTCCGCACGGTCAATCGAAACTGTGACGTAAACAGCGGAGCGAGCGGCCGTCGTCACAGCGCTCAAAACTTCCTCGCTAGGAGAGTCTTGGCTGTCTACCTCACGCACCGGAGCGGAGCCTCGTTTCTGGCAAACTGAGCGGAAGTGACCCATGACACCGCAATGGTGACAACGCTTGCTTTTCGCTGGACAGCGAACTGATGCTGCATTGTGCCGGGATGAACCGCAGCGATAACAACGATACTGGCGGTTGTGCGACCACTTCGAGCTCTCGTCGGATTCTGGTGTACGCGTAGGCGTATTTCCACGAGTATTTATGCGTCCAACATCTACAGAAGGAAATTCTTGCAGATCATTGTACGCCAGCTCAAACTGCCTTGCCAGTAGTACTGCTTTAGCGAACGAGAGGGACGATCCTTCAAGCAGAAGACGCTCGCGCAAGCTCCGAGACGAAATACCAGCAACGAACTGGTCACGTAGCGAATCTTCTTCGGCAGGAAAAGAGCATGTAGCAGAAAGCTCCCACAATGCAGTGATGTACTCATTCACTGATTCACCAGCTTGCTGAACTCGCCTACTGAAACGATGCCGTTCGGCAACAACATTGCTTGTTGCCGAAAAATGAGCATGCAGAGCGGCGACTGCGATATCGTACGACGATACTTCAGGCCTTGTGTCGCCTGTGCCCTTGCTATCTTCCGACGTTTTCTCAGTAGCAGTTTGCTCACCGAGCTTGACGTTGTCCAACGATGGAAGTGGTAATGTGTAAAATATGCGCTGACCTTCTACGCCGAGGCTGTGAAGAAGTAGTGCTTTGCGACGATCCGGCGTGCAGTCAGAGGCCCCCGAAGCAAGCACGTAGTTCTCGAAGATGCGGAACCATTGCGGCCACGCAACAGCAGGTCGACCAGGCACAGGCAGGAACGGGGGCGGCGGCTCGAGTCCAGAAATGCTCATGGCGCCTGAAAGCAAGCGGCGAAACTCACGCCCCCCGAAATTATCCCGTCCTCGTCGCCAATGTTGTAGCGGCGGGTGCGGCTCAAGTACATAACTGCTAGCAACCAAAACCATCCCGGTTTATTTCCACATACAGTCATATATATACACATAGCGACACTGGTGCCTCTGGCGGCAGGTGATCCCCAAACCGAAACCGAAACCACATATACAACACTTTGCAGCTGAAGGAAAATTCGTCTTAGTCTGGGGATAAAACCAGGTACTACTGCTTGCCTGGGCAGTCACTCTACATTTAAGATAACCAGGATGCCTAGCAGATGTCATGGTGAGGTCAAATTGATCAACAACCTGAAGCAAGAACGGTGTTAGTCTCGCTCTGAGCTGTTGATCAATTAGCTCTCTTTACCTAAATGGTTTGAAGCTTCTGACACCATGAGACACTACGCAGGAAATAGTTCGGATAGCCCTTGGCCTTTTGCTTCTGACAGCCTATGCAAAAGTTCTCGAGGCAGCATGGTCACATTAAGTGTATGTCTCTTCAGTCTTCTTTACGTGCTTGAAATTAATCCGGAGCCCTCCACTAAGGCGACCCTTGTAGCCGCCGGGTTGTTTTTGGATGTTAAACCCTACAATTTACAAATTTTTCATGTGCGGTACGCTGGTGCCGTAGATGGAGAAGAGAGAAAGTCAAGAAGAGAGGCAATCCAGCGATCATTACGCTGCTCAGAAGTCATATTGCAGGTGTTGAGCAAAGGCGCAGCGGATTCGAGGGCAGAGAGGCTGGCAAGCTCGGCCAGTAGCGGGGAGCGGGACAAGGCATCAGCATCATGGTGCTTGCAGCCCGACCGATATACGACACGTGTATTATATTCTTGTGGATGGAGAGTCCATCGAGCCATGGCAGGCGACCGGAGGGATCTTTTAGCGAAGAAAGCCAGCATAGGGCATGGTGGTTGGTGGCCACGTCAAAAGGACGGCCATTATGATAAAGCCGAAACTTGCCAAGGGCCCAGACAATGGCCAAGCTAGGCCACCTTAGCCAAGCACTCTTTAGATTATATTTCATAGATTATCTGGCGACTGAATAGCGAGGTGGAGCTGCAATAAACGTTTTTCCAAGAACTCTCGTCCCGCAAACTTTTGTGACCGATAGTACATATGTGAATAGTGGCGTGTCGCGTCCGCGAAATATGCGGTGCGGCACTGCTGTATTCTTGTAAACGCGGCTTATCTCAGCCTGCAATCTTTACCCGCCCAATTGTGAAACGAGATATGACGCCTCGAGAAAAGGGGTTGAGACTGCATAATTATAATAGCTTCGCCATATCTTCCATGTACCTCCATGAATGCCAGCACCTCCGTTCAGCCGCTGCTGTGGTTATGGTGCTCGGCTCCTGACCCGAAAGACGCGGGTTCGATCCCGCGGCGGCTGTCGCATTTCGATGGAGGCGTTAATGCTAGAGGCCCGTGTACTGTCTGATGGCAGTGCACGCTATGGAACCGAAACCAATCTTGTTTCGGTTACGAGAGAGCATTTGATTCGAGAATGAGTATCTAGACCTACGGTGTTCATATGTAGCTTGTAAATTTCTGCTTGAAATACTTCTCATGCCTGGCAGATCTGCCGCTGCCGTGACGCAGGCGCTGTCGCGACTCTGACAGGAAAAAAATGGCGCCGGATTTAGGAATAACATTTTCACGCTTCAAAATTGAGACTCAAGTTGGTGCAGCTGTAGGTCAAAGCGCTTCGATGACAAAAAAATGGTGAAGTTGCCTTCCGAGTGCATTCCTTGCAGAGTTTCGGTTTTGATTTTATGGTTGGCAGTTTTGTCTAAAATCTGTACTTTCGTTATTTTTGCTGTCAGCTTTCATTGTTTTTATGGTGCTATTGTGGTGTCATTTCTTAATAATTGTGAGCCATGTTTCCAGCCCATTTCGTCTCAGTTGCAGAAAAAGTTCATTTCGTAGGTAGCGTTGTAGCGCCATCTGCCTGGGACGACCTGCCCATCGACATCAGCATCGTCCTGCGTGCCGCGGGTCGTTTGTATCTGTGGCTGGATTGGTGCTGTTCTTGCGTTTGTTGTAACACTTAGTGCATCTTTAAGCGCAAGCAAAAAAGTTATGCTGCAGTGTTCAAGTATGACACGTTGGAGCCAGTTCAGGTGAGCTTTCCGTGCTGCGCGGCTACCTACACGGCCTTCGTTAGTACTGTAGTAATTTTGGGGAAAACAGCAGTTGAGGTACCTTATGCTCACTTTTCTTTTCGGAGGCTTTTACTGCTGCGTAATCCTAGCGGACAGAGTCGAGTTCATACCGCTTAAATGTATGTACCACCAGCAGCAAAACTTATTGGGGTGCGTGTTCTCGGGGAAGAAAAGTTATTGTGGGGCTTCCTCGTGACTTAGTGCTTTAAAAATGCTACCAGCGTGTGGCGAATGCAAGTCCCCTCGTTCAGACACTTCGAGCGATTGACTTACGTGGCGATTGGCTACTGTGCCGGATTTCCCGGGTTAGAACCCGACTGCGGCGGCAGCGTTATCGATGGAGGCCAAACGCAAAGACTCCCGGGTGCTGTGCGATGTGAGTGTACGTTAAACATCCCTAGGTGGTCGAAATTATTCCGGAGCCATACACTACGGCACATCTTTCTTCTCTCAGTCCCTCCTTTACCCCTTCCCTTACGGCACGGTTCAGTTGTCCGCCAAGATGCGAAACAGATACTGCGCCATTTCTTTTCCCCAAAAACCAATCTTCTTCTTCTTCCCCGTACACTCCCTCTTAAATTTTGCCTGCCGATAGTACCTCCGTGTGACGCGATTCGAAATTGATCACTTCAGGCCTGACCTGTTCAATTAAGCGAGTTCACACAGTTAATTTTCTTAGAAATACTCAGCGCAGTGCGCGAGCTCAGCCACTGCGACCCTGTATAGTAAACGGGTACCGCACAAGGGGGGGAGGGGGGGGATGTTAGGGTTTTTACGTAGTTAAACCGAGTTTATGTGTGAAAGCACGTGTTTAGCCTGGTTGTCTCATGGTTTTGCTTTGCTAGGTCGTCGGCACATCTGGCGACGTGATTAGTTCTAGAGTAGTTTTAGTTGATGGAAGACGACGACATGCAATGCAGAGCGCGAGCGTGTGTTGCAGTTGAACGCGTGTCGGGGTCGTCTGCGGCAGCAGCGTAGTGCTGACGTGCACAGGCCAGCGAAATTGATCTGCTCGCGCCGCCGCGGGTTCGAATCCCAGTTGCGGCAATATTTATTTTATTATGTTTGCCAAGGTCATCCTGAAGGTCAAGCTTCACACCAACTCTGTGAGCCAGTTAGAGATTGTGAAGTAGTACTTTCACACTAAAATATTATCCCTCCTGAGCCAAAATGACAGTGACAACGTTTACAATTGCTGTACAGTTGATGCCTTCATAACCGTATAAAGACACTCCATAAGCACATTTCTGACCAGTCCAGCTCGAATCAGCACCGCAAATGAGTGTGAACGCGGCTACCAGTTCAGTTTGACATAAATAGTGTTAACAGAGGCCATCAACATGCTTCAGCAAAGCATCTGTATTTGATAGTCTCTTCTCTCTCTTCTTTTTACTGTGTGTTTTTCACCACCACTGCCTGCTCATAATGACAAATGCTACAACTGGTTAACATGTCTTGTATTTGGCAACAGCATGGCAAGACAGCCTAATACATTTGTAGCGAAGTCTGCCAGACAAGTGGTGGTACTATGTATTGCTGAACTTGGCATCACCGTATGCTGATATTGTGAAATAACATTGAGTGGCCGTTAAGTCTTCTTGAGTTTTTCTCAGATCTGTCTGCTGTAGGTCAAAGTTTGGGCACATGAGCGCAAAACAGATTTTTTGCAAATACTTTTCATGAAAACAGTTACTTATGGTACTGAGTACTGAGTAACAAGAAAGTATCTGCTGAGACAATGTTCAACTGTAAAAAATGTCTGAACTGTGAAAAGTAAATAATTCATAGTGTTGCGGCGCAGGGGTTCACTCGAACCCGGGCTCCGTTGGGTAACGTGTCCGAGCCTTTGGGTTGAAGAAACATGGAACTTCAAGCTTGGGAAAACGAAAAACAAACGGGTTTACTGGAACTTTTCATGAAACTTGATTACATAATTTAAAAGGAAACAGAAAGAGCAAACAGTCAAGAATTAAAAGTTCATAGTGTCGAGCAACTGGATGAGCCTTGTCGTCAGGGCCCAGAGCGATCGTTCATACTCAGGACACTTGTTAAATACACTGAGGCTCCGCCGCTTTCACCACACGATTCACAGATCGGAAGAGTCGCCGCACATAGCACGCTGAGCCCTGTGGGAATGGGCGAGGAGGATACGGAGGTCCGCTGCTACTTCGTCCTCGGGAATGCGCTTCTGCCCGCTTCCTTTCGTCATCTTGTCCATCGTCGGTCGCGTCTCACGGTCCGACACAAGGGGAGCGTGCATGGGAGATTCCACGGGTAGTTTCCCCGAGACATCTTTTTTTCTTTTTCGTAAGGTCAACGAGGGGTCAAACAACGTGTCCCTAGCAGGGTTGTAACAATAGTTAACAGCAAATTGACAATAAGGAAAGGAGCATTACAAAAAAAAACCTGTGTTTACTTATAAGAACAGATAACACAGTGTCCCCCAAAATATCTGGGAGGAATGTATGCAAAAGGACATAGCAAACATGTTTGAAGTTTTCTGCCAGCATCTCGCCCCCCCCTTTCCCAGAAAAAAAAAAACTTGAAGCATATTAAGAGTAATTCAAGAATGGGTACAAGTGTTTAAGCTCATTCTAAATATAGATTTTTTAAAAGTATTTGCAAGATACCAAGTTATCATGAGCAGTACTGAATATAGGATATTCAATCTGTGGTAGAAGAAGCACCAAAAGATACTGACAGAAGAACTAGGGGGCTGTGCTGATCCTGTGCCATTGTCTTGTGGTGCCGTTGTTGCCATGATATACCAAGAACTCACCAATGTACGGTTCTCCTCTGTTTTATGTTAGCTATGTGCATGTTTGACAGAGTTTTCCATGGCCACTTTTGTTAAATCCTATCATCCAGAAATATTGAGTCACAGTCATGACCTTGTGCTGCACTGCTATCTTCTGTTTTGTCAGCCTCAAAGGTTTGCAGAATGTGGCTGTGTAGGAAAAACTTCATT
This sequence comes from Amblyomma americanum, assembly GCF_052857255.1. Classification (NCBI taxonomy): domain Eukaryota; kingdom Metazoa; phylum Arthropoda; class Arachnida; order Ixodida; family Ixodidae; genus Amblyomma; species Amblyomma americanum. The sequence goes on from NC_135497.1 coordinate 352,173,249, forward strand.
GCTGTGCTGGTGCCTTGTGTACCAGTTGTCTGGCATTATTCCAGTGAATGGAGTGTGCATATTCCCTCATGATTGCCTTGGAAATGTTGCTATGGGTTATGGCGCATGTATATGGGTTTTTCTGCGCACCCAAATTTCGTTGAGTTTTGTCAGGATCATACACGTCAGAAGGTCTAGTAGTTATTATATCAGAGCAGTGTGAATGTGAAAAAACATACTGCAGTGGGTAAATGAAAACTAAAAAGACTGGTACGATGTAAAGCTGCTGAAACCGCTCACCAGTTCTTGAAAAAGTGAACATATCACCACTAAATTAAAGCTTCTGTTTGGGCGAGTTGGTAATGATCCATTTGCTTCAGTGGTTGTGTTGCTTGTCTTCCTTTCATGTGTCCCGTCTTCCTGCACTCTTTAACAATGACATCACTACTACGCTTCACAATTTTTTACCTAATGTGTTTGTCTTGGGTGGCTTGCGAAAATGGCTCAAGCTTGCAGATCTGCAATGTCAACAGGCCGGCATATCAAGGTCCACAGAATGTTAAATTACGGAATAACTTAGACGGTGATCTGCGTGCATTGCTAAGTAATCAATTTCGAAAAGAACTGCCTAGCTATGTTATTGACATTGTTGTAAACAAATGCTGTGTAGCCCACCACTGTTATGCCTCTAAGAGAAGAGACAGCAGTATGTGTAAATAAATAAAAAAATACTTGAATGCTTCCTTTCCAAAAAATTGATGCCATGCAATGACACCATTTTTTAGACATCAACTGATAATCCTTATCGCATGCTTTGTAGCATTTCAAGCCTTTGTAGCGTTTCCAGCAGTCAGCCTGTCTGTAAAGGCGTTTTTTTTGTTATTGTTTCAGCGATGTAGGTGCCGATTAAACCAAGGCGCAGTGTTAGTGCAAGAATCTGTCAATAAGAAGAGCATGTTTATTACTGTTTATAAACGTGTACTGTACGCGTTAAGTGGCATGTGAACCAAGTCACTCACACATGGATAATCTAGTCCGCAGAAAATGTTGCTTATTTCGCAAGAAACGCGACCACAGAATGGAAAAAGCGAATTCAGCAGCGAGAAGAGGTAATCGATGTGTTGCGGGTGTGAAAAATGAGATCTATGCATGGGGAAAGAATGCCGAAAAAAACTCCGGACCATAATCAGCTTGGCATTCTTTCCGGCTTTCCTCAGCAGCGCCTCGCGGAAAGTCAACTTCACGTGACCGCATGTTCACTTTACCAGTGTACCATACTGTACAGAAAACTAACATCCACATCAGTGTGACGCTGCATGTGACCGAAGGTGTGGTTTGACTGCCAATTTATGAGGACTGGAAGGAATACATCACTCGTCTGACATCTGCACTGTGCAGAAAGTTGTGTGAACTCTGGTGTGCAGCTCCTTAACTTATGTTTCGAACAGAAAACTCGCAGTGCCTTGGTGCGAAGTACATTGTAGGAAATGGCTTGTTTCATGAGAAGGGGCCTGGTCTTGCAGCGTCAGTAATCGTAATTTTTATTTTTGGTTAAGTACACAGACAATGAATACAGGGGAAATGATGATGCGCTGCTGCTGCTGCTTGCCATTTACTGTTCGCACTCTTGCACAGACTTATGCAGTAAAGAGTGCTGGCACTGTGAATGAATAAGTATCATCATCATGACGGCAGGTTTCTGCAGTAAAATGTCGGCCGGAGTAGATGTGCAGTTTTCTCTTTTCAGACTATGAATTATTTCTGTTCAGACAATTTCTCAGGTTATCAGATATGCTTCTTCCCGTTACAATATGTCAAAGATATCTTGGCATCTGCATACTCTGCAATGAAAGCTGAGCAAACCACCTTTCTCTGACTTTTACATTTTTGCAATGCTCGTGAAAACAATCATTTAAATGTACCCCAGTCTGCCGTTAAAGAAACCGTACCTAAGACAGCGGGATCCAATGTACAATGAATCCTGTGCACTAGAAATTCGGCCGCCACGGCCGGGATTGAACCCACGTCTTTCGGGCCAGCAGCCGAGCGCCATAACCACTGAGCCACCGTGGCGGGTGTTGGGGTACAGTATCCAGCGCATTTCAGCTGCTGCATAGCTTGAAAATCAGGCAGCAAACTTATGTCAGTATTTTTTTTCTGCACAGCACCAGCTGCATTACTTTGTAGGATGAGGGCAACCACTTCTGGGAAAAAGTGTACAAAGAAATATTTAATGAAAAAATTCCACTGCACAATATTCAGTGTATTAGACCCTGCTGTCATCGAGCAGGTGTTCAGAAGGGCACACTGGGGTACATATTTTTTCCGCTCCTCACGCCAGTTTAGCCTGAGGCCGCAGGATGTGAAAATAAATTTTCAAATGACCACCTCCATAAGCATTTCAACATTGTAAAGAAAATAATGGAAGCTCCGTCAACCTTTGTTGCACCAACCTGCGCCTGCAAAGAGAACAAAGCCACTCAGAAAATAATGAAAACAAAGCTGTTCACTTGCATTGTGATGACCACTCGGGAAAAAAAAGCACACAAGAAAAACAGTTGCAGTGAAAATTAAGCGGTGGATTGGTCTTGAGATATGACTGCCTTTAAGTGCAGAGGAACTGAGCTTAACAGCAGTTCAAAGCTCTAAATTTACAAGTATAAGCAGCAAGAACAATTTAATTTAGTCCAACCAGTGAGGAATGAAACCGAAATTAAACTTTCGGAGTTAGACAGGTCCAACACTTGACTTTAGCTTTGACGCAGACTCTAGCATCGATACTGCCAGATTCGGGAATGGCTCAACTCAGCAGTGCAGTGTCTGTCATTGTGCAGACATCCTGCACAAGAATTGGAATTTCGTTAGGGAACATGCAAATGATGCTAACATGAACACAGAAACATATGCAAACAGATATGTGAACCAGGGAACCTTTAACTCCAGTACAAAAGGTGCAAACGCACACAGAAACCTGGAAGGATTCTGCATAGCCAACAAAGCCCACATATGCATTGGCTCACCATCATTGATACAGAGCAGCCAAGAAGCCGCATTCCTCTCAGGGAGGTCACAGGCAAATGAATGTGCGCATCAATGACATCCTCCTCGTGAGTCTTCAGGAATGCCTGCAGCTGATGCAGTAGACCAGGCTGTGATGGAACAACTGGTGAACAAGCAAGTCGTCTGCAGGGCCACTGTGGATACAACAGCAAACACAGAATCGGACACCCAGTGCGAATCTTGCCATCATGTCTCTCATGGCCTGTGAGGCTCTTCGCACAGCAGTACAACTTTTGCGACCGGGAAAATGTTCAAGTTTCTAAGATTATAATTTGCAATTCACTGCTTGTTGTTATGCAGAAAAGCATACTGTAATCCCGGTGTATATATCTGAATAAATGTGTTCTTTTTATTTTGCTTCCAAATTTGTTATGGACAGTTTTGACGGGGGACGAAAGTACCATATTAACGAGGCATGCCTCTATAACCATGCAGTATTCGAAAAACACCACCTGGTTTCGCATAATATGCATGGCCTTCCTAAAAAATGCCCCTCATCCCTGCTATGACAAAAAATACATAAATGGTAGGGCAGTAAGTTCAGCACACAGAAAAGGTATTATGCAAAACTTTCTGAAGTAACCAGCAGCCAGCCAAACAAGCTTCAGTGTTTATTTTGAGAGTCCTTTCAATGTTCCTGTTATGAGGAAGCCCACTAACTTTGCATGCATCTTCTAATGTGGCTGTATCAAAGGACGAACAGCATGATAAACACTGCCACTATAGTGGGAGTGATGCATAGGGAGACTCTTTGGATACAAATGATGGCAGGGGGTCACCCTTATCTCTGCCATGGAAGAACAGAGGTGCTAACTTTCAGACAGTGGCTACATACAGAGTGCTACAATGTGGAGTTTCTGGAGCGCACCCATGGCAATAAACAGTCTCACAGTAAAGTATTCCTGCATCATGGTCGGCTGCTGAAGTGTCAAGCAAGAGATTTCTGCATATTTCCAACCAGTCTGCTGGCACTTTGTGATTGCCAAATGGCCATTACTTCAAACAACATTTGTGGTCATGTGCCACTCTGTGTCAAAAAGAGGTGGCACCTTGCCCATTTTCAAAGTCCACTCGCACTTAACAAGGAAATGCGAGAACCAATCAGAAAGGCAATGCAGCAAGCAATACGGCACTCGATGTAAACAATAGGATTTCAAGTCAGCATGATATGTCCGGCAGTCTGTCCCACACCTCCATTTCAGAAGGGACGCAACTTTCAACAAAATTTAGTTTATTTCTAGCTGTATTTACATGAAATGTTTTGAGCAATTTAAAAATAATTTTATGACTGCTCTCACCAAATGTCACTGTTTTATGTGCAGAACATTATTTTCCGACATATATTTTTCTTGAAACATACAAAGCTAAGAAAATATGGCAGAAGGCTAGTTTAACATTCATTGTTCTTGCAGGGTGAAGTCATTCTTGTAATTGTTTTTGTTTTGCAAAGCTCAAATTTTTGTTTTGAATTTTTGACATTCAGTGTTTGTTGACATATTAAAGTGAGAAGACAATTTCGTACAAGAAATTTAAAAGTCATAAATTTGAAAAAAAAGCAGTTGTCTAGACCTGGGCTGCGGTCCTAGGAGTGCAACGAAACAAGTGGTCCAGAAAACATAAAACTGTTGGGGACAAGTATGCTCCGTAAGGCATGTATCAAGGCAGAAAACGTTAAGAGAGAAAATTGCCCGTTTCTTGAATGTTTCGTCGCTATTCACAGCCGCCGAGGTTCATGAAACAATTTTTTTACAGCACTTCCCAGTCGATTTCAAGAAATAAATTTGGGGATAGCAGAGTCATTCCACGCGAAAGGAGATGCACCAAATTCTTGGTATTTTAGATTTTGCTGAGAAAATTCATGGAAGACCAGTCCCAACAGAAGTGTAGAGACCTTCTTTCAAAGAAAAAAAACTTTTTCTCCGTATATCATGCTTCAAAGTGTAAGACATCACCTTCATCTGGGCATTTTGCAAGAATTATTGTTCAGGAACCGGTCCTTGTTGGCAATGTTTATCTCCGCATGTAGTCAGGTATTGAGATGGCCTTTCATGCCTCAAAAAATAAACTGTGGATGATGCCATTTTGGTTTAAAATGGAAGTGCTTAACAGGAGAAAAATTTGAAGATTTCCGCATTTTTTAAGCTAAACTTGGAGTCTAAATTTAAGCAAACTTTTTTGGAGTTTTGCCTGAAACCTTGATCTAGCACTGTTTGAATTAAACTTGAACCTTGCGTTGTTCTGTAATTTAAAAATAAGTACATAGATTTCTGCGGAACCGGCCACATTGAGGACCAGAAGACGCTATGTGGGCAACGGTGCTAGACAAAAAAAAATCAGCCAAATGGTCAACCCATTTAGTTTCGCATATTAAAAAAACTAGAAAAATATTTTTTGTTGGCGAGAAATAAATTTTTATAAAGGAGTTCCAGCGATGTGGTGCCAGCACCTGTTATGGTCCGTCCGGTAAAACGCTGCTTTTATTTCCGGCCTTGCTAAACTCTAGCAATTGCCATTAGCATTGGACATATGGTGAGAAGATGGCGCAACGGAGCCATTTCAGTGTTTTCATTTATTCTTAAAGAATATGTTTGGGCGGAATACTCATGGTATACAGGATGTGCCATGTTATTCCCTATAGATATGACCTAAACGCAGGATTTTAAAAGCCAATCTGAAAGCGTTAGATGTATAAGCATTTATTATTTACATTGCACTTGACTGAGGCATCAGCCTCACCGATTATTCAACTTCCAAAGCTGTGGTGTACAGCAAATGCAATGTTTAATAAACCATTTGTATTGAATTAAATCGGACACCTTGTATACACACAAAATATGAAGGGAGACTGCATACTACAGCAGAAAAGGCTATAACATCATGTGGCCTGAATTGGAACAGCTGGGGATAAGAGTTAATGGAGAATACCTAAATAATCTGGGATTTGCTGATGACATTGCGTTGCTGAGTCACTCACGAGATGAATTGCAAAGCATGATCAATGATTTAGACAGGCAGAGCAGAACGGTGGGTCTAAAAATTAACATGCAGAAAGCCAAAGTAATGTTCAATAGCCTAGCAAGGGAAAAGCAGTTCACAATTGGAAGCGAGATGCTGGAAGTGGTAAGGGAATGTCTACTTAGGGCATGCAGAGACTGTTGATCCAATCATGAGAGGGATATAACTAGAAGGATAAGAAGGGTCTAGCGCATATGGCAGGTTCTCTCAGATCATGAATAGCAGTTTACCAATATCCCTCAACAGAAAAGTGTACAACAGCTGCATCTTGCCGGTACTCGCCTATGGGGCAGAAACATAGACGCTAACGAAAAGGGTTCAGCTTAAGTTAAGGACGACACAGCGAGCCATGGAAAGAAAAATGTTAGGTTTAACGTTATGAGACCGGAAGTGGGCGGAGTGGGTGAGGGAACAAACACGGGTTAATGGCATCCTAGTCGAAATTAAGAGGAAGAAATGGGCTTGGGCAGGGCATGCAATGCGAAGGCAAAACAACCATTGGTCCTTAGGGGTAACGGAGTGAATTCCAAGAGAAGGCAACAGTAGCAGGGGACGGCAGAAAGTTAAGTGGGCGGATGAGATTAGGAAGTTTACGGGGATACGGTGGCTGCAGCTGGCAAAGGACAAGGTTAATGGTAGGGACATGGGAGAGGCTTTTGCCCTGCAGTGGGCGCAGTCATGCTGATGATGATAATGATGAAGATAGATGGCGTGCTCATATACTTTTGTCGGCATTCTTAGCGATATGAAAGCCTCAGTTACCTTCCTTTCAGCTTTACCTCTTGCCTTTGCAAAGAACACTGTGTTTTCAAGGGCAGGGCAGCAGCCATGTTTCTTGCATTTACTACAGTGCATTGCCAAATGGACATAGTCCCACACGGTAGGCGAATCTCGGCCTGTGTTCCAATTTGTGTCCCTGTTGAAAACATCCCTTTCAGTGACACCTAATTGGCCAAAATGCCAGAAGCAGATGTGCATCTACTTCCGCCATTTGGGGCAGTCAGGTGTCACCGAATGGAATTTTGAAAAAAGACTGCGCAAAACAAACAACACAGGAGAAAGACAGACGAAACGAGTTCAACTCTGGAACTGTGTATTCACTTGGAAAGCGAGTGAATAGATCAGCAAAAAAGCTAGACCAGGCTTCAACAAGCTGGTATCTGCCACTGTGTATTCACTTGGAAAGCGAGTGAATAGATCAGCAAAAAGGCTAGACCAGTCTTCAACAAGCTGGCTATCCTACTCTGATCAGTTGCCAAAGTGTTACTGAAAAAGGTTAAAAAAAAAGAAAAGTGTAATAACAGAGCAAAAAACGATGTTGCCAAACAGAAAACTAAACCTGTGATAATTCCTTATATTCATAAGATGGCACACAATCTGAAACATGTTAAGGCAAAGTTTAAAGTTCGTGTAGTTTTTCCACCCCCAAGAAGCTGTTCTTGTGTGGGAAAATGGATTCAAACAAACCGAAAACAGCAGAATGCCAGAAAAAGCATGTGACGCTGTTTGTGAAATGTGCAGTGGGCGTAGTTTATCAGATCCCGCTGACGTGTGGGAAATATTACATTGACCAAACGGGCTGATGTATTAATGATAGCCTTGCTGACCATAATCACGCATTAAAGAACGGCACGGGTTCTTTCTTACCACATCACTGTAAAGCCTGCAGGGAAAAAGAAGAAAAAATGCCAGGCGAAGCTGAAGGAAACAAAAATCCTAAGCAGGGGCAAAGATACTACAGCCCGTGATCTTATAGAGGGGTTCCACATCAAAAAAGGCAGAAGAGATTATGTAAGCACACCCTCGCTTACAATTGACACAAAAGAAAGTGTCTTTTTAGATATGTGCTGAGACACATTTTTTTGTATAGCCATTTGTTACCTTATTGTTTCTGCTTGTGCGCATGTGTAGGTCCCTCTCTGCTCTTGCCTTTTTGTCTATATATTCACTTGCTTCAATAGGTGAATAAACAGTTGCACTTGTTTCGTCTGTCTTCCCCCAGCGTTGTCTGCTTTGCGTGTCTGTTTTCAAAACCATGCACCAACTTAGCCCCCGACAGATTATTACCGAATGGGATGTTTCTGAATGAGCCGCAAGTTGGAATAAAGGGCCGTGTTGATGGCCTTGAGGCGCATTGTGTTTGCTTATGTCTTTTTTTGTTAACTCTTTCAGCTCTTAATCTTTTGCTCAACCTTGGGTACACCTTGGCAAGCTTACGAGAGGAGGTCTAAAATTTGTGGCTGTTAATTGATGGAACGAAAGACAAAGGTTGTACCAAAAGAGTCTATTCATTCAAACATCTCTCAACATATTTGCCATTGATATCAGTGTGTTTCTTGTTGTGACAGATTTATTTTTCATAATATGCTTTTAAATTATTCCTTTGTAGCTTTTGCAATTCACTGTTCCGAGTGGCAGTGGTCTCATTTCTGGAAATATACAGTGGCCCTAGATGAATCTTCATTCACAAAATGCTGTTGGAATTCAACAAATCAATAGGTGGGCCTGAGCTGATAGTGAAAATGGTGCAGTATCCTTGTTCATTTTTGTTCTTTCAAGAATGTCGCCGTTGTCCTTGCACCATCTCCACATTTTTCCGATATTTATAGTCAGTATGTGTATTTGGAAAAGCAACATGAAGCAGTTATGCCTCTAAAACGACATAGGAACGCCACTCGAACCTTGACAAGACAGAACATTCATGCAGCAAAATGTATTGCCAAAGTCCACAAAAATTTGGAGCTCCTCGCATAAATGGCACCAAAAACATAGGCTTACTCGTTACCTGCCTGCAGCTTTCTTGATGTGAGAAACATAATGCAGGTAAGGCAAGGAACACACTTGCTTCCTCTCTTCATTGCTCTTCAAATTCTGTGTGTGTGTGTGTGTAGTTCTCATTTCTCCTCCTTCCTTTCTTGCTTTTTCAGTTGTTTTTTTACAGGACAATACCCGCCAAATCTTTGCTTGCGTGTTTTCTTGTTTAAAATGATGCGTTAGACATTAGTATATATGGATCACCCCATACCCATCAGTCGCTAAATAATTTACAATCGAATTTCCTCTTGATGCTGTTTTGATTCCAGCAGCTAGGAGATAGTTGTGATATCAAAGGTCGTTGTGCGCCACATGCGGCATAAAATAAACTGCAATATAACTGCTCCTTCTTTGTTTTCATTAACTGCAATGCTAAAACCAGCCTGTCTCAAGAGTGAGAATGACTACAAATGAAGAAGCAGTGACCTATACTGACCATTGATGTCATAGCCATTGTCCGGCTGTCTAAACCGAAACAGCATGAGAAAATAAATTGAATTTTAAATCACATAACAGTCCTAGCTAAATACCCTGTGGTGATCCATGTATTCTAATATCTTATGCTTCACTGCAGAGAAGACAAGATGTAACTAAAATTAGGTGTCATTTTTAAAAGTGAGTGACAGTATGACATTTACTGTGTTCTCCCTTTATTCTTGTTTAACCATGTTCACAATACATTAACCTTTTCATGCAGTTCAGATTATAGTAATTGCATGCAGCTTATCTATGTAATAAAGTACACTACTTGTGAAATGTAAGAAAGAACTCTGACTGGCACCTACAAAATGTGCCAACTTTCTTCTTCTGTCATGAGCATGTTTGCAATTCGTAACGGTTGGAGAAAGCTTAGCCTAGCAGCACGAGCGGCCATCTCAGCAAGAATTAAAAAATTAATGACCTCACTGACACCATGCCTGGCCTCATCTTTTTTATTAAATGCATATAATTTCATACATGTAGAATTGCAAGAGAAATTAGCACAGCTCAAAAACAGGGTCTAAGCCTTAGCAAGTTTGTTCAGCGTTACACTATGTGTATGACCCTTTCAAATGTTGAGAACTGGAAGTGATTTCCTCACTAAATTACACTATGATTATGACCCTTTCAAATATTGAGAACTGGAAGTGATTTCCTCACTAAATTCCCTTCTGATATAGTTTCATACACCTACATTTCGAGCAATCTATCTTGAGTCAACATACACTGCAGCGGGGTGCAACACTAATGAGGTGTATATTTCAGTGTTTGCCGTTCAGAAACTTTGTACGCCACAGCTCTCTGGAATATGAAAATGCGCATATGAAAGATCTGTTTGTAGATGAACCAGCTTATTATTAGTCATTATACAACCTACAACCTCACTTACACAGCTTTAGACTCGATATCTAAAAGCAATCTTTGTACAACATACAGTTATGAGCAGGTTTTATTGCTCTCTCAGTGCATAGCAATCGTGAACCTCATGTTAACTAAATTATTTAAGGATGAAGTGCACTTTTGAGAGTAATTTTAAAGTGATCTGAAAAATTTCAGCCCCCAAAATGAATGCTGCATAACTACACACAATATAAGCTTCAGTTATGACTGGGCACAAATCAAACAAAACATAAAGAACATTGAGGATAAATTAAAGTTGACCTGCTACTCGACAGACTATGATATTCTAATGTCAAAGGAACTGCTTTCACCGAAAACTGAGCATTAATAAGACAGAAAACGCCAAAAGGTGAACTACAGGTGTTGTCATCACCAGCTAATTTTGCAAGTAAACTGCGTGCGTGCGTAGGCACCAAATTTTGGGCATATCCAAAAAAAGCCAGAAAATACCAGGAGGTTCTAAAACATTTGCATGATTGAACAAGATGAAGATAGCCCAAGTTGTGGCAAATTTCCAACAAAAAAAAAACCATTACCTCGAACATTTACCTGTACCATTCAGGGCTTTTAAAGCCAGAAAATACCAGGAGGTTCTAAAACAGTCGCATGATTGAACAAGATGAAAATATCCCAAGTTGTGGAAAATTTCTAATAAAGAAAGCATTACCTAGAATATTTACCTGTACCATTCACGGTACCTTGCTCTTCACAACTTCTTTCTGTTCCGCTCTAAGACGAAGGTCCACAGGGTAAACTGTTCTGTGGTCGTGGAACGCAGCCATTTGCACATACATTGAATTAAGCTTGCCCAAACGGCACTCTTTTACGCCATGTATTCATGCAGTCTCTTACGCACTAAAAAAAAAAGAAACTGGGACAGCCCAATGTCCCAGATAAATTGGCCAAACGGCACTCTTTTACGCCATGTATTCATGTAGTCTCTTCGGCACCCCGCCCAAAAAAAATTGGGACAGCACAGTTGTCCCAGATAAATTACTCACCTTCATTAAATTTATCCCATACCACCCCTACGGCAGACATCGTAGCTTCACCGCCTCACCGGCGTCGATGCAAAGAATGAAAGCGAACAAAATACCCACCTTGAATTAAGCTTGTCGAAACGGCACTCTCATAGTTGATAGTCGCCGCAAGCGGCAGTCATCGTTGCTGTCATCGAAAAGCACGAACACCCAGAGGCGGCAGGGCGCCGCCATTTGCAATTACCGGCGTCGCGTCTATTTTACACATTTTGCCATGGGAACACCTGCTCCGCGTGCGCGTTGGCGTAGGCAACCATGGCATGTACAAAGTTGTCATGGCAACAGCTTCTCCGCGCGCGCGTTGGCATGGGCAACATTGGGCTTGTCTGCAGCGGCTAGCAAACGTAAATACGCTTCCCGGCTACCTGCTTCCCAGAGCTCTCAGCAGGAAGTCTACAACCGACCTCACCGTGTGGTCTCCTCCCCTGACTCCCTCGCCATCTCGCCGCGTGGAGCTCTCCGAAAACTTCTGTCCTGCTATATCGGACCGTACCGTGTGTTTCTCAAAGCCACCGCAGACACTTATGAGATCGCTCCGGCCTTCCTCGGTGCCAGGTCCTCTCAGCATCAGCCTGATATTGTGATATGTCTCGCAGTCCCCTTCACTGCCCTGATGTACACCGGGACGGTGCCTTTTCGACCGGGAGGCCGCGCAACGGATAATCTTCGTAAAGACGACGTGGAGGAAGTGCCCGGTGTGTGCGCGCTATCCGCTCAGTGTTCTCTGCGCCCTGTGTTCCGGTCGTCTGTCTGCCTGCCTAGACTTCGGGCCACGTAGCAATATTGTGCACGTAGATCACTTACCTGGAGGAAGCGGGAGCAGCACATAGCATGTGGACCCATACAAAAATGTCCTATGGCCGGCTATAGACATTTGGCCCAAATAGCTCTAAACCTTTTCTATTTCTATCTATAGCTGTATATACAGGCTGATATATTTTTCTATATAGAGCTTAAGAGAGTTGCATGGTTCCAAAGCTATAGCTTTAGTGGCATAGATTTTTCAACAGCTAGCAATAAGCACCTCTGTAGGTGCTTATAGTCGTTCATAAAAGGCCATAGACGGACATAGCTTTTTCCATAGACGCCCATAGGACGTTTTTGTATGGGGACTTGTGCTACAACAGACCTTTGTAAACTGCTGAAAAGCAACAGTCTTGACAGAGGTTGTACATAGTTGCAGGCCCAATTCCCAAAGGTAGAGTAAGGTTTTGGAGGTTTAATCGCACATTAGTATCCACCCAAGCGCATCCTTCCGGCTAAAAAGTAATGAAACCATGGAACCCCGCTGTTTATGAAGAAACATCCGGTGTTCAGAGCTAACCTAGACTGCTAGCAGGACAGCAGGGTAGGTTGGGGGGAAGAGAACGGAGTTTGTAGGAACGGTGTAGTAAGGTTGGTTTTGAGGAAAGGAAATGGCGTAGCAGCTGTCTAGGCAATTTGCCTATTAGCATCCACACAAGAGCAGCCATATGGCTACAGAGGATGCTGAATAATTACTCGATTATTTACATACTGTTACTCCCTGTCCCTATCGCTCACCCGAACTGGAGTCATTTCATTTACTGTCATTCATTTGTGAATAAAACAACGCAGTTATGCAACAAGCAGATGTCACTTTATTTGAAATTTCAAACAAAAACAACAAAGAGCATCAAGTAGTCTTGAATGTCACTGCACACACAAAAAAGAAAAAAGAAAGGCTGCGGCCAGTCAGCCCTGCTGCTGAAGACCTGAAAAAAAAAACATGCAAGCATAGAGTTATGCCACTGATTGAAATTGCCAGCTTGCACGCTGACAACACAGCTTCCCGCGCAGGGAGCATCGCCAACTAAAGCGGTAACAAAACATTAGTGCGAACATACGAATAACATAAGACATGCACATGAAGGCTGCACACAACTACATCGAAAGACATTCTCGTGATCTGTACGTGATCAGATTAGCCCGGGACAGATGTTACATGTTTTAATACTCGCGGATTTTATGCATTCACCGCTAAGAAAAACTGGAGGGGCACAATATCCGCCCTAAAGGTATGACGCGATAGCGTACCCCTTAACGTCACCTAGGTGGCCCACCAGCCTCCAACCCATTGCTCTCTCGAGACCACCTGCCAGAGCCATGCCCGTGAGTTTTTTCTCGCGTGGCGCCGACGCCGACAACGCAAATACCAGATTTTCTGGTTTAAGGGGCCTAATTTTAAGTATATCGCGTTAATATTCACGAGCTTTCACCAAGTGCAAGAGGCAGGCCCTCACCTATTCCACGAGAGTGTTTCATATGCTTGTATTATGCTCCCACACAAGCATTGTAGCAGGGCATACTCTAGTGAGCGTTAATGCTGGACCTTACAGCAAAATGGATGAAGCTCATACACGTTGCACGACTCGCTGAAATTTACCGTGAATTGAAGGGGTGGAAAGACTTTCCTACATAACCCAGGCCAGGTATTTCGGAAATAAAATCAGAGTAACGCTCAACTGCAAGGGCGTTCAATGTGTTTCCTACGAAGGCAGGAACCGAAGGTAGGAACAATGCGCTTTTTTGAAGACAATTTCAAGTCGACATTTTGGCCTAATTTTTAAGAAATATGAAAACTCGCGGAAATTTGTTTACAGTATTCTACGCGACTATAAAACCAAATAAAATTTCGTTCCGTGACCATTACGTGATGTTGTTTACGGAATCGTTTAAGTGAATGTCACAACCATGATTTAACTGAGGGCAATAAATGCAGGAATTTTTACACCTTAAGATGTCGTTATACTAGGTGTTAACCAGAGAGAACTCAGCCGCGAGCATCAGTCTCAAAATCAATTGTCTAGCTAATAAAAATTTCTTAGTAAAGTCTGGTGGTTGCTGCCAACGGCGAGTTCCTAGCCAAGGGCAAGAGGGGATGCCCTGCAGAGTGACGAATACTGCCAGCTAAACCGCAAGAGCACACGATGTGCCTGGGAAGTACAGTGCAAATGCAACGTCAGCTGGCGAGGCGCTACAGTCTCTACGGCGTTCAATTCGAACCATCTGCGCTATTGCGCAGCGAGAAAACTAAGTGGAAACCAGCTACGTGTCCGTCGTTTTGGAGAAGTACGAAGCTAAAGTAATTGCTACCGCGGTAAAATAGCGTAGGCTATACGAAAAGGGCCGCCGCAGGGATTGCAACGCCTCTCCAAAGACGCGTCACCTTACTTCCAGGAATTTTCGAAATTCCGTCGAAACATCGCATAATTATCATATGGCCAGGATTCTGGTTCATGCGCCGCTAGTTCACAAAGCCACCACCACGGTGCCGCATAAGTTGAGCTCCTCCTCCTCCTTTTCTTACATTCTTCCTCCCTGGTTTGAAAGAGAGACGGTGGTGGTTGTTGCTATGAAGGGGAGGGGGATACTGGCAATACCCTCTAAAGAACTCTAGAGGGTGTTGCCTGAACCCCCTTCCCCCCTCCCCCACGCCTTTCGCATCACAGCTTTCGTTCCTTTGACCCCGTCCTCCCCTCCATACTTAAAGACGCTAGCTACTGCCCTCAGTCACCCCTGATGAAGGAGCAGAGTCGGCTTCGAAACGCTGGGTTAAATGTAAAGTTCTTCGTTGGAGGCTAGCAGTTTATATAAGTATTTAAACCCAACCAGGCAGGAAAATCTGCCGAAATGTTTAGTTTTCATTCAACAAGCAACCACAGTCTGCGCTCCACGATTCGCGGAAAAGTAAAAGGAGGAAAAAAAAAAGAAAGTCAGGCAAAGGCACAGCAGGAGACCCCTCTCTACTGTCCTTTTCTTCCTCCCCCTTACCACCCTGCAACCGGCTGCCCGTGTAGCTCCTGAAAAAAATTTTTTTCCCTACCTATGCATCTGCTCACATCTTTGGCCCTCCATGTTACCGCCCCCCCCCCCTTCTCTTCATCCGTTTTAATGCTGCGAGCAGTGGGTCTTGTTCTCGTAGCCTTTGTGGGAGGAACACTGCCAAAAAATTGTGTCTGAAGGGTAGGGTGAAATTCAAGCAAGTTTTGGCTGAGACGATTCCAAATTCTTGCTTATTTGTTTTAAAATCCGCGACAACAGCAATGACTTATCGCTTTAAGCATGCTGCTCGAGGAGGGTGTGTGATTCGTTCCCCAGTGCCGCCGTGTACCCACTGGTTTCCAATGGGCACAAGATTGCTCAAAGCCTGGCGCCTGGTTTCTTTTAGTTAAAGTGCTCGGAAAATGGTCTTTCACCTAACCTAGTGTTGAAGAAAACACTGCACTATTAACAAAAGAAAACGTTTCTAAGATATGGACACCCAAGATTCTTTACTCGATATATCATCCAAAACCGAAAAAGAAGCAACGCAAACAACTCTATATGTTTACGCTAAGGACATGCCAGTGACAAAAACGCGCATGCAGTTCGTACGCAAAAGGTGTCAGTGAAACCTTGGCCAGTATGCTCAGAAAGGAAGGGATGCAAACTACACACAAGACGGCCACCATTATCGGACGCCTCCTCTGCCCCTTCAAAGATAGTCATCCTACAAAAAAGGCCTAAGGCGTGGTATGGAAAATACCCTGCTTCGAGTGCTTGCTGTCGTAGGCTGTGGAAACTAATCAAGGCAAATTTAAAAGTCGCGGGAGGATGTTAATCGTCCCCTGGAAACGGCAGCCTCTTCTTACACCCGCGGTCTGTGCAACTCCCCTGGAGCCACACGTCGAAGAATTAGTAGTTTGCCAATCGCTTAAGAGGCAACAACGGACGAAAATACAAAAAGGAAGCTAAAAATGTTGCTGGCCCGGCGATTGCTATCTAATCTCTCAAGTACCGGAACTGCAACCCGCAAAATTAAAGGCAAAGAGAGAGGATACCAAAAAAGACGGGGGTTGGTTTGCACCCCATACGCAAAAAAAAAAAAA
Source organism: Amblyomma americanum (assembly GCF_052857255.1). Lineage (NCBI taxonomy): Eukaryota > Metazoa > Arthropoda > Arachnida > Ixodida > Ixodidae > Amblyomma > Amblyomma americanum. Next base: position 352,189,426 of record NC_135497.1, read on the forward strand.
CATGTTCGCGCCACTCGTCCGAGAGTGCCTATAGGTGCTGTTGCGCACATTCTCAACACGGTAAATTCACTGCATATTCAGGGCCGCACGCACGTAACGCCCTGTCAGCTAATAATGATGTGACCGCCACATTGCACAAGCAGTCTGGATGGAGCGCCCAGCCGCCCCGCTGGAGAAACGCAGTATAAGCATTGAAACCTCGTGTTATGCGACAATAACTTCCATTCATTCTTCACCAAATTTAAATCATAATCAAGAACATATAGTTCACGTTTGACTCTTGATGGCTCCTCTGGGTAACGGAGTATTTACTTGCATCCCGAACAGATGGCACACTCTTCAGAATAGTTCCCAGCATGCCATTCTATGAAGTGTTCGTTAGCGGTTTACATAATTGCCGAAACTAGCATCGATTACAGCAGTGGCAAAGCCCTTATCGACGGCGAACGATCGAATCACGAGATGCACTTTACCAACCTAGAAAAAAATGTTGCGAACTACCACAATACTAATTGTTACATTGGACAAATCACCTACTGCCATAAAACGCAGCATCAGGTTTGCCGCCTCTCACTTACGACATTCACTTCAACGCATCCGTGCTGCTCTTTCACCACATCGACAAAACTTTCGAAGAGCTATCTGCTATTGAGCCTAATAATATGATTGTTAAAATGTAGTCATTAATTCACTATTTTAATATTTTCAACGCACAATGCAAGACCCATAAACAAGTAGCGGTGAGTGAGCTCTAAGTATTAGCGTCTGGGAATTACGCATTTCACTGCTTGAACAAAGTACCTTGAAGTTTCATTGCTTTGCACTGTTAATGCGCACGCAATTTCACTATCACCTATGCCCGTGTGGTCACTGTACGCGCTTAATAAAAAATGTACCTGTCAAGCAAAAGATTCTCCTTATAGTTTTCTCTGTATACCTCATAGAAGGCACGCGCTTTCTTGTAGCATTTTATGTAGCAGCCCATGGTCATAGCCTCACTCCGATGGGGGCACTTTTGATAAAAGTGCGCATGCGTACAGCACGGCTCAACCTCCCAAAGCAAACTACCAAAGCAGGGACACTGCAGCGGTGACGTGCGCCTTGCCAACACACCAAGAGAGGGCGCCACGCGTTTCTTGCCAATGCTAAGGTTGCATGACAAATAGAGAAACAGCGTAGGAAATCTTTTGCTTCATTCAAATGTAAAATACTTTATACTTCTCTCAAGGTAGGACATTACGCTTCCTGAAGCTCCAAAGAGCTTGTCGATATATTGTAGATTAGAGCTGTGGTGAACGATAAAGTGAAGTGGGGTATTTTTCAGGACTTCGTCATAGACTCCATGCTATCGTAGCTTATTGCGCATGGTAAACGCAGCATGTAAGCTATAATGATGAAACTCTACTAAAAGAAACTTTAAGAAGCATTCAACATCTTGGCGAGACAGCTATTCTCTAACTTTTATGCGCGACGAGGTATTAATTTTAATTTTTTCATCGCCATTGAGTTACGCGCCGCCGGCTGTCGCGAGATGGCGCGACCGGTTTTTTGAGGCGCATGGGCCAGAATGCTGGGGATATGGAGGAGCTTTGATAGGCATTAACTTTGGGCAACCAGCCTGGCCATGCCTTAGGTTCCGCGTTTTAGAGACAAGTTCCTTAGCGGCACTGTATAGCGCAGTTTTTTGTCAATGAGCCCTCATGGTGAGACGTTTGTTCTTATGCACATAGCCTACATAGCTCCTATAACTGACCCGCCGTGGTGGCACAGTGGCTATGGGAAGACCGCCGTGTGCCACGCGATCGCAGTGCACGCTATGGAACCAGCAGGTGTTCAAGCCAAATGCGGAGCCCTTCACAACAATACCCCATATCCCATGAGCCACTTTGGTACGCTACACACCCACCATGCCATACTTTAGTATGGTACAATGACGTCATGACAGCTCAGTGTACTGAACATCGCTCACCCAGCAGTGTTGGTCCTCACACGAAGTACATGGCGGTCTTGAGGGACTCGAGCACCTTGACAGCCTCCACATACTGACTGGTCGAGACAGAGTCGGCGCTGCCCCCAGACGAGTCGCTGCTCGAGCTTGAAACGTCCACCTTGCTCATCACGTGGTTCTTGGCCCGGTACGCGGCCAGATGAGCATAGTAAACGGGCGCCGGGATGCTAACGCTGCGCGCGCAGCGGGCGTATGTGTGGCACAGGTAGTAGCTCAGATTCTGGACGTCGTCGGCCGTAAAGTTCGAGTCGTCCCACAAAATGTAGTAGTGCGACGGCCTGCTCGTGCCCTGCACCACAGACACCACGGGGCCGGTTCAACCCACGGAATCGCAGCATGATCTCCTGGTTGTAGACGACAGACCTCGCGTCAAATCCCCGCCAACACTAAGGCAGTCTTAACTTAGGAATCAAGAGGAAGAGATGGGCTTGGGCTGGGTATGTAATGCGAATTGGAAGACAACCGCTGGTCCTTAAGGGCTACGGAGTTGATTCCAAGACAAGGGAGGCGTAGCAAGGGGCGGCAGAAAGCTAGGTGGGCGGATGAGATTTGCAAGTTTGCCAGGATGCGGTGGCCGCAGCTGTCAAAGGACAGGGTACCTGTAGAGACATAGGAGAGGCCTTTTCCCTGCACTGGGCATAGTTAGGCTGATAATATTCATGATGATGATGAATTTGGGTGCCTTAAAATTTTGTTACTATCCTGTGGTCCCCCTTTTGGAACACATCCCGTTCCCGGCTGTGGCGGACGAATTTCGTCGATGGAGGCGAAATTCGAGAAGCTCGTGTACTGCGCAATCTCAGTGCACGTTAAATAGCCCCAAGTGGTCGAAATTTTCGGAGCCCTTCACTACGGCGTCTCTCATAGTCTGAGTCGCTTTGGGACGTTAAACCTCCATAAACCAAACAGATCCCATTTTGCGGGAACCCTTTACTGGCTGTTGCACAATGAAATATCAAAGTAGGCCATGCGCAGTTGCTATTCGGGCCCACACCTAACAGTCATCCTGTGCTTTATAATGTGTAAGAAGCGCCCAAACTCCCTGTCACTGCCTCTATAGTGGCCTGCTTAATGTTGCACTGAAAAGTTTGGAGCACGTTCAGTTCGCTTCTGCATCATTAGGGAGTTTCTGCGACCAAAGTACCGACTACTGGGCCCCAGACGGCATTCCATTACTGTGCACCTGAATGCCGAAATGGCTGCAGAGGTAGAAGTCGAAGTCGAGCGGGTGCGTGACCACAGAGTCTACGGTGGTGCCGGGCGGCACGTTGCGGCACTTTCCAACCCCGTCCCGGTCATTGGCGGGCATGAAACGCGTGTGGTGACGCTTCTGGACCACGATGAATGTCAGCGCCGGCTCGTACGTCTCGTACGGGGAAAGCTCCTGGCACGCCAGTCGGATGGCGCTCACCTGGAGACAAGATCACGGCCAAGTTGTAGCCCTGAACTGGTCGCCTAATGGATTAAACACTGCTTCTGGAGCTTGACACAAGGGATGGGCAGGACAACACCATTTCGTGCACAGTCCAACAGCTACAAACCGTCGTCTTTCGAACAACGTTAGGAGAAGGTTATGGCGCTGCGAGTAAATTCGTATCGTATATGGAAAACTGGTAGAATCCACAGTAACTTGGAAGCTTCTCTGATCGGGCTTGCAGGTAATTCATGACAGCTAAAAATGCAACAGTGCAAGATGGGTACGATGAACACCAGCGCTGTGGTGTCCAGCGCTGTGGTGTGGTGCATTTTTATCTACATTGAGACCCGCCAGTTACCGCGGTCGATGATGTTCGATGTAGAATCCGCGAGACAATATGCTGCTGCCCCTTTCAATCATAACCAACCCACAAAAAGATGCGGGGATAAATCATTTTGCATTCGAAACTTACCTCGCGGTTGCGGACCTCCATGAACTGCCCCTCGCTCACTCCGTCCCGGTAGAAGATAATGCGCTCTGGCTTGTGCCTGGTAGCATGATAAAATGCCTTCAGCGTGTCTTTCATCATGTCCTTGAGGTCCTTGATGATCTCCAGGCGCGAAGTGGCAGCGGAGTCTGCCATCTGGACGCGAACGGAGGCGTGGAACTTGTACGGAATGGCGTCCAAGCTACCAACGCACGCCGCGATGGACGGCCTTAGCTTGTCCCCAGGCGCCGGGTGAGTCACGTCCGCGCCGATGATGATAACCGGCTTCTGGAAGATTTTCGGCTTCTCCTTGGGCAGCAGGCTGTTGTTGATGCCGCCCAGCTTGGCGTTGATCTTCTGGCAGAGGTTGGTGATGAGCGCGGCGTTGCACTTCTTGATCACGTTGTTGTCCATTACGCACTGCGTGCGCAACCCGATCTCGGTCTCGGCTACCTGCTTGATATCGGCGTACCTCGTGTTCTTGGCGAGCACGATGATGACCATCTCGAGGTTGGCGGTCTTGCGCTGCTCCTCGAGCAGGATGTTCCGCACGGGCTTGCGGTTCGCATCAGTCGTGGTGACGTCCAGTGGCTGCTCGATGCTCATGCCCAGTTCCTGGCCGACCCGGATGAGCATCTTGACGAAGTTGTCGAGGCTGTCTCGCTGCGCGAACTGGCTCAGGTTGAGCAGCGTCCAGCGGGTCAGCGTGGCCGACTTGTAGAAGTGACGGCCCCGCAGTTCCCAGGTGCCCTCGCGGGGCTTGCCGATGTTGTTGTTCTCGAAGACCAGCGACGGCGGATCGAGCACCCTGCCCTTGAGCTGCGTCGGCTCGGTGCTGATTTTGATGCCGAACTCGCGCAGGCACTGGTCGCTGTTGCTGACCAGATCCCGCACCGACTGGCGGATCTCGTTGAAGCGCTTGGCCGGTGGCTGGGCCGTACGCTTGATCATCTCGGATGTCTGGTTCTCGTCCAGTTTCTTCTTGCAGTGCTGCCCTTCGACGATCACGCAGACCTCCAGCGGGAGGTAGACCGGGTGGTTTGCGCTGCCGGTCTCGATGCAGGGCAGGTTCGGGTACTTGAGGCGGTCGTAACGGTTTTGGAAGTAATCGGCCACCGAGAAACGGGTGCCGTCTTCCATTTTGAAGTAGATCTTCTTGGCTGGTTCCTTGGTGACGCGAACCACCTTGTACTTGCGAGGGTATGGAAGGTGGGTGACCTTGACGCGCAAACCCTTGAGCTCCTTGTTGAGACGAACGTTCTGGAAGTCGCGCAGGTTCTTGAAGTCTCCGGCCGACATCTCGCGCCGGCAATCGCTGAACAGTTTGCACATGAAGTCGGTCACGGGTATAGGCTCGTAGAAGGCGGTGGCCGAAATGTCGACGTTGAGCATGGGCTTCCACAGAGCGGGCCGAACGCTAGTGTAGTAGCCGAACCAGACTTCGCGGCCACCTCCAAGGGTGTTGTATTCGCCTGGGGCCGGCGGCTTGAAGAAGGACCGCCCGACGGGCGTGAGTTTGATCGACGGTCCGTGCCGCAGCACGATGTCCACGGCTTGGAGGACCTCCTGGGGAACCTGGCTGACGCGTCTGTCGAAGACCGCCTGTAGCGCGTCGAGATTCACGGTGGCCGCGTACTGGATCTTCACGATGAACTTCTGAATCCGCTGGTCCTCCTCGAAGTCGACCGTGAAGGTGCGCTCGCGGAAATTGAGCTCACGGCGCGTGTACAAGTTCTTGCGTCCGTCGAAGGCGGGCATGCAGCCACTCAGGTCGACCCGGTACTTCTTGACGAGCAACTCGATGACCAGGCGGTTGATCTTGGTGCTGATGCAGCGGTACTTGCGCTTCTCGGGCACTTTGTTGGTCTCCTTGCGCGACTCTGAGCAGATCTCCACGTCGTAGTGGAAAACGTTACCGGAAGGGATCTCAACGCTGAAGTGGTTGGCGGTCAACTGGATCGGCCGGCCCAGTTTGCCTTGAGCAGGCCGGCGCGGGAAGTGAGACGGCAAGGTCCGCTCGATTTCCTGCAGAGCGCGCCGGGGCAGTCCGCGGCTAAGGTTTAAATTACCACAGCGCACAACTCGTGTCCAACATTCTTGGACAAAATTTGAAAATTTTAAGATACTCTTATGGAAATATTGAAGGTAATGGTCATAGTCCGGTTTTTTTTACTAGCTGGCATCACGCTGTTCAGACTGCCATAGAAAAACAATGGGGAACGTTTTTGACGGTAGCAAAAACATCAATGAAAACATGCAAGCCTGCCGACGGCAGATATTTTGTCCAGAATTGTCGGTTAGGCGGTTGAATTACGCACAAATTCCGCGCGTAAACTACGCCTGACCTCTGCGTTAGCTGTCTAAAAGAAACCTCCTCCATACATCGGTTAATCGATAAAAGTCAAAAGTCAACTCCTCCACACTGACGATCTGAGTTGCGCGTCACGCTGTTGATATGGAGTGCTCAAAATGATCTCGGTAAAGTAAGGAGAGTGAATGGAGTGCGTTGGTCAGATTTTCACGTCTCTACACTGCGGATGAGAACTCGCGATTTTGTTTCGGTGATACGTTTTCGCCTGTGGACTAGTAGCACGGAACCCACTCCAGTGAGCTCTTAATCGATAGCAGTACGCCTTCTTATCTTTTACTTGTAAAATACCGCGAATTACGAGAGAAATGCGAAAAATTTAAATTTTAGACTCCTGCGGGGAAACGTGGCAGCTGTAGGCAACCTCAAGTTTGCAGCGTCACTCGAAGCACTCCAACACACGCCAGCGAGAGGACCAAGCATTCTTTGAAGGAGTGAAGGCGCCAAATTTTTGGCACTGTGCCTTTGGTCTGCACACAAAAACTGCAATATGAACTCTGCTTTGTCGTTTTAATTAACTGAAACTTACACTGAACTGTTGCATAAGTCAAGATTTCAGCAAATGAACAAAGAGCTATATATAAGTTTTTGTATGCTTCACAAGACCTGGTGCTATCTTGTGCCATCGCAACAGTCTTTCGACTGCTGAAAGCGAAACTGAAACTGCATGGAAGAATATATTCAGTTTTAAATTAGGCGCTGGGCGTAGGCGAATTTCACGTGGTGATTCATTTTAACTAATTGTGTGCGTGTCTGTGTGTTTCACTTAATGGCGCATAAGCAGCTGAGGCTATCATGGACAGGGTTGGTAAGATCTCACTGGTGCGCTGGCGGACAACTACTTCTTTTAGAAACCAATTTCCCTGTCACATTCCCTTCTTTTAGGAATCTAACTAACCACTCGTGTCAGGTCTCCTACTGTATTCTCTCCTAAGAGCAAGCAAGGGTGGAGAGGGACGCGTTTGTGGCGAAATTTCGAGTTTCCTGCATGAAAAAATGCGGACGCCACATTCACAAAGAGGATTTTCTTGTTTCATAATGTTCGCAATCATTCGCAAGCAAAAATACACAATAAAAATTTCGGCGAGCACATTAAGCAAGCTCGTAGTGCTTTTACACAACCACATTCCAGTTTCCGTACTTCGTTGAAGCCATCAAGTGACGTTCGTCAAGTAGCTGCATAGGCAACGCCGAGAGTGCCGAGCAAGGAATGCAAACACGTGTATAATCATTCTCAATGTGGTATCTGAATCACCTCAAGGAGCTGAAAATAAAGCGAACCTCGGAAGAAAAAATTGAAAATTGGTTTTTTGATGAAAGGTAATGGCGCAGTAATTGTCTCTCATACGTCCCGAAAATATGGGTCTCCCAAAAGGTACCTCCACATGAAAGAAGGCGGGACGGCGCTTGTCCCCTCTTTATTCACGTGAATGAAGCTTTTGCGCAACCCATCTTTACGCTACGATGAGCCACCTTGCTGAATTGCATGTGCCGGGGGACACCGGAACTGCGCCGTAAAGGAAGGGAGGTGGGAGTGAAAAAGAGAAAGAGGTGCCGTAGTGGAGGTCTCTGGAATAATTTCCACCATTAACTTCTGAAGCACGCCGCTCACCTCCAATACTGTCTATACTCTCGACATCAGGCCCTCCCAATGGTGGGACGCCGTCACGTACTTTCACTCCATTTCTTCATTTCTCTTCCCTCGCGGTGCCAATAACGCGAGCGGCGCATGCAAGCACCGATGTCATACGTAGCGTGATCATTCCGGGGAGTGCTCAGGTTTAGCATCGCGTAGAAGGAGCCAATGTCGACAAGCGAAGAGGAGCCGCAAAGCAGAAGAGAGGGATGTAGTCGAGGATTTGACTTCATACCGTCTGGTCAGGAATCATGGTGATGCAGATTGCTGGTCACTGGCCAAAGTCAAAAATGAAAAGACGTTTCGGGAGCACTACGGCTCCCTTGTTCACTATGAAACAATCGGCGCACGGATCCGTTCTTTTGTAGCACCCAGTAGCGTTTTTAATGATTCAGCATAGATAGGATGCAGAGTTCCGTCGTTCCTGTTTAATGTGCTAGACGATGTCTGTATGATAAGGGACTCAAGATTCTGCCGTGCTGATGTGTTCTTTTCTGTTGTCAATATCTTTATTGTATCCCAGCTAATCTCGTGGCCGGATTCTTGCACATGCTCTGCGATGGCGTTAGATGCTACTTTCTGGTTTCGGACGTCATTCTGGTGCTCTGTCAGGCGTCTCCTGAAGTCCTTTGTTTCACCGATATATATTGATGAGCAATCGGCGCAGTCAATCTCATACACAACACCTGGAAATCTTTCACGAGGGAGCTTGTCCTTCACATTCACCAGTTCTGTTCGCACCTTGCCAGCGGGGACGTGCGCGATGTTGACGCCATGCTTGCGGAAAATACGAGCAAGCGCTTCGCTAATTCCCGCTACGTATGGGACAGCAGCTCGTTTTTCTTTTGGTTTTTCTGTGCTCTCGCGTCTGTGTCTACCTCCGAAGAACGCGATAGCAAAAAACCAAAAGAAAAACGAGCTGCTGTCCCATACGTAGCGGGAATTAGCGAAGCGCTTGCTCGTATTTTCCGCAAGCATGGCGTCAACATCGCGCACGTCCCCGCTGGCAAGGTGCCAACAGAACTGGTGAATGTGAAGGACAAGCTCCCTCGTGAAAGATTTCCAGGTGTTGTGTATGAGATTGACTGCGCCGATTGCTCATCAATACATATCCGCGAAACAAAGGACTTCAGGAGACGCCTGAGAGAGCACCAGAACGACGTCCTAAACAAGAAAGCAGCATCTAACGCCATCGCCGAGCACGTGCAAGAATCCGGCCACGAGCTTAACTGGGATCAAGTAAAGATATTGACAACAGAAAAGAACACATCAGCACGGCAGAATCTTGAGTCCCTTATCATACAGACATCGTCTAACACATTAAACAGGAACGACGGAACTCTGCATCCTATCTATGCTGAATCATTAAAAACGCTACTGGGTGCTACAAAAGAACGTATCCGTGCGCCGATTGCTTCATAGTGAACAAGGGAGCCGTAGTGCTCCCGAAACGTCTTTTCATCTTTTGACTTTGGCCAGTGACCAGCAATCTGCATCAGAAGAGAGGGGATTGTGCGCTACCTTTGTCCGCTGAGGGGCGTTAGTAGAGTTAGCATCACGTGACATTTCTGAAGCTTAGTCATAAAACTTATAATGGAAAGCCTCATGCGAAATGCACCCACGTGAAAAGGCAGCGGTAGCTGCTAACAAAGATTCACTTTCGCTTGCTGCGCAGCGTAACGCCTGCGCTTGAAAATTTTTTGAGACGCGCCTTGGGCGCAATCTATGCAACCTGAGATGGAATCTATGGAACCTCGATGCAGTACGGTGCATGCACGGTCACTGAAAACACCACTCACCAAGCCATGGCTTGCAGTCTGGCAACTATCAAGAGCCGCAAACGTGCCCAGGCAGGCGCGCTGTTGACGAGAATGTGGCGCCATCTGGCGAACTCAGGGCGAACTGCGCATGCGCGGTAGCGGTACGCGGTCTGGCAAACTATCTGCTGGCATGCTACGACGGCATTGCCGCCCACACCCATCCACAGGGTTCAGACACGTCCGTGGGGGCACGCAGCAGCAGCCGCCGCTCACCTGAATGCTGAGCTCGTCATTCTGCGACTTGGTGTTGCCGACACCATTGCGGGCCTGCACGGGCGCGGCCGTCGGCGAAGTCGAGGTGGTGGGCACGCCTTCGGTGGGCGCCACAGTGTGAGCCCCGTTGCCGTTGGTTCCCTCTGCGCGGGTGATGACGGCTGTTCCGGCGGCAGTGCTGGAGAGAATCTGGGGTGGGGCCGCTCTGACCACTCGCTGCTGCACGGCTTGCGCGAACGAAAGCGCCGATGGGGCGCCCGGCGAGCGTCCAGTAGGCCGCCCTAGACCAAAGGGAAGAAGTTAGCATCAACGATATCGACAAGGCTTACCGATGCGTGACCAGTTTTGCCAACATGGCATGACCGAACAGCTCCGAGCACTAACAGGCGATCCACTATTGCGCACCTGCAAGAATGGGCTATGTATGTTACGTCGCTGAAGCCATGATAATCCCGCCTTCTGTAGAGCACCCGCCTTGGATTTGGAGGTGGTGGGTTCGACTCCCGCTGTAGGATGATTACCCAGCCGTTTCTCAAAATAAGTAGAAGCTATGCCCCGGCAGGGTGCTCGGATTGCTAGGTTTGCATGGCTTGACAAAGGAGCCTACGCCCTCAAATCCTGTCACTGTGGGCTTGAAGAGACACATCGGAAATACACTAGATCTTGCGTTCGGTCAAAGCGCACTTTGGCTTCAGATGAATTATTTTCTGAAAACCAAATAAAAATCGGGGAAAGGCGAGAGAAGGTTGTTGAAAATGATTGAGATAATCCATGAGGTAAGCCTATCGAACGAATTATGGCTTTGAGAGCAAGGTAGCAGGGTCCTGATCGGAAGTATCAGGCGACACGCCCCGCAGTGGTTAATGTATGGCAAGGAGGCAAGACTAGTCGACACAGCCATTGTGAACCAACCCACTCGGGGATTCGAGACGCTCTGTATCCAAAAACCAATATGCGTCAATTAACACCATCCGACGCGTCGGAATAACTGCTACCTCGGCTACACTCGAGCGCAAATAACAGGACTTGCTACTCCCTTTACATCCATTGTAGCGGGCTCGCACAGGAGCAGCGGCAAAGACGCGAATTTAAACGAAAAAGTGCACGGCAAAGCTCGTCGCTTCACCGCGACCAAACAAGGATCGCGCGCCTCTAGGCAAGATGTAATCGCGTACGCGTCGCGCGACAGGCCAGTAGCACAAACCTAGGGGTTAGGCCTAGTGCGTTCCCGCAAGCCGACCTAGAATTAGTGGCGAAAGAAAAAATGCCATCTGCAATTTTCATTTCCGCTGAAGAAATCTCGCGGAAGAACATCGGCATCGCGAAAACCGAAGACCTAATCAGCTTCGGTCTAAAGCGAATCGCCACTCAAGCTAAAAGCGGCATCGCGCGCGGGACATCATGACTTCGCCACGCCCAGAGCCCGCCGCGCCGTACCAAACGGACCGGGCGGCGTGGTGACAGTCTGCGGTCGTGGCGTCATCCTAAGCCACCCAGTCAGAGCGGTGGCCCTACAGCCAGCGATTCGGATGGCTGACCCGTGACCTCCGCGGTAGGCCCCGGCGGGGCGCTGTGCTCTACCACGGAGGCCACGGCGAGCCATGGAAAGCGCCTCCGCGATAGGCTCCGCCGGAGCGCTGCGCTCTATCACACTGCAGGCAATGGCGGGCCAAGGAAAGCGCTCACCTGTTCCGCAGCTTCGTCGTTGCGACCGCGGGGTGGACTCCATTGGCCTCAAGGAGCGTTTGAGGGAGGCCCGGTTTGCGACGTGAAGGCGGAATCCTGGACAGCTGGCCGGAGGGGGGGGGGGGGGGGGGGGACAGGGCACTCGAGCAGCGATGTCGCAGCGACCGGCCGGCCGATGAAGCAGCTCTTTCGGGCCCGAGCTCGGCGGAACGTGCCTCGCGCCTAACCTCCGGCCCGGATGGGCGCGGCCGCAGGGCCGGGCCAATGGGGGAGCGAGCCAGAGTAGAACCCGTGCTGATGACATCACAGACGAGGGAGGGAGCGGTGCAGGGCCGACCGCGCGTGGTCGTGCCACCAGCTCGCGGAATGCGCTTCGTCGTCTTCGTCTCGGAGGTATAATTTGGTCAAGAAGAAGTGAAGTTGCAACGGTTAGCGCTCGGACCGCGGTTAACAGTCTTGCAAACGTAGTGGCTGGCCGGTGCGGTCCCGTGTGGCTCCGCACTTTCGCTTATGGCGTCACGGCGGGTGGAGAAGGGAAACGACTTCATAAGCTGCGATTAGAAGCTTATAACCAAGGGGAACAAGCGAGTTTAACTTGGAAGTTTGTCCGTTTGGGATTCTCTTTCCTCTCCAAGGGGCGCGATAGTACGTAGAGTCTCTGCCAAAATAACTAGGCTGCATGGTCTTCTTCTCGCTCCTATATATTAAGCTCTTACAGCTTCCGTAAAGATCAAGTCTTAAAAGGTGAAGACCAGGGCTGTCCTTACCTTACAGCGATTTAGAGCTTTCGGGATGAGAGAAGTTCTCAAATGTTCAACTAAGAGGCAAACCATGTATTCTGGTTACTAATTACATAAACTGTACATACGTGTAAGCGGCGGGGCTGTAGAACAGTGCCTCAAAGACCGTGTTCTCTGAGAATTCGCGGGACAGCGAGTACTGTCCCGCGAATTCGCTAAGTTCTTCGAAATACGCTATAGCTGTTTTGCCAGGCAAACACTGGGGTTCAGAACCAAAATTGGTCACTAAAAGTTCGGTTCGCCCACAGTTCAATTCAATAATTCCGCGAGCTACACAGAATTGCCGACCCAGAAGCAGTGAGATGTTGGTTTCAGCGATGCCACGAATGCTGGGGCTGTTATCACACTCGACGGTAACAAACATGCTGGCTCTGGACGGGATCAATACGTGGTCGTCACAGACGCATAACTTAGCCCTGCGTGGCTCGGTATCGTCGTCGACAGGGCCTTGGGTGGAAAACGACACTATTATCTCCTGGAGGTTGATAAGGGCACCGTACTCCTGAAGGAAATCCAAACCGAGCACGAGGTCTTTGGAGCACTCGGGTAACACAGCAAAGCAGCCAGGGAAGTAACACCGCGGGTCTGGATTCGCGAAGTGCAGACACCGATCGGAGTTACCACGTGGCCACCAGCTGTCCGGATCTGCTGCCCAGACCAAGGAGTCAGAACCTTCCTCAAGGCCGTGGCTAACCGTCTGCTCATCACAGAAAAATCGGCGCCGGTATCCACGAGTGCGGTAACGTCGTGGTTGTCGGCGGATACCGGCATTTCGGCGGAGACCAGTCGGTCGGAGCGCGTCGTCGAGGTCGTCGGTTCAGGTCGTCGTCGGTCGGAGCGTCGCGGCGAATCATCGGGTGGAGGCTCTTGACTCGGTCCTGTAGCGGCAGCCCTACCCCCGGAGGACGCCGTCTTCAGTTTTCCCCACATGGGGACGTGCCTCTGAGCTGGCCAGAGGATGACGGGCGGCCGGGTGAAGAGAACCGCCTAGGGGATGGCGATCAGAACTGGCGTCGCTTCGAGGTCGAATATTGCACGTTATCAGCCAAGTACTGTTCGATATCCCGTGGTCTTTCACCGTAGCGTGGTCGAGGTGCGTCAGGTGAAAAACCCTTTAAACCCATTCTGCGGTAAGGCCAGTGGCGGAGGATGTGGCCGGGCTCCCCGCAGAGGTAACAGAGCGGCCGATTGTTTGGCGTACGATTGGGTTTGTAATTTTTGACGCCGACACTGGCGTTTGGGTCGGCTTCCTTTGCAATTTTGACGTGAATTTGAGGATTTTGTGCTTTCAGCCAGTTTTACAGCTTGCTCCGCGTCACAGATTTGAGTGTAGCATGGATTTTCTACAGGTGCGTGTAGCTATTTTTTTTTCCTTTGCAGCCGCGGCAACCACTTCGGATCAAAATGGAGTCGCAACAGTTCGGCGTGAAGTGGAAGAACCATCAGTCGAACATGCTGGCCGTGTTTGAGCAACTGCTGTCTAACGAAGCGTTGGTGGACGTTACGCTGGCGTGCGAAGGTCTTTCGCTGAAGGCACACAAGATGGTCCTCTCCGCCTGCAGCCCCCTTTTTTCAAGCGCTTTTTGTCGAGAATCCCTGCAAGCACGCGATGTTGTGCGCGCGCCGTTCGGGAGGTTTGCGAGGGAGGGCACTCACGCCGCCCCCGCTTCCTGGATGGATGGATGGATGGATGGATACGGCTGAACCCTTTACATTGGGCGGTGGCTCAAGCCACCTAGCCATGTCTTGTGAAATTTTACTCCTGTCTTGCTTTTAGCCACCAATCAGATAACCTTCGCTTGGTTACTTCTAACCTCTTTAAATCCACTTTCCCTTCACTATCCCTAAACCCCAATGCCTTGGGTAAGTCAGCCCCGCTGCCTTCTACTGTAGGGTGAAGCCCTTTACAGAAAAGTATCAAGTGTTCAGATGTTTCCTCCTCCTCTCCGCACGCAATGCACAAAGTGTCTATCTCCTGGTACCTGACTCTATACGTCTTAGTCCGCAAAACTCCAGTCCTGGCCTCAAACAACAAAGAACTTCCCCTACAATTATCATAGATATATTCTTTGACAATTTCCTGTTTAAAGGTCCGGTATGTTTCCAGTGCCGATTTCGTCAGCATCCCTGTTTTCCACAAAGCTCTCTCTGTTCCTTTAACCTTTTTCTTAACCGATAATTGCTGATTTGCCCCCTTACTGCTGTCCAGATATTTGCTTGTCAATTTTCTAGTTCGCTTTCTTCATTTCGTGTCAACATTCTTTATATACAGGTATCTGAAAACTTTTCTAGCCCACTGCTTTTCCCCTATTTTTCTCAATCGCTCCTCAAATTCTATCTTACTGCTAGCTTCTCTGCTCTCGAACGAGGCCCATCCCATATCACCCTGTACCCCCTGATTTGGTGTATTGCCATGTGCTCCCAAAGCTAACCTCCCTACTCCCCGTTGCCTAATTTCCAGCCTTGCTTGAACATCTGGCCTCATACACAGGACCGCATTACCGAAGGTCAGGCTAGGGACCATCACCCCTTTCCAGATCCCTCTTACCACCTCATACCTATTGTAATTCCACAGTGCCCTATTTTTCATGACAGCTGCATTCCTACTAGCTTTATTCATTACATATTTTTCATGCTCTGTCAGATACTCAACACTGTTATTTATCCACACCCCAAGATACTTGTACTCATTCACTACTTCTAGCACGAACCCCTGTATTCTATGCTTGCCGCCCTCTTCATTAAATATCATGACTGCAGATTTTTCCTTACTACACTTGGTTTGTCCCAAAGCGACTCAGGCTATGAGAGACGCCGTAGTGAAGGGCTCCGGAAATTTCGACCACCTAGGGTTCTTTAACGTGCACTGACATCGCACAGTACACGGGCCTCTAGAATTTCGCCTCCATCGAAATTCGACCGCCGCGGCCGGGATCGAACCCGCGTCTTTCGGGCCGGCAGCCGAGCGCCGTAACCACTCGGCCACCGCGGCGGCTCCTTACTATACTTGAAGCCTAATCTATCTCCCTCTGTACTGCATATGTCTAACAACTTCTGCAGGTCTTCCTTGTTGTCAGCCATTATCACTATATCGTCCGCGTATATTAGTCCCGGTAATGTCTGTTTAATCCATTCCCCTTGCTTGAAAAAAGATAGGTTGAAGCCTAGTCCGCTCCCCTCTAGCTTGGTCTCCAACCCTTGCAGGTACAACATGAACAACAAAGGGGACAGAGGACATCTTGTCTAAGCCCCCGCTGTATCTCTACAGGCCCTGATACATTTTTTCCCATTTTATGAGCACTCTGTTACCTCTATATATATTTTTAAAAGATTAATTACTCCATTTTCCACATCCAATGTGCCCAGTATGTCCCACAAATGCTCCTGAGTAACGTTGTCATAGGCTCCCGTAATATCCAGAAATGCTAGCCATAAGGGCCTGTGTTCCTTTTCCGCAATTTCTATACACTGTGTCAATGAAAATAGATTGTCCTCCAACCTCCTTTCTTTCCGGAACCCATTATGTAGTTCCCCTAACACCCCCTCGTTTTCCACCCAAGCCTGCAGTCTATCCTTTATAATCTGCATCACCACCCTGTAAACCACAGATGTCACTGTTATGGGACGATAGTTACTTACGTCTGCTTTGTCCCCCTTTCCCTTATATATCATGTTCATTCTACTTTATCGCCATTCATAGGGGACTTTCTCATCCACTATCATTTTGTTCACTACCTGTATTAATGTTTGCTTGGATTTTGGTCCTAACTTCTTTATCAACATAATTGGGATACCATCTGGTCCTGTTGATGTGCCACTAGGAACCTTCTTCTCTGCCCTTTCCCACTCTCCTTGCTCAAGTGAAGCTATTGCTGTAACCGATCTATCCTCGTTCGATAAATTATGTACCACGTGCTTTGCTGTAAATTTTTCCGTCATCCTTGTTCCTATGTGTTTTATTGCTTCACCCCCTTCTAGTCGAATACCCTCATCTGTAACAATAAACCTTTGTTCTAGCCTAGTCTTATTACTCATTGCATTTAGATGTTTCCAGAATTTTTGGGCTGCTTTTCTATCCTTTTTATTTACTTTTGACATCCATTGGGCACCCTTTCTTCTAATTTTCTCATTAATCAAATAGGATGCGTCCCTTCTACACTTTATGAAGGTATCCCATTTTCTGTCTACTTCGGGTTTTGGTTCCCCCTCTTCTTGGAATATCTGTGTTCCCTGGACGCTTCCTGGCACTTCTCTATTGCCCTCTTGACCTCCTCATCCCACCAACTCTTGGGCTTGCATCTTTTCCCTTTTAGCTTTACTCGCACCTTAGCTAGCTCTAGCTCCAGTAATCGAGTTAATTTGGTATAAGTCCATTCTGTTTCACTATCCTCAAAAATTACTTTCTCGATTTGTTTGGCTGCTGCTTCCAATTGCTTTTCTGAGTAAAAATTCCCCCCTGATTGTTCATCTCGCTTCAGTCCTACATTGCTTTTTCTTCTGAAGCTCAACTTGATGCGCTTGTGGTCACGACCTAGACTTCTGGAACCATCTTCATCTATGTTCATTACCCCTAATCTATTATACATCCTCTGTGACATTAGTGCATAACCTATCGTCGAGTGCAGACTCCCTGCCTCCCATGTTATGAGCCCTTCACACTTCTCGGTGCGGTTGCATACTAAATCATGCCTGTCACACATGTCCTGTAGCATGCTTCCTGTCGAATCCGTGTACCCATCCAGGTCTTCTATGTGTGCATTCATGTCGCCTAATATAATTATCTCGCCCTGTCCTCCTAGCTCATCAATGTCGCTTGCAATACATTCTAACATTTTCCTGTTGTCCTCTTTGGCATTAGCCCCTGTTCACAGGTATACAGAGCCAAGGAGTGTTTGCTTGCCTGCCACTGTTCCTTTTAGCCATAAATGTTCCTTGCATCCCAGTCTAACCCTTTGAAAATTCATACTTTTATGAATGAATGCCCCAATTCCACCTCCCTTTATGCTGCCCTCTGTTCTATTGCAATATTCCCATGCGTAGTCTGGGTTACAGGGTGGTTGCTCCATGTCTCTAAGATGTGTTTCCACTAAACCATATACCATTAATTCCTCCTGCCTTAACTGTTCTTCTATTTCCTTCCATTTCAGTCTATTCCTGCCACCTTGCATGTTAATGAAACCTATATCTGAATTAACTTGGCCCTGGCGCTGGCGTCTCTTTCTTCCCCTATGGTTCCATTGTCCCTTTGATCTTAATTCTTCCTTCTCTACACTGGTTCCTTCAGAGCTCTGGGTCCCCCCAAAAAAGCTGTTGCCTGGCGACCTATCCTACTACCCACCCTCTTGCCAGTGGCACCACCGTAGTGGATGCCATCCTGTGCAAAAGGGTGGGGCCTAACCTCGTACACTTCCCTGTTGACTTCCATCACCCCGTATCTTAGTCGTCGACTCAATAGCCTAATTACCCAATTAGCCTCAACGACCCTCCTTTCCGTTTCACGAGCCTGCCTCTGGACCTCTGGGATTGTGCATATGGTCACATGCACACTCTCAGAGGCCTCTCTAAGCCTACGCATCCCCGCCTCCAACTGCGTCTCAAGATTCTGGCTCCTCCCCTGCAGCACATCATTGAGACCAGCATGGATAACAACAAGGTGTTCGCCATCCATGCTGCCCACCACCACCTCCCGATCTTTGGCCATTGCATCCACCATGCACTTCCCCGACTGAGCCTCCACCTGCACCCGCTTGTCTGCCTTCACTGCCATCAGAACGCCTCCCTCAACCCTCGCTACGTTCGAGTCCCCGACCACCAGAACCCTCCTGCGCCCTAACCGTTCGCTTCCTAACTCCATCTGTTGGCCTCCGGATCGCTCTAGCTGACTCTCCTGCCGCTGTACGCTATTGTCGCGAGTCTCCATGCCCGCTTTAACCTCTTTCATCTCTTTCTCATTTTTCTCACTCAATGCTCGCTGCGCTACAGCACTGTAGGATCGACGAGCCTCGTCCCCCACCTGACACTTCTCCGAACTGGGGTGCCCAGCCGGCCGCGACCTGAGCGCTGCAAGCGTGGGCCCCCTTTCGCAGCGCCCTCTAAGCTAGCAACCGGTTTCCAAGGCACCCCCCCCCCCCCCCCCCCCCGAACATATTGTGCCCACGAACGGACGGCGCTCTCGCGCGTGGCAGGGGGAGAGTGTCAACACCTGAGTATGTTATTCTTACACCGTGCTGACGCCGAAGCGGGTTAAACGTGACGTTGGGCAGGAGAAACGCGCTCACCGAAACTGACGGTAAAAGATGCCTTGCAATTTCCAAGTCATGCTACGTTCTGGCTTTAAGATCGCCTCTACATCGAACTTTTTTACAGCGAAATGACCTGTATAACCAAGGAATGCACATGTCCCGGCCGAATTCCTCTTTTATATATAATTTGAAAGCTTCTACAGTGAAAACCACTGAATTTGCCTGTACTGCAATGAAGGAATTAAGCTAGGCGTTCCCGGCGGCTTTGTTGCTTTACAACGAATGCACGTAGCCAAGCTGTCATTGCCCTCCGCAATTGCCACTGAGTTGCGATGCATATATGGAGCGCCGGTCGACAACACAGCAGACTGCGCGGGAGAATCCGAACTAGCTTTTGCAGGTGGAGAAAATGATGCAGCTGCAGAACCGCAAGATTACCCTTGTTGTGGATATTGTGCTGCGTACATGTTCCCGTTGCTGGAGTACGTGAATGTCATTTTCTTGCCACCGAATTGCACTTACTGCCTGTTGTATCCGTTAGACCAAGACATAAATACGTTCCGCCAAGGCATGCTACCACACAGGAATGCTGTAAGGAATTCCGGCTTTTAAACCTCGAACGCAGGGTTCAGCTGCCAACTAATATAAACATTCGCCAAGCCATTGATATAGAGCCAGCCAGGTGGAGCGTGCTACGGAGCATGCTGTGAACCTCGCTCTGATAAGGCCGGCAGCGTTTGCACATATTCCATCAGACGGAGTGTCCAGGAAAAAAATATGCGACTTCTTTCATTAATTAAGCATTTCCACAATTCATGTTAAATAAAAATTTTCTACCCGCCGCGGTGGCTCAGTCAGTGGTTAAGGCACTCGTCGACTGAGCTGGAGTACCCGGTTTCGAGCCCGACCGCAGCTGCCGCGTTTTGATGGAGGCGAAACACAAAAAAAGGTGCCCGTGTGCTGTGCGATATCAGTGCGTTAAAGGTCCCCAGGTGGTCGAAATTATTCCAGCGACTTCCACTACAGCACTTTATTCCTTTCTTCTTTGACACCCTCATTTATCCCTTCCCTTCCAGTGCAGTTCGGGTGTCCACCAAGATATATGCGAGACAGTTACTGCTTCATTCCTGTCCTCAAAACCTGCTTCCTGTCCTCAAAACCAATTTTCCATTTTTTTAAATTTTCTTTGCTGAACATGCTAAGCTTGCTCTATTCCCTGCGATACTGCACACGACCTTTACAACGAAGGAACTTGTGTAACAAAAGAATTTCGAGGCCCGCAGCGCTTCGTTGTAAGGGCGTTCGACTTTACTCGGATACGACTCCAGAACGAAGCAGGAAATGCCCCTCAAAGGAGGCCCTCCATGGCTCAGCGCGACATCGTAGGGTGTGGTGAATGTGAGCGGATTAACAACCGCGTTCGCGTAGAATTTGGTCAACGCTATTGGCTTCTGTAGCTTCGTTCTTGAGTTGTATACGACTATTATTGCGCTAGCAGAGATCGTTAAAGAAAAAAAAACACCGGCACGCAATGATATCTTGTGTCTGTACTCCTTTAAATAAATATCTACTCTTGGCAGCAAAGCAAATGGACACTGAAGTGACTTTGAAGTTCTTTTGTAGGACAGCTTATTAGTGAAGTCAGCAAATGACGAGCGCGACAGCCACGGTCTACCATGCTTAGCATCCACCGACCGAGTTAATCCTAAGGCAGGTTTCAAGAAATAAAATTTGTAATCCGCTATTTTGGTCCACTAACTTTTAGCAAGAAAAACAGGACAACGCAGTAGCCACAGCATTCGTCGTAATCTGACCTATGTTTCGCGTTTCGTTCCCTCAGACGTACCGTCGCAAGCAGAAGACAGGGGACAATGGGAGCGGTCCCCTGGCTGCTCAACTCATACTAGCACAACGGCACTACGATGGACAGCCACCCTTTTAATCACCATAACAGCGGGTGTCTGGCGTCGAGACTCGAGCAATAAGCCCACACGTCGCTCCTTCCAAACTGGCTGGCTGCTTTGCCCGTTCCGACGAGGCACGCAACAGTTCAACCCTAAACCGCTCGAGGTTGATGCGCGTCACTGGTCCGGCGTATTAAGGGGCCTCAGGTTTGGTTTGGTTTGGTTTGGTTTATAGGGGTTTAACGTCCCAAAGCAACTCAGGCTATGAGAGACGCCGTAGTGAAGGGCTCCGGAAATTTCGACCACCTGGGGATCTTTAACGTGCACTGACATTGCACAGCACACGGGCCTCCAGAATTTCGCCTCCATCGAAATTCGACCGCCGCGGCCGGGATCGAACCCGCGTCTTTCGGGCCGGCAGCCGAGCGCCATAGCCACACAGCCACCGCGGAGGCTAGGGGGCCTCAGGAGGTGAACAAAGCAGCAGGGCAGCTCTTAATAAGGCAGCCGTGAGGGAATGCAGAACTAGGCCATGTAGAGTGAACGAAGCGTCAGCTGCATTCTCCCAGAGGTCTCATATGACCTTGAGCTCATTTTCCTGCGGACGTCCTTAATTTGGTCCATTAAATTTTCCCGCCAATAATACCTATAAAGTTTACCTATAAAGCAGGTGTGTATAAACGCTGTCGCATGCCCTGTACACAAACAAGGCATAAGCAACAACTCATGAGGATGCAAATTACTTAATTGATGTTTATTTGCAACACCAATGTTCGACTGTGTTTACACACACACATTTCATAATTTATCAGCGAACTATAAATCATAACAATATAGGTCATCACACAAAATACCACACAAAAAGGCTCCTTCTCTAAAAATGTGCACGAAAGCTCCATACATGGTTGCGCATGGCTGTGCATGTGGCAACACCAATGAGGGACTTTTTTTTTTGTCTCCACATTTTGTGCTTGCTTGCAATAGTCCCCACCCCTAACACTCCCCCTTCTCAGAACCTCTAAAAGAAAGTCATTGAGGATTGAGGAAACAAAAGTATTTCCTTACAAACAAGTAGCACCATACAAAAATGCACCATACAAAAGTGTTTCCTCACAAACAAGTAGCACCATACAAAAATACTGGCACACACAAATGTTCTTTTACCAAACATCCTTTTTGCACATTTGTAGCCACCAATGAATCTCGTTTAACGTTTAACCATAATGCTGGCAAAGAATAGTGCAAATTTCCTGACATATATCTGCAACGAATTCCTTTTCATGCAACTGCACACAGTTTTATATATACACAAGCATAAAGTTATTACTAATCTCCGTTAGCCCTTACGTGGAAACACAGTAAAGTCACTACTGACCAGGCACCACATATGATCAATTAGGGCCAATACATACGTGTATGACTGCATTCTAGCAACATACAAGATTAATATACAGCACTGATATTCTGTAGCACTAACAGCCACAACACATTGCACACTAGGTGATACCAAACAGTGCTATGGAGGCTGTGGTTGCAGTTAAGACAGCACATCAACTACTGCCATTATACTGCTCCTTAAGAATTTTACAACAGGCATCCATCTGCTTAAAGAGACCATAAACCCAACTTTTTAGCCTTTAGATCAGTGCATGTCCCACAGCGTCCTATCCTCTGTGTCTCCCTTGAAACATCTTCTGATGCACTAACTTGTCACCCGAAAAGACATCCCACCTAGGTCTGGATGAATTCTGCATTCATTTGGGATGCCCTATAGTCTGCCTATGCCGAAAAAAAATCACAAAAAGCTTCTTTTTGTGTTCACATTCCTCAAAGACATCACCTCTACACTATGGAAAAGTGAATATATTCACTGCAGCACAGGGGCAGATTTGTGGGTCTTTCTTAGAGGAGGCAGTCTCGTTTGAACCATGTATTTCTTGGACATTTTTTCCCCGAAAAATGGGCTTCAGCATGTTTTTCCTAAGCAAAATTTCTTACCTGAGGGAGGAGGTCAGTCACCCCCCCCCCCCCCCCCCTCCGCCCTGACTCCCCACCCCTAAAATCCACCCCTGCTGCAGCACAGCGTGAGTATGCAATGTGAATTGGCAGTGCTCCATGCCACAGTGAACGTGTTAAATTAAAGAACAAGAAAAAAGACTAAGTGCACAATATTGAAATGGGACCTGCGCATCGCCAGAGGTGAGCGCATACCCAGCCTCAACGGCTGCCGTGCCCTTTCGCGGCAGCAACGCGCAATGATCCTCCGCGCGCGCGTTGGTTGCGTGTGGCCCGGGGTACGACGGGTGCGACACGGAATCGCGACGAGTGATGTGTGTGATGGATGCGGTGCAGTGGAGACAATGGAGCACCTACTCCTACACTGCACCGCGTTCGCTGACGCTCGTCGCGATATGCTCGCGGCCTACAGAGCGCTGGGCATCTTCCCGGACTCGCTCGAGACGCTCCTGTGGCCGCAAGGCAGTGCGCGCACCCGCGAGCGAACCTTGGTGAGCCTGTGTGTATTTCTCGAACAGGCGGGCTTGACGTCCCGCCTGTTCTGCGCCAGGTAGTACAGTGCTGTGACTGAACGCTTCGTGTGTGCTACCTCGGACGCTCTAACAGCTGGGCGCCCCACACCAGCTGTTGCGTGCAAAGTGCGGCGCGCGTGTGACCATTGACTGCCGAGTTTCCCGTCATCAGCACACGCGCGCCGCGAAGACAACTGACATTTTGACTGTTTGTGTAAATAATGTATATAGTATATTTATTTTGCATTTATAGTGTTCATTTTTATTGTTTTTATGCAGTGTATATCTATTTTATGTAGTGTACTATTTACCTCCCCCATGTCTTTCTTCTGTCCCCTCACCTCTTTTATTTCATTTCTCCCACCTGCCTGCTATCCTTTCTTTCCGCTGCCCCAGCTCAGGTGCCGCCGCACGTGATGGCAGATGCCGGGGCTAGCAAAAATCTTTTACCTTCCTTTTATGTTATTTTAAATAAACCACTACCACCACCCACCACCACAACGGTCCCGCCCAAAGAAAGCCATGCCTGGTCGGAGAGAGCCCCAGGAACACCAACCAGCGGACCCAATTTTTGTCGTTCTCCTCTGCGCACGCGCGCTCGCTCCTCCGCGCACTTCCCGTGCCTCCTCTTCTTCCGCGCAGGGAACGGCGTTGGTCGGCTTACGCCTTGCCCTGGGCGTTTACTCACGTAACAACTTTCCACTAAGGAGGGGGGGAAGATGAAGGAAGAGAGAGTAGTGCGATGCAGTGCGACGGTCCAGGTGTGTTCGAGTCTAGGGAGGCCAGCCAGAAAGTACGGCAGCCTCAAGTGATGCCGTCCCACGGCAATGGCCGCAGACTCCAGTGCAGCGAGGCGGGGCGAAAAATGTCGGAGGGCTGCAGCACTGAAGCAGTCAACCTAGTCGGAAAGGACCTGGCATGCTTTTCGAAGACGTTCTTGGCGCCGTCCCAGCAATGCTTGTGGCATCGATCTCCTGCTTCGCTTTGTAGTCGACCACCAAGCCGTACAGGTGTTCTTTGAGCGTGGTCATGTTCTCGGCGAAGTTGATGAGGATTTCACCGCTCGTGAGAGACTTATTGTCTGGCACCTGCAGGTCTTTGGCTACGGGCGAGCGGGGTTCTGAAATATCAGGAAAGCCCTCGCCTCTGGACGGGGACGAGGACTCTTGCGATGAAGAAGCATGTGGGCTCACAGATTCCGCGCTGGTGCCCTCGAGATAGCGTCCGATGGAGTAGTCGACGGTGACCCACACCTAGGAGGAGCTCCCTGCTGTTCCTGTACATCTTGCGGCGCTCCCCTGATGGGGCTGCATTCCTTGAGAAAGGCATCCAGCTCTTCCAGATGAGCCACGGGGCATTCTGGATTCAGGTTCTTCTCAGGAACATAGCTTGATTTGCGGTAGGCGTCATCCCGTGGTGAAGGTGTTGAAGTGCCGTTTGATACCAAACTGTCCAGATAGATGGCGGAGCTGCTTGTAGGTGCTTCTCCCACATACAAGAACGGTGAGGGCTCCTGCTCGCCTTCAGACAGTGGTTCCATTAAGCCGTTCACCTCAAGCTTAGCCAGCTTTTCGGCTTCGACGATGCTGTTGGCCTGCGCCTCTTCTATCTGCTCCTGATGCTCCGTGTTCACTTCTGGAGGTGCATCTCTAGGCTTGCCCTCTTCTAGATTTACCGTGACAGACGAGGTCGCTTCCATGTATACAGTCTGGAAGAACACATTTCGAAACTTGTGGTCGTGCCATTCTTCTTCGGATGGAGACGGCATATTGGCATTTGATTCAGGTTTACCTGGAGAGATGCAACGTGGGCTTGGAGAAAGGAAGCAGTCAAACTGTTCGTTGACTTCAAAGTTTGTGAGCTGGGTGAAGGCGCCTGCAGTCGCCGAAGAACGTCCTACATTGGCTAGGTTCACTCCGGTGAGAGAGGCGGCAAGCATCACATGGTGCTGGACAACTGACCCCACGCTGGCCTTCAAGCAGGCTGCATCGACCCTTCGGGCGTTTGCAGGACAACTGGGCGTGGCAGGGGAACAGTCACATGTATCCAATTCACCTCCACCTCCCGGCCGACGCACCATCCTCTTCCGCTCACGCCCACGCTCGTTGCCACCTGCAGCCAGCTCAGTCCTTGCCCCTTGCTCACCCATTGTCCTAACTGGTTGGTCGGGCGCTGCCTCATCGCCACAGACGCCATCCTCTCGTTCCACCTTCTCCAGCCGCTCGAACAGCCGGTCCACTCGCCGATGGAGGCACTCAAAGGCAGCCTCCAGCGCCGGGGAAAGGGGCAGGTCGTCGGAATGTTCGAGATCAGCGGCACCGTCCGCCGCGCCGTGTGCCACGTCAGCCTGAGGTTGGCCGACGTCCTCGGCCGCTGCCGCAGCCTGTTTCTGAACGCGGGTGACCACCATCCCACCGCTGCCACCAAAATGAAACGGGACGACGGTCCCGCCCAAAGAAAACCACGCCTGGTCGGAGAGAGCCCCAGGACAGCACACGGCGGCCACTAATCATTACCTTCGTCTCTGCGCGCACTCGCTCCTCCGCGTGCTCCCCATGCCTCCTCTTCTTCCGCACAGGACACTTGGTCGGCTTACACCGTGCCCTGGTTGTTTATTCCCGTAACAATATGAAGAAAGAGTTGCTTTTCACATGATTTATGCAGTATAGATAGTATTCCTGTGATATCACCAGTCCCACTTGAGTGACACAATGCCAGAGGTGGCACAGTTGACACCATTGCCACAGCAATCACCAGAAATTTTGTACAGCCATGCACAACCAAAAAGACACACTTGAGGGAAACTCATTGCTTTTACCCTTCTGCTCCTTTTTCTGTAAATGGCTAACGTTGCAAAAAATAGCACAATGCTTAAAGTTAGTAAAGAATGCACCCGGGCATGCTGCTCCCTTTGTGCCAACCAAGCCCAGCACTGTGGCCACTTCTACAGCAAGTCCAACCCAACCAATTGCACCAGTAACACAAAACGGTAGGTGCTGTGATGTAGGCGACTACCCCTACTAACTGAACTGTCACATATCGCAGCGTACCATCTAGGTCAGATGAAGTACAGAGAGGACAACTGAAGTAAAAGAAAAGAAAAAAAACATTGAAGGGGTATTCACATAACATGACACGAATTTCTAAGCCAGCTGGCCAGCTGTTATAAAGGAGTCACGTTGTTTAAGGGGGGACATGGGAATCATGTCTGTGTAGAGCCTTTCATTTCATTTTTTTTTCTCGGCAACGGGAGGGGAGGAATGTAAAACTTGGGCATTATTACGCGACAGCGTCTACAGCTCCTTCGGTCGAAAAGCCGTCGGCGTAGCAGTAGTCGGCACCGCGTGTCGGAAACAATTGGGGGCTGCGTAAAAAAAAATCGCATCATGGTAATTTCTGGTTCTAGTGATTTATGATTGATTGGTGTGTGATAGGTTATGGCGAGTTAATGAAATCCCTGTAACTAATAGATTAAAGAAATGAAAAAATTGAAAAAAGTAGAAAAAGGGGGTTCAAAGGTGTAAAATGCTCAGAATGAAAAAGCCAATGCTTGATTACGGTAATTAAGAAAATTCAGTGTGTAACTGATCAATTAATTAAATTAAACAATTGGGAAAAAATGAAATATGCGTTCAAAGGTGTCAAACCGCCCAGAATGGAAGGCCTAACCCACAACGCTATTGCGTCATACCCTTAAGACGGAGCTTAAGAGTCCTTCAATTTTTTTCTTTTAACTCGAGCTATTCCACAAAAAAATTTAATAATTCAGGTTTTATCACCTTTTTTTACAGCAAAAGTAATTTATTGTCGGCACATGCTTTGGTGCACGGCAGAAAATGCTCCCGTTTACTAGCTCATTATATTTATCCACAACACCTACAATAATTTTCCGTATACAGTCTGCACCCAGTGTATTTGTCCGCAGGGCTCAATTTTAGCTGAACAAGTTTTTTTTTACTAGTTGTCTGCACTCGGTACATAGTCCACACCCAATGTATAGTTAGAGTCCTTCGTTTTCGGGTTTTATTTTTCTGAAATTTACGGGCTAAAAATCGGGCAATACCTTTTCGGCTGAAATTCGGGTACAAATCGGGTTATTCAGCAAAAGGTTCCATAATTCGGGTTTTACAGGCCACATTTTGTAGCGGAAGCCAATTCACTAAAAGCGCTAGATTTTGTGTGGAACAAAATTCTCTACTTTTCATACACTGATTTGTAAACAATACAGAAATAGAAGGTTGCACTAAAAAAAACCTTCTATAAAATCAGATATTTTTTTTCTCATTTATTATAATTATTTCCCCGTGCACATTCTCATCTACTGTGCAGCACTTATGAATCCGTGGAACACCCATCTGCCTTTGTGCACTCCAACATCATTCGTTCAACGTCAAAGTGATCATTTTAAACAGGGAAAAGCCTTGCAGCAGGATGCCGTTAGAGCAGGCAGCACTTGATACTGATGTCAGTGAGACGTCTGCTCAGTACATGCGCTTTTGCTTTGCACTTCTGAAACATAATGTTCGAACTTGGCCTCAAATTAAGCACCGCCATAATTAAAAAGCCTCAAAAGAAGTTTAAAATGACCACTTTATTGAAAAAGCCCCTATGGATGTACACATAAGATGTCTGCTAATTAGCCTGCAGTGTCTTCAGCTTTGTCCACGTGGAAACTTGAGTTTCCTAGAAGGCTTCATTTTGGGTAGAACTCAGGTTTAACTCAGTTGTTAAGAAATTAGCTCAGGATGTAAAGATTAGGCAAAATCTGGTTTTACACAAAAATGAAGAGCCCTATGTATACTCCGCACCAACTACACAGAATCGTGCTTGGCATTTCGTGCTACATTTAGCGATATTGAAAAAAAAAAATTGCTGTACAGCTTGCACCTACAGATAGTCCGCAAAGACCAAAATTTTGAACTTTTAGACATGCATAGCTCATAGACTGCACACCGGAATTCATGGCATATGGCAGCCTACACCATAAAACAGCTAACCAAGTCAGATATGTTTTCTCATATATTACAATTATTCCATCGCATACATTACCATAACCTTGTGTAGCACTTCTATGTCCCTGCTGGAACTGCCTGCCTTTGATTGTGTACTACAAGGGCATTCAACATCACAGTGACCACTTGAAGTGCTCAACTGCCTTGGAGCAAGGCATCATTAGAGCGGGTAGCACTCTGATGTAAGGTGTTTAAAAATGTCAACAATTAAATGAAAACGGCGTTCTAGAATAAGCGCAAGACGCCCACTATTTTCTGTGCGGTGCCTTCAGCTTTGTGCAAAGAGAAAATCTACTTTTTTGGGTAAAAATCGGGCTCAACACACTTTTTCAGAAATCTGCTCGTGGTGCAAAAACCGAGTGAAACCAGTTTTGCCCCCCAAAAACGAAGAGCCCTATAGTATATGTGTGAAGGATTTAATAGGCCACAAGACAATTAATGATGCCATTTAAATGGGTCATATAATCAATGACATGGGTTGTGTCGGGCTACAAAAGTGACACTGGAGAGCACACAAACATACTGTGTTTACACGGTTGTAAGTCAACCTATTTTTCAAAATTTGCATATTCGAAGTGGGGGGTCGACTTAAAATCAAAACCAAAGCATCGCACCATAAATAAAGGTGAGACAAACGAGATATCAGGCATGTTACAGCATGGTTGCATTTTTGCTGCGTGGCTCCGTCGAATCGCACTTGGTGCTGGCCTTGGGCAGCTGCTATGTCAACGTGCAGAACTGGCATCCCCACCCCGCGCGAGGAGGCCGATGGTGGCTGTCGATAAGCAGCAAACCGGCACCAGCTTACTCCCCACACGTGGCCGCTGACGCATTCGCGATCTACTTTTAATAGGCGTCGTCCAAGTATTTTTTGTTTACTTTCAACCACGCACTCGGCGCTCAAGGGAGCGTCAATAGTTGATGGAAGGGCCGCGGTTCCAATCGCGGCGGCACTGCCGCTCGGAACCACAGCGGCGCCGGGGAGTATCGGTAGCTGACGGAAGAGTCGACGCCGCTCACGCGGAGTTTCTCTTCGGCTCTGACGCATTTTGACAACGGACGGCCGCGTTTCACAAGTTTTTAATGTAGTGCTTTGTCAGTCGTCATTTGTGCTCCGGATCCGGTAAGCAACTGGCGCTCATTCACAGCTACATTCGAGATGGCTGTCATTCTTTACGCCGAAGAAACAAACAACTGCGCCCAGCCCCAAGTTCGACATTTCTAACGGGTGATACAGGTGTGGCAGCTGCAGCGGGGCAGAATTTTCAACTGTTCCACGCGATGTCGTGATGTAGCTGTTTGCGAAGCGTGGGATTTCTCTGCACGACGATTTTAGAATGACGAGCTGTGGGACCGCAGCAGCGATCATGACAGCAGCGCTACTGAGAATGGTGGCGCAAGTGTGGATGAGTAGTCCAGTGACTACTAATACATTTCCGTTTCGGAATGTGCCCACGGGCGCGCCCGCGCATGGCAGCCGAGAGCGGCTGGCGATAAGTGGAGGCCGCAGGACAGTGCTATCGTGTTCTTTTATTAAAGGCCAAGCATAAACGACCTCCAAGTTTTTTTGTTTTCTTTTTTCCTGAAATGTGATTTAGGGGGTAGACTTACATTCGAGTAGACTTACAACCGTGTAAATACGGTAGTTACTGTCTCCAACATCAGCCCAAAAAACCTTCAAACTGAAAAGCAACTCTGCTAGTACTTCAGTTCTCTTCACTGAGATGTTCTTGTTCCCATCTTTGCATTGAAATTGTCATCTTTTATTTGACACTTTTGGCACACTTTTTGTGACACTTTGCTACTTCCACTGCAGGGCTCAAAAAAAGAGCAATCCAATGGGATTCAGGAATAATCATGCCAGAAATTGCATTTTTTGCTTCGTGCTTGCTTTTTGTATGCCTAAAATATATAGCATATGCAACTAACCTCAGAGAATTTCTGATTTCAAGCTGCTTTTTGCACTACTTTTCAAAGACCAGTAACATTGCATGCATCTTCTGGGTAACATGCTGAGACACTAAAAATTCCACTACAGCAAATGTTTTGCAGTAGCATTGGTCATTGCAGCATGTTTCTAAAGTCTATATGCAAACTTAAGATGACGGAAACCCCATAGATGAAAAAAAAAAAAACTGCAAGTTTTCTCAAGCCAGATAGCTGGTAATGCCTGACTCATGCTTAAAAAATAATGAGGATCATTCCACATCGAAACCTTGCAACAAGTCGTACTCCAACAATAAAAACAAAAAACAGCAGTATATAAAAGATAATTTCACAGAGCACAATGCACACTATCTAAAAATATCTTGCCTCTGTAATCTCACCACTTATACAGTCACAATTAGTACCGTCGCAACTCTTCTTAGTTTTGCTATTATTGTTATTATTTTACAACACATCAATTTAGCAATGTGCAGAAGACTCACATTTTGACGCAAAACAGTGACACATATATTTCAATTCATTTCACCTGAAAACCTGCCATAAGCAGAATCACCCACATTCGTCAGTGTGCCACTGATTTGTGTAGTCTTAGATATTATAACTAACTAATCTCAATGGCTTTAAATGCGATGGCATTTGGTTGTATTTTCAATTGTTATTTGCTCATTTATTTTTTCACTAAGAAATGGTTTTAAATGCTTCCAAAGTATCGTATGAATTTATAAGCTATATTTTAAACTTTTTTTCTCTCATATTTATTCCATAGTTATTTCTTCACGCACTAAGTTTTATAACTGCATATATTTCTGCTGATATTGTTTAAATAGTGCATTCTTCATGTCATCATGCTTACCCCCTCAGTAATTATGGAAAGGCACTGAGGGTGCAATAATTAAACCTTGTTACCTTCAACAAAAATAGAAAAATTTAGAGTCGCCCTGATACAGTACATGATACACAGTAAACAGGGTTCTTGCCAAAAAAAAAAGGCAATGATAAATCTTTGACTCAACAATCACATCAACTTCTCTCAACAAGCAGGCAATGCACTTGCCTTCACAGCTCCAACAACAAATGGCTGCTCATGAAAGCAACATGAATGATGTGCCACAATGAAAGCTCAGATGACCTGCTATCAGTACTTCAGGTCCACATCACAAAGACAGTAACTGGTGCCTCACACCAAGCCTTGCTACAACTTCCTCAGACATGCAGAACACTGGATTCACAGGCTTCAGCCTTTCATCTCCTAGCAGGGACAATCCCGCCAAGCCAAACAAGGTATGGAATGGATCCACCTGTCAAGAAAAATGAAAGTGCACAGTGCAGGGTTACATATATCTCAACTTCCATCTGATGACCATGCCTAACCTATCACATATCGTTGCTTTCCGAACAAGGCATAGAATATAACAAATCACATCAACTGACTGCTATGCGAACAATCATATTTCAAGTTGAACATGAAGCACACGGTCTGTCTTACTGCAAAATCACATGCTCATGGAGTGTTTGCAATAGTTTTGTCTGCAACCCATTTGTCACGATAACAGCTCGTAACAAAGCTCAATAATCACAACATTCACTTTGTATGGAAAAAAATTTCAGCCTGCCCTGGCACGAAGAAATGATAGAGATAATGCACTGCTCCATTAAAATCGCTGCTGTCGAAGATTGTGCAATTTCTGAACAGCACCCACTAGTTTAGCTTAACATAATCACTGCAGCATGGGTCGCCAGTGGGTCACGTGATGAACTCAAGCTGCACAGCCTTGAATACTGAGTTATGTAATGAAGCCATGAGACCGTCAGATTTTTCAAGCAGCCTGCAAAAAGCACACATGCCAGGTTGCTATTGCCATCTATTCTCGGTTCAAAGAAGCTTGCTTGGTCACTGGCTCACTGGTAGGTCATGCCACACCCAAGAAATAGACCGACAAGTAACCAAAATGTGTCATGAGATTTCGGTGGACATGAAAGGATTTTGCCCCATGTTGTACAAATCGAGCACTGCGCTATAAGGAAATGAGAATTACTGAAGGTGCACCTCACAGTGAAAAGCTTGCTATTATCAATGCCTCCCATCAAGAGACTACATCTCAGTAAAATATAACTGATATGCTGTTAAATGCATAAGTGTTTTTTTCTTTCTGGAGTACAAATCACTTTTTATTACAGTTTACACCCTCTAAAAGCAACACTTCCTTCACATAACCGATGAAGTACTTTGAGCTTTTGAAACTAGGTGGCACCGCAGTACTTTGCATTTCTTTGCTGAAGTGGTAACCATGATCCACTAAAATTGTCTTCAACGAGGCGTACGCCATTGTGCTGTGGCAGCTGTAGGTGTGGAAACTCAAATGAGTGCTACTCTTAACTTAAGCTATTTTATTAATATCTAACAGCAGAGACAATATTAGTTTTTAGTTCACCACTTTTGCCGCCATGCAATCACCATCGTGGTCACTGACCATGGTTTCCAGCATTGGAATACATTAAGAACAAGCACATCCATCAATTGAAAAATTCTCAGTAAAAACCTTCTACAGTGTTTCCAATGAAACCATTGTGAAACTGAGCACCTTTGACAGAAATTTTTCCATGCAGCAAAAAAAATTGGGTGCTTAAATTCCATTCGGTGGTACCTTTAAGAGTGGCCCACTGGTGGTCCACGATGCAAAGAGATTAGAGCTACAAAAACTGCTGCCGCAGTGAATGTGTTAAAGAACCTCGCATTTGCGGCAATATAAATGCAATTGCTCTTTCCTTATAGAGTCAGCTGTCAGCACACAGAAAAAGTGCACACAGTCCTGATAAGTCTAGCATAAAACAAAATCAGAGACAGCCATCGAGAGCCTCTGCAACAAAGGTGTTGTCATGACCAGGTTCAACGGTTATTGGCCTCCTTCATATGCATGTATTAACGAGCCCCTCATTTCCCTATGAGGGCCTCTGTTCTGGCAATCTTGATGCCACATGTAGCATAAGAGGGTTCCTTCACAGCTTCTGCCCACACTGTTTGATCTCACTCCAGGTGGCACTTGTGGTAAGTCAGGACATTCCATGTCTGCCACTATGGTTGGCAATGGTGCCGTTGAGCATGCCCGAGATTAAGCTACACGCAACACAAGTACACTGGAAAGCAGATGACTGGAAGCTGCCACCAAAACACAGTTGGTGGAACACCGTACGCAAAATGGGGAGATCATGGGTTCGGATCCCACCGGCGGCATGCGGTTGTTTTTTCCTTGTATTTTCTAATCAATTTTTTTTTTCAGGTAAAAGACTGATTACACTGTAATTTCCAATTGATCAACACCACAAATAAGAATAAAAACATCCCCCGTGCTTACCTAGATCCAATGGCTTTTGGCCTCCTTCATATGCAAGCTATTTCATGGAATTTAAATTAAATTAAATGCGACCAAATCAAACTGCTCTGCTACACAAAACGTACAACCGCCATAAAAGAGCAAATCCCCAAGTGCTTGTGAGATTACTTAATAAATATATGATGTGGTAGGCCACGTAGTCATCGATGATTACCAATTGCTATGCCAAAATGCAGTGATGCCCCTGAAGTTCCTTCATTCCACCCCTTGAAAATAACTCTTCAAATGCTTACATACAGGGCACTGTAACAGCTGTAAGGTAAAACACCACCTCATACATTTGCACCCACTGATAAGACATTCCAAACCGGTATCCTACATCTACACTTCAAACAAGTATGTGCAGTTTCAAATGTACAAACATCACCAGTGTTTCCAGCGGGTATCCTTTTGCCATTTTCATATTTAATGCTGCAAACACTTTTAAAGTGGCAGAGGCAAAGCTAAGGTTACACTGTTTCTGAGAGTGCACAATACAAGCAAGATACTCATTCAAATGACTGCCCTACAGTACAAATTGAAATCTGAGTCAGCATGTAACAAGTATCCAGTAAACTTTACCCAACAGGTAACCAAAGAAATAGTAAAATCACCCAGGCAAGGGAGCGGTGAAACCCCCCCTCTCCTCTAAAACCCGCCCCAGTGCATCCAGTAAAGTTTTACCACCACCACCTTGTTATAATTAACCAGTTTATAATGAACTAACGGATACAACAAAGGAATGACAATTCCTTTTGGAAGCTTGGTGGTCAACACAGGCTATAATGAAGCTACGGTTATAACGAAGTAATTGCCATAGTGGTTGCCCTTCAACTTCGTTACAACGAGGTTCAACTGTACAACAATCATCTCCGACAGAGTAGCTTTTGCTTGCATCAAAAGTTTTGCTTATTTTTTTTTTGCATTTTTGTAAATTATATCTAAGCATGTTTTTGAATTTATACAGAAATTGCAAAGATAACACTGTGTTTTTTAGCGACCTGGTGTAATCTATCATTTATTGAAGTTTACTTTGGCAATACATCAGGCTATTGAAGTTTATATGCATTTCTTCACAATGGCTCAAACAACACCATGGACCATTCGTTGTCCACGCATCCATATATGGTGCACCATTGCAGATGGCACATAACATCAGCTAACATATCCTATCAAGTATGGCTGCACTTAAGCAGAAAGACCACACAGCTCTAAGCACATGCATCAGAGGCAAGGGCTCTTGTTGGACCCCATCTGATGTCCTCTCTCCAACGTAGGGCATTTTCTCTCTATTCTTGTGCTCTGTGCGCTGCTTTCTGCTCACCCTCAAAGGATTTAGCCAACAATGCAACTGGCTAAGCTTCTAACAACCACCAAGAAACTTCAATGGCTAAAGCTGCTCAAATGTTCTTTTGCCTCATTCTGCCTCAGCTTTGTGCACTGTCCAGCGATAGTAAATAGAAGGTGATGAAGCGACAAGAACTTGGCAGAAATGTGAAAATTTTGTACAAGTATGCTGGCCACTCTCCCTAACCTGTTCACACTAAATGCACTGCGTTTTTGCATTCCGACGTTCTGTGATGACAAGCTGTGCACAACTTTTAAAAGTTGACGCTTTAGCATGCTGGCATTCCATGACAAGGCTAACGGACGTGAAAACCTTTCAATACTGAAGAAAATAATCCAGGAGCTAATCAATGAATTCTCAGAGTACCTATGTCTTGCCGTCAACATTAAAGGTCCAGAGAGAAGGCAAAAAGCACCAACCATGTCTCCCGGTCGGTCTCCGAAGCCGCCAGTCTCTTCATCTTGAGATGCCAGTATGAAGTTTTGAAGCTTCTCCTGGAAAAACCACATAAAGGAACTTCAAGAACTGATCATAATCTCTATATCAACAAACCCATACACACAAATGGCATCCGCTCAGGGAACCATGTCAAAACACAGTGGAATTCTGCTGTTCAGAATCAATCACCAAACGTTCCAGCTAGTGCCTACCTTGTCTATCCAGTGAAGCCTGCCAATAATCTTCAAGGAGGCAAGCACCCACCAAGAGTAGCACACATCTGGAAGTTTTTCAGGCCGACCTAGAATGACATGGACACAATAATTAGCTTGGTGCCAAGTAATTTTTTATCCTTTAGATCAAGCATGGTTAAGTAGCACTTCAGAGCATTAACAGATAAAATATAATTTAGGTACGTCCAGTTTGCTTTCAATGACATTTCATAGTTGCAAAAGCTATGCCACAGGGCCTAATGCCAGTTCAAGACAGATGCAACCTAATGTTGCTACAAATAAGCAAGAGTCTTTAGCAGAACTGAAGAGGTGCAATCCCCCGGTGAAGTGCAAAATGTTGCACCATTCAGGAAGACAGATAGAAACACAGCCGACTAAGCCAACAGCTCGCTCATTCATGCTGAAATCTCGTGTACACATTGCATTTAGCTTCAAAGGGGTTTTGTCTAATATGTTTTGAAATGGTTGTAGCCTATTTTCTTGAAAATACATGTAGAATGCTCACTACGATTATGCTGAGCTTAAATGCAGAATTCAACAAAGAGAAGGGTGGCATCATCTGCTGCCAGAAATGGTTATCACCAGGAAGGTCTCTACAGCTCATTCCCCTAGGAACTGACATCACCATGACTTCAGCTACAAAATCGTTTTTTGTAATGCACAGAAACACCATACTAGAATTCATTGTGTAAAATAAAGGCATGCACCGCACCAAAGTATGCCATAAAAGAAACCCCGCTGTAAAATGCAATCGCATGTAAAATCTGACCATAAGCTAGGCATTAATGTGGTTTCTGAAAGGCAGCATTTATACTTGCTGCCCTGAACAACAAAATATTCAGTAAATATGCACTGTGCACCTCCTCCAGTTCCCACCTAGACAGCACCTTGGAACAAGAGGTCCTCAGGTCAGCCCATTCACCACCAGCTGCACAATGGCTGAGCTACTGCCCAGAGGAGGCGCAAGCAGCCTTGGGCTTTAATAACCTCATTAGCGTTTTCCGGCCTTTGAAATGTGCATTTGATCTCAAGGAAAATTGACAGCAATATAATCTAAAAACCCAAATAAGGCAGTTACCATTCTGGCTTGAACAAAAAAAAAACTAATCAATTCTGAAGTTAAAAACAACAGTCAAATCAGTGCAAAATATTTGTGAATTCAAACAGAAATTTTGTTTGCAGTAAAAGAGAATTCACAATATTTCTGAATTTTAGATATGAAATAAGTAATGCATATAACCATTTATATATTATGAGCCCAAAGCTGGGTACAACATGATGGCAGGAGTTGTAGCTACAGATGAATATGCTATGTTGCTGCTGCAGCCCAGCCGACAGTTATAGTTTCCAGAAAATAGCAGTGGCGACAGCACCCCAATAACCAATGTGTCTCGCTTTGCCACTGCCACCTGGCAGTTGCTGCAGCCACCAACCCAGCACTCCCGACAGCAATGCAACCCATTGTGTTACAACCATTTGGCCACAAGAAAGAAACTAAAGGCAAGCTATTAACTAGTATAGAAGATCTGAAACCATCTCACTATTTATGAGTAGCTGCCCTTTAAGATGAACAGGTCAAAGGTCATTGTTTAGTTTCGCACATGCGCAAAAAAATTTGGTTAACACCAAATATTCAACTGGAGCATTCTGGCTAACTAACTTTTGCAGAGGCAAATGAGCCTAAATGAATACATTTGCATATGCAGATGTTCCAGCATGGCTCAGCAATAGTAAATTGCTATGGCCCTTCTAACAACACATTTTTAATTTAATCCAGTCCACTCTTACTTCCAATTTGTGACTGGTAACAGTTTGTTATGCAGGTTCTGCTTTTGGAAAACATATACCTTAATATCGTGTTCCTACCAATTCAAAGCACGACATGAGATCACAGTGGAATATGTAGGTAGGCACAATAGTAATTTTGAACTGCATTCCCAGAGAAGAGTTTGCTGTTGACTAACTGCCTCCCTCCGCATGGATAACTTACTTTCACTAATTTGATCATGCCAACAGCGACAGAACTGATGGAAATTCCCAGAATTACAAGAGGCAGGAAAGCATACTAACATTTCTTGGGACCCTCGAAACAAGTAATCTATGCCAAGCAGAGACAGAATAAACCCAGGTGAGCAAGTTACCATTCAGACCACCAGAGGGCAACTGCCTTTCACACAGCCACCAACCAAGAAGGTCGGCATTGATGTGATGAAGCCGACCAAGTATGGAGAGTGTTCCAAGGCAGCAATATATCTGTGGACAAGTAACACACATTACTTCTTGCATATAAGCGCAGGGTTTGTGTGCGATAAGCTCTAGAGCATCTCAAAGAAAAGATAAAATTTTTTTCAAATGTGATGGCATTGTGACCCAGCAGGCCTTTTTGATGTTTTCACAGAACAAGTTGCACCTGAAATCTTAAATGAATCACTAACTTCTGCCCCCAAAGCTTTGAACTATGACTGAAAACTAAGCAACCACAATTTTCAAGCATAAATGAATGTGATATTCCAAAAATATGAATACACATTCGTGCACCTTTAGCATTCCGGTCTTAATTTAACTGCATGTACAAAAAAAAACATTTAATTGAACTGACAACAATCAAAAAACTTTAGCGTGATGCATCACACAAGAAAGATGCCTTGCTGCAGTGAAAGGCACTCCACGATGTCACCATGCTTCTGCTGGAGCATTTTAACACAGCAGATTTTATTGCTAGCACCACCCAAAGAAATCATATGGGAAAATTTTCACTGATGTCTTGGACACAGTGTAATTAAAGCGAAGCAAACAAAAAATAAATGTTTTGCAAACACATTATAAAAAGAACCTTTAGAACACAGCTCACAAAGTTCAAAAGAGGCCAAGCAAGACCAAAGCCTTGGCTTGCACTTTCCATTTCCTTATTTCAACACTTTTTTTTTTTTTTTTCAGTGTACTACAACAGGAAGGAAATTCAAACCTTTCAACCAAACAAAATTCTAAGCTTTGTCATCTTTGTATCCAAATCAGTAGCTGCCAATTCAGCAACAATTGACTTTGTAGAAGCTGCCATCGCACTACAGCAGCTACAATCACGCCCAATTACTCTGTCTAAAGCATATTATACAAGGGATTTGCAAGCACTGGCATAGAGGTAGCACTGCACAGTTTTGTTAACTGAAAAGGGTGCTTTTCTTCCATGCCGCTAGGTGTCTTTTCTTTAGCTTCACGCTGTTCTTTAAAAATACATTAAAGCCTACCTTTTATGATCAATGTCTCTGAAGGTGCAGACCTGACCTATGATTTACACTATAATATAAAAAAAATCTAAAGGTACCAAAAGAACTTCATTCAACTTCTCTATAGACTGGGAAGTGTAATTAACGATTGCCAGCTCGGAAATGTCTCTCAATTGCAATCATTAAGGGCACTTGCACAAGACAGCCTCAAGGGTCAGTATCATGCATGATGGATGAGGATAATGAGGATAAAATTGGAACTGCTAAGGAGAGTAAAGTTGTAGGCCAGTTGGTGAGACATAATGACTAAAACTGCAACAGACACAGGACGGAGGCAGGTGACAACACAGGGCAGTACTTGCAACTAAAAATTTATTGAAAAACATCATGGCTTTCGTAGAAGATCGCACATATGATCACGTAAAATTTATTGAAAAACATCATGGCTTTTGTAGAGGATCGCACATGTGATCACGTGCGATCTTCTATAAAAGCCATGATGTTTTTCAATAAATTTTTAGTTGCAAGTACTGCCCTGTGTTGTCGCCTTCCTCCGTCCTGTGTCTGTTGCGGTTTTAGTCGTTAAATGGGAACTGGCTGCAAGCATGCATTCTCTTTTGTTGGCCGTTGTCCCCCCAGGTTACTGAAGCTTCTGATAAGGTGCACCTTCTCTCCCGCTAATGAGAGAGAGGCTGGCCAAAACAAAGCATCAATGGGTCTAAGCAAGCTGCAGGGGTTTTTGTTTTTTGTCCATTTTTAACTGCCTTCAATTATCAGTGCTCTAACCGTGCATGACTGCTGCTATGTGAGAAGCAATGTTTGTGCTGAAATAAGCACTCAACAATCTGGCTGAGAAAATGCCCTGTAAGTGATATTTCCATTCACGTTGTTGGACTTTAGCAACATGTCATTGCACAGTTCCACGATCAAAAATACCTGCAATGTATTCGGTATTCCAGCACTGCAAGTAGTTACATTACAATACAGTGAACCAGTATTGTTAATCAGAAACTCAGAACAGTACAATGTTTCAGTGAAGTTCATTCAAAACTGTATTAAGAACAAACTAAAACAGTTACTGCAATGATGTTCACAGAGAGTCAAAACAATGGCATACGTCTCATGACACACTTGCTCCACTGTCCCCTATCGCTGAATGAGTAGGCCGCAAAAGGCTCTATGCACTTATAATATAGTGGCCCCCACACCCAATAAAACTATTTTCTTTTAAATATAATGGGTTCCATTTTAGCATGCAACTACTGTGATGAGAATATAAAGAAACACAAATTCCAACACTACGCACTCCTAGGCCACAAAAGCTTCCAATTTATTCTAGCCACATTCGTTTCATGTTACTAAAGCTCATTCAAACACAAATGTCTTTCAGATACAGCTGTACAAAATGAGCCTAAATGCAAATTCTTGGATACTTACTTGGCCTGAATGTGTTTCTGAGCCTGGCCTGCAGCCAAAACCACCATCAAAGTTCATGCACGACACAACGAATTCAACTGCCTTTTCTATATTGATGGCATGTAGTTTGTTCTGCAGAGAAAAATAACAAAAAGCAACATCAGTTAGAGCCACAAAAGTGTACACAAGAGCCATGCAATAGACCTAACAAAAAATGCCACGCTTTTCTTCCTAATCCAAGGCAAAATGGTGACAGCAATTGCACTGCACCCACTGATAGGGCCTACTGCTGGCCCACGTCACCCATGCCTACCTAAACCACAACCACAGATAGCACACTGCTGCTAACAAGCGGATGAAAGCAGGAATGCTAAGGTGATCCCGTGATTATGAACCACTGAGTTTTTTGTTACAACAAACAGCTAATACTGCTGCTGCTGCTGTCACGATGACACTGCTAACAACACTATTGCTGCAAGATACTGCATGAAAACAGGAGAATTCTCTATTCTGTATGCCTTCAAACAGCAATACGTACTTTCAGGAAAGCAACCTACAAGGCAGGAATATTCTGATACCTGCAAAACAAAAAAAATTAATTCCATTTGCCAGCTTCATTCAGATGTCTAGATTCTATTTTGACAATGCTCAATCATCAGAAGACTGAGAGGCCTTAGTGTCACAGTGCAGCCAGAAACACAACTGCACACTTTCTATTCCATGCATGAGGCAAAGCCACATGCAGTAATCGTTGTTAATGCCTCTTGCGGGGCCTGATGACTACAAATTTGAACCGCGCATGAGATCACACTGCAGATCAGCACTGTGGCACAATATACAGAACACCTTGCATAGAATGCTGCAGGAACTAATTCACAGCTCATGCAGCACTCTCCACTTTTCTTTTTCTCCCAATACACTGTAATCTCGGGTTTCTTTCCTACCCCTTCCACAGTGTCGGGACCTGGCTGAACTGGCTTGGAGCTGAAGGTGAAGACGAACAGAGCTTGCTCGTGCAGCAGGCCTTCGACATCTTAGGTGCCTAATTGTTGTGCCTGAATAAAGCCTCGTATTACTACTACCACTATGTAACACCACAACCACCGAAAACCTAAGAGAAACCTCCTCCCACAGCTATGCCTGCAAAATGCTCCCAGAAATAGCTGCAGTACACTCCACTCAAAGTAAAT
This sequence comes from Amblyomma americanum, assembly GCF_052857255.1. Taxonomy (NCBI): domain Eukaryota; kingdom Metazoa; phylum Arthropoda; class Arachnida; order Ixodida; family Ixodidae; genus Amblyomma; species Amblyomma americanum. Next base: position 352,230,714 of record NC_135497.1, read on the forward strand.
ATGACTTTAAAAGAAGCAAAGGAAGTTAACTTGAATGGTATAGGAATTTCGTTCTCCTCAACAAAAGATTTATTCATACCAAGAAAACAATTCCTGAAAAACATCCTTACTCAAAAAGCATCAGGTGCTGACAATATGAGAGGCCTGGATATCAAAGACACAATAGCATTTTATTAGTATTTTTTTACTTTTTTGCACACAGTATGTGTCCACATTTGATGCTCCCAAAGAGTTTCACAGGACTAAGTCAGATAATGTACCAAGTCAGCTCTCTGGGCATCAAATAATGGCACAGCCTTTTCTGCTAAAATGGGCTTACTCAATACAAAAAATTAGCTATAGCATTACGTTCACTTGCTTCATGTGGCAAACAGCTTTTCCCCCCAATGATGGCAACTGATCCAATAACAAAGTATGCATAACATAAACGTATTAGCAGCACTGCAAGAAATTATCACACCAAAATTACGGACAGAGTTGATTGAAGAAAAATTGGAAGGCCATAGGCCAGAGGGCCTTCCAAGAACTTTTTCAATCAATCACCTTAAACTCTTGATCACAAACGAAAATTTTCAGCGACTCCAAATGTCAAGCAAGTTTAGCAAGTTTACAGTCAGTCCAAAACCAAATGGCCATGCAAAGCAATTAATACATGCATAAAAATTCATATCTTTTATCTGAGATACACGGTGAGGTTTTGAGAGAAAAAAAAAATTCTTTGTTTAACCAGCCACTTTTTTCATGTGAACAGTACTATAACAATGCCTTGCACTCTATCGGCTTTCAAGTATTCGTATTGTGTTCAAAACATTAAAAAAAAACACCGTGCCACATCAGGAACTGCATTAAATAAGTGGTCAAAATAAAGTGAGACTGTCATATGAGCCGCTACCCATAACAGATGATCATAAAGAATCAGTGCCACCTCACAGGAAGCTGTTGCCATAAAGTGGTAGCAGGTAAAGCTAAAGCAGTACAAAGAAGAAGTGCTTACCAGAAGTGCTAGACACGCTACAGCACAGAAAGAAAACCTAGTGTCAACTTCACCTGCAAAAGAAAAAAGGATAAGAAAAAGAACACAAAATTAGTGAACAACCAAAACAAATTACTTTAAAAAATAAGAATTTACACGCACTACGTAACATACAACAGATGCTGAGTATGCCACATAACACTAACCTACGTTGAAGAACAGGACCGCCAATGTATAAAATAAAGGCAAATTATATTTTAATGATGTACCCTAGTGCAACAAAAATCTTTTTTATGTTGCGGTTACTTAATATGCAGAATAAACAAATTGTTGAGACTGGATTCCTTCCCAAAAATACAAAACTGCTGAAACCAAGAAGGCCAAGGGGAGTGCAAATCTAATGCCATTCTTCCTTTGCTGCGTAGACCCAAATTATGCCATGAAAATGTCAACGCACAAATTCTGGCAAATAAATTGACACCTTTAACTCTTTCCCACGCAGCCAGAACTGCTCACACTGCAGTTTCGGACACACAATTCATGAAACTTTTGATTTTCCAGTTTCTTTTAAATGTAAACAAAGTCTACAAGCTGCTGAAGCAAAACCAATGCAGATGAAACTGGTCCAACTTTACCCCATTTATCTCCATAAAAGCTGCCATCTTCTTGCTGAAGTTCCTTGACATAGCTCACAGTTTTGTCAATGTCAATCGTATTCAGTGCATCAAATGTTGCCAATATCTGTAAAAAGAGAACAAGCCTTTTAGGAAAACACACACTAAAACATGTTACACTTTCTACTAGTCAGTAATCTATTTATTGCTACACAGCAATATGCACAATAATAAGTAATGGATAATAATGAACATTGCAAATGTGGAGTCTAAAGTCCCAAAGAGACACATGGGCTATGAGGAACACTGTAGTGGAGGGCTGTGGATTAATTTACAACACCTGGGGTTCTTTAACGTGCGCTGGCATCGCATGATACACAAGTGCCTTTTGTGTTTTGCCTCCATCAAAATGCGGCCATCATGGTCAGGATCTAACCCAGGTCCTCCGGCTCAGTAGCCAAGCACCCTAACCACTGAGCCTCAACAGCGGGGATAATATATAATAGTAATATGCGTCACTGTTGCTGAAATTTCAGACGTCCGCTGCCTTCACCCATGAGCTGCCATGAGTTTTCCAACCCCGCAAAACAATGCTTCGTGGGCTTCACCTTCAGCAGTGTTCGTTTACTTTCTTGAAACAACAGTTTCTTCGCTGGAAATGCAGTGCCGCACTACGTGATGTCACCATTGCAGCCTCTGCCCATCGCTGCACACTGCAGAGAAGCCTGAACGCTGACGCGGCTTTATTCTGCGATTATGTCACCATTTCAAATCCTAGCAAAGAAAACACTTTGCCTGCTTTACCTGCAAGTTTCACACATTTGACCCCTTTAAACTTGTCAAATTTTAAAACCTCTCCACTTGCCCTTTAAGGTCTAAAGTGTGCCAGAAGTGCTCCTCTATACGTCTAAGAAACAAACCTCGTTGCCTAGTTACTTTTGGCGGAGATGATACGTGTACTACATGTTACATTGCTGAACTGCTGCCATATTTCCCCATGGTTGTACCAGCAAAGAGGCCTAGTGTCACAACAGTTTACTGCCTGGCCTCTGCTTGCAACAATCTTCTATATAAAATAAATTCAATTTTAAAGTAAGTGTCACCACTTTCTACTGTAATTATCCTGTTATTTCCAGTTTTCTTAACTATTCTCTACTATTACTGGACTACCTTTTACTCACCTGAACAGCACTCAGTGTGTAAAGCAAATGAGGGTCATGATGAATGCTTGCACCAAAGCCCCCACAGGAATATTGACACTGCTTCACGAACTCGATTATTTCAGCGTTATCAAATGAGTCCAGGCTGCCCATGAGGTCCATGGCCGTAAGACCCCAGTAGATGCCACTCATCCGCAGGTGCTCAGTGATGCAATACTCCTGTAAAAGGCAGTAAACAAAAGGCCTTGAAAATGTGAACCTCAAAGCTGCACGCACACAATGCTTAAAAATCATTCCACGCAGACAAAAAAACACAGCAGCAGCACACACAATAGAAAAATAATTGATGGACTTGAGCCACCAGTAAAGAGTATGATATTTAAACGAAGATATCTCTTTGGTCGTCAATGAAGGCTTGATAGATACCTGTTAGAGATTTTCATAACTGACTAGCACTTTGTTTTAGACAGCATTCCATAAACTACTACAAAGTCCTTTATAACGTAAACTCAGAGAGACCTGCTGTTGCAGCAAAAGGAAAATGAACAAGTTTTAGAATTAGAGGAGCTTAAAGGAATCAAACGTGTGAAACTTGCTAGTAAAACATGCCAAGTTTTTTTGCGCTAGCATGTGAAAAGGGGATAGGATCACTGTTTAAAGCAACAATGGCATTTGAACTTCTTCACACAGCACAGCACCGCATAAGGGCTGCATGACGACGTCATCGAGTCACAGTACATATCCGACACAGAAATGCTTGCTCAAAAGAAAAAGCAAACACCACTGAAGGTGAAGCCCACGTCGCACTGCTTGGCAGCACTCAACAAGGAACAGCAAGGCGCAGGCGAAAGCAATGGAAATCTGGCTGAAGATGACACCATCACAGGGCTTCTCCACACAGCATAGTGCTGTGAGAATAAGCCTGAATGTTGTCACAGCTTTAATCAGCGATTACCTCACTGAAGGAGGGTAAAAACTTGGGCATGTTGGTATAGATTCATAATGGATACTAAAGTGTGAAACGACGTGCACACGGAAGAAAGGCCACACACGACAAGCTCACTATTTGAAATGCTAGCGCAAAAGAAATCTTGGCATGCTTTACTTACAAGCTTCATACAATTTAATCCTCGAAACTCATCAAATGACTACAGAAAGCTTTCTAGTTATATGTAGGCACTTGAATAATAAAGTAAACAAGTCACAGTGCATGAAGCACTAACCACACTTTTCATATTCAGAAATGATGACTTCCTGCATCATTTGAGTGAAGGAGTAAATATAGAACAAAAAACATAGTGCCACACACAAAACATAAATGTGTATAGTTTTAATACAGACAAAATTAACATGTGCAGGGAAAAGCTCGGCATTAGAGGCTTACATAATTTTGAACTCTAGAATAATGGCAAAACACTTCTGGATGAACTCACAGTCCATCAGACGAACTCACTAAGTTTTGCAATCCTATCAGTACTGATCAATCTAAGCAACTGCATGCTTTTCTTTATACAAAGCCTTCCTCAATATTTCTTTGTGTATTGGCAATTTTCACAACTTAGACAGGTGGCAATTTTCACAACTTAGACAGGATGCCTCAAATAATTCATTACAGTGGCATTACAGAGGACTGCTCTCGGGGTCAGCCTAAGTGTAATCAAGCTTGCTTTAAAATTTCAAGACAATCTCGCATTTTTTTTGTCAATGATAACAACCTTGTGTGAGCCAAACAGTCTCTTTCTCGAAGTAGTAAAGGTATAAATGACAAACAAGGAAGAAATCGCTGTCTAGCATTTAAAAACAGCCAGCGTGAAAGCAAAGCAGTAGACAGTTGACACGTGCTTTGGAGAGAATTTAAACCCAGAACGCCGACGATGAAGACTTTTGTTCAAGGGGTGAACTGACAGAACCAAAAGATCAGGTAAGCAAGACACACAGATTATCAATTTGTCATCCTGTACGACAGAAAACAAGTCAGAAACATTTTCCGTTCACTGTCACGAGTTTTAACTGATAAAACTGCACTCTTTTGTGTCTTTTTACACATTCAATAATTTTATTAACCATGTGCTACATAAAATGACTACAAATTTCTAATCTTGTGTACAGCCGGAAAGCAAGGTCAATGAGGTCGCTTTCTTACATGCACTCTGTTCTCGAAGCAATTAACTGTATCTGTAATCTGTTTGTTCGCATGCAGTCGATGGAAAGCATGCAATGAATCTAAGGCTGCCATGATAAAAATTTTTCGTGCGATTCCATTCGATTCTTGCCATTCATCCACCTGGTTCCAGCTGCAGCAACCAAAGTGCAAAAAGAAACACAATGAAATGGAATTCGAAATGATGCCATTTTATCACCCATCGTCCTCCCTGTGGATAACAAAGCCCCATATCACCGTACACGCATGCTGTAATAAAGTGTGCAATTGCAGACACTGTAGTGCATAAAAACCTGTCGCACTTGATGTGCAAGGGGTACTCACTGATGCCTCTTAAAGCAGCGTTTACATACTGGCTGTTGCGTCGCTCAGATAAAATCTAAAAAAAATCCCTCTGCCCAACCACCCGCTTGTTCGGTCTCACATTTCGCACAAAGATGGCATTTGGCAGTAAGTTTTGTTTTATATTACATTTCGGTTGGTTACTTCCATGCACCAGTCAGAATTAATTGAAAATCTCCATCGTCTGCGGTGACAGCGGACCAAAACAGCAAGCCTTCACAGCAGTGGTACCGGTAGCACCATCTGCACCTACCGGAGGAATGAGCGCTCCGCCATTGGCTACCGTTGAGACTGCGGCGAAACGCAAGGGGAGAGAGCGGTTGCTCTTTCTCAACAACTGTATCAAAATTTGGCGTAGAAAACATTGTTTGCACGCAACTGCCCCCCTCTTCACACCTTGCGTTTCTTCCATGTTTCTCCACAGCCTCCCTGCACAGTAGAGTGCACGTTCATCCGGAGGGTGTGTGATGGCGCTATCGGCATCATTGCTGCAAAAGCTTGCTGTTTTAGTTCACTGTTGCCACAGACGATGGAGATTTCCAATTTTGACCGAATCGGGCGTCAGGCAAGTACTCCACCCAAATGTAACATAAAACAAAACTGACCGCCAAATGCCACCTCTGTGCGAAATTTGACCCCGAAGAAGCGGGCAGTTAGGCCGAGATAATTTTTTTTCTGATCAACGCAACAGTTGGTAGCCCCTTCTAGTCCAGGAAAATCAACCACTTAGAAACATAGGCCAGGTGCCTGACAAGAAATATGCTGTTAACATCCAAGTAACAGTGATTGCACTGTATATTTTTGCAGTAAAATTATAACGTTTGAATGTACCGGTGAACCACTGAGCCAATGGAGCAAGTGACACAGTTCTACGTGCTGATCCTTCCTAGATTGGTTTACGGCGGAGCCGTAGTATGGCATCGATTTCGTGAAAATTTCCAATAGCTTCCTAAGCTGCAGAAGTGGGGTCCACCTCTGACAGCATGCCAATCAGAAGTTAACAAAATAAAATATGACATTTCTAAATTCTAAATACTACGGTCATATTAGCCATTTTGAATGCAAAATACAATAAGCACTTTGAAATCATGTACACCAAAGAAAAATTTCAGCCCAAACATGACAGCCATTATGTGACAGCCAATAACCATTTGTCACACACTGCAGCAAATGTACATATAGCAGTTTCCAGGGGGCTTACATAATCGTCTTTTTTTGTCCCATAGCTTGCCAAGTATTCCTTGTGTTTTGCCAAATTAAGTTCTTGACTTGGTGATGATGGTAAATGCACATCTTTCACCAGCATTGCCTGGAAAAAAATGGAAGCATTAAGGATTGAGTATTCACTATTTCTGCATAACTATCTTGGTAGGTGGCAGTAAGCTTGAAACTCAGTTCTGACTCAGTTTTACAAGACTGGAAGCACAACTAATGCTAATATCCTCACTCCATCAGCCAAAAGTCCATCTGATGCCAGCCACAGTAGTGAAGACAAAGCCTGACAACACTCTAAATAAATAAACAAGGAACATTCCTTCGCAAGATTTCTTTGAAAAAAAACAACAACAGAGCTGCAAGCATCTCAAGCAATAATCTTGTTCCACGTTCACCCCTATTCCTTCGTGTCACCTATGGTGAATGGGTGTGCGAGTGCTGCCATGATAGGGAAAGTGCAGTCTTTAGTCTGAATATGTAACTCCCCATTATGCATAGGACAGCAGAATTCGGCAAATATACCAATCACTTTTGTTCACCGGTATGTCTCAGTTTGTTTAGGAGCCTATAAAAGTTTGCGAAGAATGTATAAAAGAATGCAGGATCACAAAGAGCGACTTCTGGCCCCATTTCGTTGTCTGCAGTGGCATTCACTTCACTGCTTGTCTATGCTGCATGCCGCACAACTATGCATTAAGCAACCAACAAGTCAATCAGTTTGTGTTAAAATGGTCTCAGCAAACAATAAACATGCAGAGAAGTGTTGTGTGCATCAATGCCCACATGTTCAGCAAGAGTGTTTTAGTACTCCATGAATAACGTTCCCGCCAAGTACACACAAGCCCGAGGTGTGTTCAGATATTGCGGCTAAAACCATCACTGATATACCCGCACGCTTAATTCCTGACACAAAGCCCAATTCACTCCATCCCACTGAGAGGCTTTTCTGCTAATAAACGAACTCGTAAGCGAACACAGTAGCAAATATTGCATCCCCCTCACCCACCTCGAAAAAAAAAAGGACGAGGAAAGAGTAAGCACCCATCTTTTTTCGAACTGTGCTGCATGATCAGCATTTGCATCGGTCAATGAGGGTTTTCTGCAGCGAATATTGGAAGCAAATGGATGGAAATCACGGGCAGCTGTGCGAACTTGGCCACTGGGCTCTTTCATGTTTTTGTTATAGTTCACGGCGCAAATCACGTCTCCTTCAGACGCCGTCCACTCAGTTGGTCGCTATATCCACTGTGGATTTTCTCCCTTCGTACTGTGGTATGAGTGACCCCCATGCTCAGCTTACTGCAGTGAATCCCAGTAGAGTTCTCCGGTGCAATTTTTTTTTCTTAATTTCACAGGGCAATTTTGTTTCCACGCCATTGTATGTAACGACGCCTTAACAATCGGCACTTCTACCTGCATCGACATGCTCAGCTAAGCGAGGCAGCAAACTTAAGTCGTATAATCATTTTTCTTTTTTTTAACACACAAGAAAACGCGCATTGAGATGTAACTGAAACATTGGCCAAGAGGTCAACTTCTGCGAGCTTTCTTCCACAGCCGGTTTGAACCATCGTGACATATCACAGCCAAAAAGCGTAAACAAATTGCCCTCACCATTTAGACACAGAGGAACGTTCACAACGTAATTCAGTAACACAAGTTACTTTCCCTTGTTTGCGCTGCGTACACCCCCAACGTGCTGTAAGCGCGAACAACACAGAACGCAATATTTGCTCGATATCAATGGGCCGGTTCCAACGCAGCGCTTACGGTGGAAAGCAAAAGCTAAATGCTAGGAGGGATGTCACGTGACAGTTTAGAAGCCCATAAAAAGTTTAAATGAGTGTTCTTCGTTTCGCTTCCATATGACCCAACGCAATAGGTTTTACAGCTACGCTCCTGAGCCACAGTCGACAATATATCCGCAGGTAAGCGCAGAGTTTAGTGGGCTGGCAGTGAACGAGCAAAAAACGACCAGACAGCGACATTCGAGGGGGCGTCTGCGCGCACACAGCTAGTCGACTGTAATCAACTGCTGTCGACCGAAGACATCTCAGGCTGGATTGAAACTGGATTGTGGCCGCTTGGGGAGCATACGACCCATAGAGTTTCTTAAGAGGGAAAGCTGGCGCCCCGCCTGTGGGAGTTTGCATGGGGCTTCCGCGAGACCACCTGTACTAGAAATATCTAATCATGGGGCGGAGAGCTACCGACTGCAGAACCACAACTTTTGGCCCAAAAATAATAAAAGACAAACGTTGTTCGATAATCAAGAATGCCCTATCATTCAATATTCTGTCTATAAAATGCACCAAACGTGCAGAAAAGCATGTAAATGCAAAGTTTGCTCGAAATAAGCGATTACTTGCTCTCCTATTGGCCAAGCGTTGCAGACAACAAAAACCAATATTTCGTATTAAGCAGACGCAGTTTTAAAAATAAATTTGTTTTTGAAAAAAAAAATGTTGTCGCTTCAACAATTCAGAAAGTTTTTTCACATTATCTTGGAAAACAAAAACATTTTATTGACGTAATGTGCTGTTGCGTTTTCGCTACTATTGCTTTTGAGCACTACTTTCACGCCGAAGTCGTCTGCGCACGGAGTGCACTGTGGATATGGAGTGAGATTTTTAGTAACGCCACTCTATGTTCCTAAATAAAAAAAACCTACTGTCCCGCACCAAGAAGCTCATCGCCCCATGATGCTTTGCGCGCCCATGGAGGTTCAGGCAGTTCAGGCGCAACGCTGCCAGCTTTCCCTCTAGTTAATAGTAAAAAACTCTACGACCAGACGACGCCGACAGTACAGCGGCAGCACCGAAGCTGCTACAGCTCAACGTCACCAATACCATTACGCCTGTCTGGACAGTGGTAACTTACGAATGAAAAATATAGCTTTAGTTTATCATTCCGTAACGAAGCTTCTAAGCTGACAGCTACTCTTCAGCCTCGGCTGTAACTGAAGCTGCAGTGTTGTGAGCGGTGTCGACAGCTGGCAGCAGATTGACTTTGGACATCTTCGATCTTGCAATCTGAAGTATTACTTTTGGTGGGCACATTCCCCTCGCGTCGCCTCAGTCTATGACCGACGTTAGTGCAGCGAACTGTCGGCTTTGGAGCAAGGATCTGTTTTCGTGGGCGACACACACTTACTGCCTGCCCTCTTCGTAGGAAGAGCGTGCGCGGTCAGCCCATTTCGATGCACCAGAACGTGTTTAGGTCGCCGTTGGAGGGCCCCGTGAAGCGACTGTGGGAAGAAGTTTTTCCAAGGTGTCAGGATGCTGTTGTTTTCCTGGACAACGCTATGGCAGAAGCGTTACATCGGAATGGAGGAGCGAGCAAGCTCTTCGAATCCGGAGCTGTCGCCGTCAGGGAGTTCAGCTTTTTTGAGGTATAACTGTGTGGAGCCCTTCTTGCCAAGAATTGCGTGATGCTGGATTTGAATAAGCGCTGTACAATGCCGAGAGCGTGCCTTCACCGTACACACTGCAGGGTGTGTCAAGTTATATACTATCAAACAAACGAAACCGGAGATCTACAACGCATCCAAGAAAACGGCTTGCGCCATTTCTACTACTTTGTCGCAAACGCAAACATACCGCGCTTCACTGACAAGGTTGATGATGCAAAAGAAATCAGAGAAAAAGGGCAGCTTGCACTGTATGCATAGGCACATATATTTGATACATGCCTGTGAGTATGGATGCGTTATTACTTAATTGCGTTTGCATGATATGCAGACAACTCCGTCTCTCAACTGTGTTTAACACATCAGTACCACTTCGCATATGTTAACCACAAGGGTGCATTTTGAGGCCAAAATAATCTCTTGGCGTTACACAACTCTTGCCGCCTCCCTCTCGACATAATTGCCATCACTCATGATTTGCAGGCACTGTAAGTGTTGTTGCTTGCAGAAAATCATAATTTTTCTACAGTATTTTGCCGCAGTAGTGTAAGCAAAGCTTTTGCACAAACTAATCACAAATTCCTACAGCTGATGTCATCGAGTGCTGCGTGGAGCAAGTTGCAGGCTTTGCGGAAAGTAATGACATGATTGGTCATAACTTACTGCCTTTCTGGGTGGCACTGTGTTCATGTGGTTGCAGTTGCCACAGTGGCATCCACAGCTGCATAGCCATGGTGTTGTAAGGTTCTAACAGAACACAAGTGGTAGCTGTTAATCAGAATGGCCAGTAGGGAGTTTGGCACTGGCAACATTAATTTAAAAATCGCCAGTGTGATAGTCATATTGAGTGAAACTTTCATTGCACATAACTTTGCAGAGCTCTTGCTTCCGCTTGCCGGTTAACAGAGTGTAGAAGTGTGAAAGTTGTATTAAATATAACTATACTAAAACACATGGCACCATCTTCACAAACCCTGAAATATTCTGTTGTTTGCAAAAATGATGCTAATTAAGATATGTAGTGCTGGGATTGTGATGCAGGCCCATTGCTACATAATATCTTAGTGACGCAGTAGAAGTGCTTCCAGGATTGAAAGCTCGCAGCGTCTACCTACAGCGTTCAGTATGGCACAGTGATTATACTTTTAAGTGCCATTTAAACTGAAGAACTTTGCATATATTCGCATTTGCTGAAGATGCTTGTCGTCAATATGTATGGATGGATTGAAAAAAACAACTATATATTTGATGCTGAAATGCGCCTTATGGTCCATCCTTCTTAAGTAACAGTGAAAGTACAGCCTTTGTCAAAAGTTTCTAGGCCAGGGGGTTTGATTCGATGCTGTGTAGTGGAGCTCCTATAGCATTCGTGAAAGTCCTACCCATTGGAGAGGGCAGTACCAAAAATCTTCCCAACTTAAGGAGATTTTCCACGGGATATTTTTAGAAGGTTTTCAGGAGGAATGCATCCGAGCCAAGGATGCATTACAAGCCACACGGTTTGGCTTAGAAGCAAACGCCCTGGGCTCTAAACCTTTGACTCCTGTCTGCATGTTCCCGTCTGTCACCTGTAGGCCAGTGCAGTAATTTTCAGAATGTTTGGCTTCTTTGTAACTCCCAGCTTGTGTAAATCTTTTTGTACACTGGTACTAGTAGTTCATAACAGTGCTGTGCAGCAGATCTATCATACTGGCCGCATATGAAATGTGGCTTTATTACACTTGCTACATTAGCAGATATTCACTTAATTGTACCATACATTCCATAATTACACTGTCTCATGATGTTTTTTTGCCTTGTTTTATAGCATGGATCAACATCGGAACCAAAAGCCCTTTTCCTCGTATCAACCCCACTGACACAGCAAACGTTGTCAACTCTTTCGGCCATAGTGCGAGCAAGTGTGTTCACGAATGTCAACGTTCTCACTTCATGTCCACCAGCAGCACAAATTCTGGCAAAGTATGGCACAGCAGAAGCATCAGATAGCCCACAGGCTTTTCTTGATGTTGAGGAACGACTTCTTGACTGGATGGGAAATATGGTAAGAATGATAAAAAATAACTCTGGAAATGACATTTGGCCACCTCCATGCATGTGAATAACTTCTGATATCACACAACGCTAAACTGCTGTGTGTTGCTTTGCAGACTTTTGTTGCAGAAGTTATGTATGTCCCACTTTCTGTTATCAACGTAACACCCAAGTTCTTTCTGATGCCACAATTCCACGATGTTTTTCCACCATTGCAGAAGCAATATGTAAGCAAGCTTTTTTCTGTTTACAATCCATTGTGCACCATTTGTTGTGACTAAAATATGGCACAACCACATCATACTTGATATTACTCTAGTAATTTGTGAGTGTAAAGTATGTAGGCAGAGGTGTGCCACCCATTTTTGATTACATCTAAACCTTGCACACAAAGAGCTGTTCATTCAGTATGATAAAATGTTATGTTAAATAGCATTGCTTTTCTGATTTATTTGCAATAGAGAAGCCAAAATATTTGTGAAAAAAACCTGTCACCATGCAACCATCCCGCATGCCATTATTTTAGCCATTGACCCTTTGCTTGATGCTGCCTTGCTGAGCTAGGCCAGTAATTGGCAGCATTTTATGGCCACTGGCCCATTTGTGAGGAAGATTTTTAATTTTCGTGTGTAATTACCTAAAACTTGAATTCATTGTGGTTGCGGGATACAGTAAGTCTAATGGCAGCTTGCAGCCATTAACTTTAGTCACAGTTACAGTGAGCAGCATTTCGTTGTTCTACCAATATTTCTTGTGTTAGAAATATAAATAATATATAGTTACATTTTCAATCACTTACAGTTGTTTTTACATGTTTTACTAGGTCATATTTCCTATTAGTGGCTGTATGGGTGTAGCACTTGGCTGTTTGGTAACGTTGTCATGTGTTTCATGTTCCAATTGCAACTATATGCAAGAACACAAGCCAAGTGGGTGCAACCCTTGAGGGGGCAAGTTTCACAAGAAGTATGCAAATAAATGTGAAGGTAGGCTGATATTCATGTTATGCTCTTTGTTTTATCATTTTTTCTCTGTTGAATGTGCTCTATTTTCTTGTGTGTTTGTAGTCTTTGATAGGGAATTTGAACTCTATATTTGAAGTGGCTCATATCAAAGAAGAAACATTTTCCCTTGGATCACTGTCTCGAATTGTTGGAGAAGAACTGTCCCGACTCTCCAGGGGTCACAGAAGGGTGAGGCCAATTTTTGGACTTAAAATTATAAGTCACTAAAATGTGGTAGCAAGTTGCCAGTGACCTTGCAGTTGTGAAACTACCTCAAATAAAATTGCTGCATATGTTGTATTATAATGTGTAGCCATATATACCTTACAGCAACATTTGCAAAACATTTTGCTGTGGTGTTGTTGCTGTGGCATTCCTTGAAACTAAGAGCCTAAAACCTGCACAAAAATATAGCCATCAGATGGCAGTATGTTGTGTACAGCTTAGTGCCATCCTGAGTAACTTACGGCACTATTGGTGCCACCAGTTACTCTGTACACAGCAGTGATGTCAGTGTTCTGATAACATACTATACTAGGTTACCAAATGGATAAGAACGTTCTAGTTACGTGTTTCTTGGCCCTGGGTGCCAGGCATATTCCTGAGGGCAGTGTTTGAAGTGCTGGTTGGGACCTTTCATGTGCTGCAGGTGTTTGATCATGATGGTACTTTTCATGTAACTTCCATGGCTTATGATGGCATTAACACCTTTATTTTCTTACTTTTTTACTTTTTTCTCTTCTTTTTTAGCAATGAATTCTGCACATGGCTATAAAATCAGCCATTGACCAATGTATAGTACAGTCAAATTCCATTATGCATTTTTCAAAATCAAAGTGCGTTCTCAAGTAATGAAAGGGTACAGGCGTAAAATTTTGAATGCAAACAAGCAATATGATTTTATTGTTTCACGGACATAAGGAGATGCCTTCTAGCAAGTTTCAGTTGCAGGCATTGAGTGGAACGCAATTATAATTTTGAATGCGGTCCAAAGAGCTGTTTGGCATTTCCACCCGTATCAAGTGACACCAAAGTGCACTTGCCCCAATCACTGTGACGTCACCAAACCCACTGGGTGTTCACAGGAACAACCGGTGCTTGCTGGTGATGCCAACATCATCAGGAATGTGGTAAGTCAGGCTAACCAGTCAGCCGTCATGTTATGGTGCACTTCAGTGTTGGTGCCGACCAGGACTGAAACTGCTGGTAAAAAAATTGATTACCAACATTGCGCACTGGTCTTTTGAGCTCATTTTCATGATTACTAGGCCTGTAGGCCTCATTCAAAAAGGAAAAATGGACACCCAAAAATTTTTTTTCTACTTTAAAAATTCTAGAGCTATAGGGAAATGCTTTTATTTCAGGCTTAGAATGTAAAAAAGAGGATCCAAACTAGACAGAACCGCTGACAAGCATGTTACAAGTGCTCTGTGTTGAATTAAAAATGAAGTTTTTCATTCAAGTTGTGGGTCATTAGAAGTGGACATGCTTCAAGCAAACTACCTAGCATGTACTTAGATGATGGGACAGATGTGGCACTGATATCCAGTTGTCCAAGACCTCCAGACTGTTGTACAAATGTATCTAGTCGCTTAGTGCTGGCCTGGACAACTATGACCAATTATAGCTATACTGAAATCTGTATTTTGGCTTGCATCCTACTGTTATTGCAGGATGATTTGTACACTGCCCACGTCTAAGCTGGTGTACACACCATCATCATACAATATTTAAAAAGAAAACAAATCGGGGTCATATGCTGCGTCATGGGATCATTGATCATGGGATCATTGGAGTCATATGCTGCATAAGGGTCATAAGTTGCTGTCTTTTAGCTCTTGAAATAAATTGGACTGGGCAGATAACTTGTCAACAAATTAATTGCTTGATTTCAAATATTTTTGTATTACTACTGATAATTATTGAATGTGTGTGAAATTAAGAGTGAAAAAACTTTTGTTGTGCCAATATTTTTTTAGAAGCCATTCATTCTCTCATATGCTCTATTCTTGGTTTAAGAATTATAAACTGAAATGTGGCTTGTGTGAAGGTTGAAGTGTTTTTTGTTTGTCTAGCAAATAGCAATTTGTAATGCATAGATGCTTGATTTGAGGCGTTTTTACATTTGAGTGTGAAATTGTTATTTATAAAAATATCCTCTGCAAGATTTTGCCACTCCTGTTGTTTACCTGTGTTAATGCAGAATGTCAGTATCGGGTCTTATGTGAGAGCCTAATTGAAAACAACTCGGTTCTTAGTGTTGTCTCTTTTACGGGCCTACAAAAAAAATGTTGCTGGAACATCTGCTCTGAAAATTTAAAGCAGAAATGAGTAGGAGCTTGCCAGCCATTCCTGTTCACAAGATTTTCTGTTAATAGACATTTCTTCTTTCACTATGTGCAAAATGTGAGGAGTAAAACGTCATCTAGAAGCATATGTCTGGTAGTGAGCTAAGGCATTCTTGGCAGGTAATCTAGGAATTATTTTTTGTTACTGTTGGTGGCTGGGGTCAGGACTTCCACCTTGCACTGTGAAATTACGCTTCGTCCGTGCCAGCAGGCTTGCCTTATAGAGTGATCACTTACTAGCCGCATTGGTGGAGCAGCTCTGCAAAACCACTAAACTCGTTGTCCAGTGATAAGAATGAGGCCAATTTTGCACACATTCACTGTCAAGTATTAGCAAAACATTTTCTCTTATCTTAGCAGTACTAGTCGGGCATATGAAGTAGTGTGCCTGCTGTTCACTACACAGGTACACCCTTTATTTGCATCTCCTGTAAAAACGTTCTACAAGACACTGTTGGTTTATGGTTTATGGGGTTTAACGTCCCAAAGTGACTCGGGCTGTGAGGGACGCCGTAGTGAAGGGCTCTGGATAATTTCGACCACCTGGGATTCTTTAACGTGCACTGACATCACACAATGCACAGGCCTCTAGCATTTCACCTCCATCTAAATGTGACCGCCGTGGCCGGGATCGAACCCGCGTCTTTCGGGACAGCAGCCGAGCACCACAACCACTGAGCCACCACGCCGGCTGTACAAGATACTTTGTTGAACGCCTAGCTTCCATTGGCATGGTTGTACTTCAAAATATCTAAACTTGTTCACTCTGCTTAGTCTGGCTTCTCCATACAACTTGAGCTGCTTTAGCCCGACTAGGCTTGGGAATTTATGTAAAAGTTTCGCCTAGATATCAATATGCGCTAATGCAGTGCATCTTTTTATGCCAAAGATACATATAGATCATGAGGTTGTGAAGGACTTCAACTTTATTTCGATTGCCTAGCATTCTTTAACTTGTTTGAAATTCAGTGTGCAGGTGCTTTTACATTTATGCATGCAGGCATTGGACCCATGTTCTCTTCCTTAGCAGCAGAATGCCAATGCACTAAGAAGCAATATCTGGGATGGTATGTCACTCTAGTGCACATAAAGTCTTGTATATATCTGAATGCCAAGCCTGCAATTTATAAGAGTATTAGCCTTCACTTCAACAAAAATGTGATTGCAGGGTTAGCAAAGTAGTTTCCACCAACCAAGATTATTTTTTAGCTCAAGTAGCTGCTGCGGTGGCTCAGTGGTTATGGTGCTTGGCTGCTGTCCTGAAAGACGCGGGTTCGATCCCGGCCGTGGTGGTCGAATTTTGATGGAGGCGAATTCTAGAGGCCCATGTGCTGTGCAATGTCAGTGCACCTTAAAGAACCCCAGGCGGTCGAAATTTCCGGAGCCCTGCACTGTGGTGTCCCTCATAGCCCGAGTCACTTTGGAACGTTAAACCCCGCAAACCATTTTAGCTCAAGTCACGGCAGGAGTTTGGAGAAACAGATTTTTTTCTTCCTAGTGTGCTGATCAAGCCTGCCATTTTTCTCATTAATTTTCAGCCAATGAAAGTTTTTCTTCTCATTTGGGACATTCTCAAACACTATTTACTGCCCTGAGAGGGTTTGTATGCTTCATGAGGACAAATGAACTATAAGTAGAAGATTGGACGACCGCTGCCACAGCTCATTTGGTAGAGCACTGTACGCGACATACAGAGGTCATGAGTTCGGATCCCACTGGCAGGCAGCATATGGTTGTTTTTTCTTCTACTTTCAAATTAATTATCTTTCAGCCATAAAATGATCAGAACCACAAATTATGTATGCCATAACAAGCCCCTCATTTCCTTACCCTTATCTGCCCAGTGGTTGTCAGGAAAGTCATTTGACGTGATAAATAAATTGAACATTGTAAATAGCAAACTCATTCACTGCAAATTTTTGTATGCATTATGAATGTGCTTCGTGAGTTTTCTTTCAAGTGCAGTGTGTTTCTTTTTTCACCAGTCTGCAAAGTCTAAGGTGTCCCTTCTACTGCTTGATTGCACTTTGGACATGGCTGGATCACTTAGTGCTTCTTGCGAGTCTTTCTTGGACACATTGGTCAGAGTACTCCCTCCATTTCCTGGTCATCGTCTGGATGTGTGCATCGACACGCGCTGCATCTCCTCCTCACCTGAGTAAGTGCCTAGCTCATCATGAATGCAGAAGTGTTCTTTCTGGCTATTTAGATTGTATTTTACTTGGTATTAGGATGGATCTTTGGGAGGTATTAGGCGAGAGTGGTCCTTTTTAGTAAGAGATAACTCGTTGCCTCTAGTTTTGTTGTGCCACTCATTTAGTCTGCTAATGAGTGCCTTAGATAATGTATTTCTGTATTCTTTTCTGTTGGTAAGACCTCTGGAGTTAAAGGACCATGAAATGGTATTTACTAAAGCTAGGAAAAGCACACAAGTGATTAGTATTCGATCACTTATCACTGCACCGTTAAAATCTTTGAGTTAGCCTCATCAATACCGAAAATATTGGCGATTAGAATTGATGCTTTTCCTCTACCACCTCAACTCGTACATGCTGATGCGCTAGAAAAAAAAAATTAAGAAAACAGGTTAGGAGTGTGCCCCGCTCCATCCCACCCCTTCACTTATGCACACCCTATAAGAAGGCTCCCTGCATTTCCCGCTCTACGTCAGAGGGAGAGGGGCAGCTAAAAACATGTGTTGAAGTGTTGACCTAATCGGTTGCAAGCAGCAGCTTTTAAAAATTATTTGTAAATTATAGGTTCCATATAGAGCTTTTAAACTTAATTCAAACACGCACCAAGACCACCTGTACAGCTTTATTGCATTAGAATGCAGTCGCACTCACTTATAACAAACCTGATGGTCACGCGGTTCTGTTCGTTATATCCTATGTTCGTAGTAAGTGGACTGTCTGTGTAACAGCCAGAAATATTAGGTCTGCCAAAAATGGAACTTATTTGTTTACTGTATTATGCGCTTCTACTTGCTCAAAGCATACCCTATAGCAGCTCTTTCCGGGCTCTCCAGGATGGTCATCCTCTCCTTGCTGAGACACTTGCTGCCAGCAATCAACTTTAGGCTGGTTATAACAAATCGTGGTTTAAGCATCTACAGCAGTTCATGGCAGGTCGGCCACATTAATCAGATTCCTAGTGGTAGGGGAATGCTTGTACTTGGCATTCAACAGCTTCGTTAGTACACGCAGCTATACGATGTTGTGGTCCACATGCAGGAACGTAGTCCTCCAAGGAAACATCTGGCCAGCAATGCATCAATGACATGTTGCTACAAAACTCCATGCGTCTGATCACATGTGTTTTCGAGAGTTTCATCTATCGTCTGTAGGTCCATGCAGCTACGAAAGTAGTGCAGCACTGTCCACTGTCTGACACTGCCTGCACATGATAGCAGCACAAAAAAAAATGGGGCCAGACATTCAAATTTTCAAATCGCTGCTGTTAGTAGATCCACAACTATGGGCAATAGCTTTGCTTTCAACGATGCCCCTTTCTCGCGGCCACTGCTCTTCTTCCTCTTGGAGTGCTGCCCAGCCGGCGAGCGCTAAGCCATCAACGCGCGCTTCGCCGGTGGTCACTTACTGTTTAAATGCCACCTTTTTATTGCTTTGTAGGGTTGACATGTTCTTTCTGAGACGGTGTCGCGAGGGCTGAGAGACGCTCTTCGATCTCTGCGCTTGCTGGAAGTGCGACCTCTTCATGTTATGGTTGGGAAGGGGGGGGGGGGGGGGGGGGATATAGGGCACCTTCTTGTTCGCTATAACCGAGTGATGCGGCCAAATGTGTTTGTTGTATCTGAGACAAATTACCATTGCCCTAGTGCATACTTTGATGGTAGCATTGCACTCGTTCGTAATAAACGAGTGATTGTTATATCTGTGGCCGTTATAAATGTGCTAGACTGTATAACCATCAAAATCATTTCAGAGTCCCTTTAAGTTGTGTTTGGGGCCTAGAGGTATGTCCTTGGAATCTGTGGCATGCACTGTTTATTGTTTTTCTATGAAATATATATTATGCATTTTGTACAGAAACAGCCGGTTTCTATTTTCTAGTAGCTTGAAAGCTAAAACTGTGCTAGCGAAGTTACACAACATGCACAAAAATTAATTTGTAGTTGCTCATCTTTTTTCACATCACAGGATTCCTTTCAGATTTGTTTTGTGTCATTAGGAATACTTTTGAAAGGTTTTTAATGGTCCTTTCTTGCTTACATGCTGTCATTCGCAATTTATATTGCTTATGGCCTGTCACGAACCTTTTGATGCACATCATACTGCAGTTATTGCTCAGCCGTTTGGCTGTATATATCTGTTCATTCTGATTGCAGTTCTAAAAAAAAGCCTAAAGTGCTTGTATATTCATCAGTAAACAGATTGAGTGCTTGTATCTTATAAGGCTAGGTGCTTGAAAAAAAAATCAAGACGGTGTATTTGTATGTTGCTTTGATTAAATGCTTGTTAAGGCATTTTGGCCGGGTTGACAGAGTTCATAAAATATGCCTGAATAGGTCTTTCACTTACCTACCCATAAGTAGATCACAGTTTACTGTTGACAGTAAACAGTAGTTTACTGTTGTGCATTTTCCTGAGACACAGCCAGCATTTTTAGAAAGGAAGAACATTTCCTTTGTGTATGGGTCCTTTACAGCATTGAAGCTGTTGTTGTCTTTGTGTGCATCTGTTCCTGCTTGTTTTGTGTGGACTTTTATGTTGTGTAACGGTCAGAGGCTTGAGCGTACTTACGGGTTACTTTGAAATCTTTTCTTGGTTACTTAATATTTCTATTATTGTTGTAATGCGGTTTGGCTTCCATCTTGAACTGTGGTGTCGTGCTTTATTAGCGTCAGTGAAGTCATCACTTTCTGTAAAACTTGTTTTTGAGTAAGTTGGTTCATTTTTTTTGAAAAACTTTACTCCAACAGTGGACAAACACAAGAGAGAAAACATACACAGACAGTGAAAGAACATGCACATAGGAAAACATACACAGACAGTGAAAGAACATGCACATAGGATGTGTGATTTCTTGTAA
Source organism: Amblyomma americanum (assembly GCF_052857255.1). NCBI lineage: Eukaryota > Metazoa > Arthropoda > Arachnida > Ixodida > Ixodidae > Amblyomma > Amblyomma americanum. Next base: position 352,251,026 of record NC_135497.1, read on the forward strand.
CATTTTCTGGTAACACTCTTGGTGCAGTATTCAATGCCTTGTGAACGGCATGCATTACCCGCCTTATCTTCAAGAGATTTGGAATGCTGGCAGTGCATAATGGGACACAGCGTAGCAAAGAAGTAAACCCTTTGGGGTCTGCACTTTTGACAGCGGCTGAACTGAACTGAAAGTAATATCTGGAGACTAACATATATCTTATGCCACCTTATAGAGGGGCCTTTTCTGTTGATTCTTGACATTTGGAAAACTTTTATTTTTTCTCTTCGACCACTGTGTGTGACTCCACTTCAGAATGAGCTTGAAAAGTTCCTGTTTCTAGCTAGGCCCTATAGCAAAGTTACCTGACCATCTGTGTTGTAGCATCAAGTACCACCCCCACACTAACAGTGTCTTGGCTGCACATTTAAAATGGTAGCTGTGACATTGGATGGGTATTCACGGAGAGTATGTGAAAGAGTGGGAAAAAATGAAAATTGGTTGTTGGGGAAAGGAAATGGCACAGTATGTCTCACATCTCATGCCATGGTCGTGAAAGGGTGGGACACCTGAAGCACTCCGTGAGGGAAGGGATAAAGGAGGGGCTGAGAGAAGAAAGGAAGAAAGAAGTGCCGTAGTGGAGGGCTCCGGAATAATTTTGGACCACCTGGGGATCTTGAACGTGCACTGACATTGCACAGCACACGGGCGCCTTTTACGTTTCTTTCGCCTCCATCAAAACACGCGGGCACGGTCGTGAAAGGGTGGGTATGTGGGCAGAGAAATACTGTGAATATGAATGGTAAATTACAGGACAAAACAGTAGAAAGAAATGAAGCAGAAAAAGGAGTATTTAACTCTGTAAGCATTTCTTTGGTGCCGTTAGCTTTTGATTTATGAATTGCTTGCAGATAGTATATGATGTCTTGTGTCCAGCGATAGAATGAGTGCCAATTCTTTTATTTTTTTTCATCAGTGCGAATAACTTAGAAGAACCTGGACTGTGCAGCTTTTTCTAGAACTAAATTTGGTACCCAATTTTCAACTCTTAAAATTGTGCCTAATCTTTACCACCCAAATTTAAAAAAAAAACGAAACCTGAAAATAAAGAGCCCTAAATATGCATTATGTTGTGCTTTCCATCTCAGGAATTCTACATCAAATAAGGTAGCTGCTGCTTTTTCACCTGTTCACCAAGTTGGCTAATGGCAGTGGTGGCCTAGCAAGAGAGAGCACTTCTCTTTTTTTAGGCGTACACATGTGTGCTTTTCATAATGCCTACTAGCACATACAAGTGTCTTGCACTTCACTCTCTATGGCTTAGCATAGGGCCATTATCGGAGGGTCATTCAAATGGAAACAAATTATTTTTCATGTAATGTTTTACTCTGCACAGATGGAATGCTGTGGCATAATTCCTCTATATTGCCTCCATGTCTTTTTGTCGGACTTCAAGATCGTGCTTACCAGCACACGTTTCAGCGGTCTAAACGGAAGTCACTGGAGACAAGGTCTGCTATGCATGGCTGATGCGGTAGGCGCTCAGATTTCATATACTGGATAGTGGTAGCAACAGCTGTGCATGTGCTCTCGAGTTGTACATTATCATGAAGCAGCAAAACACCTAAGTTCAGAAGCCCATGCCATTTCCTCCTGATAGCAGTATAAAGGTTGTCTCTGAGCAGATCTGCACATGCTACACTGGTGACTGTCTACCCTTAGCCCATAGTGCTCTGAAGTTATCACCTGTCCATCACAGAAGAGGGGGAGAAAAATTTTCCATTCATGATTGTGTGAAAAAGTTTTGGGGTTTTAGTGGTGAGGTGCAGTGCCAATTCTTGCTGGCTTTCTTGGTTTCTGGCTGCCAGAAGTCAGATTTCACCCGGTTTTATCCTCCGGTCCGGTACGATTCCCTCCAGGAATCCATCGCCTTCGGCTTTAAAGTGTTAGAACAACTTCTTGCAGGCAATGGCACATCAACCTTTCATTTCTGCAGCCAACTGGAGTAACACCTGTCTTGCACACACTATTTCATACAGCATTACATCATAGAAGTATGGGAGGCTGACCACATATTCATACAGATGGCAATTTCCTCCCTCATATGCCAACTTTCCTTCACTGTCACTTCTGCTGCTGCAGTGGTTTCTGGTGTCTTTACTCAGTATGCCTAGCCCAGCTGGGCTGCATCCACTACAGAACTTGTAAACTTCTTCCACCATGCGTAGACCTGCTACTGTGGCAAGCAAGAGTCTTTATACTGTACTGTCATTCTGCGATGATTTTCCACAGCCTTCTGCCCTTGACTACTCAAAAAATGAACAGATCTCTATTCCCTTGTCGTGCATGTTCCTAGTGGAGCCACCACCTCTGCACTGCTGTGTAGCCATGTAACCTCCGAGCATAATGCTGCCACATGTCAGCCAGTTTTGTAATCAAGACTATAGGGATTTCCAAGTTAGCAACCACCTAATATGTAAAATTTTCATTGTGCTGTCAAGGTTTTCATTTAAACCATCCTTGTATTAGCCTCTGCCATCATCTCTTTGGACTTCATGAATATGGCCGTCCTCGTGCTCCCATCCATATTTGCAGACTTGCTATCACCACATTAATTTGTTTCAAAGTAAAATGTGTACCTGTGGCATCCAGACCAAATTGACATTAAAAATAACATGGAATCTGTGCAAAATGTGCATTGTGTTTCATTTACTCTGATTGTTCATATCATTCCTGCATTGCAGCTTTAAAACACACAGCCAACTGCTTGACTGTCGTGCAACTGCAAGCTTATTTGCCTTTCACTCTTTCATAAACTGTCGTCATTCATTCCTCCATGGACAGTTTACCATCACATAGTGCCACCAAGTCTGATGTCACGAAATTACAAGAGCCAGTACACGCTCTGAAGAATGCAAGGCATATAATAAAGAAACTGATGTGTGCTTGCTGTGAACAATGTACAGTAGGACCTTGTTGATACATGTTTTAAAAAATGCAGGAAAAATAAATCCGTGACGACGTATAATCCAAGGCCCCTAAAAATTTTTAAATATAACAAAGTAACGAGGTACAAATGCACTTATTGACACTTTTGCTTCCTAAAAATCTTGACTAACATCTGTTGGAAGAGTTCTTTCTTTTAGCTTAATGAATTCTCTCTGCATTTGCATTGTCTTTTGCACTTCGCAATTTTGCAGTCCATCTGATGTATCGACTGCAATGGTGAAAGTAGCCGGGATCCCTTCCTTGTTGTCGTATTCATGTGCTTCACTCCCTTGAACGAATACCGTGTGGGGAAGTTGCTACAGCAGCTCGCTGTAGCAGCATCCTTGCTCTTTATGTCGTGTTCCCCCAGACCCAGCCTGCTCGCATGGTTGCCTATCTGGTGTTGGTAGCTAAATGCATCATGCAACCAGACGTTAACATTTTTAATGTAGTTGCCGAGAAATCATATTATATAGGAACATATTAACCAGAGGAAAAACAGTGCAACTCTATGGGACATTTGTATTGCTGACGATTTTAAGCGTATCAGCCGGCAAATCGTGAAAATTGGGTGTGTATCAACGAAATTCTACTGTATACAATGTGCTATAAGAACTGGTATGTATAGTATATGCCATACTGAGAGGGACCACGAGAAATGATTCAGTCTGTTATAGACCTGTTATAGACCACCAAATAGGCAACCTGAATTTACTGAACTTTTAAAGGATGCTATCGAGCAGATCATTGTGAAGCATCCGAATTGCCTTCTATTTTTAGCAGGTGACTAACTTTCCTGTCATTACTGACTCGGACAGTCACCGCCAGGAAAACATCAATTTTCTTCATTTACTTCAATATCACCAGCTCACCCAAACTGTTCACGAATCCACTCGTGATAAATATATCCTGGACCTCATCCTAACAACCCATCCTGAGCTCTCAGACATTCACCTTTTGGAAGGAATAAGTGACCACAAAGTTGTACACTGTTCTCTTTCACTTACACATACCAGTAAAACAAAAACTAAAATGCTTATCTATAACTACGCATGTGCAGACAATGAAAAAATGAACCTGTTGCTGGAAACTTTCACATATTATTTTCAGGCCAATTTTCATAAACGCACTACTAATTGAAATTGGAGGTTGTTTCGTGACAAACTCAAAGAAATCTAAGATTCCTGAGTGCCAAAACAAATGATAAGCACATATACTAACGATCCGTGGTTTACCAGAGATGTCAATAGGGCAATAAATAAATAAGAAAGAAAGAGGATTTAGGAAAGCATTTCGAGCAAAGGACGCTACAGACTGGGAGTGCTACAATAGCATTTCCTAAACAGCTGAAAAAGAAATTTATGAAGCCACAAACAAATATTTTAATTTTACACTTCCTAGTTTGATGAATACTGACCTGAAGAAGTTTTGGAACACTGTTAATCCGAAAATCATTAGTGCGGTTCCTGTTCTTTTGAATGTAAACAGCAGCATCCTACCAATAGAACAATGTGCAGAACAATTCAACAGCCACTTCACAGAGGTTTTTATGGTCAAATTGCCCACTGCTGCGTCCTGAGACCGATATCGAAATTCCTTTTTCACACATTCACTTATCAGCACTTGGCGTTGCTTGTGCAATTGAACACCTACCCCACCCACCACACTAGCCCAGGACCCGATGGCATCAACGCAAAACTGTTCAAAATAACCTGCCTGCTCACAGCTTTCCTGCTATCTCTCATTTTCCAACAATCACTCGATATGACATGTGTGCCGGAAGATTGGTCTGCTTATGTAATCCCAGTATTTAAATCTGGAGTCAGATCCATTCCTAATAACTACAGGCCAATTTTACTGACCTCAATATGTTGCAAGATACTCAAACACATAATATACACTCACATTATGACTCATCTTAACCAGAACAACTTGCTTCATAACAACCAGCATGGCTTCTGCAAACATTTATCATGTCAGACACAGTTATTTGAGTTAATAATGGACCTTCATTAAGAATTAGACTCTTCCCTCTACATCGAATTCATTTTTATTGATTTCTGGAAAGCCTTTGAACGCGTGCTTCATGACCGCCTGATGATAAAAATATGTAACTTGCGGTTGGATCATCATACTATGGAGTGGATTAATGCATTTCTAACAAACCGCTTTCAATCAGTTAAGTTAGGGAGTTTCTTATCAAGACGTACAAGTGTTGCTTCCAGAGTCCCTTAGGGTTTAATGCTGTCCACTGCTTCTCTTTATATATTAATGGCATCGCGTCTAACATAACATCAGCTATACGATTTTTTGTGTAGATAATTATGTAATTTACAAAGTAATATAACCCTTCCGACATCATTGCTCTACAGACTAACCTTGATAAGCTAACTCATTGCTGCGGCAGGTGGCAAATCTTAACGCATATAAAACTAAACATCTCAAGTTTACTTCCGTTACTAGCACGAGTCCTAATACCTACACAGTTAATTACTCTGTCATTGAAATTGCTAATAAGGGAGTAATTACTCATTGGCATCCACCCATGCTCAGCCATATGGCTACAAATGAAAGCTATACAGCTTTCTCAGAAACTTTGCAGTTAAAGAAAAATTCGCCCTGGTCCGAGGTTCGAACCTGGGGCCACCGCTTCACCAGAGCAGTCGCTCTACCAACTGAGCTAACCGGGACGGCAAGCTTATGGTAGGGCGAGAGCAAATTGATCAATAACTCGAAGTGGGAACAGTGTAAGCTCAAAGCACAGTCATACGGCTGCGCTTGGGTGGATGCCAATGAGTAATTACCCCCTTATTCCTAATTCTACTCCAACTTAGGGGATTCCTTTCAATTTGACCATCATTAAAAGCTGCATCAGTAAAATGCCTCAATGTGAATTTTAACTCTAATTAATCCTGGAGCACTCATATTGAATTGATCACTATAAAAGCCTTAAAAAAAACTTGGTCTTCTTAAATGCTGATTGCATCAAGCCAACCAGCACACAAGACTACTTGCATTCAACACACTAATCAGGCCTACCATAGAATATGCATCAGTCATTTGGAATCCTTATCATGCCTATCTTATTAGCATGTTGGAATCTGTACAAAACAAAGCTGCCCGATTCATCCTTTCCCCATACTCTCGGCATCAAAGTGTAAGAGCTCTGAAAACATCTCTCAATCTCCCGCCACTGGTCATGCACAGAAAATTCAGCCGTTTATGCTTTTTCCATGTGCTGTAACACAGCAACACACCATTTGCATGTTCACACATTCTCCTGGCACCACACACATCTGATCGTGTAGATCATAAGAAGATTAAACCTATTTTTGCTCAAACAGAACGATACAAATACTCATCTTTCGTCCTGGCTATTAAAGAGTGGAATTCGCTTCCGTCTAGCATTGCAGTTATCGCTGCAGCATCATCATTTCAAACAATTCATTTGTCATATTTAGAATCTTGCAACCTAGAGTGATGTGTGTTTGCATCTATTTTTTGGTACACTATTTTTTTTGTGTGTGGGTGTGTGTGTCGGCTGTTACATTCTGAGAAACGTTAGATGCCTTGTTTCGTAACCTCCGAAGGTTGAATTTTTGTTATCTTTTCTGAGCTACTTTATTTGCCTATCTTGCTATATGTGTATTTCTTATTATTCTTCAAGTACATGTTCCCAGCCATTTTTTTTCCCCTTTCTCTTATTAATTTGTACCTGGCTGCTTAGCTTTGCTTATTCCTGTTTTTGCCTTTTGTATTTCGTATTGTATATTTGTTATGTTTTATTTGATGAATCCCCCCTATGTAATGCCCACAAGAGTCATTAGGGTATTGAAATAAATAAATAAATACAGAAAAAAGTAGGTTTCACTGTGAAGCAGAAGGGCAGCCTTAGGCTCCTCCTCCCAAGCTCGCTGCACCTTTTTCACTTTGTGGCGAAACCTACTTTTCTTTGCATTAAGAGCTGGTTTAACCATTTCTCGTGTTACCTCTAAGTATGACACGTACTGTACAGTGAACACTGTGTAAAAATTGTGCTTTCACTTGCAATACAGATTACCTTCACGACAAATTGTGGACAAGAATGGCTCCACATGTTAGTGATGAATGTTAGATTTGAGCCACTTGTGAGGAAAACCCAATGTGTGGGATAGTGCTGCTCTCCAGCAAGTGCATCAAGAGTTACATGCTCCACTTTGCTGCAGAAGCTACAAGTGCATGCATATTGACAGCAGTGGGGCAGCACAGCTACTGCCATGGCAAAACCAAGCCAAAACTGGATTGGAAAGTGTTAATGAGCCTGTGCATAGTGCACAAGCATGTGTTCTAGTCATGTCATGTACCACTTGTTTTTCGCGTATGTCGTGGCTGGAGGCCTGCAGGGGCGTTTTACTGATAAGTGAAGGGGCATTGAGGCGGGTGACTGAAAATGAGCTTGGTGTACCAGCACAGCCGTTGAAAACAGAGGTAACACACTAGATTGGAATCTAACTTGTGTAAATTGTATGCTATGAGTCTACTATTACTTAGCTCAGATCATCGTCATTAAGCTTCCGAAATGAGTGCAGATGGTTGGCAAACACATGGCAGTGCAAGGTGGATCTCCACGTCGCAGTCACAGAAATGTGAAGCAATAGAGATTACATACATATGCATCGATTAATTTACTGCTACTGCTTCCTCAACCATAAATGCATTTGGCCTCCCTTGGGAACCAAGAAGGGCTCGAACTTTTTTTTATACATGCATAGCATTATTGTTTGCTTCCACTCACTGAAGTGAAACCAGCTTTTCATCTGAACCAAGTACTGTACAGTTGTAGGCCTTGTTATACTTGTCCAGAGCATGAAAATGACATTCTTTAGAGCGTGGCACCTACATTTGCTGTTTTCTGTTTGATTTGAGACACCTTTCTGGAACATGAATAACTTATGACTTATGCATCAGTGCATGCTCAGTGGAAAGTTATTTTGAGATCTAAGCTGCTCATGAAGTTTTGAAGACATGTTCTAACACTCAACATGGGTAGCAGAGGTTGTACTGTAATTTGGCTTCACCTGAATGACAAGTTTGTTCCAGAAGCATCTGAATACAGAGCCTTTGTATAATACAGAGGATCCGTGTAGGACAAACAGTGTTAAGCAATTTTCTGATCTGTTGAAGAGTTCAGAGGCCTTTGTTTAGTTTTAATGGATCAACATTAGAACCTCCATATTGGAAAAATCTGACCATCTGTCCGTCCGCCTGAAGCCTCAGTTGGCAGGTGGCAGAGTGAAGAGAAGGAACTCCTCCTTTTCACTTTTAGAGTAGAGGGTGGGAGGCAAGTGGTGAGAGGGAAATCTCCCTCTCCACTTTCAGGAGGGGGGGATACGGGCTGTCGCAGTGTGACTGATTGCTGGATTGGATCAGGAGAATAAAGTGAGGGTATGGAATATCACATGGTGATTGACGGACTGCATCACAACACTCGCTTGCACAGTCTAAACTCATCAGCGGTAGAAACTGCTCCATTGGGGGGGGGGTTACACTGATGCTAATGCATACTCTGCCACATCAATTGCATTGATCACTTATATTTTTTTGTAGACACTACTTTAAAAAGAGAGCCTGGTTAACACAAACCATTTAATTTGAGCACAATGGTGAACACAAGCTGCTCCAGTGCCAATATGACTAGCATTTCACAGCCCAAGTGTTCACTTGGTTCATGTCACTGTTCTGCATTGTTTAAGGGAAGAGAAAAGAATAATAAAATGCGAGAAAACACAGGGAGGCTAATTGAACAGGCTTTCCCACACAGGAATTCTTCTCAGCACAAAAAGAGCAGTGTCGAATTGTGGGTAATTTTGCATGTGACATCTAATTAGGCACATTCTGTTCTTTAATCTCAGCTACAGTTTTTCAGAAGCATGGGCTCGAAGAAGATGTCCTTCTAATTTGACAAAAAAGTAATTGTCACAATAAAAGCTAGGAAGCGTGAAGGGTTGACTGCAGGTGCTGCGTGGGATTCCTGAAAGCATTTTTTGGAGGGTTCAGTATTTTCTTACGAACTCTTGTACTTATCTCATGGCTGCTTTACGGTGCCTTCACACTCTCATACAACCTTATCTCACACATTTCTGTTGAGCACCACTTCTGATAAGCTGAAAAAAATTTACAACGTCTAAGCATGTCACATTAAAGAGAGTGCGCTGCATTATTTCTTCTTAGTTGCCCTGGGCTATTTTCTCTCAGCCATAGCACATAAAACTTTGCTGGCACTACCTCTAAGGATTAAGACATCATATTGGATTTAAAGGTGAGAATATGTTGGTTTGCACTGTGCTGAGCGTACAATGCAGAGAAAGACTATAAATGCACGAAATAAAGATAGCACACACAGGTCTTAAATTCTGTGTGGCTTATTTGAAATAATGACGTGAAAGTACTTGTACTTATTTTAAAGAAATTTCTAAAGGGTTGTCAACAGTCTCCTGCACTGTTACAGCTGACATGCCTTAGCATGGTCAGCATGTTTTGAAGGTGCTTTTAACATTGAGAACATTTCATCTCAATTGCTCCATGTTGCTCATTTTGTATATTTTTCTATTTGCAGGCCAGCTGTACCTTCAGATGCCGTGTGCCCTGGTTGTTTGGGTCATGAAGACTCAAAGTTAGCCCTTCAGCACATTATCAACTACAAGCAGAAGGCAAGATTCTGATTTTCTTCCTTATGCACTGCTCTGGTTTCAGTCCAGTGCAGTCGAGGTTGTCTGTTTCTTATTTGGTACTGAAAATAGAATTAGATTATAAATTTACATCTAAAATCAAACTGCTGTCAATCTTTGAATGTGTCTAATTTTTGAAAAATAAATGTGCTAGATAAATACTGGCAGCTTGACCCTTTTAAAAGGGGTGGTTCCACTCCAGTGACTTTCAATGGCAGAAAAGATCAATAGTGTATTTAATGCTAACCTTATGGTCATGCTTAATACAGTCAGAGTCCTTATACTGTTTAACATGTGCTGTGGTAAAAAAATCTATTCATTATGTTGAGCACTGATTTATTACAGAGACCTGCAGCGCCCGAAGGCATTATTGCAGGCGGGGAAACACAATAACTTCTGCTCGTTTGGCCGAAAGTACCACAGAAAACTAAAATACAATGACACGAATAATAATAGACGAGGAAAAGCATGCACTCAAGGAGGATAACCGCACTCCATAAATAAAAATTTGTAAAGTCTCACCAGGAGGTCAAAAACAGAATGGGAGAATGAGACCTTCTGTTTTTTATACTACAGTTCTTTATATAATTGAGAAATGTTATATGTCCTGGCAGCACAGTCCACATGTCTGTGATTTGGCTTAAGAACAATTAGTTTCTTTTTTTTGCTTGCTGCCATTGTGTTAATCATACAGGAAAAAGAGACATTACGCAGCTAATGCCAACAAGCACTCAGTTTCAATTAAGCACGCTATGCACTTTGCCAAAGAGTAAGCCCTTCATTTTTAGAAACAATAACAAACATGTTATAATGAGTGCTCTACGATTAGCCTTTATACAGTGATTAAATAAAAGTCTAAAAAAGACCTGTGGGTTCATTTGGGCTAAAAGCAGGGACTCCGTAACAGGAGGGGTGGGGCACATTTCTCCAGAGAGGGCAGCCCCCCCCCCCCCCCCAAGTCTCCAACTTCTTAAACTCAGATCAGATTCCTGACAAACGCTTCAATTTTAGGACGTTATAAATGTAAAGCACAGTGGGGCTGAGCTTGTTGGCTTCATAGCCAGACTTAAAATGTTTAATTTCAGTAACCTAAACCAGTCATGTCCCAACAGGAACTGTTAATTGACTCAGCTGTGTTCATGAGCATGATTACTAGCATTGAAACAGTATGAACAAACTTTTTTAATGCTGTCGATTACTCTTGATGTGTACATCTTTATATATGTAATGTTGCCCATTTCAATTCAAGTTTTATATGCATTACAAATACACTTTTGAACAGCGAAGTATGAAAATATACGAAAAAAGTAAATAGAATTGAATAAACATTTAAATAAAACATGAAATAAATAAACAGACTAAAAAACTCGGAGACATGCCCCACTCGAAAAAAAAGTTTCGGAGTCCCTGGCTAAACGTTTTAACAGTTGCACAATTTTGTCACTGATGCACATCCAAGCTGATAGTAGCCACCATGAAATATAATAGGCTCGTGTTGATGGTGATTTGTCTGAGGCTGGGTTAGTCAGCACAACTCAAGGTTGAGGTAAGAGTGACAACATGGACTGCAGTTGGGAACCACATTGTGCAGCCAGTAGTGGTTCCCCTCTTTGACTCTCAACTTCAGGACTGTCCACCGCCCTCTTTTAGAGCACAGCTGGAGGCATGTCCTTCACTGGCGAAGACCACAAAATGTACTGCTGCCTCTGCCAGTTCACCATACCTTCTTCCTTTCTCCCACTTTCTTTCTTCCATTCTAGTCTTTTCTTTCTCACTGTGTCGACTTATTCAGCAAAACTGTCATTTTGTTTTTGTGTTTCATTATTGAACACTCTTGTATTCAATCAAGCATTGCATTGAGGAGCTCATATTATGTTGTCATGTGCGCCCAAGGAACCGTCATTGCCAGTATTGTGTGAACCCTGAACGTTCAAGTGCAGGAAAAAAGGAGCAAAAGTTGTAATTTGTTTAGAAACATTTTGGAATGCACTTGTAATGTACTACTATACTAGTTATTAATACTGCTTGCAATGTGCATCACTATACTTCATGATAATTAGTGATTTTATGTTTTGATTATTTGGAAGCCTCATCTAATCTGAGGTAGTAAATATTAAACAAAAAATACATCTTGCAGAAATTAAACTTAGAGCATTGTTAATGGTCTTCTCTTGCAAAGAGAAGTATAGTGTACTTCATGCTAATATATTTATTTAGCTAATTAACTTTAAATCATTGGGAATATCTGAAAAGTGCCAATTACAAAATTGCAGGGCGTCAGACGGATCTAAGAATGGCGCAAATTCTGCAATTATAGGTTTCTTAAGAACGTTTTTTTTTTTTTTCATGCTATGAAAGGGGAAGTGCAATAAACGTGAGAAAAGCAAACCTGTTGCCACATACAAAAGCTGATGGAGACTGCAGCTGTGTAAACTGAGAAATTCTGCATCAACAGCCAGCAGGCAAGCACTGTTAGTCGAGAGGTGTTTAACGCATGTGATCCTTTCTGGAAGTTTTGAATTTCGTGTGCTTTTGTGCAGAGTGCAGGAAACCCTTTGCAGTAAAGCTACCGTAATGCAAATTGTGTTGTTTGGGGTTTCTTCCAATGTTTTACAGCCTTCTGTTTGATATTTCTGGCTTGTTTCCAGTTGCTTAATCATTGATTAATTAATTCTTACTAATTAATTGAACTAACGTGACATTAAGACCACTCTTTCTTAGTCTAGTCCAGACAACTACCAGAAAAGCTAATCTGAGAAACATTTTGACATAGCTGCCGCAGTTGCTCAGTGGTTATGGTGCTCAGCTGCTGACCCGAAAGACGCGGGTTCAATGCCGGCCACGGCAGTCGCTTTTCGATGTAGGCGAAATGCTAGACGCCCGTGTGCTGTGCGATGTCAGTGCACGTTAAAGAACCCCATATGGTCAAAATTATCCGGAGCCCTCACTACGGCATCCCTCATAGCCTCAGTCACTTTGGGACGTTAAGCACTATAAAACCACAAAACCAAACCAAACATTTTGACATGTTCAAGCAAAAAGTGTGGAACAGATGTCACTGTGCATTTTCACGGTAAAATATGCTTTACATGTTTCTATGCCTGCACTCAATAGGAATGCATGATGGAGCTGAATCGACTTCTTGTGGAATCAGCACTCAAACAAGGTGTACGGTTGGACATCACAGGCCGTCTTACAGCAGAACAGCTCCGAAAGAGAGTTCTTCAATTCAGGTGAAAAAAAGGGCCCAAGCCCCGCGTTCTCCTAAAGGATTATATAGTGTTCCTTGTAATTGCTTTGATTAATAGGGTAGGCAGCAAACATATGAAATAAATTCATCTAAGCATGGTGTCAGTGAACATGTGAATGCGAACAAGTAAAATAAATTTGCCTTAGCATGGTGTCAGCAACATATCACATGGCACATCATATGAGCAGTTATGGTGTTAGTATTCCAGAGTCATTGTGCACATGGCAATGCATTGCTTTTGCTATCACCCTGCTTTTCTGTTCTTTATGCCTGCATCACGTGAGTTGAAAATGATGTGTTTATACAGCTGCAGTTGCATTTTGCAACACCGTGGCAAGAGCAGTGGCACTTGTGCATTTATTGCATGAGGGATTGCTTCTGTCGAGAATACTTGAGAAGTTTTCATTGATGCAAAAAAAAAGCATGTACAGCAAAGAGTTCAAGCAAGCTCAGAGTGTTTTGTTTGCAGTTTTTTTTCTGTGGTTTTGGGTTTCAGGAAAGATGGTGGAGATGCTATCATTGACAAAGGCTTGATACAGCAGATCCTGGGGGTAGCTCAAGCAGTGCTGGAAGGCCGATACTCAAAGCTTGAGGACCTCCTTAGCACAGAGAAGGTGCTTGTGCAAAATGCGAGTGTCTCTTCTGAGGCCGCTTCACGGAGCTTGGTGCAGCTTCTTCATTCCAGTAACACCACGTATGTGCAAAACATTCCTCCAGCTTATTGTCACTTGTAACTCCTCTTGCTTTTTAGAGTGTATTAGTTGTCTAGCAAAGGAAAGTGCAGCATCTTCTGGGTTGTTCAAAAAGGACCACAAGGATAAGCTTTCAAGTGCTTCAAGGGCATAACATTTGGTTGGAGATTCAGAATAAAGGTGTGCCTGCAAGATTGTTTGGACTACAGGGTAGAACAACTCAGCTTTCTTGGCTAAAGTAGAACCCTGTTCATAGTGGGATACATGTTTCTGCTGTTGACCTTGTATAGGAGCACATGCACTATTCTTTGCTGATGACTTTATGCCCTCGCTGCACACACACGATAATTATATTTTTCTGCACTCGGGACGTGCAGTCTCAGGCGTAGTATTGCTTCAGTCAGTGTCCGTGAAACAGCAGACATGCAAGATGTTTCACAAAGATAACCTCTGTCAGAGGGTGCATGTTTTATAGAGTCGCAGGCTGCTAAGTGAAGGGCAACATCCCTGTCTAAATTTCTTCTCAATTCAAGTTAAAATGCGAGAGTATAGGTTCGAGCAAAAGTTGTAAAGAGTTGCTTTAAAATTGTGTGTTTCAACACCAGAATGATTCAATTACTGCTGCACATATTCACATAGCTCTGGGGCCAAATCCGTGAGACGGTTCACTTTGTAACCGGCTCGCTTCTCCGTAGGCTGCCGTGTGGGATTGGCCACGTCGCCGCGTGATGTCACGCCGGCTGACGACAGGTGAAAATGTGGCCAATCTCACACAGTGGCTCGTGGAGAAGTGGGCCGATTCCAAAGTGAACCGTCTTGTGGACTCGGCCTCTGGTCTCTTGTGAAGTCGAGAAGTAGGGTTGGTTGTGTTTGTGCAAACAAGGATGAAAAAAAAAAGGGAGAGAGAGTCCACACATGTTGCTTCACAAATAACTGTCTGAACCTTGAAGCAAGCAACTGCAAAAAGACCATACCCCTATTGGGCTGACCATATGTTTGTCATCAAGAACTAACCTAAACCTCAGTCATGAAGCCATAGGCATTGCAACCATTGTGCACAGGAGGTGTCAGAAGAAGACTGCACATGTGTAAATAGCAGTTAAAGGACTATAGACACCTAATTTTAGTTGCATGTTTTCTTCTTTAGAATGATGCAGTGGGTATTAGAATACATGGATCACCACGTGATATTCACTTATGAGTGATAAATAATTTATAATTGAATTTCTTCTCTTGTGATGTTTCAGTTTCATCAACTGAGCGATGGCTGTGACGTGCAGTTTACCTTTAGGTCACTTGAGGCACGAAAAAAACCTGCAATATAAACGCTGATGTGTAGTTTTAATTCAGTACAACATTTAAACCAGGCTTCTTCATGAGCTGGAATGACATCAAACGACGTATTAGCAGTTATATTGCCAGTTCTTTTGTGCCTCACATAACCTAAAGGTCAACCATACGTCACGGACATCGCTTAAATGATGAAACCAAAACAGCGTCAAGAAGAAATTCCATTATAAATTATTAAGCGGTCATAGGCGAATATCACGCGGTGATCCATGTATATTAATGTCTAATGCATCATTTAAAAGGAGAAAACACGCAAGCAAAATTATGGAGTCTTTAGTCCTTTAACCCCTGAAGGGGTTAATTATGTTTCAAAATTGCCAAAGTTTTTTATGATATGAAATGCTTCAGTTACATGTTTAAAGCATAAAAATATCTACAGAAACAATTTATGCCAGATAATAATGTTTAATTGGTCATTACTCCCCCCCCTCCTCGTGTACCTCCATACCGAAGGCCTTTGTGGTGCATTCTGAAATAAAACAATAAATTCTTGAAATTCCAGAAAGTAAGAGTTGACTTAGAATTGCCATGCAAAAAATGCACTATTGCTTCATAGTTGCCTTCAAACTAGATGCGACCATCATCCGTGTGGCAGCGTTCAAAGCATGGCACGGCGCAGAGGGCCTTCTGGCACCACCTGCACCAGATCCTCGTTTGCTTGCGGATGTTTTTGCCATTTCCGTCTGACTTCATGTAACACACAACACAGCAGCATGTCGGTTCTTTTTTCTTCTCTGTTGGTGGGATGTGCGATGGAAAGTGGCATTCGCCAAACCGCTTCATATTCATGTGACGTCCTGGCCACCCTTTCTTCTTGGTACTGCCATTATTTGAGTACTTGCTGATGGTCTCCTCAACAAGTTGCAGCTGGTACTCAGATCGCTTCATCCAATAAGTATTGGAAGATCTTTTATGAGACCTCCTTTTGCTTCCGTGGCGCTGAATAGCTGGCCAGCATCTGATCTCCTCTGTAGACTCCTCCCATTGTATAGTTGTAAGTCATGATGACTTCTGGCTTCATGGTTTGGTTGCCCATTTTGTCAGTGAATGACGCTGTATCAGCCTTGTGTGCAGTGGATAAAGCCATTATGAGCTTTTTATCCATCCGCTGTATAGACAAACACTTGCTGTTGCAAGAAGTCAACCAGTTCTGTGTAAAAGTTGTCAGTTGTGATGCAATAGCCCTTGTCTAGAAGGGACTCCGCAAGCTTTAGTACAACTTTCGTCGCCATTACGAAGGTTTCTGTTCCTACTGAAGAGCTTTCCAGGTTGGTGCCTTTCCCAGTATATATTATTGAGTTCCAAATATAACCGCTTTCAGACTCACACAGCAAGAATGACTTGATGCCAAACCTTGCTCTCTTTAGGGGCATGTACTGCTTCCAACTGAGTTGCCCTTTGAAGAGCAACAAGCTCTCATTGACACTTGCATCACGCTCGGGCTCGTACAACATGTGGTATTTGTTCAGAAGCTCCTGATGCACTGGCCAGATTTTTTGGCGATGAGGTTGAGGGTGTCCTTCCAAGTTCTCAATGGTCACATTGTCAACAATGTGCAACATTCTCATAATGAGTTGAAACCGGTTTTTAGGCATTACCTCGCCAAAGACAGGAGTCTCAATCAGCCGGTTTCTTGACCAGCACATCCTTTCATCTGGTTTCTGTACAGTGCCCTGCAGCAAAAAGAGGCTAAGAGAAACACGCAATTCTTCTCGCATAACTGGAAACCATTTTCGGAACTGAGAGTGCTTGTCCAGCTTACTCAAATTCAAAAGCTGAGAGGCATACCGGTTTGTCTCCACAACAATAACATCAAGCTGTTCATCATCAAAGTAAGCCTCAAAGAACTCCAGTGGTTGGGGAGGAGAACCTACAGTGAGCTGGTCCTGGAGAACCCTTGAATTCAAACCGTGGAGGTCGAACTGAGATGTTCATTTCTATACGGCGCCATTTGCGGCAGCTGGCCATCATGTCATCGCTGCTGTCTTCCACTTCAGACTCGCTGTCAGTAAGAATGTCATCACTATCTTCTTCACTTGAAGGATAAAACACAACGATATGCTGATCACTTGCTCTATCATCCGACGTAGAATGATCCCCCGCACCAGAACCCCGCACATATGATGCCATGTTTGTTATAAAGTGCGGGAAATGCAATGCAGGCCTTCCACCATCTAGTGTGCCAAATCACATTCAAGAAAAGCAGAAACGACGGAACCTGTGCTGCCATCTGTGTTTTATGCAGCAACAATACCATTTGACGAGCTGGGCTCGCCAAAAGCCACTTGAAACATTGTGGAACACCCTTGACGACCTCAGCTCTTCATAAGCAAAAAAGTACCGATCACTCGTGATGAGCTGAGAGCATCATAAACCTTTATGGGGTTAAAGGGACACTGAGGAGAACCCTATCAAAATTTTTTTGTTAGCAATATCTGTTGGTTCGGCATTTCATGGCTTTGTTGACGCTTGTCCGGGAGCGAAAGATGCATTTATTTCAAAGAAATTTGGATTCGAAGTTGAAAAATTTTTTCCCGCCGCTCCGATTCAAACTCGAAAACTCTTATGACGACACGGAGAACTCTTATGACGACACAGGACGGAGTGACGTGAAACGTGACGTAAACGGATACTCCGTGATTTCTGGCGGCTAGCGGTGCGGTCTAGCAGCTGCCGAAATGAAAGCTACCGCCGCCGCACATTGAAGGCATCTATCGGGGGTCGCCACTGTCGCTTCGTTTACGTTTGCACCGGCGTCTTGCCAGCGTTACGATGGATCCCGTTCCCGAACCCGACGACGTAGTTCTCGCAAAAACTCTGGCCTGCATTTCAGCTACCTCAGCCCCAGACAGCGTGCGATGCTTTTGAGGGAGCACGGTTAGGTTAGGCGCCGGCGGGTGGTTTCCCCCTTCCTCAGAGAGCAGCCGTTGCAAACTAAATATCATAACCTCAGTGCGGGGAGTCGCGAGGGGTGCGTTGCGCCCATCGGAGGCTGGCCGGGGCTTTGGGGCCAACAGATTGTGATTCCTTGAACGGAGCGGTTGCACGGCGTAGTAGGCAGCGTTGAGGTCTCCCACGGTTGCAGGGGCCAAGTTATTTATTTATTTTTTTGCCACAAAAAACAAATGCGTGCTCGAGGGCGGTCGCGTTTAAAGTCGGCGGCTTGAAACCAAAGCTGGAGCACGACGCTTCAACGGCTTCCGCTAGATCCAACGGGTCCACTGGATCTGGCTCTCTCGCCAACTTGCATGTACCTTCAGATATGTACTGTGAATGGATTAAAATAGCCGAGCTCGAGAAGAACAGCTCCGCCGAACTGCCGCAGCTATTGAATATAACGCGCACCTCGCCGCGGAGCCAAATAAGTCTGGCCGGGCCGGCGGCGGCTGGCGCACTCGGCGCGAAATAGATACATGATCCAATCTCCCCGCCAATGCGGTCAGAGTGCGCCGAAGCCGCCGAACGCGTCGGCGGTCAAGCGCAGGTGGAGTATAGAGGGTCTCGCTTTGACCGACGTGACTTCGCCGTGCAGGGCGTGCGCGCGCGCGCCTCGCCGCAGCATAAACGCGCCTTAACAGAGCCTGCGCTTAACCGCGCCTTAACAGAGCCTGCGCTTAACCGCTAACCAACGTATTCAGCGGCGGCATCCATGGGAGCCACTGAAACCCCCCGCCCACTCACTAAATAAAAGAAAAGAAGTCCGGTGCCGAGGTTCGGAATCGAACCAGGGCCTTCGGCCTTTGAGGCGGAAACGCTACCGCTCCGCCACGACGGCTCAAGTTACAGCCGTCAATAGAGGCGCATCTAGTGAATGCACTCTTCTGATGCAGAAATCTCCGCGCTTTCGCTAGGTATATCCTGGCCTAACAGAGCTAGGCCATCAGCAATTTTTCTGAACTGTCTTGTACCTTGTCTCCCGTCCCTAATAAGCGATTTCCGTTAAATAGTTTGAAGTTGACTGGCACAGCCGGGAATGTTTCGCCGGGCAAGCGTGCGAATACACAAGTGCTGCCTTGTACGATCACCGAACATCGTGCCATCATAGGTTTTCATCGACCGTGGCGATCATCTGACAAGCCTTAACAGGCTCCTTCAAAGGTTAACTAGCACTTGAAGCGGCACTTGGAGTTCCTCTGCTGTTCGGCGCTTGTAAATCGAAGTGCGTCAAAAACAAAACCACGGGGCACGCAAAGCTCATAGACGCGAAGCGCCATAACAAATCGAAACTCTCCTGGCCGCCTGTTGCGCCGCCAAGCATCCGTTTTCTTTGCTTCCAACATTCACGTTGTCTTTTGCCTGCCTTCCTTGTGTGATAAAAGTGCACTATTGGTTTTAAAACAAAACTTACTTCAATATTGATCTGCGCAACCTACCTTTGTCAGCCTCAGAGATTCGCGAAACCAAGTAGGATGGAAAATTCCTCAAAGGGGGCGTCTCTTGTCCTATGGCGTCACCACGCTTGTACTTGCGAGATTGGCCTGTGGTGGCGATACCTGTATTTTGGTTCTTGCTATTTTCTACCTTACAAGAGCCTTGTTTTCAGTAAGAGCGGCGTTTTTGTAATCAGGAGCTGGTATTCCATCGATACAAGCCAACTTCAATTTCTCCTCAGTGTCCCTTTAAGTTTACAACGTTACTTTATGTAATGATATTTTTTCATCATTACACGTTGTAACTTATGCGAGCTGTGTGTCATAGATATCATTGTTTCTTTTTGCATTTTATTTATTTATACATACTGCTAATCCCATTTGGGATTGTTGCAGGAGGGCAAAATAGGGTTAGTAATAACAGTTAAAAAAATGCATCATTTTGGTGAAGATTGTAAAATAGACAACTAATAACAGTGAGAAAAGTAACAGTGAGAAAAACATTAGCACTTAACAGCGGCAGAATATCACATAGCAGCAGAATTTATAGACTCACTTCACCCGCAGCAAATTACTGACTCAAATGAAAATCCACTACCACAATATGCCTTTTCTCTGTAATGAATGTAAGTACAATCCTAATGTAGCAGCTATTGCCTTCTATGAAAAAAAAAATTGTGTTAATTTCTGAAACAAGCTCACCTCGCATGTTGTTTAGCACAAGTTAGGAGTTCAGTTTCCTGATCAGCAGTTAAATTTTGATGCAGGAAAGGTACAAAAGTACCAGTACCCAGATGGTTGAAAGTTATCCAAAGCCCTTTACTATGGTGTCCCTCATAGAACAGGCACAGCTTTGGCATGATAACATATTTTTTAATTCTTGTATTTAGCATTTTTAAGCCATCATACATCGTATATGACTTAAGCAAGGGAAATGCACAAAAAAAGACACCGACGAGAAAACCACAAGGACGGGCGCATTTCCCTTGCTTAAGTACCTATGTACGACCAACTTGCCCAACTACTTGCACTCATAAATCGTATATGAAGGCTGAGCAGCAGCATGTGAGCATTTCCCATTGGCAGGCAAAAAACTAAAAAGGGAATGTGTAATAGCCAATTTGAAGGACTAATAAAATAAGTTCCATTTTGTGGCTGTATATTATAAAATAAAGTATATGAGACACCCTTAGGCCTTTCACTCTTACTCAGTAGATCTCGTTTGTTTTTAAAATTCACTAATAGAGAAGTTTCTTGGTGACACCACTGGCGCTTGCATGGAAAGCTAGTGTGAATATTAAGTTTGCCATGACTTAACCAGCAGCCCGTGATGTTAGCTAAGCCATTAAACCCAGTCAAGCTAAAAAGAAGGTTCCTGCCAGAATATAGGCCACCTAAAACTTGTCCATTGGGATTTGTATGGTATTATCATAGATGACCTCAACAACAGAAAATAACAGTGTCACTGACGATATGTTTTTGGGAAAAACAAATCTAAATATGTATGCATTTCAGTTATTATTATGTAGTAACTCCTTTTATAAAAGCAAGTAGGAGAGGTATGAAGTTGTCTTTAGTTTGGAGAAGGTTTTAAGGTATTTAGTGTTTTTGGATCCTCAAGAACTATGCTTGTTGCATGGTTTATGGCTGGCGGATACGTCTTCACTTTCCTTAGCAGGGAGAGTGAAATCTCTTTGTTCATTTACGATGTTTGCTCCAGTTCAGGCTGTGAAATGCTCTGCATAAACTGGCATATTAATGCATCTGTAGCCTGCCATTACATAATGCTTTTCTGTGCTATCTCATGCTCAGGGGACTACAGCTGGAAGACATCATAGTCCTCCTGGCTGTGTTGTGCTCTCTTTACGGAGGGAGAACTCTGGGAAACGAGAGTGATAGGCGAACACTGAAGGTGAGCTAAACGTACAAGTATAGCAAGTTATTGACAAACATGGGCATAGCTCATTGCTTCACACAACTATTTCAGGCTGAAATTGTAGCAGCTATTTACCAAGCAGCAGGCGAAGGCAGCTTGCCTGCATGCTTGGAACATTTTGGTAAGTACAGTGCGGCTCATTATGAAGTGCCTGACCTTGATATCTGTACACCTATTTATGTGAAATGCTCCTTGCACTGTCCACCACCGACACATGGTCTTTGTAGTACCTTGTGCAGTTTTGTCATGTGACCTGTGCTGCCTGTTTTGCCTGCTTTTTGTACATTTTAATACCTTCACAGACAAACAGTTTCTGACGACTGCAAGGCATGACCTGTTTTATCTAGTTTCAGATGAGCTGGAGACTCTGGATGAGAGCACTGTGATTCAAAAGGTTGATGGAATCTTCCGTGCACTGCAATCTCTTGGCATGGCCAGAGCACAACTGCGAAAGTACAGGTAAGGACAGTGCTTGAACAGTGGTAGCTGTCTGCTTTACTTGATCGGCTTTTATAGTCACAAACAAAGAACTGCCTGCAAGAGGCTGCAGTTTTTTACACCCAACTGTGCACAGCTGTCAAGGACCATAGGCTATGCACAGCTGTAACAAGTTCACACATATTCCTCAGGCTTTCAAGTCCATGTTAAATGCCAGAGCACACACATTTCCCTTTTGGTGGAAAGAACACTGATGTGAAGTGCAAAGTTCGCACGTGCCATATTGAGTGATGTGCTGGCAAGGGCACTTTGTGTTCCTCAGTGAGTTGTCTTGTGCAGGAGCATTATTGAAGAGGATAACGTGGTGCAACCAGCAGTGTACAAGCCCCTACTGAAGCAAGTGCTGCAGGACATATTTGATCCTAGTGCATCTGCGGTGCCGGACCTTGACCACCATTCTGGAGGGCTGAGCGACATATTCAAAGCAGGATTTGGGTAATCCACTTCTGTCTGTGCCTGGAGAAGCCCAGCTTTATTTTCACTTAAATAGGAGTAGTACAACTAGTTGAGCTAACACGCTAGGTTCTTATTCATAGCTAGTCTATCGAACCGTTTTTTTAATCAAATGCCTAGCAGATTAAATGCCTCACTCATGCAGATGGTGGCCTTTGGCAAGCCATAAATTATAAAAGACGTAATACCATCGCTTTTTTTGTGGAATTTTGCTTGCTTCAGTAAGACCTTTATCAAAGAAGGATTCCATCCACTTTCTTGTTTTTTTTTTCTGTATTTACGCATTTATTTTTTTTGTCCTCATGTATTTAGAGTTCAGTAATAGGCATAATATTGAAACTGTTGCCACAGTATACCAACTGTTGCAACACTAAGAGAGACAGGCCTAGACACCTCTCCTGGTTAAAACACTGGCTTGTTTCACTCATAATATACGTGAAGGTGGCATTTGGCCCCTGGCTTTATTAATATTATGTCTAGCTGCAGTATTTGTATGGTACGGTGAGGATAGATTGAATATGTATGCATTGTCTGCAAAGATACTGAGCCACAAAAGCAGATTTTTTTTCGTAGATATGCATGGTAGCAATGTCTGTCTCAGTGAAGGTGAAACTTGCCTTAAAACATTTTCCCCTTCACTGCGCTCACCACAGCACCACCATAGCATGGTGCTATGCTGTACACATAAATGGTAAGCATGGCGTAATCATATTGCTACGCTGTGTACATTGCACCATGCTTGCCCTAAGCGCAAAAACTGGGAGCGATGTGTTGCATGAAAGAATTAGTTCGCAGCAGTGGCTTCGAGACTGTCCCTGCATGTATGTGCCAATAGCAACTGCAGTTGCACCAGCTTAGTAACCACGACAGGGCAGCAGCCATTGAGCATGTGCCGCCAGATGCTCATTTCTCTAAGCAGGTGCTCATGCCACAGAGATTTTTATTTTTGCACTCTTTGTTCAGAAGCTCCAAACAAGGTGCCATTTAAAAAAATGTACCATTTGATGTTCTTTTGTGATGCCTTGCGACTTACCAATGGAACCTTTCTCATACCTCTAGTGGTTTGGAACTTATTTTCTAATGAAGTGAGCTTCATTAGAAATTACAGCTTCTACTGAGCTCTGCAGCTGTAATGAGCTCATTACAGCTCAATTCATTACAGCTTCTAATGAGGTGTATGTACGTCTAACATGCATACAAATGGTAAAATTGCATTCATTTGTATGCATGTGAGACATGCATACAGCTCATTAGAAGCTGTAATGAATTGAGCTGTAATGAGCTCTTACGGCTGTAGAGCTTATGAAATGAGCTGTAATGAGCTCAGTAGAAGCTGTAATTTATAATGAAGCTCACTTCATTAGCAAATAAGTTTCAAACCACTAGAGGTATGAGACAAATGGTAAAATACAAATACAAATGGTAAAATTGCAGTCGGCCGCCGTGGTGGCTCAGTGGTTATGGCGCTCGGCTGCTGACCCGAAAGACGAGGGTTCGATCCCGGCCGCAGAGGTCGAATTTCTATGGAGGTGAAATTCTGGAGGCCCCTATACTGTGCGATGTCAGTGCACGTTAGAGATCCCCAGGTGGTTGAAACTATGGCGTCCCAATGCCCGAGTCGCTTTGGGACGTTAAACTCCTATAAACCAAACCAAAATTGCACTCAGAATTACTCTAGAAATTTAATGATATCACTTTTAAGCCATTTTGTCCATTGGTTTTGTAAAAAAGGGGGGTACACACTTGTACCTACGACTGCTTAAAAAGATCTAAAATGTGGTACTGTACCCGAGTCTATTGGACGCAAAAGTAAATTTGCATTAGAATTGAAAATTACTTCAATAAGTATTATGAGGCACTTGACTGAAGGAAAAGGCTGAAAACTTCAACAAATTTTGAAAATTTATTTTTCCCAACAAACTGGGCTGTGTCTAACTGCATACCCACACTTGTAAAAACACTCAGAACACCAAAGAGGCCTAATAGCTGAAGCTAAAAACACGCTGAATTGTTTGTTTGTTAGTTTGGTAGTATTCAGCATGCAAAAATATGTTACGTAGGTGCACCGTTTACCATTTCTCGGCACTTGAAGCAAATGCAACCATGTGTGTCCTGCTGTCCTAAAAAGGGTTAAACATTCAGCAAAAGGTATTCCTAAGTGTTCCAGGTGTTGGCTCACATTATTACATTCTTGCAAAATGTGCTATCCCTTGAAACTTTGGTTTAAGCTATGTAGTTAGTTCTGTGCGAAGTAGTCTTTCTTGAAATATCTGCTACCTGGATTGTTTGTCAGTAATGTTAACAGGGCATATAATTAGACATGCTAAGCATTCATCTTTGCATGTGTGCAAAACGCAAGAACGCCTGGGAGGTCAGTAAATGACATCAAGTAACAAATTAGGCAAGTTGCCAGCGATCCACACAGCTATAGCACACCTCCCAGCTACTAGATGAACACAAAGAAGGTACCACAGTGCTTTATGGTGCCGTCCTTTTTTTTTTTTTTTAGATGAAACTTGCATCTATAAAATACTCTGACATGCTGCATCTATAAAAAATACTGAAATGCCACTTTTGTGAAACATCGGACAAATTTGTTTGTTCTTACTTTTGTCACTTCATGTATATGTGAAATGAACTGCCGCGCTGGCTCAGTGGTTATGGCACTCGGCTGCTGACCCGAAAGGTACGGGTTCGATCCCGGCCGCGGTGGTCGAATTTCGGTGGAGGCAAAATTCTAGAGGCCCATGTACTGTGCGATGTCAGTGCACATTAAAGAACACCAGGTGGTCGAAATTTCCGGAGCCCTTCACTAGAGCGTCCCTCATAGCCCGAGTCGCTTTGGGACGTTAAACCCCCATAAACCAAACCAAGCATCTGTGCTTACTGCATAAGTGCTCCATGATTGTTTGAAGCTTTCAAGCTGTGTGCAATGTAACATAGAAAGTGACCTCTTACATTAGATGTAGGGCTGCAGAGACAGTGCTTGCTCACATGTGCAGCCAGATAGATATAAAAGCACACAAACTGCCAACCCAGCAGTTGCTGTGACATTTCACTTTCCTTGCTTCACAGTACACTGTTCATATACGTTATGGCCAAGCCTGGCACCCACAGTACTTGCGATAGCTGTCTTTTTAACAAGAGCTTTAAGCCCCAAAGCGTTGTTGGTGTTTGTTGATCTTTGACGGTAAGAAATGCAAATGAATCAAATGAAAAGGAACAGACAAGTGGCAGCTGATGAACAATATTGTCACAAATGGGTTGCAGAATCAAAAAGGGAGGCACAGGCCACAAGGAATCAAGCAGCGTCCCAGCTGCAAAGAGCACGCGCATCTCACTTCTTTGTCCTCAAGGCGCCGCCCGGGGACACCTGGCGGCATTATTCCCCCTCCCCATTCAAAAAAAGGAAGCAAAAACGTGGGCGCACTTGGAGCGAACGAGGTGCCCATTACTGCGTAAAGTGCGGCTTCATACGCTGTACGTGCACGGCCTCAGGCTGCGGTCGACGGCGCGAACTGGGCAGAGTGCCATCGATGAGGGCTTCATACGTCACATCCGTGATGCGGTGCAACACTGTGTAGGGTCCAAAGTAGCAGCTCAGGAGCTTCTCCGACAGGCGGGGGCGATGTACTGGGGTCCATACCCACACTTTGTCGTCACGGTTATACTCAACGTGGCGATGTCGTTGGTTGTAGCGTTCTGCATCCGTTGCCTGCTGCCAGCGGATGTGCATATGGGCCAGTTGGCGGGCTTCCTCTGCGTGCCGGGTAAATTCCTCGGCGTCTGACGTGAGCGCCTGCCCTTCAGGGGGGCACGGAAGCATGGCATCGACCATCGTTTGGACATCACGCCCGTAGACGAGGTGAAACGGCGTAAATCGAGTCGTTTCCTCAATCGCCGTGTTGTAGGCAAACGTCACATATGGGAGGATCTCGTCCCAAGTCTTGTGCTGTACGTCAACGTACATTGCGAGCATGTCCGCTAAGGTTTTGTTGAGGCGCTCCGTGAGCCCGTTTGACTGCGAGTGGTATGCAGTAGTCTTGCGGTGGTTCGTGTGACTCAGCTGGAACACCTCGTGCATGAGCTGCCTTGTGAACGCGGTGCCCCTATCGGTGATGACGGAGGACGGGGCGCCATTTTGTAAAACAATGTGGTGTATGAAGAAGCGCGCGATTTCAGAGGATGTACTGCGCGGCATCGCCTAGGTTTCCGCATAGCGCGTCAAATAATCAGTCGCAACTATAATCCACTTATTGCCAGAAAACGACACAGGGAATGGGCCCAGAAGATCAATGCTGACTTGGTCAAAAGGTGTGCTAGGTGGCGCAATTGGTTGGAGCAAACCTGCAGGCTTGAGCAGTGGTGGCTTACGACGCTGGCACTCACGGCAACCTCTGACGTAGCGGTGGATGGTCTTTGCAAGTTTAGGCCAATAATAGCCCTGACGCACTCGAGCGAGCGTGCGTGCAAATCCCAAGTGGCCAAAGGTGGGCTCATCATGACACGCCGAAAGGATGTCATCGCGGAGGTCTGATGGCACGACTAGGAGGTAGGGCCGGTCACCGTTGCTGGAGTTTTTCTTGAACAGTACGCCATTATAAATGCAAAAAGAGGACAAGTGGTGGAAAAAGTGTCGAGGTACGTTGGAAGCATTGCCCTCCAGGTGATCCATGACAGACAGCAGGTCAGCGTCAGCACGCTGCTTTGCCACTAAGTCCGAACTGCTGATCACACCTAGGAAACGATTGTCATCCTCTGTGCTGTCATCAGCTTGCTTGACGGGTGCGCGTGAGAGCGTGTCGGCGTCTGCGTGTTTACGTCCGGACTTATAGGCAATTGTGTAATCAAATTCTTGAAGGCGAAGGCTCCAGCGTGCTGGGCGGCCTGATGGGTGCCGAAGATTGGTAAGCCAGCACAAGGAATGGTGTCGGTGACCACTTTAAAATGACGACCGTAGATATAAGGCCTAAATTTCATCGTGGCCCAGACGACAGCGAGGCACTCTTTTTCCGAGGTGGAGTATTTGATTTCGGTGCGCGAGAGTGTGCGACTCGCATACGCGATCACAGATTCCACGCCTTCTTGACGTTGAACGAGGACGGCACCAAGCCCGATGTTGCTAGCGTCAATGTGTATCTCGGTAGCAGCCTCCTCATCGAAGTGAGCCAGCACAGGGGTAGTGTGCAGCCATTGGCGCAGCTCTGTGAAAGCAGCCTGTTGCTCGGCAGTTTAGCCGAACGGTATATTGTCACGTGTTAAATGGGTGAGGGGTTCAGCGATCTTGGAGAAGTCGGCGATAAAACGGCGGTAGTAGGCGCACAAACCCAAGAAGCGCTTGAGCGTTTGCTTTGTAGTAGGACGGGGAAACTTAGCTACGGTGGCAGTTTTCTCGGGATCGGGTCGTATGCCATCGGCGCTCACAACATGGCCGAGATACTTGAGCTCTTTGTAGCCAAAGTGGAATTTCTCTGGTTTAAGTGTCAAGTCGGCCAACCGTAGAGCATCCAACACGGTCCGCAGGCGTTCAAGGTGTTGGTCGAAGGTTTCTGAGAACACCACCACGTCATCTAGGTAAACTAAACAGGTTTGCCATTTGAGGCCAGCCAGGACAGTATCCATCATGCGCTGAAACGTCGCTGGCGCAGAGCAAAGGCCGAAGGGCAACACCTTAAATTCATATAGGCCGTCGGGTGTGATGAAGGCCGTTTTTTCGCGGTCACGTTCATCAACCTGGTGGAGTGCGCTGGACAAATCGCTCTGGAATATGTCGCACACCCCTCCGAACACCGAGGACCCCAGACCTCTCCCTGTCGACATGCCAGTGCACCGGGTCAGCAGCCGAAATCTTGGACTGCCCCCTGAGCATGGGCTATTGGAGACAACCTCGCCTCCTGGCCGACTGCCTCCTGTGCTCAGGCCATTCGACTCTCCCTCGGCGCCTACCCCTCAACCGGTCATGCAAGGCGTCGCGTGCTACACCCTCCAGAACCCACGGCTACCAAAGTCCTTTCACGGGACTCAACTTGAGGACGTGGAAGATTGGCTCCTCCAGTTTGAACGTGTCGCCGCATTTAACCAATGAGATGACGCCGCCAAGCTGAGGAACATTTTGTTCAGCTTCGAGGACGGTGCTCATACGTGGTATGAAAGCCGTGAGGACACTTTTTCATCATGGCCCGAGTTCCGACGTCAACTGCTCGCCGCGTATGTCAGCGCTGATCGTCGGGAGCGAGCTGAACGAGCCTTGCAGCCCTGTATGCAAATGCCCAACGAAACGGTTACCATGTACGTCGAAGACATGGCGCGGCTCTTCCGACGGGCTGACCCAGCCATGTCGGAAGCCAAAAAGCTGCGCCACCTAATGCGCGGTGTTAAAGAACAGCTTTTTGCCGGCCTCGTGCGCAGCCCCCCCAACACTGTTGCCGAGTTTCTAGCGGAGGCAGTCACGATGGAGCAGGTCTTCTGGTAGTGTTCCACCGCGTACGACCGGCCAGTCCTTGCTGCTTCTGTTACGTCCCTCCCGGTTTTCAACAGCAATACCGAATTTCTCCGTGACATGATCCGCACTGTTGTCCGTGAGGAGCTAGAGAAGATTTGTGGTATGTCGCAGCCAGCGGCCAGCTCCCTTATGAGCGTTATCCGCAAAGAGGTGCTGCAAGCTATCAGGCCTCCGTTACTACAAGCCGAACCATAGCCTACCCAGCACCTCCACCACAATATGATCTGCAAGTAATTTCGTTAATTTTATTGGATCATGCATATTTGCAATTAACTCAGGCAGTTCAATCTGCTGTTCTATGGCAGAAGGCGAAAAGGGTTTATTGAAGGTGTTAGCAGCGCTAAACTGCTAAATCGGCAGTGCGATGTTCTGTCAGGCAGACGTAGCAGTGTGTTACACCACATGCGAGGGTGAAGCATAGTATAGCTTATGAAAAAGGCAGAGTTGTGAAGTTTTGTGGCAAAATGACAGTGGAGGTGGAATGAGGGACGATTTGATGCTTGAAATGCTGGTGTGCCGTCTGTAGCTTGACGTGACATATCAAGCTGCATGATTCTGTACCACTACTTATGAGTCATTTAAGTAGGTCTGGTGGAATTCCAAATGGACGAGGTGCAAGTTTTGTGTGAATGAACATTGCATAGGCAAGATATCAGATAGCAAGAGGGGACGTGGCCAGTAGTCTTCCAAGTCGGTTTCGGGACCATCACCCACAAATGCCAAGCCTAACAACAAAAACTTCAGTGCTTGGTGTAATGCATTAATGCAGATTGAAAGCTTGTTAAGTGGGGACACAGGACAAAAAATGACAAATTTTGCTTTAAAAAAAAACTTTTCAGATTTTTCAATTCCAGTGCTGTTCAAGAATTCAGAAATTTTTGCTTGGATCTGTCTGCCAGCTCATAAGAAATTCACATTTATTTGAGCGTCGGTGAGGGTCCTACTCTCTGCCGAGAATTCACCAGTGGTCCGAGGTCATTGGCCTGAATTCAGTGGAGATGCTGCTGATGAGGTCTTGCCTCTGTACAAGAGACTGGCAAACATGGACTTACTTTCGCAGTGCTCAAGGATGCAAACTCAAAATGCAGACAAGTCCTTCAACGAATTGCAGTCCGAAGACTGCATTTGCATACTCAAGGACTGTGGAGACAGTAGTAGCCTCGGCTGTTTTATACTTTAATGCCGACCCGGAGGCCACTGACAAACCATTTAGAAAGCCAGGCATTACTTGTGGCACACACAGTGCAAAGCACTTTGCGAACACCGCAAGGTCATGCCTGGAACAAGCATTTGGTGGTTCAAAAGTGGCCCAGAAGAGGCAGAAGCTTGAAGCCATTGTTGCTGAACAGCGTCGATTGGATGAGGACGGTCCCACTTATGCACCTGGGGGTTTTGTTTGAAGATTTGAGCACTAGAAATAAACATGGGCATTGTGAAAACTTTGAATCCAGTTTTCCCCTCATTTTTTTGCCAATTTGTCTTGTTAGGAAAACTATCACTTCTATATTACACAAGAAATGTGTTTTTCGAGCCTTTCCAGGCCAAAATTTTTTGTGGAATGGGACAGTGGGCTTGTTTTTTCCATATTCTTGTTTGTTCACAGTGAAAAATGAGAATTACTAATGCGGACAAGAACAGAAAAAAAAAGAGGCATTTATGTTCATACAACTTATGAAAAGTAAGGTAGAAAAAATGGAAAAATAAATCCGCATTCCTGTGCAGTGGGCTTTCTAATAGCATAGCACATGAAATGATCGAAAAGTATTTGTCCATTTCAAAGCGCTAGCTTTCCCCAAGTAACCTTAGAGTCACAATTTCATTTTTTGCATTGTATCCCTCTTGATACAATCAACATAGAGTAATGATATTTGACGGAGATGGCTCTATTAAAATTCTGATTTTATTGAAATCGCTCTGGTGGTTCAAAAGTTTACTTTTTTGCCCCATCTCCCACATTAACTACGCTTGCAGATAACTGACTGGACACAAGCTTCTTCCCATTTCA
Organism: Amblyomma americanum; assembly: GCF_052857255.1. Taxonomy (NCBI): domain Eukaryota; kingdom Metazoa; phylum Arthropoda; class Arachnida; order Ixodida; family Ixodidae; genus Amblyomma; species Amblyomma americanum. The sequence goes on from NC_135497.1 coordinate 352,281,756, forward strand.
AGGATAACCTTCGCAGTCATAATTGAATGGTAATGGTAGCATGTGCTGCATGGATTGGGATAGAAACAAGGGTGCTTTTTACATATTAGTGGTGAAGGATGTGAGGTGGCGCTAGAATGGATAGCACAAAAACAAGATTTTGCACTTTGCTCAATTCCTGTAGTATAATTTATAAAATGTTGTCTGCGCTGCTTTACGTTTTTGAACTAGTTCAAACCAAGGGTCTACTGAACTTAATTCCCATTTGTATGCACAGTCTTTTCAGGAGTGCAACCAAGCCATCACCGAAGGACAGTCCAGTGCTTATTATTTTCATTATTGGTGGCGTAACTGCTTCAGAGGTGAAGCTCGTCAATGACATCACTTCATCAAGAAAACTGACACAGCAGGTATGCATGCAAACAGTTACAAAAACGTGAATTTATAGTAACACAGCTGCGCTTTGTTCAGTGCTCGTTTGGCGGGTTCACTTCAGCTCTTTTAACTAAATTATCAGCACAAACGCAAAAGCACTTTTCTTTGTTCCTGCAGGTCATCACTGGAAGCACGACTTTGGCCAAGCCGTCCCAGCAACTGGGCCTCCTCTTTGAACACTGCACGTGATCACATTACGTGAAATGGTAGAACGCAATAAATGGCAAGCTGTGTGCGACACTTTTTGTAAGCGTTGACGTTACAAACTGTGAAGTATTCCGTGCTGGTGCTGCGATCACAACACGTCGGTGTTCAATTTTGCAGCGTTGGCGCAACTTCTGTCGACAGTGATGAGCAGGAGTGAAGTCAGAGAAGTTTGTACTCCGCGATTTTTTTCGCCGTAGTGTACGCAGCAGCTGAGGCACCGATGAGAGCAGGGATCAACACTTGGTACTTCCTCCCGTACTGTACGCGCAGCAGTTGCTGGCTTATGTGTACGGCACAGTAAGACAAGGAACCGGCTGCTAGAGTCGACAGTGTGGTTCTAACCAGAGCTTCCGTGTAGGAAACGGTTTTCTTGCATGCTGCATTCTGGGATACAGACTGCATGTTCAATTTTCAATAGTTAACTCCAAAGGGTCAAAAGTCCTCACGTACCGTAGCGTATGGTAATACTAAAGGAAGGAAAGTGGAGTCGGGACAAAAATATTCAAGCAGGCAGACAGCACACACGACCGTAAGCGTTGCGCAAGAAGCAACGCCAAGACAGGCCAAAATCGCTGGTGTAGCCACGTGTAGTCGACACTGGCCAAGCTGCTCCGTAGTGGCTTTTTACCGAGACCTACGGAACTAGAGACCTGCACATTTGGCGGGGTCCTAGGGGACTACGTGCGCCAACTTTCTTTAACTTTTTGGCCGTTATGGGCGCTCGATTGACCTGTTTGTTTGTCATTGTCATCATCATCGTCTGCTTTCTACAAATGCTTTTTCTTCTCTCACTGCCTCCCTATGGATTTGTCCCGTCTTAATTTGAAACCTAATAATGAACAATGCAAATATTACATTTCTTCAAATCCTAGCGGTGAATATTTTGTTTGCGCGCATGCCAGGCGTGAGACTTTCTGGCATCTTTGCTAGGCAATGGATGAATGATGAATACAACGTAGACAAATGACAAAACTATTGCATCCTTGAAGTAAAATAATAATCTTGCTCAACAGGTTAACTGTAGCGCCAAGCCGCCCGTAGCTGCCGTTTCCTAGCGGCAAAAGGCATGAACTAGAAGGTGCGCGCTGGAGCAGTGCCAAATGTGCAGGTCTCTAGTTCAGTAGGTCTTGCTTTTTACACTCGAGGAATCTTTTGTTGAGATACTATTATACCATCGCCACCTGCAAAGGCGTGATGGGCACAAGCCATAAAAAGCAACATCAGCACAGAGGCTGTAATGGCTGTTCTTGTTCCGTTTGTACAAGGAAAATGAAAACCTTCATCTACCAGAGAGCACTTCAGCGACCACGGCATCGACAAACCACTAGTCAATGCCTCCTGAAGAACATGCCTGAAGCATCTCTTCGATTCCAATGGGCCCCCGAGATCGCCTCGACTTTGCACGACTGGCCGCTAGGCGGCGCTAAAAGATTACCCTTATGGTCCCTAGCCTGACCTTCGGGAATGCGGTCCTGTGTATGAGGCCAGATGTTCAAGCAAGGCTGGAAATTAGGCAACGGGGAGTAGGGAGGTTAGCTTTGGGAGCACATGGCAATACACCAAATCAGGGGGTACAGGGTGATATGGGATGGGCGTCTTTCGAGAGCAGAGAGGCTAGCAGTAAGATAGCATTTGAGGAACGATTGAGAAGGATGGAGGAAAAGCGGTGGGCTAGGAAAGTTTTCAGATACCTGTATATAAAGAATGTTGACACGAAATGGAGAAAGCGAACTAGAAAATTGACAAGCAAATATCTGGACAGCAGTAAGGGGGCAAATCAGCAATTATCGGTTAAGAAAAAGGTTAAAGGAACAGAGAGAGCTTTGTGGAAAACAGGGATGCTGACGAAATCGGCACTAGAAACATACCGGACCTTTAAACAGGAAATTGTCAAAGAAAATATCTATGATAATTGTAGGGGAAGTTCTTTGTTGTTTGAGGCCAGGACTGGAGTTTTGCGGACTAAGAAGTATAGAGTCAGGTACCAGGAGATAGACACTTTGTGCATTGCGTGCGGAGAGGAGGAGGAAACGGCTGAACACTTGATACTTTTCTGTAAAGGGCTTCACCCTACAGTGGAAGGCAGCGGAGCTGACTTACCCAAGGCATTGGGGTTTAGGGATAGTGAAGGGAAAGTGGATTTTAAGAGGTTAGAAGTAACCAAGCGAAGGTTATCTGATTGGTGGCTAAAAGCAAGACAGGAGTAAAATTTCACAAGACATGGCTAGGTGGCTTGAGCCACCGCCCGATGTAAAGGGTTCAGCCGTATCCATCCATCCATCCATCCATATGGCTAAAAGCAATTTGGTGGCTAAAAGCAAGAGAGGAGTAAAATTTCACAAGACATGGCTAGGTGGCTTGAGCCACCGCCCGATTTAAAGGGTTCAGCCGTATCCATCCATCCATGTGGGACATAGTGGGCTCATTGGATGTGGAAAATGGAGTAATTAATCTTTTAAAAGATATATACACAGGTAACAGAGTGCTCATAAAATGGGGAAAAAATGTATCAGGGCCTGTAGAGATACAGCGGGGGCTTAGGCAAGGATGTCCTCTGTCCCCTTTGTTGTTCATGTTGTACCTGCAAGGTTTGGAGACAAAGCTAGAGGGGAGCGGGCTAGGCTTCAACCTATCTTTTTTCAAGCAAAGGGAATGGATTAAACAGACATTACCGGGACTAATATACGCGGACGATATAGTGATAATGGCTGACAACAAGGAAGACCTGCAGAAGTTGTTAGACATATGCAGTACAGAGGGAGATAGATTAGGCTTCCAAGTGTAGTAAGGAAAAATCTGCAGTCATGATATTTAATGAAGAGGGCGGCGAGCATAGAATAGAGTTCGTGCTAAAAGTAGTGAATGAGTGCAAGTATCTTTGGATGTGGATAAATAACAGTGCTGAGTACCTGACAGCTGAGCATGAAAAATATGTAATGAATAAAGCTAGTAGCAATGCAGCTGTCATGAAAAATATGGCACTGTGGAATTACAATAGGTATAAGGTGGTTAGCGGGATCTGGAAAGGGGTGATGGTCCCTAGCCTGACCTTCGGGAATGCGGTCCTGTGTATGAGGCCAGATGTTCAAGCAAGGCTGGAAATTAGGCAACGGGGAGTAGGGAGGTTAGCTTTGGGAGCACATGGCAATACACCAAATCAGGGGTACAGGGTGATATGGGATGGGCGTCTTTCGAGAGCAAAGAGGCTAGCAGTAAGATAGCATTTGAGGAACGATTGAGAATAATGGAGGAAAAGCAGTGGGCTAGGAAAGTTTTCAGATACCTGTATATAAAGAATGTTGACACGAAATGGAGAAAGCGAACTAGAAAATTGACAAGCAAATATCTGGACAGCAGTAAGGGGGCAAATCAGCAATTATCGGTTAAGAAAAAGGTTAAAGAAACAGAGAGAGCTCTGTGGAAAACAGGGATGCTGACGAAATCGGCACTGGGAACATACCGGACCTTTAAACAGGAAATTGTCAAAGAAAATATCTATGATAATTGTAGGGGAAGCTCTTTGTTGTTTGAGGCCAGGATGGGAGTTTTGTGGACTAAGACATATAGAGTCAGATACCACGAGATAGACACGTTGTGCGTTGAGTGCGGAGAGGAGGAGGAAACGGCTGAACACTTGATACTTTTCTGTAAAGGGCTTCACCCTGCAGTGGAAAGCAGCGGGGCTGATTTATCCAAGGCATTGGGGTTTAGGGATAGTGAAGGGAAAGTGGATTTTAAGAGGTTAAAAGTACCCAAGCGAAGGTTATCTGATTGGTGGCTAAAAGCAAGACAGGAGTAAAATTTGGCAGTGACTGCTACAACCAGGTCGAAGCGCTATTTCAACCCATGACGTCGCATCCGGTTTGAAAAAAAGACGTCACGTCCGGCTATTTTTTTGCTGTTTGAAGCCATGTTTGAGCCGAGCCGAGCATTGCTTTCAGTAGCATTATGGCCGGTCGACGGAAAGAACGCGCGATCGTGTTGCACGCGAGTAATTTGTTCTTGCTATCTTTTGGTATGCACATACTGAGGGATTGCCCGTTATCTGACACTCAGCATTCCGTTGTCAACTTCCTTGCGCCCGAATATTTTTTGTTAGCAGATAACCCAGGACTAGCGCTGAGCCCGCTTGCCCGGCAGTGGACCCAAAGGCCCGGAGGGAAAGACTCATCTGTTTTTTTCGTAAGTTCTGCTCAAAAGCTCTGTGCAGTTCAACAAAAAAGAGCTTGCGCTGAGCGTGTTTTATATCTTTTGTCAACCAAGCCCAACATAACTCGTGGTCATGTAAAACACGCATAATTACCAGCTCTTGGGTGCTCCCGAAAAAAGGCGGGAAACTTGACAACAGTCCAGTTGAACTAACCGTTTGTGCGACGAGTTTTGTACGCGGTCCGATTTTTTGTGGCCCCGCGGCTGGGAAAGTATGTAGAGTGTTGAATTAATGCTGCACTTTACAGTTGTGTGCTGCTGTTGCAATTCGGTTTCTAAAACAGTTGCAAAAATTTCAGCGAGATAAGCGATTACGCTTTGGTGTCTGCAGCGCGAAACATGTTCTTTTAAATTCATATTTATTTCAGAAAACAGGACTTTAAAAATTGACTGGCAGTTTTGTGGTATGCACGGACGTTCCCGATTCCTGCTTCGAGTCCGTCGTTGGCTTGCTGGCGCAGAGGCTGAACAAATGGGACGTTAAAATGCTGAGGCAGCAAAGGCTCTAAGGCGCCTCAAGGTGAACCCTCAACCTTTTGTGAGAATTTTAAAATGAGTGCTGTGCCACCTGCGCCGAGCATCGGTTTTACGTGGGAAAGGTGCTTGGACCCAGGTAGCCAACTAGAATGGAGCGCATGAGGCAACTGGAGAAGCAAGCTTAATTTTAAGGCCTCTAAGCTTAAGACATTTTTACAACTGATGGTGTAAAGAGCACTTAAAGAGATGAACATTGTGGGCAATGTGCTTGATGTCCTTTAACTGTTTGGAAGCTTGTGAGGTGCATAAAGCTCACAAGGCACTGTTGCAGTGTGCGACAGGTCATTGTGGTGATATTAGAAGAAGACATAGTGCAGCACAATGGGACAGAGAAAAGGAGCACACTGGATAAGCGCTCGTTCTGTGTGTTTTTATCTGTCCCATTGTGCTGCGCTATGTCTTCTAATATGCTATACGAACAAGCCCAAACTACAACTTTGTGAAGATTGGTCGTGATAGGTTTCTTTGATTTGGCTGCACTCTCTGCACTAGTTCTGTGAAGTTCTGCGGTTGTGCCGGCACTGTGCAACAACAGCTCAGGCAGTTCAAATGCAGCTTGGCACTGGCCGCTTCCAAAACGAATGGTCGAGTGCAGGCCCGATTGTCCAATTTGCTGTCGTCACGAAATTGCAACCAACTGCATGCCGCCGACACCAACAACCACCAAAATCCTGAAACACTTGGAAGAATTTTCAAGCAGCAAATCGCAATAAAGTTTTACCATGAACCTGCTCTAGGAAATGGTCGTTTCACAGAAATAAAAAAAAATCGTTGCATGTATACACACAGGCGACTTACGAATTAGCTCTGAAATGCTGCCCATGCGACTCGACTTGACCGCTTAGGTTTTCATTATGACTCCTCAAACAGTCACTCACCTCCTCTATGTGTAGGTCGAAGAAGCAGAGAACGTATGGCACGAGCTATTTAATGAAATGGTGACAGTTATTTGCTGAAAGGTTATGGCTTATGGGGGTTTAACGTCCCAAACCAACTCAGGCTATGAGGGATGCCGTAGTGAAGGGCTCCGGAAATTTTGACCGCCTGGTGTTCTTTAATGGAGCATAGACACCTAACTTTTGGGTGTGTGGTTTCTTCTTTTTAATGTAATGACGCCACTGCGGTGGCTCAGTGGTTATGGGGCTTGGCTGCTGACCCGAAAGACGTGGGTTTGATCCGGGCCGCGGGGGTTGAATTTATATGGAGGCGAAATTCTAGAGGCCCATGTATTGTGTGATGTCAGTGCACGTTAAAGAACCCCAGGTGGTCGAAATTTCCAGAGCCCTTCACTACAGTGTCCCTCATAGCCTGAGTCGCTTTGGAACATTAAACCCCCATAAACCAAGCCAATCTTTTTGTAATAAGGCCATATTATACACGGATTACCACGTGGTATGCTCCTATGGCTGCTAAATAATTTATAACTGAATTTCTTTCTTGTGCTGTTTCAGTTTCACTAGCTGAACGATGACTGTGGCCTCAAAGAGAGGTTGTAGGTCATGTGAGGTGTGAAAAACTGCAATATAATCGCTGCTTCCACATTAGTTGTCATTCCGGCTCTTGAGGAAGGCTGGCTTCAGCAGTGCAGTAAATCATAAAGATGGAGCAGCGATTATATGGGCGTTTTTCTATGCCTCACATGACACAAGAGCACTCTTTGACGTCACAGCAATTGTTCGGCTGTTCAAACTGAAACAGCTTGACAGAAAAAATTCAATTATAAATTATTTAGCGGCCATGGGCAAATATCACATGGTGATTCATGCGTAGTAGTATTTTCTGCATCGTTGTAGAGAAGAAAACATGCCACCAAAATTACGTGTCTATATTCCTTTAGCACGCAGAAAACCAAATGGAAAATGCTCTTGGCCATTACCTCCAATGCAAATGCTGTGTGGTGTATAATATTGTTACGTGGTTGCCGTCCAAAGAGTGAGGCGCGATGAACGATGGGAGAGATATAATTTAATGGCCGTTGGCCTAGCGCGAGTGCTCTGTAACGCACCACAGCCAGCTTCGTGGTCTTTGCCATAATATTCCTTTTTCTCATGGACATTGTCACATGGAGGAAACTGGGTGGTGTGTCATTGTTTGCGTAAGAACTTAAGGACACTGAGAAGTTCCCTAGGCAGCCGCTGACCACACACCATGCGTGGCAAAATTACTTTTTAAAAGTAATTAAATTCCATTACTAATTACTTTCCTAGATATCACAAGTAATTAAATATTACAAATTACTGGTCTCAAAAAGTAATGACATTACATTACAATTACCTGCCTTAAGTAATGAAAATTACTTTGTTTCGATGCTAAAATGTTGCGCATTGGTCATAGTTTGTGCAAAATTTCTTGAGTTTTTTGTTTGCAGCGCCACTGAGCTTGAAAATGGGCGTCAAAAATTTTGCCCCTCTTTAGTCAATTTGAACAGCCGCTTTGCTGATGTAGATGAGGTCTTTGTCGTATCACTCTTCAATCAGAAGTACATCGTTCAATGTGTAATATGGTCCCACCATCCTGATTTTGAAGAATTTGTCATCCGCGTAAACAGCGGGAGTGCATTGCCTGCTTATCCACGCATCATCCCAGAAGTGCACAGGTGCGCGAGAAGTTGCCAATTCTGCTGTTCAATTGATTTGTTCTGGAGGCAAGTTGGTGGAAGTGCATTGCATGTAACTGAGACGCTTTTACCTATGTTTCCCTTGAGTTAGATATAGGGCCTCAAATGAGGCCACAAAACCCCGACAACTCACGACCAACTTTCTTAGACGTGTCAGTTGAGACTTCTTGTCAGTGCGGCGACGTCAAAGCACTAAGTGCTCGCAGTGCGTTTGTGTGTGAGATCGTGTGCAGTGCAGGAAGATGCGTAGCAGTCCTGTGACTGATATGCAGATTCTTCACCAAGGCAGTGCTGACGCCTATGCGCACGTCACCTCTCGTCCACGTGCGCCGCTTCCCTGGAGAGCTGCCCATTATTGGTTGTGCACTTTTAATAATAATAATAATTGGTTTTTTGGGGAAAGGAAATGGCGCAGTATCTGTCTCATATATCGTTGGACACCTTAACCGCGCCGTAAGGGAAGGGATAAAGGAGGGAGTGAAAGAAGAGAGGAACAATGAGGTCCCGTAGTGGAGGGCTCCGGAATAATTTCGACCACCTGGGGATCTTTAACGTGCACTGACATCGCACAGCACACGGGCGCCTTAGCGTTTTTCCACCATAAAAACGCAGCCGCCGCGGTCAGGTTCGAACCCGGGAACTCCGGATCAGTAGTCGAGCGCCCTAACCACTGAGCCACCGCGGCGGGTGCACTTTGAAGGGGAACGCCTTATATGGCACATTGACATTGATACCCGGCGTCATTGTCGATGTCCAGGAAACGTGGTCCACAACCCCCAATGACTTCATCAGCAGAGGGAAAAATTTCTTCCGAACGTGCAGAGAATTGAACCAATTGAGGGCCTTCAGATTGCGAGGCGATCGCGCAACCTATGGGCCACAAAACTGCGTTGCTTCTTGGCAAATAATGATTCATTTAACCCTTTCACTGCCTCTCCCGAGATAACTCGGGCGACCACACATATGCACTCCCTGCTTCTCACGAGTATACTCGTTTTGGTTTCTTAACTCGCTCCCTGCTGCTCCCGATAATACTCGTGCAAAATAAAATAATGCAAGCATGTAGCGCCATCTATGGAGAGGCCTCATAAATAACACAGAACTTGTACGATGACTTTCTAATAGGTGGAGCGCGTGTTCCATCACCCGCATCGCTTTGTAATCGCCTCTGCAGAACAGCCATGGCAAGGCAGCGTGCGTCGTGCGTCCGCGGTTTGATGGACGAAGAAATTCAAGAATTGCTCATGAATTCGGACTCCGATGACAGTGACAGTGAGGAAGCAGCCCGTCTAAGTGCCTTGTCGAGTGATGACAGTGATGAGGAGCCCCTTCCACAAAGAAATCCGCGTAAGAAGAGGAAATGCGACGAGCGGGATTTCTCCTGGAAGAAGGAGTTCAAGCCTCAGGACCATGCGTTCGACCCATCTTCTTCAGGAATCTGCAATGACATCACAGCAGCATCCAGTGAGCTCGAGATTTTTTAAAGTTTGTTTACGCCGGACATTGTGGAAGGAATTGTGGATCAAACTAGCAGAACCCAACACGAGCCTGCTGCGTCTGTGCTAACACGCAGCATCGACCAAAGCAGCAAAGAGAGTCTCGCTATCTGTGTTCCAGCTGCGAGGTGCCGCTTTGTGTGGTACCTTGTTTTGAAGAATACCACACCAAAAAAAGTTTTCTAAACACATGGACATCCTAATTAGCTGATACTCATTTTGCTAATTAGTCAAGTGCCAATTTTTTGTATTCAGTACAACTAATATCTATATGTTAATCATGAATAAAATGTTTCCATGACCTTCAGAGCATCCTAATGCCTTGCTAGCATAAAATTTCTACGAAAGTAGTATGCAAAAAAAAAAAAAAACCCGGCAGGGAGTATGCAGTGGTGAGAAAAAAACCCGGCAGCGAAAGGGTTAAATTATGTGTTACCTTATGACTGTATGCTAATGAGTAGGTGTGTCATTAGAAAGGAAGGAAACAATATAAATTAAAAAATGAATGTTTTTTGCCTTCAAAGCATCGAAGTAGTCTCAAGTGCCCTTTGTAATTTATTCTTGCTTTTGCGAGTCGCCGCGGTGGCTCATTGGTTATATGGTGCTCGGCTGCTGACCCGAAAGACTCTGGTTTGATCCCGTCTGCGGCAGTCTCTTTTCGGTGGAGGCGAAATGCTATAGGCCCGTGTACTGTGCGATGTCAGTGCACGTTAAAGAACCCCAGGTGGTCAAAATTCCCGGAGCCCTTCACTATGGCGTCCCTCATAGCCATAGTCGATTGCTTTGGGACGTTAAACCCCCATAAACTACATCTTTGCTTTGTATATGCTCATCTCCACAAACGCGAGGCCAAAGCATGGCAGATACGAGGAGAAGCATGGACTCGGTATGAAGCAAAAGTAATATTGCTAGTAATTGATTACTTTTCCGTGAAATTACTGCTTGAAAGTAGTTCATTACATTAATTAATTACCAGGCCACAAAAGTAATGAATTACATTAGAAATTACCGAGAAAAGTAATTTAATTACTGTAATTATATTACAGTAATTTAATTGCTGGCTAGTCTGCCACACACTGATTTCAAGGTGATTGCACACTGCTTTTCAATGAATGCGAAATCCTGACATGATAGCTTCTGCAAATGGTACGCAAGAAGGCCTTTTGCATTTTTAAGGCACAGGTTTGTGCCACCTTCCCTTTTATTTTTTTGTCCCCCCACCCTGTCCCCCTTAATATTTTTTTTATGTTATGAAGGCAATGTTTTAGCAACAAGCTTGAATTAGCCCCTATGAAAAATTTTTTTGCTGGTCTGCACGTGACTGTCTTCATGTTCAGGTTTTGCGCCATTTCCTAGTCCCTGGCATTTATTGGCACTTTCACTTCATTAAAACGTTTGTGAATGTGCTGGCACAAATTTTGAAAAGTTCCTTTTCTAGAGCTTGCAAGCTGTTCCCATATTTTTGTTTTCCATGGGGGTGAAGTTTCATGGCATGTCCAGTCCGTCAACTATTTCTTACGGTTCTCAGATACTTTGACCCGTTACACTTGTGTATTGTGGAAGAGGCGCAGGTGCTCTTAAGATGCTTTGTGCCCTTGCCTTTGTGCAGGGCAGCAGCGGCGTCTTCTCCGCAGTGCTCAGGTGCATTTGGGCAAAGCATCCAAAAATGATGACTAGCTTGGCTGGCATTTTCTCTTGGTCTCTGAATGCATCATATGGTCAGAATTTGGCAAAATTATGGACATGTATACTAGGGAATCGTTTCAAAAAGTTATCCAGGGTAAAAATAGCACAACACGCATAATTTTTGGTTTTGTGATACTGCAGATTACACGAACCAAGAGAAGAACAGCAAGATTCTACTGTATTTCTTTGAAGGGCTGTGACGGTTTTAAAGGGTGTCTAGCAACCTAGAATTGTCAAAAGGAATTTCGTTTACCTGGAAAAATCGGGGAGCTGTGAGGGATACCATCAAGAAAGTGGTCAAGTCGCGGAAAAGGACGGACTGAAATTAACGCAGAGGTCTGCTGCCAGTTTTAACGATACTGCGAGTGTCCAGCACACAGTCCGTTCTTATTGGCATGACATATTTTTGCTTCTAATGAGTATTAGGCATGGCAGCCTGTCTGTTTTAGCTGTCTTTTTCTTGTCTTCAATTAAGTGAGCATTGTATGTACTGGTTGGTTCTGTACAGGTTGCCACACTCCTCATTAAATTTGGTCTGGTGCATGTGAATAGACACAGCTACGTTCAAAAGTCTTTTCTGTGAAATAAGCCGTAGTCATAGTAATGTGCAGAATTCATGCACTTTCAGTATGCTGATGCGAGGTGCCACGCCACCCCAGTGTGGCATCAAAATTGATCTGTAAATCTTGCTCTCAGGCCTCGTCAATCTTGTAGACTATTGCAGAAACAAACAAATAGAGGCTAGTTTCTCTGCAGTTCCAGCTGTGATGACGAGGTCTATAAAGCTGTTACTTTTTGTGGAAATCGCTTGATGCTTGTCCTGTGCCATTGCTGCTATCGAAAGGGATGCCAGAGTGTGCCTTCGTTGGAAAGCTAGTAAAAGGCAGTGCTTCTCAGTGATGAGCAAACCAACCTTTGTCAGCCCTCTTGTTCAAGGGTTCCTTCTTGAAAGCCTGAAGTATTCTTTTGCAGTACAATGAGCAGTGTATGGAGCCCCTGAAACCATGCAGAGTGTTCCGTTTAGAAATTTTCCAGAATTTTCTCAAAGTAGAGTTGTTTGTTTCTTTTGTGAAAGCACATGTAATGTCAGCACATATGGCCACCACTCTTATGAACCATTAAAAGAAACCAAAAACTTGTGAGCATAATTTTAACAAACTTCCAAATCTAAGACTCCGGATCACCCAGGCACTTTTCATCTAGTGAGAAGGGAAACAGCTGCTGAAATTCCTGCACAGATTCCTAATTGAAATGTGCCAGCATCTGTGTGTCCGTTACGGCCAGGGATTCCAGTGTGGTGAAACCCATACACAAGAGTTAAGCGGCCCATGTCCCGTCAAGAATGCTGCATCTGGGGCAGCATTCCACAGCTGGAGGTGTCGCAAGAAAGTGTGGAAGAGGTCGTCTTGTTAATGCTCTCACTCTTGTTGTAGCTTAAGCTGCTGTTCATCGATTTTTTGTGTCATTAATGTTTCTCAACAATGCCACAGCACGTCATACGCCTTTTCAGTGTCTGAACTGTGACAAGAGCATCTCCACCGCAGCCGCGTCCTCGTGCTTGAGTGCTCGTCTCGGCTACGGGAGGTCGTGGGTACGATTCCCGCGGCCTTCGGTCCACCAGCCAATTAATCCAATAGGAACAGGCGGTCCCCCGGCCTAGTGCTCGGCTCTCCAGGGCTGCACTGCGTGGGAAGGATGGACTGCGCCTCAAAATTCCCGTCAAATGCGGGTACAAAAACGTCTCCACGTGGTTAAAACCCGCAGTCCAAAACTCTCGCCTTGTGCCAGTTACAAAACTCACAACGTTCACTTCTCTAGCCTCAAGATAGATGTGCCATAAGCACTCTCCGCTCACAAACCCCCTTCGAGCAAAGTGCGGCGGTATTTGATTGCTACCGTTGTGGCTGGCTCACACGCATCAGCAGGTGTGCATGACGGGTTAAAAAAAAGATGGGCTTCTACCGCACGAGGTGGATTTAGCGTTGCTTGACGGCAGAACTTATCTCTGATCCATCAAGGCAATGGTTTGGTCGAAGACCCTTCTCCCAAGCATCTCACCCTAGATGAGCCGAGCACCAGGGCGGGGAAATCTTAAAACCGGTGGGCACCCGGCGGCACTGGGAATCGAATACAGCACCTCCCGAATGTGAGGCGGATGCTCTACCACAAGGTCGCGCTTCGGTGCTATGATCGTCGCCAAAAGGCCGAGAAATGAAAAGCCGAGAGATTGTCGTTCGGCAGCTTACAAAGTCAAGCTGTCATGTTTTTTCCTGAACACAGTTATGGCTCAGGCTAATTGTACCATTCTACATGCTTTTCCCTCATTTATTGAGACGCTCAATAAGCTTTAGGATGCGATAAATTATGAAGAGGAATGAAATATTTGTGTGAAATGTTTCTTTTCATCACTGCATTTTGTGGAAACATGTTTGTATTGTAATTTCAAATGTTTTATAATTTGAACTACTCGAAAATAAAGCATATCGCAGTACTGGCCGGCATTTCGAAAGGCCCTGATATGCACAGCATGTGTATGAGAGCAGACGATGCAGCGGTCCCTGTGTCACTACTTTTGGAACCCACATGACCAGGGTTGCTGCTCTTCCTCGGGAGTGACGTCATAATGCACCCCGACACTCAGAAACTGAAATCGCTCAGTATAAATAATGCGGTAATATTTAATGTTCATATTTAAATTGCGGAGCACGTATCACGCACCGGGTGGGAGTATGCAATGTTTGAAACTAAGAACACTCCAACCAAAAATTTGATGTCTCCGCCCCTTTAAGGTTTTGGGTTCAGGATATGGAGCTTGTGACCTCCTGTGTGCCAGCGTCAGAAGGCTTTCAGAAACCCTTTCATTGTTTGTTTTGACTGTTTTTATTCATTCTTGGTCTCTGCCTTGTACACACTTCTTTTTGTGTGTGGTTTCTCTGGCACATCTTGAACAATGTTCCTTTTATTCTTTTTTTTAAGGATCTTTCTAATGTCCATACGCAAAGCCACTACAGGAGTGCGTGGGCTGCTACTGTAGCCTGTTTGGAGATGTCCTTCTCTTTTTTCCCTCATATGCATTCCATTTTTTGTGTATTTGTTTGTGGGTTTCTCTTGGCCTACAGGCAGACTCGCATTAGGCCCACGTCGGCCAGGACTTCCTTGCCAAATAAAGTGTTCCTACCGACACACCTTGTCAGTAATTGATGAAGCGTATGAATAAATGAGTAACAACTTCGTTGGCCGTATAGAAAAACCGTGTTACAAAGCAGTTTTTTTTAAGGCCATACCCAGCCACCACATTGTTTCCTCTGAGCAACCTACTCATCTTTGAGGTAAGTGCTTGCCGTGTGTCGCATCACAGTCTGAAGTGTTGCTGCAGAACTGCATATTGCCTTCCTGTTTATGCCATTGCAGCAGAAAATGCTCCCCAAAGCTAATGAAAAAAAAACTACTTTGAGACAACTGCTAAACGGGTGCTGAAGCCCACTGAACATTGTAATTGAGGCCCTTTGAACTGAATGTTCTTTGTAGGTATTTTACAAAGGCAAGATAACAATCCTAGCTGTGCTGGGATTGCAACTCGCTGCAAACGAGGCAGATTCTGTAGCACTGGGCTCTTTCTGGCAGTTTTTGAAATTCGCATTACCCGAAACTGCACTGTAAAAGAGCATAAAGAAAACGATGTCTTCCTCGGTAATTCATGCCATGCAACATGACATAGAAACCATCACCTGGCCAGTTTATCCATTGCCTCGAGGTGCAAGGCATCTGCCAGTTCCTGTACGGTAGCTTCAGCCTGTTGCATTGGAAAACTACATTTCTCTTGAAGGCACTTTTTGAGCAGGAATCAGGTTTACCCTGGTTTTCATGGTTTCTGCTTCGGGTGCACAAACTAGATAATATCGTGCTTTAACTGCTAATGAAAGGCCCTAAATATTGCTAAATTTGATTTATAGTCTTCTCTTACTGTTGTGACCTATCTTTCCTCAAGCAGAACAGTGACCTGAGCTAGGTCGCTGAGTGGATTTGCATCACCTGTTAAAGTCAGATTAATTTTTTTCTTGTTCTAACTTTCTCAGCTGCTGAGGGCCATTATTGCCAGTGAGGTGCGTACTGTATACAGACGGGGAAATCGCTTAATTCAAACCTGCGGTATTCACAAACTGGCACTTCGCTCCCGCCAAAATCGCGTATTTCAGTGCGAAAAAGCTGCCGGCAATATGAGCGTACGCAACGGCCGTACAGCTTACCTGTCCTGACTGATGAAGAATCGCAGTGCAGCATGCTGCATACGGCCATCGTGGAGAACCACTCGTCTACTACCCCCAGTCACACGGTGCTTTCGAAGTCCAGTTTCTCTCCCCAGCTGCACTCCTGTTCCTGTCACGACGTGGGACCAGTTTATTTTAGCACATGCGGGGTCGATAGAGTGGAATCTATGAGGCGCTACTATTAATGCTATCAGTGCTAATGAGCGGTCGCATGAGAATGAATAGAACCTTACCAACCTCTCTGGTCGGGCTCTCTTTATTCTGAACTCGGCATAAAAGAACTATTTTTCGGTCCCCTTAACCTTCGTTTCTAACCAGCATAGTTTGAACAAATTTTCGGTCGCTTAATAGTTTCAAGTATCGAGACGTCGAATGCCTGATCATTGGTACGTGGCCATATATATATTTCCCATCCATGGCGCACGCATAATTTGTCCCTAAACGTAATGAGCGTTGGATATATTGTCTTCATCTTCAAAAGACTTGCCGCAAATCTCAAAAGTCTATTATAGCGACAAATTTATATATAAGACTGCTCAAAGGGAGCACGGCTACAAAACCACCGCCGCACACACGCGTCCACTATCTTGGCGCTCTTAATTCAGTTCCAATAGATTGACCGAAAGTTTGAGCTATAAAAGCGAGCACGAAACAACGAGAGTTCATTGTGTGAGCGTGTGTTTGAGGAAGGATTGCGCATAAAAGGTTTTACCACAAAACGCACTGATCATGGTGCTTGCATGCGGCACAGCGAAACGGCGATATCGATACGAGATAAAATTCCGCAGCTGGCGCTTCTAGCCCTCGCAATGAAAAGAGGCAGGATTGATTTTTCCCTTTTTAAA
This sequence comes from Amblyomma americanum, assembly GCF_052857255.1. Lineage (NCBI taxonomy): Eukaryota > Metazoa > Arthropoda > Arachnida > Ixodida > Ixodidae > Amblyomma > Amblyomma americanum. The sequence continues at coordinate 352,298,035 of NC_135497.1, forward strand.
ACAAACATCCGGTAGACCTCCGCTGTTACATCCGCGGTTGATGCCTTTTTCCCGGTGCTACGTTTTTTTTCTCCATATGAGCCAGGTAGTCCAGCTGCCACAGAAACCCCTGCAACTGAAATTCGATAGTCTATATCTGTTAAAGATCCCCAGGTAGTCGAAAATATTCCGGAGCCCTCCACTACGGCACCTCCTTCTTCCTTTCTTCTTTCACTCCCTTCCTTATTCCTTCTCTTACGGCGCGGTTCAGGTGTCCAACGATATATGAGACAGATACTGCGCCATTTCCTTTCTCCAAAAACCAATTATTATTATTATTATTGTCGGGGCCTATAGACATACAGCGGGGGCTTAAGCAAGGATGTCCTCTGTCTGCCTTTTCCATTTTCCATTGCAATAACGGACACTTGGGCGATTTGGCGCCTTCGTTCTCCATTTTCTTTTTGTTACTCTCCTCTCTCAGTTTCTAGGAAGGAGCCTTCTTTTTGTCTCCGCGACGGAACGCGGGGCGGAGGCGTTCTTCTGACGCGAGGCAGCGCGGAGACATTTGCGCTTTGCAGCGCCCGGCTGCTGGATCGGGTTTCTGCTGTGCGTTTGGCCGGCCAAAACACCGCCGTAACTTACATTTTAACTGTTAACAGCCGCACCCGTGGGGAGCGCATCGCGCTCTGAGGCATATGCGCGCAGTGTAGTTTTCCGTTTCTTTGTTCTTTTGTTGCTGTTTTCTTGTTTATTATATTTTCATTCCTCGTGTTCGAACCTCTCGCTTCCGCCGAAGGAAGCTTCCCCCCCATAATAATTCTTGTCGGAGCCCCCCCCCCCCCCCCCCACCCCCCCCCCCCTATTTCCCATGCGGACAATTCACCCCTCTCCGCGCCCGCTGTCTCTAACCTCTGCTTTCTATTCCCCCCCCCCTTTTTTTTTTCGTCTGTTCCTTTAACCACCCTCGTCCTTTCCCTCAGTCGAAGAGAGGAGTCTGGCCGCTCGCTGTTTGTCTCTTGTGTGATCTGTTTGTTTGCTCGAAGGAGAGCGTTTTTCAAAGGAGAAAGAGAAGTAAAGAGAAAAAGAAAAACGCGCTGTCGCCCCCCTGAACCGCGCCGTAAGGGAAGGGATAAAGGAGGTAGTGAAAGAAGAAAGGAAGAAGGAGGTGCCGTAGTGGAGGGCTCCGGAATAGTTTAGACCACCTGGGGATCTTTAACGTGCACTGACATCGCACAGTACACACGGTTCAGGTGTCCAACGATATATGAGACAGATACTGCGCCATTTCCTTTCCCCCAAAACCAATTATTATTATTATTATTGTCGCCCCTGTCCACGGAGCAGCCGCGGTGAACGGGCAGAAAAAAAAAGAAATAAAAAAAGGCAAACGAGGTGCAGGAGGGGAGAATAGACGCCCTCAAGGCAGAGCGGCGGCTAGTACAGTAACAGACGGTGGCGGATTCGCGGAACAGATAAGAATTATAGATGCATGTACTCGCGTGCCGCTGGCCAAGACGAGTAAACAAATAAACAGAATCAAACGCAGACAGGGCAGACTTCTCTGGAGCCTCTTCGGCAGGAATAGTCGATGCGGAATCAGCGGCGCACTTAGCTTAACTAGAGGCACGTGCACACGTGCAAGATGCGCTTTTTTTTATCCTGCGCGCGTTGGAAAACGTGGGGAATTCCGAGTGAGTGAGTGAAAAACTTTTATTGAACATTTGCGTAGTTCGGTGGCAGCAGGATCCGCGTCGTCTTCATATCAGGCGATCCCGGATCCCGTCTTCGCAAGGTCGGGCCCTCATTCCAGGGCTCCGCTGAGCCGCGCTGCCTCGTAAGCGTGCTGCACCAGGGTCCTTTGGACCGTGAGCTCGCTGCTGACGAGCCGGCTCTCCCATTGCTCCGCACTTGTGTGTTTGTGTTGGGGGAATTTTATGTTTCGCTCACACTCCCATGTGATGTGGTACAGCGTTGGTACCGCCCCGCACCACGGGCATGTGGCTCTGTATTGTGTCGGAAACATCTTGTTTAGTATGTGTAAATTTGGAAAAATACCCGTCTGCAGTCTGCGCCACCCGGTAGCCTCTTCCTTTGTTAGTGCCTTGTGTGGCGGAGGATATTTATACCTTAAGCCCCTGTATAGGGCCAGGTGCTCTGCATACCCCCCGTCGCAGGCTCGGGTGCAAAAGTCGTCCGGTAATCCCGCTCGGAAACTCATTGCTCGAGCATGGCCGTCCGCTCTTTCATTTCCCTTAATACCTGCATGTCCGGGTATCCAAACCAGGCTGTGTATGTGTTTTGTGTCTGAGACGCGCGCTTTTCTGAGTATGTTCATGGCTGCGGCACCTATCCTTCCCCTAGTGTAGTTTCTACATGCCTCTTTCGAGTCTGTAAGTATGTTAAGAGATTTGTTTCCCTGGGAGCCGCAAGCGACCGCTAGAGCTATGGCAACCTCCTCGGCTTCTGTTGCGTCCGCAGCCTCTGCCGCTGCACAGGTGATCAGTTCTCCCTGGTGGTCGACTACTACAGCCGCGGCCATGCGCTTCCTATCCAACAGGTACAGCGCCGCGTCCGTGAAGACCGTGTTTTCCAGATTGGCTAAGCCACGCTCGATATACTCGGCTCTTGCTTTCCGTCTTCCTTCGTGCAGGTTCGGATCCATGTTCCTAGGCACGGGTGCGACCCGAATGGCTTTTCTAATTCCATCCGGGACGTCCCTGTACCTGTCAAGGCGCTCTTGTGTTTCCACCCATATTCTTTTCAGCAGTTCCCGGCCTGTTGGCGTGCTTCGGTGTCTCGTATACTGTGCCCTGATTTGGGCCTCCCTCAGCTCTTGGAAGGTGTTACTGATCCCTAGCTGGAGTAGTTTCTCTTTCGGTGTGTTCCTAGGTAGATGCAGGGCGGTCTTATATGCCTTCCTTAATATTACATCTATCTGTTCCATGTCGGCTTTGGTTGGTATCTGGTAGGGCAGTGAATAGGTGACTCGGCTGACTATCAGGCTGCTCACGAGTCTGAGCGTGTCTTCCTCTTTCATGCCGTACCGCCTATGCGAGACTCTGCTGATCATTCTTCCTACCTGCTCTGCTGCTTTACTTATTAGGCTGATGGTGTGGCTGCATTTCCTGCTTCTTTGCAGCCACATACCTAGCACCCTTATCATGTCTTTCTCTGGGATCCTCTGCCCTTCCAGGTAGACTTCCAGCTCCGCTTTAGTGGGATGTCTTCCGACTCTCAGCAGCTCCGATTTCTCGGTTGAGCATCTGAGGCCTCTTTCTCTGGTGTACTTCTCCACGCACGTGGCTGCTTCCTGTAGTCTGTCCTCCTTCTCCCCCAGAGAGCCCTGGGTGACCCATACCGTGACATCGTCGGCATACATTGCGTGTTTTATCCCTGGTATCCTCTCGAGTTGCCGCGCACGCCCGATCATCGCAACGTTGAATAATATCGGTGAGATGACCGATCCCTGGGGAGTTCCCTTGCATGGTGTGCCGAAAGGGTCGCTTCTAAGGTCTCCAAGCCCGACTGTCGCAGTTCTATCGCTTAAGAAGGCCCTGACATAATTATGGACTCTTCTTCCGCAGTTGGTGTTATTGATTCCCTCCATGATGGCGTTGTGGCTGACGTTGTCGAAGGCCCCCTTTAAATTCCGAGAAAAACCTAAAGAAAATGTGTCCCCAACCGGACATGACGTCATTAGAAGTCACGTGACCATGACGTTCAAACGTGACGTCACGGGTGACGTCACATTTTTAAAACCAATCAGCGTTTCCAGCCTAGCGACCCGCAAACGCTTGTGAGAAAACGTGTCTGTCTCCAACCGGACATGACGTCATTAAACGTCAAGTGACCATGACGTTACAAACGTGACGTCACATTTTTTTTACCAATCAATCAGCGTTTCCAGCCTACCGACCCGCAAACGCTTGTGAGAAGATGAGAAACGCGACGTTCTTCTGTAGGTCGTTTTCACCTGCCTCGCTGGCCACAGCTACTCCCTAAGCAGAATTCTTTTCGTCAATCTGTCTCGAAAACGAACACGGAACAGCTGGTGACACCTGGTGTGTGCTGCGGAAATCAAGAAACAGCGCGAACTTGGGAATCGAAATTGCATTGAGGAGAACAATGCTTTATCTTAGGACATTGCAACGGAAGAAGGCGCTTGTTGATGTAAACTGCGTGGAGAGCGGAGTAAGCCGGTGGGATGGTAAGTTGATTACATATATGTTTGTTTGAAAAGTGAGAGCTGCGAATGACCGGAAACGTTTTCGAAATGCCACTACATTAAACGTGTAGTTGTTATTCCTGTGGATGACGCTCGAATGGAGTTCAAAAATGGCGTTCGGTAGGGATGGGCGAGTAGCGTCTGTTTAGTTCCGGTGTTCCAGCGGGAACCTTCCGTGGTCCAGGCTTCAATTGTACAAGGCAGTACTAGAGCACCGCCATATTGAGTTCTTCTGATGAACTTTGTTCATTACCTTGTGCATTTCTGACGGCTGTCTAGGGTTAAACCTCTACGACGATAAAAGCGACGCATCCGCTGCAGCAGTGGCGAAATACCCCGCGCTCTGCCAGGCAACGTCTCGTGAGCTAAGAGAAATTTTTCATGCCTAAAAATTTGTCCACAGTTTCATGAAACAACGCTACCAGTTGTACTTGATTAGGAAAGATGTGCTCCACGATAAAGCCTAAGGAAGGATCTGTGGTGGAGCTAGTCGAGGTGAAAACCGTTGCTACAAGTGTACAGTCGCGAGGTTGAGCATCCGCCTCGCATGCAGGAGGTGTGAGGTTCGATCTCCAGTGTCGCTGGGTACCGAGCGGTGATACAAAGGGTACAAGCTTTCCCTGGCCTGCTGCTCGGCTTAAACAGGGTGAAATGCTAGGAAAAATGGGGCTTTGATGCCATCTTGAGCAAACGAAAATACCTTGTGCCATGGCGACAGGCAACGTTACTCTTGAACTATACTCGGATGCAACTCAATAACAAAGCGACAGATGCCCCTCAGAGGAGTCACTCCGGCCAATGGTGTCGACCGATTCTCCCCTTGACCGTTTACTTCTAAGCTGCCAGCGTGAAATAGCAGATGGTGGCAGAAGGATGGGAAATAACCACGGCCAAATCGGATTAACTGTGGCGTCATGAAAAACCGGTCAACGCCATTGCCTCGAGGGTCTCCTTTGACGGGCGTCTGTCGCTTCGTTCTTGAGTTGTATCCGACTATAGCTGGCGTCACCGGCGTCAGGTCAGTTCAGCAAACCTTGTCTTGAGACCCGATCTCGGAGGCCTTAGCTTAGTATAAATGCTACTCGTTTCATGCTTTGAAGTGTGGCTCTAATTCATTGTCTTTCGTCGCTAAAATTTTCATACGTATAATTTGACGGTCATAAAGATAATACATTGACTTCGCGTTGAGATGACCTCTTAGTGGAGACAAGTGTTTCTACTTTTAACAGCTGTAGAATTCCTGAATGTTTACAAACAACCGAGATGGCGCTACAATCGCTATCGGGCTCGAGGTAGGAAAGGGGCCGGGGCGTCATCATGGGGTAGCCCTGAGCACCGGTTTTTCAAGGCTTGAAGGTGCGTTTTCAATCAATGGGAATCACAACAGTGGTAGATGTTTTGCATGGGTTCGTGTTGACCCCCCCCTCACCCCCGGCCCTCACCCCCGGCCTTCCTCATGTAATAGTTCGCATCCATTTCATGCTGCACGAACCACAACAGCGCAGCTATAAACGGGCTAATTTCGTATGCAGCGAAGTACAACGGGGATAGCAGGGATTTATATAGAAGAGAACTTATACGAGATATACTCTGTCCTCTTATGATTGCACACTATCTTCACGAGATAACTAAAAATATTCCTTGACAGTGTCACATATACTAATGAGTCTAGAATAAAATTATGAAGGAAAGAGGTGTGAAGAAGACGGCGTGGTTTAACCGAAGAATAAAGAAGATGAAGAAGCATTCGGTGAGATGGAGAGAGATGACTGGTGGAGAAGCATTCGGTGAGGTGGAGAGAGATGATTGGTGGAGAAGAGAAGAAGGAGAAGACGACAAGGATTACGTGGACGATCCCGAAGGCTATAAAAGGGCGAGGGAGAGCGAGGCACGGTGGGGAAGAACGGAGATGCAGAGGCTGCGGCGGGTCATGGATGCTTCGGCTGGAAGAGAGCGACGCCGGCCACTGCTCCGGTGAGCTCGCGTTCTACGGCTTCGCATCGTGGACACCCTGCCGTTCCTGAGCCCGTTACGGGGAGTTAACTGAGGACGCTACCACCTGCTACGGTAAAGGATGTCTCCGGCCCTGTTGCCACCCATCCGGGTGGTGCCCCCAACGCCAACAGCACCGGCATCAGCTCCAAGGGCGGTTGGACCGGGAGCTTGTACGACGCCGCCAGCGACGCCAGCCGCAGCATGTCGAAAGCCTACTCGACGCCGACTACTGGATCCATACAACGCCGCAGCCGTACCGAACCAACCGTGAGCACGAACGCCGACCGCTAACAGTAGAACGCTAGTAGTAGACGCTGGTAGCAGTGTGCCCGTGTCGTGTGTATTTTTTATCTTTGTGTTTTGTGTTAGTTTTGTGTGCTAGTGTGTGTGTCAGGTAGGGTGTATTAAATGTGCATTTGTGTGGGTACACCTGTCACCTAGTCCATTCTTTCGGTCCTAGTGTTCTCCGGGGAGATCCGTGACAGACAGCACTGTGCCTTTACATCCGTTTAAAATGCGCAGTGTCTTCTTGTGATGCGCACTCCGTTGCGTTCGAGCACCCGTTCCTCAACTCCCTCGTACGTGCTCTTTTACTACGCGATCACGTGTCTTTCTACACTGGGGGACAGTGCCCGCGTTCGTTCTTTCGCGTGAGCGATTTTTTGTGGGTCTGGTTGGCTCGTCGGGTGCACAAAATGGCTGTAAATGTGCTTGTGTCTGCAATAGCGTACTGGCTCTTTGAATCCTCCAGGTCTACCTCACCTAGTGCGCGTGACAGCATTGGAAAGAAAATGAACTTTAAAAAAATGGTGGATGATTTAGTGGGATTAGGCCAAATGCGAATTAAGTCTGCTAGAACTTTGGCTTTCACTTCGATTTAGGTTCCAGGCTCGGTTATCAAGGTCAAGCATTCGCCTCAGACAAAGATGGGCGAAATCGGACTTAAGTTCCGCCTTAAGGATGTGACGCGCTGGCATTAATGGGCTGATGCCCATGTATGTGGAATTGGTCACTCTCCACTTTTCATTCATAGATCGCTAGTAGTCCTTGCACCACTGCTGGCGCAGTGGTGCAGCTGTTAAGCGATGCGCTTCAGCCCTGCGATGGCAGGTGCTGCCACCTGTGAGGTTTGCGCGACCCAGGTTTCTCTTACCGAAAAAACTCAAGGTTTCGGTCAGACAAGCGTCGGTGAAATCTGAGATTGGGGGTATTAGTGCTGGCGTACCAAAAAGATGCTTGCGCCGAGCCGCCGATAACAGGCGATAATTCCAAGCGGACATATCGTACACCCTACGTCATCGCTGAATGCTTACAAGCGACGTAACATCCAAAGAAGTGCAAAAATTGTAAATGCAAACCAAAGTTGACCAATACAAAGATTCTAGGCAGAAGTCGTCACACTGTGGCACGGTAACTACTGGTAGCGTTTATCAGAATAAAAGGCTGATACGTGTATGAGCGACACTTCAGTGCGTTTGAAACGAAAAATCATTTCTCGTGGAGTCGTGCGTAATATTGTGAAGATTTTGATATGATGGATGACTTCATGACTGTATATTTGCACGCGCGTTCTTTGTGAATAAAGAGTTGTGAGTTAGCGCGCCTGTATTGTCCCCTTCGTGTGTTGCGCTAAAAGTAGTCCCACCTTGATAACGATACAAGTGCATAAAGATTTCTACGCTGACAATCTTTCTTGTGTTGTTGCTTGCGTGTGGATGAGATCAAAACAATGAACAGTAGGCATGCATTCCTGCAGTGGGGTAATATAGGTGTAGCACGGATTATCCTGCAATTTTTTAATCGACCAGCGTCGGCCGCATTAGGATCAAGCTGAAGGATCAGAGTCACATAAGCTCGCACTCCCGTACAGCTTTTCTTCAGGGTTCCCCTCTGCTTCCTGCTGCTGCCCACCCACCCCTCGCCGTATTTCACTCATCCGCATGGAACGACAGCCGAAAAAGCGTGTTGGCGTGGTGCTCACGTCACAATGAGACAAGGCTTTTCGTGGACAGTGATACGAGTCGGTAACCAGGGGCTGATTCATGTGTTACTCTTGGAAATACTGTTCGCATTTGAACCGTGTATTTCTTGGACTTTTTTTCGTTCAGATAATGGCGTGCAGCCTAGCTGGGGTGGGGGGCTCCCTTTACTCCCATAAATACGCCCCTGTCGGTAACCCCAAAGATGTGCCATATACAGCTCCAACAATCTAAACACGAATAAGCCGATGTAGGTGTAAAAACAGAGTAAGCTGTCTTCTAGTGCGCTCACATTTAGGGGCAGGGTATTTTGCCGAAGCTCCGTAGGAGAATTCGGTCATTAAATTAACAGAATGCTTACTCGTCGCAACGCTAGTATATTCCCACTCCAATGCACGGTAACTTGATGCAGTTGTCAAAGGAAGGAGGCATACAAGGGCAGCGGCAGAGGCCCTTAGGCTTGCAAATACAGGCGATTGAAACCTCTCGGTTAAAATCTTCGTAAGTGCTAGAAATTCGCTTGTTTTTTTAAAGAAGCAATTTGTTTCCGTTCCAAACCTCTAGAAGTTGGTATTTTTGGTGACAAAAATATACCCCAGGACATGGTTAGCGTACCCTGCCCCTTAAATGGAGTGTGCCAGAAAACGGCCTACTCCCTTTTCACTCATTTCATGTTTTGAGTGACTGTAAAAATTTCTTTGTGAACTGTGTGCAACCAGCCCAACTCCCAGTGCTGTTATAAGAGGAGGATGTTTCGGGTTTATAAGAAGGCCTTGTATTCCGCGTAATGCAAAGAACAAGGAGAGCGGTTACGTATGTTCCAATAGACGGCGCAAGACCGCATGCTTATATTTGCGGACCCAAGCTCACGATGGGCCGAAGGATTAGAAGCTTCCCCTTCAATCACTGCGCCAAGAAAGAGCTCCTCCTGGTGTTTTTCTCATCGCTTGCACGTTTCACAGAACAACGTGGCCCACCACTGCGCAACACTGATTCTCTTGGGAGCACACAGAGCAGTTCTGCGGCCATGCAGCGCTCCTACACTTTGTTCTCATCATATGTCATGCGATTAGAGCCACCTCGATTTCAGTGGAAGAACGCTGTCCCCGTGCTGAGATAACAGCGTGAATAGCGTAAGCTTTCTCGAACAATGTGCAGGATACAAAAAAGAAAATAAATCAAGAATGAAAATAACACCTTTACATTTTGGCTAACATTCTTCCATGTTCAAAGTGCATGAAAGAATAAAACACGTTATCAATGGGTCACACACAACAAAATCCGTATACCCAGGCTTACGCCGCACAGCAAATCAAGATATCGGATCAACATAGTAAGATGCCCCGAACAGAACCTCAACAACAGAACACTAAGCTACGGTTCCAATTCCAGCCGAAGGTAGAGATTGCTGCTTCCGGATAATCCGTGTTCCCTCAATGCCCCGATGTATACAGGATCCACGTATCCCGCAAACACAACTTCCTTACCCAAATTTGGAACGACATATTTTCCGACTGGTCGAATTGCGCTCCTTACAGTTAATTGTCTCGTGCAGTAGCTAGGATCGATGAGAACTAGCCTAACCTTCTTATCCGTGGGCCAATTCACGAATTTGTCGATCAAGCCCTCGAGTATGTAAATACGAAGCCAAACACAGAGGCCGTCAAAGCAAAGGCACGGAACTATAAGGTATCCATAGTGGTAGCTAAGCTGGCCATCGCTGCTGGTGCTGTATGGCGAAGAACGTGCTTGGGCGAGAAATTCATGCCAGTCATCTATGGTTCATTCGAAAGGAACTGACTTGGCGAGGAAGTCACCACCGATGTTCCGGGAAGCGATGGCCAGCTGTTCCACAGCTTTGGCCTCGTCGTCTACTGACGTAGCCTGTTTTCCAGCAGACGCCGCCGAAGCTGAAGATCCGGCATCTCCCAGCGTGCGATCTTCATACAAGGCCTCTACGACCCTGTCCTTCATACAAAACGCTGTCCGCTCACACTCCCGCCTGACTACCTCTTTCGTGGCCCTCTCATTTCCAGCCAGTGCGTCCCTGATTTCCGATGCTAATTCGCGCCTGTGTTCAGCTAATTCCGTCTCGGCCAGGGTCTTGAGTCCCGAAATCTTGTTTTCTAGAGCGTCTGTCACTGCACTGGCGATAGTCGTGGACTGAGGTTCTACGGTGCTTTTAGTCTCAGGGCGCAGACACTGCTCGAATGAATCCAGCTTTATGCGCAGGGCAGCATTTTCTTCCTGTATTTTTCCTAACGCTTCTTTTACTTGCATGGCGACGTTGGCAAAGTTATCGTCTAGCTCGCGTGCGCGGGACGGTACACAATCGCGGTCCAGATGTTCCTCAATGACCTGGTGCAGGACCATCTCGGTGCACATGGGGGAGGTCAGGGCGTGGAAGTGGCAGGTGTTGGCGAAGTGCTCCAACACTGCGGATGCCACGCACTCGGCATCGCAGCCGTGCTCAGCGTTCCAGCAGCGTACCTTTCGGCCGAGAAAGTTGCCCCTGTGGATGGTTGTCCACGCCACGTCTCCCTCCTGGAAAGGCTCTTTGTGCAGTGGGCAGTGGCTGCGCTTAGATGCGGCGCCATCGTAGAAGGGCTGGCATAGGGAGTGCCGGCATGGCAACTCTGCCGCCAAAGCAGGGACGAGACCGCACAGACTGCACACTTTGCTCGAAGGGAAAGGGTTCAAGAAGAACGTTGGCCGCCGGTCGAGGCCGGTGCCGAAACCGAACACTACCGGCATGCATGCGGGCGCTATAGCCTGAGGCATGTAGTCAAGTGTCTTGAGAGGGAACATCCGGCGCACACTAAGCTGAGACTGCCGCCTGTCTGGGCGACCGTTATTAAAATTTTCAGTCGTCCTTGTCCTGTCTGCCCTTATTACCTCAAGGTAGGGGCGTAAAAAGTAGACTATACTACAAAGCTCACAGCGCGGCTGCGAGTGGACCGAATGCAATGTCCTATTAGTTTCTACTCATTGCCGAGGCGTAACCCTGACCGCGCTAAAGTGATACCCCATGTCCTTCGCTCTCGCGCCGGCGTCTTCGCATCGCGAGAAGGACCCAGAGTTTTCTGGAAGGCGGTTTCCGCGCTCGACCAACGGGGTCGCGCGCCCGGCGGGAGAATGTGAAGGAAATTGTGCAGTTGATACCGCATGTATGTGCGCGCCTGCCTTGAGGCAAAGAACGAACAGACGCGGACCGCACCTATAAATGAGGGCATTAACCGCTTGAGAACACAGCGCTTGCAGACAAAGGACCAGAACAAGAAGAACACACACCTGCGCTGATCCGTGCCATCTTGTCTCGTTGATAGCGCAGGTGTGTGTTCTTCTTGTTCTGGTCCTTTGTCTGCAAGCGCTGTGTTCTCAAGATGTACCCCAACCAACTCGCCCAGCAACAAACCTTGCTCAAGTTCATTAACCGCTGTCGGTCAGCCCGAGCCGCCGTTAAGCTTCTGACATGCGCGCCCGCTCTACTCCCGGGAGAACACCACTCGACCCACCACGGACCAGCGAAGCAACGTGCGCCAGTCCGCGGATCAGCCCCGTCGTGCTCCTCAGGTCGTCGACTGTCGCAGTGCCCGGGGAACAAATTGTGTTTTGTTTGTTTGTCTCTCTGTGTGCTAGTGCACTTTAGGTGCAGGGATTTCGTTGAATTGTAATCTCTCTTCATTGTTACTTTGCATGAGTTGCACTGTATTTGTAAACCACTTTCTATGGGCTCGTACGAGTGATTCTGAAATCCTCTGTATCGTCTCTCTGCTGTATAAACTTTGTTTTGGTTTGTGAACCTTTGGCTCCGACCCATTGACTAACTTGCGACCGGCGAAAGCTGGACACCAAACGACCAACACCCTTGTCACTTGGTAGCTGGTCTCTGGCTGAGCTTGCCACGTTGGGTCGAGGGAATCTCCTTTGTGACCAAGACCGCTACACCCACACGCTCTAAGGGTGTCTGGGAGAGCACACAAAAGTGCGCGAAGCAGTGACACCCAGGAGCACAACTAATCGGCCCAATATTGGAAATATATTGGGAAATTTTTATCACCAGAGTGAAACGAGTCATTCCCAAGTGTGGCCCGATCGCCTGCGCGGCTTGGGAATTCACTACTTGACGAAGTCTAATCGGCTGACCGAGTTTGCGCGGAGCTTGATTTTGAGTGTCAACCTTGGCGCATGAAAAAAGAAAATGTAAGTATTGCTGCGACTGGGTGATGAACCCGCGGCGGGCGAACAGATCAGCTTCGCTCGCCACTGCACGAGAGCGCTATGCTATCGCCGCAACCAATCACACCTCGCGTCAAAAAGCCACGCACACTCGTGCTGTGCACTGCACGTCGTCGTCTTCATCAACGTCCATCTGCGGCGCGAACAGATCTGATCAGCTTAACCTCGATCAGAGCTTAACCTGAGTCCAATATCCCAGCAAAGCAAAACCCATCCAGGATTGGATTGGATTGTAAAACTTTATTTGTCCAACAGATGTAGGGAAGGCAGATGTAGGGAAGGCTTTAAGCCTTCCCACCTAGACGACGGCCAGGAGTCCTTGGACCCTAGCGGCGGTTTCGGCCAGTCGGACGGTCTTCAGTTGAATCTCCGGATCGGAGCCGAGTAATAAGGTCTCCCATTGTTCTAAAGACTTTATGCTTCCCTCAGAGGGAGCCTGTGGGCATTCCCACAGAATGTGATTACGATCAGCCCTGGCTTTACATAGCTTACACTGGCTGGAGTACTGACCCGGGTAGTAGAGGCTGCACGACACCGGGCTTGGAAACGAGTTGGTTTGCAGGCGACGCCAAGTGGAGGATTCGCTCTTGTTTAAGGATATATCAGCCGGAGGATATTTAACCCGTCCTAGTCTGTAGTGTTGCGTGATCTCTCTGTAACACAATAAGCGGTCCCGCCCCGTGAAGCCTTCGGCTAGCCCACCAGCTCGTAAAGTAAGTCCTCGAGCTAATTCGTGGGCCGCCTTGTTCCCAGCGAGGAAGGCGTGCGCAGGTGCCCAGATTATTTCAAATTTTCTGCTATCTCTGCAGGTCTGCAGGATTCTGTTTGCCTCGGGAGAAATTCTGCTTCTGGCAAAGTTCATCACCGCAACCTCAGAAGCGCCGACTATAATTTTGGCTGAAGTACTTGCAACTTCAAGTGCTATGGCAGATTGTTCTCCAATCTGTGAGCAATCCGTTGGAACAGTGCCACTGGCTAACAATCTAGTTTTCAGCGCTCGCTACAGCTAGGGCCATGCGGCCGTTGCCATAGTCTGCAGCATCAACGTAGAGCACGTCCTTCGAGTTTTTGAAACGCTTTTCAAGAGCCTCGGCCCGTTTCTCTCTGCGTTCCTTGTGATGGATTGGGTGCATGTTTTTAGGTAGTGGTGGGATTATGAGTCGGTTCCGCACGCTTCGCGGCAGGTCGACTTTGATGCCTTCCTGCCCTTCATAGTTAATGCCTAGCCTAGCTAGGATTTTCCTGACCGCAGGGCTTCCCGCAAGGCTATCATACTGCGAGATCCTCACTGCTTCAATAATCTCCTCAAGAGTGTTGTGGAGCCCTAGAGCTAAAAGCTTTTCATTTTCAGTGCGGACGGGAAGCCCCAGCACGTTTTATACTTTTACGTATGATGCCCTCAATCTTCTTCTTCCCGAAGGACCTAAAGCTGAGGAAGGGAGCAACATAAGCTATTCTACTTATAACAAAGGCCCGGACTAGCCTAACCAGATTCGCTTCTCTCATCCCGGACCGCCTGTTGGTAATCCTGCGGATGAGCCTCATGGTCTGCTGTGCGCAGCCGTCTAGTTTCTATTGTTTCGCCATTAAAGCTGTTGGCCTGAATCAGAAGTCCCAGAACTCTGATTTTGTCCACTTTTGGAATGGGGATCCTCCCAGCTGTGAGGGAGATTTGCGTTTCCTCCTTACTGGCTCTGCCTTTCGGCTGGTATAGAAGCAGTTCCCATTTTTGCGGTGAACATTTAAGTCCCCTAGGTCCGACGTAACCTTCAACTTCCTGGATAGCCCTTTGGAGGGTGTCCTCTATTTGGGCATCGCTGCCCCTAGCTATCCACAACGTGATTGTCATCAGCGTACATGCTGTGGTTTAGTCCTTCAATAGCCTCCAGTCTTTCAGGGAATTTGATCATGGCCACATTGAAAAGAAAGGGCGAGAGCACAGAGCCCTGTGGGGTCCCTTTGGTGCCTAATTTAATCTCATCCGATTTGCATTCTCCAATCTGGATTCGTGCTTCTCGGTCTGACAAAAAGTCCCTTATGTAATTGTAGATTCGTTTGCCTACTCCCAAGTCCTGAAGGTTCCCCAGAATGGCTTTATGTGTGACGTTATCAAAAGCCTTCGCTTGGTCAAGCCCCAGGATTGCCTTTGCGTCCCCGGCTTCCGCATCGATGGTTTGGTGTTTTAATTGCAGCATCACGTCCTGGATGGAGAGCCTGGGCCTAAAGCCCACTATCGAATGCGGATAGAGGTCATTATCCTCCATGTAGTTATTGAGCCGCGTTTGAAAAACGTGCTCCAAAAGCTTGCCTGCACAAGAGGTTAGAGAGATAGGTCAAGTTCTATATCTGGAGTTTCTTGCCTGGTTTTGGGATCATCACCACCTTAGCGGTTTTCCACGCTCTTCCCAGCACTTCTGCATAAAGTTAGTTAATGCAGTTATAGAGTTTTCGTCTAGATTGCGAAGCATTTTATTGCTAACGCCATCCAGGCCTGAAGCTGACTTGGTTTTGAGCCTGGCAATCTCCGCCCGGACCTCCGCTTCGCTGATGGGTTCGTCTAGGCTGGAGTTGCCTACGCCTTCCTAGTTAGGTAGCGGTTCCTTGCTAGTGTCCCCTATGTATCGCCCCTATATTTCCTCAATTAGATCTACCTCCGTACCTTCGTACAAATGAAGAATTTTTTGAAGGTTCTGTCGCTGCGCTGTTTTGCAGCCCTGTGGATCCAGCAGGTAGCGGAGTAGATTACATGTCCTAGCTAGGCCTATATTTCCATCCATCCTATCGCAGGTGGACTACCAGTTCTGCCTGGTTAGTTTTAGTGCGTAATCTTCTATATTTTTATTGAGCCTAGCGATCCGTCTCCTGAGATTGCGGTTCCACCTTTGCCTCCTGAGCCGTTTTTCCATGCTGAGCTTAGCTTCCCACATATGGAGGAGGTGGCTGTCCGCCATTTCCAGTGCAGAGTCCTCCGTTATCTCCTTGGTTGCGTTCTTTAAGTCCTGTCCCAGTTTCTTAGCCCATTCATCAATATCTGTTATGTCACTCACTTCTGTCTCGCTTCTTATTTCGCGAAAGGCACCCCATTCAACAATTAGCTGGTTTCTGCCTTTTCTCCTGGCAGGGCCTGCGTTCACCACTGTTTCGAGAATAAAGTGATCGCTGCCTATGTTTTCCTGGATATTAACCCAGGTTGCATCTCCCACGTTTTTGACGAAGGTGAGGTCGGGTGAGGAGTCTACGCTGACACTGTTCTCCGTTCTAGTGGGGGTTCGGGGGTCGGTCATTAAGGTGCGCCCCTCTTGCTGTGCATCCAGCCAGAGTTCCCTTCCCTTAACTCTTTCTTTGTGTACCCCCAGGCAGCGTGTTGGGCGTTAGTCTCCCACCACTACCAAAGCTTGCCTTTTGGCAATACGCAGAGTTTTTTGGAGAAGAGGTCCAAATCGGGCCTTCCTCTGTTTCGGGCTGCTATAGATATTAAGAACAAAAAGGCTGCCTTCTTTCTTTTTTGCTGGAATAAGTTCAACAAGGACGTGGTCTACGTTGATAACCTCCGTGTCATGCTTAACGACTGCTAAGTTTCTCCTGATCAGCGTGGTTACCCCGGATCTTCCATCATCTGTACTAAATGATATGTAGCCCGATAATTTTGCCATCCCCGCAGTTTCTTGTAAAGCGATTACGTCTGGATTGTCTTTGCCAAGAAGGAGCTGCTGTAGGACCGCCCTTTTGCGACGGTGCCCGCGGAAATTACACTGCCAAATCGAGTGTATATTGTGACTGGCCATGATTGGATTGTGGATTGTCACCCAGTGGTATTAGGGTCGCAGCCGTCTGTGATCCACCATGTACCTTCTGCTCTGTTTCCCTCTGCCAGTTATTATTGCTCAGCAACTCGGCCCTAGCTGTGTTTCTGGCTTTCTTCCGATAGCGCCTGGATGGCTTGGAAGAGTGCTGCGAACTCTGCTTCCCAGCTCGCCTGGAAGTCGTCCATTTTCTTGCATGGATCTGCCATTGTGGGCTCTTGCGACGCGTTCGCGCCCAGTTTCCTTTTCAGAGGTGGGGAGCGGGTATCATCTACCTGCATCTCCACAGTGCTTTCATCGGTTGAGTGGGTTTTAATCGTGTTAGCTGTTTTGACTGCGTTAGCTACTTTCTTCTCCCTTTTTAGCATAGCGTTATCCTTTTCGAGGTCATCTACTCTTTTAGTGAGTTTCCCTACCATGATTCTCAACTTGGCTAGTTCCTCGGACTCCGTATTTTTTGGGGAGACCTTATCTACCCAGCTCACCTCCCTTTGCCTGTTGGCTTCAGTCCTCGGCCTTGACGATGATCTTGCCCTGGAGTCGGAGTGGCCTCTGGAGACAGAGCGACCCCGGAGCTGGAGTAGCCCTTGGAGCTGGAACAGCCCGGGAGATCGAGGCGAGGGAAGGAGTCGGATCGGCTCCGAAAGCCCTCCCGGCTCCTTGAGCGGCTTTTCCGCCCAGGCGGGGGTGTTTTCTTCGCCTCCTCTTCTTGGAGCTTCCGCTCCCGCTGGCGTTTCTTGACGACGTACGGAGTCCGGTAGATCTCGCGACACTTCTTGTTTCCCAGTTCATGTCTATTTCCACAAACAGCACATTTGGGATCGCACAAGTGTCCATCCGGTGGCTTCACCGTACCGCAGCCACGACACTTGACGTTGTCCGGGTCCGGACACACATCAAAGCGGTGCCCAAGGTGTCCGCATGCGTTGCACGCTTCAAACTTCTTTTTGTGGAGGAAGCACTTGAGGAGCCCGCCTCCATAATAAATCCAAAACGGCACATTCTCATCGACGAAGAGTAACAGAACTGAGATCGATGTCTTCCCAATTCTTCTGATCCCTCTGATTTTGGGGTTCCTTGAACAATCCAGGTTGTCCAGAATTTGTGCTTGCGTGTGTTCCACCGGAATCCCGTGAATAACTCCTTTGCCACTACCCTCGGGGGATGACAGGTAGTCGTTTACGTCGTACTTTTTCTGATCAACCTGAAGTGTTTTTATCTTCAGGTACCGATGCATTCTTTCTTCACTCATGGTGCCCACGAAAATGGTGTTTGGCTTGGTGTTAAGTTGAATAATGTCTTTCTTAGCCTCCTTCAGATTCACGCCCGCAGCGGCTCGCACAATCTCATAATCTTCACGTCTCCACCCAAGGATAGAGCTTTCAATCCTCCGCTCGGTCTGATTATCACCTTATGCAGGCCAGTGGGTAGGCGTGGTTGCTGTGACGCCACGGAGCAATAATAATAATTGTTTTTTTAGGGGAAAGGAAACGGCGCAGTATCTGTCTCATATATCATTGGACACCTGAACCGCACCGTAAGGGAAGGAATAAAGGAGGGAGTGAAAGAAGAAAGGAATAGGTGCCGTAGTGGAGAGCTCCGGAATAATTTCGACCACCTGGGGATCTTTAACGTGCACTGACATCGCACAGCACACGGGCGCCTTAGCGTTTTTCCTCCATAAGAGCGCAGCGCCAACTTCCTCTCTGCCATCTTGATTGATTTGGTGCTCACGTGGCCGCCATTTTGTCTCCTTCCTCGGTCCGAGCCGACACCTTGGCCTTCTCCCTCGCGGCCGCCATCTTGGCTGCCGCGTTGCTGGTTTGTGTTGATCGTGAACCAACCGACCTTTTCGTAAAATTCTTCGGGAGAAATATCCTCCCCTTGAACAACAACCTGCATTTTCGCCGAAAATATCCGGCCATGCTAAGCCCCAGGGGTCGGCGGCGAGGCGCTAGGTCGAACGCAGCCGCCGGGACGACGCGTCGAAGTCGAAAAATAGCCGCAAATTAGATCCACTTGCCGCAATTTCGGTATCCAGGTGATCCTGGCGACTTCCGCTGATGATTCCAATCGAAGTTGGCTTGAGCACAAGCATAAATCCGCCAGGAACATCGAAAAACCGGGGAGCGCACGCAATACACGTCCGCACGCCTCGGCATCCGAGGCCAAAAACCAACCCATCCAGGAGAGCAAAACCATGAGCCAACCAAGCTAAACACATGCTTTCACACGTCTACTCGGTTTAGCTACGTCTCGAAACCCGATCACTTTTTTAGCATGTGTTGTAGCAGAACAGACTGGCTTCGGCCAACGCATGGCCAATGCAAGCGCCAGTGACTGCAAAGCAAGGAAACCTCATGTAACGGCCAACTTTAATGTCCAATTTTTTTTATTGCAAATTATAAATTTCAAGGTACAGAAACAACAAACAACAATTTTGGCACCCGCACTCTTCGGACAGCCCATGAAACAACAATACCAAGGAAATCCTTCGCCTTGCGAGCCTGCAAGAAAACAAAAGGTGCAATTAGTGGCGGCGTGGCTGACTCACGCTAACCTCGAAATTGTTCCGTCGAATTTGAATCAAAGCAAGCCCGAACCTCTAACAAAGAAATCCACCGATTAGTAGTTGCTCATACCAGGCTCGAGGAACTACAACTGAAATATACTGATCATGCATTTCTTCCAAGAAAATAAACCCCTTTTTTCATCGTCTCCGATTGTTTGCCATTGTTTCTGATCGCAAAGAACGGTTTTTGATCTCTACGTTAATCACATTGGTGTCTATAGAGAATGCTGCAAAACAGTGACAAGTGGCACATACAGCAATCTCACAGAACGGACTCCGAGATCCATGCTTCCGCTCGAAAAGGCCAATGTCATCTAAATAGGCAAATAGCAAACAAATCACCGCTATAAATTGAACTCTCACCATTATGCACTATTCATGCAGTGAACGCTGTCAGCCCCTTCGTGGGAGATACTGCGCATCACCATTTAATATCTTGTAGCGTTACTTGTCCGTGCACCTGAGTCCAAATTAACTGCCCATTTATGCCTTGATCATATTTATTCTATTTTATTATTTTACTTCTTTAAAGACATTTTCTGCGCTTCTCTCCTTGAGACTTTCTCGCCCCACGCAGAGTATGCTCTAAACAGAAAGGAGTAAAAAGGGAGTAAGAAAGGGGAGTAAGCTGTCCTATGCGCTAGAAGGCAGCTTACTCTCTTATTTACTCCCATACGGGCGTATATTTGTGTTTAGAGTGTAGCATGCGAGCTAAAATCTCTTGTTTAAATTATAGGGCTTCTCCCTCTATCTATCGCAAAGCGACACCCGCGGGGCTTGACAACTAGCTGACGGCTATGCAGTTGAACGTCGCGAAGGCTGCGGTTTTTAAAGTTGGATCGCATTTTTGTGCAGCTACGAAATGCTCTCAAGCAGCAGAAATCCGGTTAAATCTAGTCCAGGTTCTTCTCTGCCTGCAATACATACAGCATATATGAGTATAGCAAGTCGGGACGCAGGCAGCGAGGAAAAGAGAAAATATCGCCGGACAGTGGTCAATAACATTTTGTTAGGACAAGACAAAAAAAAGCATATTAGGCGCATTTACATTTTACGCAGAAATTTAGCTGTGCGCTCATAAAAGATGCACAGATGAACTAAGCGCAATTAAACAAACACGTGAAAGCCACACAACACAGGGCAGGCGCTGTGTGTTCATGTACCTGTTCAGTTGCGCCTCTGTGATGTACGTGTAGCTTACAATGAACGAAACTGAAACACTTTAAATTTCGATCATAGAATTTGGATCAAAATTCTATCGGTTTTAATTTCGTCTGGTGGTAAACTTCTTGTTTAGGTAACACAAAAAGAATTTACAACCGACTAATTTTTTTCTTCGTGGAGGAATTCGAAGCAGCAGTCCTGAATGTGAGCGGAGCAGCACTTCACAGTTAAGTCGTCTCTCACTACGACAAAACGCATTAAAAATTGTTGCTATACGCCAAGAGGAACGGGAGAAAATGTCCACTTCGTGTCACGTATATCTTGTCCTCTACGTGTTGCGCACATGTCCAACATTCTTGGACAAAAAAAATGAAATTTCGGAAACTGTAAGATTCTGGTATTGAAATATTCAAGGTCCATTCTTCCGATATCTGGAAGAACCTTCCTTTTATACTGTTTCCATCGCTCGCATCGAGCAGTTAAGACTGTAATAGAAAACCAATGAGGAACGCTTTGGACTGTAGCAAAAACGTTAATAGCAAAAAATGCAAGCCTGCAGGCGGGAGGTTGGGGATATATTGATCGTTGTAGTAGAATCTTACAAAATATGAGGAACACTGCGCTCATAATACCCTCCCTATACCCTATGTAACACCCTCCCTGCAATGGCCTTTAAACGCTTTCCCGTTCAAAAATGCTTTTCTCCAGAACTGTTGGGTATGACGTCAGTGGTACTCCTCCAGGCTCACCGTAACCAGAATGCAGAGGCAGCGGAGAACCTCCTCCATTACACGAAGTACATGGAGGCCTGCAGTTCCTGCAGCACCTTGACGGCCTCCACGTATTGGGCAGTGGTCAACACTGCGTCCCCGCCGCCCTCAGACGACTGGCTGACCGCGCCTGACGTCTCCAGCTTGCTGGCGATGTGGTGTTTTGCGCGGAAGGCGGCCAGGTGCGCGTAGTACACAGGGGCCGGGATGCTCACGCTCCTTGCACACCGGGAGTATGTGTGGCACAGGTAGAAGCTGAGCTTTTGCAGGTCGTCCGCGCTGAAGTTGGAGTCATCCCACACGATATAGTAGTGGGCCGGCCGGCTGGTGCCCTGCGGGAGCGCAAAGGAGTAAAGTTATTCACATGCCCAGATTCCGAGTGCCATGTCGGGCTGGGTCGCTTCGCATCGTGGTATGTGGTGGTGCGGTGTGGTCCTGCTTGTGGTGCGATGTGATGTGGGATGGTGTGTGCGGTTTGAATACACTTATTTTATTAGCACACATTACGTGGGAAGGAGAGTGTTTAAACGCAATATACAAAAAACTGGCAGTGCCTATGAGCACAGCACGTGCTCGCCTTGCTCTTAATGCTGCATGCACAACATGTTTCTCTCTTTATTTGGCCTTAGATGCCCTCGCGCCATTAAATACCGTGAATAACTATTATTTCCTGCCTGGCTGTCATCAGCGCATTGGTCGGTCATCGTCATCTATGTCGCTGTCCCGACTTCGGTACAGCATAAAAAACGAGGCATACAAGCCGACACGACTATTTAAAAAATCAGTTTTTTGGCCGTTTCTTGAGACTGCAAAGCAGCGTCCCGCTTTAACGTACGAGCAACCAGGCCCAGCCGAGCATCAAGCGCTTCTCTTTTCACCCAACCCCATGCATTCATTGTCTGAGCAGACGCCATCCTGAAAAGAAAAACTAATGACCACATCCGTATGACAGCATCAATCCGCACTGGACATAAGGCCCCCCGTGCGCAACTTCCGATACCGCTTCCTCAAGGTCGAACGATGACGTTACAGTCACTCATAGCGCTCCTGGTGGCCTCGATGTGAAGCGGAATGCTTCCGCCACGGTGTCGCTTGCAGGTGATCTCGGAGGCCATGCTTCCCTTTCCTCAAGCTGCGGAAGGCCTCCACCGCAGGCGCTCCTGGTATTTGTAGCGCACTAAAGACGCGACGCGACTGTGGCGACGCCGGCGCCCGGACTATTTCCTCCGCAAATTGATAAACGAAAACACCGCGGACCATTTCTTCCCGCTGACAATAGCAACAAGGGCGGAGAAGAGGTCGCCTACCTGGATGCCGAAGTGGCTGCAGAGGAAGAAGTCGAAGTCCAGCGGGTGCGTGACCACCGAGTCTACGGTCGTGCCTGGTGGGACGTTGCGGAACTTGCCCACGCCGTCGCGGTCATTGGCAGGCATGAACCTCGTATGGTGTCGCTTCTGGACCACGATGAACGTCAGCGGTGGCTCGTAGGTCTCGGTGGGACACATTTCCGCACACGCCAGCCGGATGGCGCTCACCTGAGAGATTCGAGAGCGGAAACAAAGAAAAACTTGGTCAGGGTTTAAAGGCCATTCGACGAATCACGATATATACTTGGTACAGAATGTAAACAAAACGCTTTGGACCTTCACGAACTCTGCTGTCCTATCTTATATAATTGTCGTTTGGGAAAAAAACTCTATGGCGAATAGCAGCGTTTTTTTTAGCAACGCTATTATCGGTTGTAATCTGGTTAAACGAGCAGTTTCAGCAACTGTTCAGCTCAACGGAAGTGCAGCTTTTCCAACCAACGCCGAAATGAACAGCAGTCAGCTGCAGTTACTCGCACACTCCGCTAAATTGAGTTCACGCGGTCCACATTCTGGATCACATGATCGGTTTATATACATAACTCTAGGCATTGACTTACTATTTGACTTCACTCAACTAAAGTTTCTGTGCAAGCGTGGCGTTTGAGTATGCCGTCAGTGAACAACCACACAAAGCCAAGAAAATTCAGTAGAGGAACGCCCGGCTTCACCGCTCAGCCGTTGTTTTCCAGGTGCCACTTCGTGGCATTTTTTTTTGTGGCTGAACTAATTCCAATAATACAACTCAAGAATGAAGCCGCTTTTCCCCGTAAAAGGACCCCCTTCCAGTAACTGGCGTCGGCTGGTTTTCACGAACCTGCAAGGTGGACAATGCAGCGAGCGCGGTGACAATGACAATAGTCTCTCCTGTGAGGGGGGAGACTAACCCCTTCCTTTTGCGACTTCCTACATGGTTACCTTCGGAGGCTCATGAGAAATGGTCTACGCCATTGGCTGCAAGAGAGTCCTTTCAGGGGGAAAAGCCGCTTGGTTCTTGAGTTGTATCCGACTATAATGGAAGTTGTAGAGTGAGACTTATATGAGCCAGGATAGCACTCGGCCGATGCAGCGGGTCAGTAGACTGGTCTAACTGCTACCCCCTACTGAGCTGAGATCTCAACTGCAGGTGGCGATGCCTTTTATTACCCGTGCAACATGCGCACTAGAAATAACCGCAGATGTTTGTAGCCTTAAGTTTGCCTATGCCATTATTTTCGGAGCTGGCGCTACACGTCCAGATTTAACGACATTACAATTTATTGGCAGATTTATTGATATTACAGATTCGCAACTATAACAGAGGAGATTACAATCCAATCAATGACGATCGAAATTCAAATGTTTTCTGATAATATTCTGACGCCCTTTTCAATATAGGTCGTATTAGATAACCGCGGGTTCAATTTAGAGACAAGCTCGCCTAACATGTAGCCAAACGTGTCCCGCTTGTCACGCTATCAAATCATAAATCTAAGCTTTGCTTTAGAAGAAAGCATCGACAAATGAGAAATAAGAAAAAACGGTTGTACAAAAATGCATAGCACGAATGTTCGCCCTGCACGCGGGGTAAATATAAAACCTACCTAAAGCTGTGTTGTTATGGCCTTTGTGTCGAAAAAAATAAATATTTTTTTCAAAAGCCCTTCCGGCGCTACTTAGGAACAATAAAAGCAAGCCCTTCAAAGCAATACGTCCGAACAGTGTCAGTAATGATATATCAATACATGATATTCACAGCGCCCCCTACTTCGATGCTGAATGTCCTAAAGCTTTTAATTCGTTTTTCGCATATGTTTTCACCAAGAAGATAATCCTAACATCCCGTAAGTACCAGATTTTGGTTACCCGTACATGGCACCGGTTGACATTACACTTTATGGCTTAGTACACCTGATAAATAGCCTAGTACCCTCTTCTTCTGGGGTTGATGAAATTAACTGAAAATACTAAAGAAATGCCATTTCTGTCTCCAGCATCATCTTCCTTCCTATCTTTAAGCAGTCAAAATCTACAGGTGAGGTTTCCACCGGTTGGAAAATAGGAAAGGTTGTACCGGTTTTCAAAAGTACTAACAAACACTCGCACGGAAATTGATGACTTGCACCTTTTTGGACTTTGCCAAAGCATTTTATCGGGTAGAACATTGCCGACAAAGATCTAAGCTTTGTGCTCTAAAATTAAATTCTTTAACTCTGTCATGGGTCCGTAGTCTTCTTTCTAACCGCCAGCAGTTCACCGCTGTTAACAATCATTAATTTCCTGTTTCCGATGTTACATCGAGCGCGGCACTAGAAAGCCTCCTCGGTCCATTACTATTCTTAATTTACATTAATAACCTGCCAGCAACAATCTCATCTTATATGCGCATATTTGCTGACGACTGCATTATTTATTCACCAATAAAATTTACTAATGGCCACCTTGAACTTCAAAGTGACCTCGATTGCATAAACGACTGGTGTAAAACTTGTCTAATGACTTTAAACATTTCTAAGTGTAAGATAATTACTTTTAGCCGAAAATCAGTCACTTCGAATTTTCCATACCACAACAATAACGATACATTGGCTCGGACTACGCAGTATAAGCATCTAGGCGTCCATATTTCACCAAACTTTTCTTGGGCTGAACACATAACCATCACTTTCGCTAATGCTTCCTGGTCACTAGTTTTCATTCACCGTAACCTGCAATGCACTACCCCTCACGTGTGTGAACAAGCCTACATTACTTTTGTCACACCGCAGCTAGAGTACGCTTCATCCATCTGGTCACCTCATCAGAAATATCTGAGAGAGAAGTTGGAAGCTGTCCACAATGGGGCTTGTCGTCTCATTTCGCAAAATTGCAGTTATCAGTCTAGTCTAACCCAACTAAATATCAAACTTTCGCTCTATGCATCCGTTGCAAATTCGTCGCAAGACTGCCCTTATCTTTCACAAATACGTCCATGCCACTGATTCACCGCCAGCACATCTGCAACGTCCTTCCTACTTATAACATAGATTACATAATAACTACAGCTATGCCGCATTTATGGCAACACACATGCTTTCAACTTCTGGTCACTCCCGCGTGCCATCCGTCTCTGGAAGAATCTTCCTGACTGCATCGCCCTGCAGGCTAATCATGACACCTTTTGCGAACATCTACCCAAACACTTCGCTGATAACGGTTAGCACGTCATTTATATACTCCGGATTCGTACAACTTCGTTTTCAGCAGCTTGAGACCTATTGCCTCTTTGGTTCCGTGGATGCGCAACTATGCTCATTTATGCCTGATATGTTTTCTTTGGCTTTTGTATAACTCGACTTCGTGCATTTCCCCTGTTTTTGTTCCATGACGCAGTTGTTTTTACTTTTATTCCTTTTTGTGAATTGCGATATCTTATCTGAACTCACCTGTTTTTTTGTGTGTTTTGCTGCACTTTTACTATTTTTTTATTTGTAACATATTTTGCACAATGTTCTGTACTTGACCCCCCCCCCCTTTTATTTTTACACAATGCCTTTGCGGAGACCTGTGAGGTGTCTTTAAATACATAAAAAAATAAAAAAAAAGAAAGAAAGAAAACAAAATTTAAAAAAGTCACGGTGATGATAACGCCTTCAAGGGGCTAAAAAAATCACCTGAATATAAACAGTTTCAATGAGTCAGAACCTCAGCAATGTCATTCAAATATAATATAAAAATAAATGTGTAGAAAATGCCACTGTTCTTGCTTGACTAGTCGTAAAAGTCGAACTGGCGTGCCCGCTCACAGGCTAACAGTGCTTCAGAATTGCTGGTAAAAATACTGCTCTTTATGAATAAACCATTATCCACAGGATAGTGACTTTTCACAAAAAAAGTTGCATATCTTTCTGCATGCGGAATGGGGACAAGAGTATGCACTGCTGTGGCGAATGAGTTCTGGCGAACTCAGTAGGTCGCAAACAGCATTTAGTCTGTCTAATGCCATTAAATACGAGCGCGTGACACTGTTCCGATGGCGTTAAAACCTGATCACTAAGTAATTAATGACATTAAACATGACCTTGTGAAACTGGTATAGCACCTCTAGCTGTCGTTCAGTTCAACGGACGGTAAACTGCACAGCCGTTAATATCGCCCGTGCGCAAAAGGGGTGAGACACGGAGCGGGCACGCACAAAACCCAACCACAAGCCTCAGTCTTGGATGTTTACCACCTTTTGAAGAGAAACGATCAAGCTGACGTCAACTAACACCGAGAAGACGTCTCCAGAAATGAATGTCCCGAATGTCCTGAAATTGTAGCGCTGTGGAGATCTATTTGGTGCCGTTACGTATATGCACAGGAAGTCCGCTTGTCATAAGACAAAAGGTTATCCAATGACGCTAGCGGCATTGAATGCGGTATAGCTCTTAACAAGATGAGAGTTTAGTGGACACAGTATTGTAGTAGGCGCAGTTGCTTACCTCATGGTTACGGACTTCCAAGAACTGCCCCTCGCTCACTCCGTCCCTGTAGAAGACGATCCCCAGGGGCTTGTGCCCGGTGGTGCGGTAGAAAACCAGTAGCAATTCCTTGATCATGTCCTTCAGGTCCTTGATAATTTCCACACGCGCCTTAGCCTTGGAGTCTTCAATCTGTACCCGAATGGTGGCGTGAAACTTGGACGGTACAGAGTCTAGGCTTCCGACGCACGCGGCGATGGATGGCCTGATCTTGTCTCCAGGCGATGGGTGCGACACGTCTGCTCCGATGACGATCACGGGCCTATGTAATAGCTTCGGCTTCTCCTGCAACAGGAGACTATTGTTGATGCCGCCCATCTTGGCGTTGATCTTTTGGCACAGGTTTTGGATGAGCGCTGCGTTACACTTTTGGACCACGTTGTTGTCCAAGATGCATTGTGTGCGCAGGGAGAGCTCAGTCTCTGCCACCTGCTTGATCTCAGCGTAGTTCGTGGCTTTTGTGATCACAGCCACAACCATCTCCAACTGCGGGTGCTGCTTGCGCTGCTCCGTGAGAACGGTCCGCATGGGCTTGCGGTTTGTGTCGAACGTGATGACCGCAAGCGGCTGCGCAATGCGCATGCCCAGTCCTTGGCCGATGCGGACCAGCATCTTGATGAAGTTGTCCAGGCAGTCCTTCTGCGCGAAGCGGCTCACGTTGAGAACAATCCACTGTGTCATCGACATCGCCTTGTAGAAGCGCTGCCCTCGGAGATCCCACGTACCGTCGCGCGGCTTGCACATGCTGTTGTTCTCAAAAACCAAAGACGGCGGGTCGAGAATTCTGCCCACAACCTGAGTGGGTTCGGGGTTGATCTTGACGCCGAACTCTCGCAGGTACTTGTCCGAGGTGCTGACCATGTCGCGCACAGACTGACGAATCTCCAGGAAGCGCTTGGCTGGCGGCTTGGCCGTGCGCTTGATCATTTCGGCGGTCTGACTCTCCTCGAGTTTCTTCCGACAGTGCTGGCCTTCGGCCAGCTCGCACACCTCCAGAGGAATGTAGACCGGATGCGTCGGGCTGCCACTCTGCACGCAAGGGAAGTTCGGGTACGACAAGCGCCTGTAGCGGCTCTGGAAGTAGTCGGCGACGGAGATCTGACTACCTTCTGATTCAAAATAGATGTCCTTCGCAGCTTCCCTCGTGATCTTGACCACTTTGTACTTGCGCGGGTACGGAAGGTGCGTCACTTTTACGCGGAGTCCTTTGAGCTCCCTATTCAGCCGCGCGTACTGGTTGTCGCGCAATGACCGTAAGTCCGCGGGTGTCAACACACGCCGGCTGTCGCTGAAGAACCTGCACATGAAGTCTACCAGTGGAAGCGACTCGTAGAATGCTGTTGCTGACATGTCGACGTTAAGCATGGGCTTCCATTGGGCGGGTCGAACACTCGCGTAGTAGCCAAACCACACCTCCCGGCCTCCTCCGAGGTGATTGTGCTCGTTGGGTCCCGGCGGTCTGAAGAACGAGCGTCCAACCGGCGCAAGGTTGATCGAGGGGCTGTGCCTCAAGACGATGTCGATGGCCTGGAGGACTTCCTGGGGCACAGTTTGTACGCGCTTTTGGAAGACGCCATGCAGGGCATCCAGGTTCACGGTGGTTGCATACTGGATCTTGATGATAAACTTCTGGCTTCTCTGGTCTTCATCGAGGTCGACTGTGAATGTCCGCTCGCGGAAGTTGAGCTGGCGGCGCGTGTACAGGTTCTTGTGGCCATCGAAAACCGGGATGCAGTTGGCCAGGTCTTGCCGGTACTTCTTTACTAGGAGCTCGATGACTATCCTGTTGATCTTTGTACTGAGGCATCGGTAGTTTTTCTGCTCAGGAACCTTGGTCTCCTTGGCAGTCTCCGAGGAGATGTCGACGTCGTAGTGGTAGACGCTGCCGGTCGGTATCTCAATGCTGAAGTGGTTGGCAAGAAGTTGTATGGTCCGGCCCAGCTGGCCGTGGGCGGGCCTCCGCGGGAAGTGAGAGGGCAGGGTTCGCTCGAGCTCCTGCGCCGTGATTGGTGGTAATTAGAGCAGGGCATGAAGAAGTAAGTATGCACACACTGTTTCGTGTGTTGAGCGTCACACAAGTTTGGCCGAATGGTCTTCGATCTACACTACAGTGCAGGACCGGTTCCGGTGAGTCTTAACGGGGAAAGCCTCCTGCACCCCGTGTGTTGTAGCGAGCCTATTAAAGGACGGCGCTTGAACATTAATATAGCTCCCCTGAGAATGTCTTAAATGTTTTGTGCAAGCGAAGTTATCTGCAGTCAATATCTAAATTACAGCGTCTTCTAGCCTTTCTATCTCCTTTCATCACTCTTTTCATGCTCACAGGTCGGCGCTCTTCAGCCAGCCCTACCCACTCGGCCACACCGCCGGCTGCAGACGCGTTCGGGAATTTTCCCGGTGGGGGGGGGGGGGGGGGGGGGGGGGAGGAGGGCTTCCTGAACCGCCGAAACGACACTTATTATTGGCAGCGGCCACAGTAGCTGCCATACTTCTGAATCTAACCGACAGCCACATCAGAACAAAAATACGCAGGAGCGCGAGGCGGAGAAATGCGCGGGCGTGAAAAAATCGCTGGAAAGAGCTCGCCAACCTTCGCTCGGGATTGTGGGTTCTGTGCTCAATGTAGGAATATATGGTTCAGGTGTTTATGACGAAAGCTCGTAGTACTTGAGCGAGGTTATGTACACGGTTGGTCAAAAGTTCCGGGGCCACAGGGCTTGCTCCTTTCATCGGTATATCGTGGCATTTAAGGTGCGATTAAAGCTATCAAGGTTCGCAGAGTATAGAACGATACCTCTTCCGCCCTCTACGGATATTTTGAGTCTTTGGGTGTGTCATGTCTGCCTGATTATACAGCTCAAAAGCAGACCCTATGGCCTGGGAACTTTTGACCTACCCTGTACTTTCCTCGGAAGGTATTTCAAAGCCTTGTGCTATCTTGAGCACATATGACAGGGGCGATCGGGTCGACTGCAAAATCAAGGAACCGCACTGCGTGGTCGTGGTGTACATCAAAAGCGAGACAGTCAGTACTAGTTCTTTCTGTGCCTTAATTTATTTATTCAGGGAACCCAGCCCATGATAGCGCCAGTGCTGAAGTATTTCTTCCAAGGTTTCAGAACCACTCAAAGGGCAACTGTGGGCGAGTTTGAATGTTTTAGACGCGGTATTGTGTTCCTATTCGCATAACATTTCTTGGGAGTCAATTCTCTGTGCCTTTAAAAGCGTTTTTCAAAATACTGAGTAGAAGCCCTTTAAACCAGCAAAAGCAAAGAACACCGAAACTAAAACTGGGTTTCTCCCAAAGAATGACGTCAAGATAGAAGCTTGTCGTCATGCATACTGTCACAAAAACTTTCGGCGCGTTGACTGACTAAACTGGAGACTGTAAGCGACAGACCACTGTTTGCGTGAAATGACCAAAAACAAAGGTCTTCATTTTCTTCTTCTTGCGCAAACTCCAAGCAAATATGGAAGGGCATGCAGCTGGTGACGTCACACGTGCAAGGTCTCCCGCAGAAATCGTCCCGATTGGGGCGACAAAATTGGAAACATTTAATTATTCGTGCTGAAACAAACCGACGCCCGGCGGCGAAGCTCGGCAACTACCTTGGAAATTTCGGCATTCGTGGAGGCCAAAAAAAGACGTCGCAGCTGCCCATTAACAG
This sequence comes from Amblyomma americanum, assembly GCF_052857255.1. NCBI lineage: Eukaryota > Metazoa > Arthropoda > Arachnida > Ixodida > Ixodidae > Amblyomma > Amblyomma americanum. The sequence goes on from NC_135497.1 coordinate 352,328,280, forward strand.
CGAAAGATGAACAACATTCACACGAATTTTTCTGTGAATTGAGAATGTGCAGACGCGTAATTTATAAGCATCAACAGCTGCAGTCCAAGGAAACATCAGTTTGCCAGAGTGAATGTTCGGGCTCGACGGTGCACCATTTCGCTTCGAGTTAAAGAGCATTTAACGAGTGACTAAAAAAGACAATACACTCACCGCGGTGGCTCGGTGGTTAGAGTTCTCGATCACTGATCCGGCGTTCCCAGGATCGAACCCGACCGCTGCGGCTGCGTTTCGATGGAACCGAAACGCTAAGGCGCCCGTGCGCTGTTCGATGTCAGTGTACGTTAAAGGTCCCCAGGTGGTCGAAATCATTCCGAAGCCCTCCAATACGGCGCTTCTTTCTTTCTTCTTTCACTCCCTCGCCTTTTTGTCCTTTCTCTTACGGCGCGCGGTACGGGTGTCTGCCGATATGAGAGAAAGGTGCTGCGCCAATTTCTTCCGCCCCACCCAAGAAAATTTAATGTGGATTAGCCCAATAATAATAATAATAATAATAATAATAATAATAATAATAATAATAATAATAATAATAATAATAATAATAATAATAATAATAATAATAATAATCGGTTTTGGGGGAAAAGAAATGGCGCCGTATCTGTCTCATATACCGTTGGGCACCTTGACCGCGCCGTAAGGGAAGGGGAAAAGGAGGGAGTGAAAGAAGGAAGAAGTGCCGTAGTGGAGGGCTCCGGAATAATTTCGACAACTTGGGGATCTTTAACGTGCACTGACGTCGCACAGCACACCGGCGCCTTAGCGTTTACCCGCCGCAGTGGCTCAGTGGTTAGGGCGCTCGGCTACTGATCCAGAGTTCCCGGGTTCGAACCCGACCGCGGCGGCTGCGTTTTTATGGAGGAAAAACGCGAAGGCGCCCGTGTGCTGTGCGACGTCGGTGCATGTTAAAGATCCCCAGGTGGCCGAAATTATTCCGGAGCCCACCGCTACTGCAATTCTCTCTTCCTTTCTTCTTTCACTCCCTCCTATATCCCTTCCCTTACTGCGCGGTTCAGGTGTCCAACGATATACGGGACTGATACTGCGCATTCCCTTTCCCCCAAAATTAATATTATTACTTAGTGTTTTTTCTCCATAAAAACGCTGCCGCCGCGGACGGGTTCGAACCAGGGAACTCCGGATCAGTAGCCGAGCGCCCTTACCACTTAGCCACCGCGGCGGGTTGGATTAGCCCCGCTAATCCAGGATATACAAAGCGAAACCGAGATTGAGGTCTCCACTGAACCACGGAGCCGATTGTGCGCTTTTCGTTTCGTGAAAATGAACGGTCTTTACAAAGTTGTCCACGCCAATGAACTCTATGAACGCCGTCGGCTCACTTGTTTTGTTTGGTTTTTTGAGGAAAGGAAAAGGCACAGTAACCGTCTCGCATCTCGGTGGACACCCGAACCGCGCCGTGAATTAAGAAAGAGATAAAGGAGGGAGGGAAAGAGGAAACTAAATTTAAAGTTGGATTTTGAGGAAATGTGCGGCGGTGCGCAGCGGCTGAACACCTGTGGCTCGGTGCTACTAGTGGCGCATGCGCAGTAGTGAGTAGGGATCGAGAGAGAGAGAGAAATGCGCCATGTGTCGTCACTGCTCCTCGTGCATGCGCAGCACGGCTCTCCAGGAATCACGCGAAACTGCTCAACCTGCGGTCAGTAAAGCTTCCGCTTTAAAAAGAATTTCACACGCTGGCAACACAACACTCAGCCGTTGGTGCGTAAGTAGTGAACCCAAAGGCTAAACCTGACGACGCAATAATTCCTCGAGCCACCCTTTATCCAGGCGACGACTGAGGCCCTGAACCTCACAGAAGAAACTGTGAGAATTGAAAATTGGTTATCGGGGATAGGAAATGGCACTGTACCTTTCTCACATATCGGCGGACACCTGAGACGCGCCGTAAGGGAAGGCAAAAGGCGAAAGTGAAAGAGGAAAGGAAGAAAGAAATGCCGTAGTGGAGGGCTCCGGAATAATTTAGACCACCTGGGGATCTTTAACATACACTGACATCGCACAGCACGCGGGTGCCTCAGCGCTTCGCTTCCATCGAAACGCAGCCGCCGTGGTCGGGTTCCAACCACTCATCGAAATACAAACTTTCCTTTTAAATTTCGCCCACTCGCCTTGTCTATATCATTGTTGACCAAGGAACTCATTGCGGTTCCCAAACGTTCTCTATCTTGACTTTCTCAGCGGTTAAATCTGATGTTTCACTTCCAGAGCGCCCTATACGTCAATCACTACCACGATGCTTGCTACCCACAGAACTTTTTGTTAGTAAAAACTAAGCCCTGCATAGTCGGCTGCAATTCGAGAAAGAAGCGACGGATGCCCTACCAAGGAAGCCTTGCAGCCAACGGCGTCGGCCGATTCTCCGGACGCCGCTCTCAATCTGATTAAACGGTGGTTCATCTCCTTTCATATGCCACTCCCTGAGATGTCACGCAGGTCCTAGAGGATTGACTAACCATGAAGTCATGAGAACCAGTCGACGCCTTTGGCTGGAGGGCCTCTTTCGAGAGGAACATGCTGTTTCGTTCTTGAGTTGTATGCCCCGCCGCGGTGGCTCAGTGGTTAGGGCGCTCGACTACTGATCCGGAGTTCCCGGGTTCGAACCCGACCGCGGCGGCTGCGTTTTTATGGAGGAAAAACGCTAAGGCGCCCGTGTGCTGTGCGATGTCAGTGCACGTTAAAGATCCCCAGCTGGTCGAAATTATTCCGGAGCCCTCCACTACGGTACCTATTCTTCCTTTCTTCTTTCACTCCCTCCTTTATCCCTTCCCTTACGGTGCGGTTCATGTGTCCAACGATATATGAGACAGATACTGCGCCATTTCCTTTCCCCAAAAACCAATTATTATTATTATTATTGAGTTGTATTATACCGGGGTTTGGTTCTCGTACCGTCTGTGCAAGTCGATATTTTGGAAAGGTGATGTTTCCTCTTGCCTTGAAACTAACAGTTAAAGCCCTTT